>NC_059544.1:7502500-8127500 GCF_905220415.1 Colias croceus | reverse complement strand
CTGTCGTATTTTTTACAATTGTATATCGTAAACTATATCTTTCCTACTCAAACTAACACAAAATATCAACAGAAGAACAAGGATGGCATACATCCACATGTTTACATAACAAAAACGTAGCTACGAGCGTCTCTAGCGCTTTAAAAAGTTACCGTCCAACGTCTCGATTTCGCGCGCAGCGCCGACAGCGTCATTGGGTTTAGTCATCGATTTTAGGAATGTTTTACAAAGGTTTCATATGTCTTTTATTGTTTTAACGATTCGTAAATGAACACTATGCTTTATCATGACATCTGTCATCAAATAAATGTAACAGAATTCATCCTGTCAGGTATCCAAAGTTCAAGAGGTACTTTTTTCAAGTGCTTTTTTTGTTGTTTCATTTCTCGTAACATAAAAACTTCTTACAGCCAAAACTCTTTTGTAGTCAAGTATAAGAACCGAACTTTAATATAAGTTAATAACCTAAGCCACTTGGATTGAAGAATAATTAACGGTCCCTATTTTTTGCCCGGCGCTCGGCCGCTCGGAATGGCTAATGTTTTTGTAAGCCTTGTATTTTAAAAAAAATGTATAGGAATGAATGGTTTTTATTATTTAATGAGTTTGTATATGTATTATTGTAAATACAATAAAACCTTTTTGTATGAATAATTATTTATTTATTTATTTTTAACGAGTTTTGTACAATGAACTAAAAAAAATTGCTCACCCTGATTTCAAGCTAGAATTACTTAATTATTGCAAAGTAATTTATGACTAAGATATCTTTTATATATTAGCTTGTTTCATAACGATTCGAACGATATTAGTTATACAAAGTAGCTCCCTACAAAATTTTAGAGATATCGTCATTGTTTATAACTCGCACGGTTTCGCGCTGACCACGCAGAATGGCCTTCACAGATGCGCGAAACCGTGCAAAATGGCCGCCACAGCTGAAGGGTTACTAAAAACGTACTTAAATCTTTGGGTAAATTTTATTACTCTATAGTATAGTATAAAATTTGCCCTAAGAAACCATAATTAACAAGGTGAAGAATAATTTGTATAAACTTTATGAATTAATGATAAATACCGTTTGCAAATTCATTTATTGTTTATCTCCAAGACATGTTTTTCTTTAATATTTTAGAGTAAGTATATTATTACGTTTAAATTTGTATTTGATTAATTTTAACGCAATTATTTACGTTCGTAATATGTATATGTTACCGGAAATGTATGAAATCAAGGAATTGTATACAATTCCTAGGAAATGTGTACAATTCCGATACCATTTAGGAAATGTATAAAATATTGTTTAAAAAACTATTTAATGCATGCATATCCTAGGAAATGTATAATCTTCCTAGGAATTGTATACAATTCCTATATCGTATTAGGAAATGTGTAAAGTAAATGCTTTCTGTAATAAAACACGTTGTTATTTTTTTTATTATAGCTCTTATTGATACAATCGGGTAACAGTCATACCGTAAAATTGTAATAATATTATGTTCATATTATTATCTTCGATCGTTCGATCTTCGTCGACGGAGCCCCGCTTCGCAGGGCTCCTATTTCTGTGTAGTTTTTTTTTAACAAACCTAACCTAACCTAACGGCTAACCTAACCTAAACCTAACCTAACCTAAACCTAACCTAACTTTGAGGGCGAATATCTCGGCTATTTTTGATTTTAGAGAAAAGTTGTTCCTATAAAACATGCTTATATAAGCGTAATCTTTACGATAAAACAATAATAAATAGGTGTTATAATGACACCAACTCCATCAAAAATTTTTTGTCCTGCGCCCCCTTTGCTTTAGTCCAACAATAGCCTGCGACACATCAATATCTTAAATGTTTTACATTTCCGATAGCTATTTAGGAAATGTATAGATTTCTTAGGAAATGTGTATAAAATAATTTATTTCACACATTTCCGTACGATTTTAGGAATTGTATACATTTCCTAGGAATTGTATACAATGACGGATTACATACATTTCCTGTAACATATTATATAAAAAGGCATTTTTAATTCGTTATTCTGGTAACACTGCATAAAAATTAGGATGGGACGGTACAAGAATAATATCGATATAAATATTATCCAGCTGTGGATGTCTTATTGCTGATGATGATAAATTTTATTAGTTGTTGTTTCATTTTCAATTTTTTCAGATTTTTAAAAGCTCATTCGGGATGTCTGGATTCGATCTCGTGCAAATCATGTTTCATGGACTCCTAAACGGACTAGCACAAGTGTTTCTGCGTTAAAATAAACGTAAATATTTGTAAATAAACGATGTCATTAAACGACGAAGTCGTCTTTTTGTTCACTTTTTCTTGTTTTATAAGAAAATTGTGATTTTCACAAAAAAATGGTAAGTATTAGGCTAATCTTTTATTTATGGGACGTCGAGTTGAGAGGCGTATTTTTTTTGTGGTTAGCTGTTGTCCTATGGAACCTAAATCTGAAATTTCAGTTGACGGAAACTTTTAGTTTTTGAGTTATGAATTTTTTAAAGACTCAACTTTACTTTATGGGACGTCAACGATAATTTTTTTTTGGTTAGCTATTGTCTTGGAACCTAAATCTAAAATTTTTCAATTGACGGAAACTTTTAGTTTTTGAGTTATGAATTTTTGAAAACAGGAAAATTACTTTAGAGTTATACTCCATCTCTTTTTTTTGTTACGTATATTAATTGTTTTCACAGTGCCAAATCGACTTTACGATGACCTCTCATCTCGACGTCCGATAAAGTACAGTTTTACTTGGTATTAAATAAGTATCATGCATGTTGTATACATTTATAATATCGTACACTTATTTAACTGCTATGTTTTGAGGTTAGACACGACTTTTTTGTGTGTGTTTGTACCAAGGTTTGTACTTGTGTGTGTATAGTCGATACTGGTGTTTGATTAATTTGTCGTGTGCGTGTGCAGCGACGTTATCTCAATGCGTTTGTGTTAACATTATTTGAATGTGAAGGTTTAATGCTCTAAGTCGGTTACGGCTCGGGGTGCGTGAATGCTAGAATTTAGATTTTCACTACGTTTTTTTTTTCAATTATGGCAATTAAAAGTTTATCCAGACGTGACTTCATACTTGTCAGACGTCAGTTGTCCCTTGTCAACTGTCATAGAAAGCATGGACTGTGGGTCACTAACAGGGCGATATATTTACAAATTGTTTTATTGAAATTAACTGGAGGGTTATTAAACGTGATTAAATATCAAAATAATTAGCGACTTGTAAGCTACCTATCGTTAAAGCACTTATAAAAATGGTACGAATACACTCCAAACTTCTTGTTTATTGTTTTATTATTACTCGTATTATATTGTGATTAATTTACAGGGAAAGCAAAAGAAGACAAGAAAGATAGTCGAAAAGCGTTTCGCACAAATGAAAAAAATGATTAGCCTTAACGACAACAGAATAAAACCGAGTGATCGTGGTATACAGAAAAAAAAGAAACCTGATCCAAATGCAGTGAAAATACGAGAAGTTCCACAAACAAGTTCTGCTTTATTCTTCCAATATAACACACAACTCGGCCCTCCATATCACGTTATAATTGATACAAATTTTATCAATTTCTCCATCAAGAATAAATTGGACATAGTTCAAAACATGATGGACTGTTTATATGCCAAGTGTATTCCATACATAACTGATTGTGTTTTAGGGGAATTAGAAAAACTTGGTCGTAAATATAGAGTAGCTTTAAGAATAATCAAAGATCCTCGTTTTGAAAGGCTAGCGTGTCTACACAAAGGGACATATGCTGATGACTGTATAGTGCAAAGGGTAACCCAGCATAAGTGTTATATTGTAGCGACCAATGATAAAGATTTGAAAAGGCGGATAAGAAAAATACCAGGTGTTCCTATCATGTATGTTGCAGACCACAAATATACAATAGAAAGAATGCCTGATGCTTATGGTGCACCCAAAGGTGCAATTTGATTGCTATGTAGAATAAATTACTGTGTTATAATTTTTGTTTTTTATTTCTAGTCTATAGTTCCATATTTTAAAACAAAGTTTGGTTTATGTATCATGGTTGTTTGGCTGTTTCAATAAAGTACATGATATTATTATTCTGAAATTATTTTGGTAGATATAATGCTACAAAAAATGTGTTAACACAAGTCCTGTAATAAGAAAAAAAATTAAAGGATACAGTAACAAAATTTTTATCATTCTTTAAAATGATTAACAAATTCAAGATACATCTCATACAAATAATTAACATGATTATTGTGGAAATCAAACACCTTATTTGCTACATTTATTAATTTTATTTTCATAATACGCTTATTCTACACTTGAACCCATTTACACAACAGGGATTGTATATTATATAAATATTGTTATATAATTGTCAAATAACATAAACTCGATAAATTCTTGAGTCACTTAACGCTAGATAGTATTATTCAAAGCACTCGGGGAACCGACAACATCTATAATTTCACTCACTGGTTTTGTTTCTCCGTCTGTGCTTGTGTTACAGATTGACGGTGGTATGGTTAATGTCTGAAATAAATTGTAAGAATTTTAGTCAGGCAATATTGTGGAAATAAAAAGCTAATATAATCAATAAATATATTTTACTTGTCCTTGCCCCAGAATAAATAAATCTACCTAATTAAATTTTTTTGTTTCTTCTATTACTACAACCTGTCTCCTTAGGGGACATTCAGCAGTATGCTGGATGGGGCTAATCCTGGCGCGCTCAGCATCCTGTGCCACATCCTCATTACAACAGTAACTGTTTACTGCGATTTTATAACATCTTGAGGTATTTTACACTTTAAGCGTAATAAAGAATATGTATATTATTAGGACTACTTAAGAAATCTTTCTGACTTTAGCCTGTGGTATTCGCTTTATGCTAGTGAAATGAAAATTAGAGGAGCAACTTTTTAATAATGTAACTATTTTTTTAATATAAACAATCAAAACTCACCTTGCCAGGATTTAAAGCTTCATACTGATGTCTCAGTGCTTGTAGTTCAAATTCACAAGATGCCAATGCATTCTTCAAGTCCAAAGCAAGTGCTAAATCTGAGCGCAGCTCATTGAAGTGTTTGCACACAGCCTCCGTAGGTGTGGGTGCAATATCTAAAAGAATTGAAGATATCATGTCTCAATCAGTTTATTAAAAGAGTGGATAATGAATATTGAAGCCTCTCCCAACTTAATAATCAAATTCATTACAAAACTATCTCAACACATAGAGTTTTTTCACAAACATTTAAGTTTTTTTTATGATGCTTTCATTCGTTACCCATATTTCGGAATGACGACATGTAATGGTAGTAAGAGTTAGTACTCATTGAAAATATAGTTATTTTCAATACTATAAACAGACATTCAGTATGATCATGTTAATAATTAACCTATACAAACGCTATTACATTCTATAACTATTATGTGATAATTACCAATATTCATAAGACGGAGTTCCTGTTCGATAGCTTTAGTCTTTCTCTGTCCCACTCCAGGTGGTAACTTCATCCGCTGTGATCGTAACCACACTCCTGTGCTGCGAGCCTCAGGGAACTTTATACCTGACCACTCCACAGTCTGAAAAATATTATAGGTATGTATTAACTAAATATACGTGGTCAGTGGTCACATGATTATATTTATAAAGAAAACATTACGTTAAACATCTTTTAAAAAACATATTTAGATCAACAGTGATACAAACACATCTCTCCAGATCCTGGTCTATATGTGAACTAAAATGTCAGTGACAAACATTCTGATAAACAAAAAGTATACATATTACATACTACTGTTTCCACTGCTCTCACAGGCCTCTGCTGTGTTGACAGTTTCTTCTTATGCAACTTCCTGTCATGTCGTCGAGCTATACTTGATGTATTCGTCGGAGTATTAGCACCCTCTGTGGTGGTATTCAATTGATTACTGGTGATTCCATTTCCACCACTGTCAGCTCTTGATATAAGTTTTTGCAGGTCTTGCGTCTTTCTTTCCCTTTCACGTTTCCTTGCTTCTATTTTCTTGAGTTCAGCGAGTAACATTTGCTCTTCGTCAATCTGTGACAAAAAATATTTTTGAAGATATGCTGATATAATTATATGATATAATTCTTTCAAATTCAGACATTTTATGTTGGGATAAATCATTTCTTTGAGCTTTATTGAATTTAAGCAAGTCATGATGTTAATATAATATTTATATATGAAAGTAACATTTTTGCCCAAAATATAAATTTTATAAAAATCTATTTTCCACAATACACTACACTTATATATTTATACACTTGGAGTTTAATCTTCAATTAATTAACTTTTTTTAAACAGTATTTTTGAAACTTTGCTTACTTGTTCCTGTGTCCTGTCAAATAATCTCTTAAGTTGTTCTTTTCGTTTCCTTTCATGTTCAGCGTCATAGTGGTATACTCTTTTTTCCCCATTTACCATTGTCACTGTATTGGACCAGGGATTAGTTTTGACCTGTTGAAGAAATATTTCCACTGTTAATGTATTTTACTTTGAATAAACATACACTAAAAAGTGCATATATTGCAACTTGACAAATGTTTTTTTATAAATTCATAAACAAATAACTTAATACTATATAAAAGATTATTAAACTACATATTAGCAAATTCATATGTATAGGTAATAATCATATAGAAGAAAGGTATCTCTCATAGAACATGGCTTTAAATCTTCTTAATATATATAAATCTCGTGTCACAATGTTTGTCCTCAATGGACTCCTAAACCACTTAACTGATTATAATAAAATTCGCACACCATGTGCAGCTCAATCCAACTTGAGAGATAGGATAGTTTAAATCTCAAAACGTTTTAGAAAAAGCGGGCGAAGCCGCGGGGGGTAAGCTAGTATCATAATAAAACAAACACTAAGACAAACCTTACCTTACTCAATATGGCACAAATATTATAATATCTCTCCTTCAAGTCCTCAATGCTCCTGTCTCTAAAGGCTGCTCTGTCCCACCTGTCGTGGATCACAATGAAGCGGAGATCAAATCGTTGACACAAGTCCATGAGATGGTCAGTTTCCGCTTGACTCCAATCCTCCGATTTTAAGTATTGATTGTACTCAGATTCGGAATATGACGGTATTGATACTTGCTGAAAAAATATGATATGATATAAAAATATAAATTTAAGTTTTGTAAATAGATAAACTTTGTGAAAACAAAGTAAAAATAAATTTAATGATAGAAGATGCAAGTTTTTACTATTAGCAAATTTTTTTATAAGTCAGCAGTCAACAAATCTTGTTTGAGAGTTACTATACTTTACAATATCAATAATATACTCACTGTCTAATTATTTATACTACATCTTTTGGTTAGTGGTATATCAGGATCTTTACAAACCTTATTGAATTGTGCAAACGGGTATTCCTTAGCTTCATCTGCAGCTCTTTTCCAATGATGGAATACAGCATTATCTTTTCTAGCAGGATTTGTAAACGGTGCCCACACCCATTTCCTCACTTTTCTCATGCCAAGTTTAGCTTTATTCTGCTTGTATGCTTTGCCTGAAGTAAAATATTGGTGTGTATAAGAAAATTAACATTTTTATACAATCTTTGGGCATTCTTATGATGAAATTAAAACTTGCAAGGGATAATTTCAAATAAAGTGACTAGTCATAGAGTGTTTTATAAGTGAGTAAGTTTATTTACAATATTATCATCCTTGTTACTCTGAATTATTTCAAATACTTACCAGTGTCTGTGGGCAGTAGAGGAGGTAATTCTTTATTATCATTGCACAGCAAAGCGAATACCTCTCGGTGCATACCCTCTGGTCTTCGTACGGCTTTGGCGGTAACATATTTCTTTTTATTTTTATCACCATGTAATATACTATCACGTGTTATCTCTGAAGCACTAGGCTGTTCTATATCCAATATATCTAAGATATCTGCCATGGTTACTTATAACTTGGACCTTTATTAAATTCCTTTAAACACCGTCAAATAGACGCTTTTACGTAAAGTACTTTACTGAACTCACTGACTTCAAACAGCTAATTAATTTATTATTATGGTTAATATTCTTTAAGGTACATTATAAATTACTACTTATAATAATTGATCACAACACATTTACATACGTTTTACCAATAATATTACATTAACTATTTTGCTCTGCCGTGATTTGACTTCAAAAGGACCTGGCGACCTGTCACCTGCGTGACTGCGTCTAGTTGACAATTGACAAATGACATTAGAGAGTAGCCATAGATCTCGAGAGTAGGTAAGTAATCTATGAGTTCTATGACCTTGTCTATGACCTATGTTGTTGTCATTTTGCAAACGGCAAAGGGTGGGCAAAGCACTGGGGCAAAGGCATACATGATACTATACAGTCTCATTATTCTTTGACTAAATTAAAAAAAAACCATAGTCAAGCCCACTTTTACTAAAATTTTTAGTAATATAAAATTTTGTACACCAATACAATCTAAGAATACAATCAATCTGCACGATGAAAATAAAAAAGTGAATTTAAAGAGTTATGTTTTATTATTTTAAATTATTAAAAACGTTATTTAAATAATTATTATTATGTACCTACTTTAAGTCTACATTTTCTTTTGTTATATCTGATTATAGTCATGATATAGTCTGTGATATTTTATCTATGGAAATTTAATTTTGGCGGCAAATTTATGGAGGTGTTAAAAAATATTCTTGATTTCTTGATAAACTTAAAAAGAATGGACAAATATTTCAATCATCTATTAATTGATATTAATAATCTCATGTGAATTAAATTTGAATTCACATGAGATTATTAATAATTGCTATTTGCTATCTACAAAATTAAAATAAGGTGATTGTGACAATGTTGCAGTCTACAGGGTTTAAAGGTATGTATTTTTTTCATCATCTCATTAATCACAATTGAATACCTACTTATAGTAGGTACGATAAATTATATTACGTTATGCACGAAAGACTATCTTATTATTATATTTTATAAGGTCAGTGAGGGGGATATACATGATTAAATTTATTTACTGGTTTTGTTCGTAATTTAGATACTTAGTATGTTGAATATTTTATTTAAAATATTAAGTCAAGCACAAGATTATGTTTCACGTGTTATTCGTTCTAGCATTTTTTTTGTTCCGACAGGATTGTCCAAGAGTGTCTGAAAAATAAAAAGGATTTAAAAGGAACTAGCCACGAATAAAAATTATGTATTATTTAAGTAACAAAGTAAAGTAACACGGTAAGATAATTCAATATTCTTATCAATGATTCAGATACCTAAACATTATTATTTGTATTTTTTTTCGGATTATAGATCACACATTTTTACATTTCATAGTCTATCTTTACCTTGTAATTTTCATTATTACATTATTTCTAATTTGCATTTTACGATATTATCTACATTATAATGACAGAAAATCTTACCGATTGCCCCGCCACGTTAATCCAATAGAAATTAAGGCGACCTGATTCACGGAAGTATCCTTCTATTTGTCTGTTTATTACAAGAGTATTTCTTTCACTATTGGTAAAATTAGTTCGTCCATACCAATTTAAACAGTCAACCCATTCTAGTTGTCCTGAAATAACATAAACGTGAATTATTTTGAAATGTTTCCACTAAACGTGAATATTAACGAATTGTTTAAAATACTAAGTAGATTTTATGAAATTTGAACATTTTTTTATAACGTATGAATCTCGAGAAAATATCACAGTTACTTATGTACCTTCTAAATTATATAATAAATGCCATTAATTACGCTTCAAATCAAAACCCGTTTTATTTTAATGACAAAAGAGGAAGGTATAATATTATTTGTAGATCAATTACTGCACGAAAATAAAACCAAATTGACGCATGAAATTGTAGATGGTAATAATATAATGAATGAATGAATGAAAAATTCTTTATTGCACACAAAAATACAAGATAACAAAAAAGAATGATACAAGTTATAATATGTATTATGTACAGAGGGCGGTCTTATCGCTATAATATAATGTTTTATCCTGGTTTTATCCATATACGAATCGGGATTAGGACTTTTGCACGCCTCATAAGCGAAGCGTTGAGGTGGGTACTACTGTCACTTCGCGCAAAACATCTGATTTTTCAAACTTAAAATGTCTTTATGTATCATACATTGCACTTGTAAGATAATACATACACACACATATTAAGAAAAAACACTATTTTTAACGTTCATGATATTTTTGATGTCATTTTTGTTATTTAAACTAGTTAAAAAACAGTTTAAAAAAGTTCTGTCTTGGACGTCCGTGTGTCTGTATGTGCGGATCCTTTTTCTTGTTAACACGATAGCGACCGAAATACTTTACTAATCGAGTCTTTTTTTTTCTCTTACGCTTGAGTATGCTCAGGAATAGAACCCTTTCATTTTTCAGGGTCTGATTCGATGTGGTTTAATTGTTATTAAATAAACAAAAAAAATATCGACTTTTTTTTTTTTTTTTTATAGTGTACTCAAAATTCACCATTATAAACTCGATTCTTTATACTATAAGCCAAGGTTTAAAAAAATAAGTTGGTAGTCAGTCCCTTAAACCTGCGCAGTTTCACATCTAGGTGGGGCCACAAGAAAAATAGCTCAATTATTACGGTACCGCTTTCTTTACTTTTCCAAATGTTTTATTTTATTTCATTTTTATATTTATAGTCACGTACTCTTTATAAATAATCAATTTTATTGTAAAGGATGAGATTATGAGGCGTGCACTTTTGGATTTTCCAAACTATTTTATTTTGTTCTTTTTTATCTTGATAAACAAATGAACTAATGAATTATTTTTTACCCGGTGTATTCGATACTGCATCCAGATTTCCATTAAAAATAGTTACTCTTACATCTGAGTTGTTTAAAATATTTTCAACTGAAACAGATAAGCGACGAATTAGAGAAAAAGCAGTGTAATCCTTTATTCAAACGAGTACCTATAAATTAGTTTAAATTTTAGCTTGGTTATAGAAAACTCACACGAAGAAAAAAATAATATACGATATCAATACGTCATTATTGATAAAAAAAAAATACCTTTATCTACTATGGGTTGCATGTAAAGTGGCCTTAAAGCTTTAACTACATCATCCCGGTTTCCATCATAATTGATATCATTTGAAATTCCGAGCGCTGGTCCAACTATTTCCTTCATGAACCTCTTCATATCAATGTCGGATGGAATAACTCTGTTATGATACGCACTTTGTCCAAAATAGTCTGCAAATTAAATAATTGAATTTCATTTAAAAATTGAGGGTTATTACAGACACGTATAATTTGTATAGATATTGCCATCAAATTAATTTTACTCTTTATGATTACAACATTTAAAAAAAATAAAAATTTTCATACCTCTCACTGAGTTGCGAGTTAACTTTTCAACAATGTATCCCATATTTACCGCTATGGCACCAGCTTTTTCATTTATAAATTCGCCCAATGATAAAAATTGATCAAAGGCTTCCTCTAAATTGTTCGTTGACACTAAGTTAGATAGCGAGGATGAAAATTCTTCTATTGCTGCTCTACCATTACCATCGACGTACGCCAATTCTTCTAAATAGAATCCCAAATTGGTCAATGTAAGAGCTGGTGATATTATGGGATTACCCAAGAAGATACCCTTTAATTTATCAGAGTAGTCCTCATCCTGTTAAATAAAAATATAGCATGCAGTGCTTCTGTATAAAACGACTTTAAAGGAAATTAAAAATAAGGGGTATGAAAAAAAGGTTATCACTTTGTTTTCCGTTTTTATTTTAACAATAATATGCTGAAATCTGAATATAATATTATGATAATAATACTTACCTCGATCAATCGTACTGTCAATGGAATGGCTAAAAGAGACGCATCACCTTGGGCATAAACGTATAAAGGTGCATCTTCATATTCATCGTTATGTCCATAAAACGATTGTAGAGTAAACTTTAAATTATCAACTGCAAGCAAAACATAACGATGAGCTTTTAATACAAATTATGTAATAAAATTTTTAGGTATAGTACAAAATATTACCCATATCGTTCATATTTGTCAAGATTGACTCCTTATCTTCTGGTTGACTGAATCCAGTCCCTATGAGGCTGTCTACGAATAACAAGTGGAACTCGCTAACCTAAAATATACAAATAATTTTAGCAATAGGTTTTTATACTTTTCTGAACTCGAATTATATAAAAATAATTATTGTTTACCAGAGATGTGTTCCTCGCATTTAGATTAAAGTCTAAGGGCCCGATTCCTCCAAAGTTCAAGAGAAAACTATCGGGTATTCCTGTAATCCCACCTAGAAATAGTAATATTGGCCGACTCTGGCCTGACGTGGATGGGAAGAACCACCAGAAAATATCGCCGGCTCCATAAATTCTCGTAAATGCTGCATTGTATTTCACTTGGCCTAACCCATCACCCTCAAGTACTAAAACAAGGTAAGGTAGATTTGGTGTAACATTCATTCTATTTATTATAACTAATGGAGACAAATTTGTCAAATTTAATTTGATTACTTACGAATTGTTTCAAACTTATCATTTGAAGTATCTGTTACTAGCCACCAAATGAGAACACCCAGTCCAGCTAATATCAGTATGCCGACTATAACTGATATAATAGTTATAAACTTTTTAGACATTGTTTATTTATTGACTTATTGATTGGTATTAGCCACTTTCAGTAGGAGAATACAAATACAACCTCTTATCGTATTTCGTTACTTACAACACAGATTAAGGACACAACATAGGTTACTCGTGTACCTATCAATTATTGAGCTATTTAAATAGAGATAATTATTGCAATACATGATTATAATTATCGCCCAGTTAGTAAGAGATAAGGTACATATTTCCAAAATTTTAAATAATTGATTATATGAAAAATTAATTGAGTTATCAATTTCTGACATCTACACATACATATTATTATAATTATTAAATATGATAATTATTACAACAACCCTCTTATTATTATAGTTAGCAACGAATATGTTCCTACACACAGCATAGTATTATAGATACTTGCATAATTATTTGTTATTAAATTTATGTATATTTTATTTACTTTCCATAATACCTTACAATAATATTTTTGTAAACCATCTGTATCGTTTACTTATTCTTTGTATGTGAGAAAATTTCTACCCAACCTCGTGATTGAACTATTTTGCAATACTGTCATCATTGCAATTATTGATATTCAACGTTGACCATAAAAGCTATTAGTGTAAAATTTACCATTTTTTTTATACCATTGCAGCATTAAAGGCAACTAACATTGTCAATATGTGGACAGTCAATTCGTAGTATAAAGAATATAATACACAATCGAAATGTGAGAGCGATTATTTTAAATATTATAAGGAAATGAAAAAATAACAGTGATACAGGAAAAGGAAATCTTTTATTTCCCTTTAATGCCAGTAATGAATGTTTATTAGGACATTGCCTTGTTACACATATTTTCATTTTTTTATATAAAAGAACATTTTTCTATGGTATGTTTATCTTTCTACTTCACATTTCTTTTAAAAACCTTCACACTTATTATTTGCAAATATAATTTATTCTAACGACCTTATGCTCTAAGTTGATAACTTAGTATAAGTGGGACATTCAAGGTAAAATAAATATTTTGAAATAATTTGAATAACGTTATTTTTTATTATCCAAATGTTGTCATGTCTCGGAGAAATGCGTTCGATCCAGCTGGGTTATCTCTCGGTACCTGCAAATTATTCAAATTATTGATCACATTAGGCATTACTTCACAACACTAATTGAACACAACATACATTTTTTTAATAAAAGTAAACAAAGCGCATCGCATAAGTGCAAATAAATTTAAAAATCACATTTGTGTTGTATATTATATAATATTAGGTATATTGTTGGTCAAAGAGTTTTATAAAATTTAGATAAAATTTATTTTCAGTATCTTTTAGTTTGAATGTGATTTAATGATACATTATTATCTATTGGGCATTGATGTAGTCTCATACATAATATCTTTTAGTCTCATACTATCATGTGAAAATATTTGGACATTATACGAATTTGATTCTATCAATTGGCTGACCTATTTGGCTTTTGTGATAAAGCTATTACCCATTTACGAAGATTAGTAAGCCTTAAACGCTAAACCCCAAATATGATGAGTAGGTAGTAATTTGTAAAAAATGTCTGTCTACTAATTTTACCGGATAGCATATTGATTGGTCCTCAGACGTCATGCGGAAGAAAAATAGATTGTCTAATCGTTTTGCCAATTGTGAAAAAGTGTATCAGATCTTAGTTCGATGGAATTCAAACATCGTTATTTCCATGGAATTAACTGATAACTCACATTGCGGATAAAAAAAAATATAAATATGTAATACTTATAACAAATTATTATAAAATAGAAATCGTACACTGTGTCCTGCTTTATTGATCCAGAAGAATCTAAAGTTTCCGTATGATTTGTAATATCCTTCTAGCTGATTATTTTCCCAAATTGGTTGGCGGGGTGCGTTTTTATAACCTTCTGCTCCAGCCCACTTGAGGCGGTCAACCCACAGTATTTGTCCTATGAAAGTGTTCAATAATCAATAGCAAGAAAATACTTATATAATAGTTGCTTTTAGTTCAAATAAAGACAATACATACCTGGAGTATCACAAATAAGATCTAGATTTCCATTATATTTGGTGATGATTATGTCTGTTTCGTTTAATAACTTCTCAACTGAAATAAAAAAATAAAAAATGTATTAATGCATTAGTTTGCTTGGGAATATTCCCACGTTTTCAATATTAAATTATCAGTAGATTATAATTAAAGTCGTAGTTACGAAAAAAATATTTCTATTAACTTATATACATACCTATATACTCAAAGTACTAAACATATAAATATCAATAGGCGGGTTCACAGAAAGTGAACATTCTCGCAAAGCAATTGCTGCGCGAAGCAGCTCTATCACTGTGGACTTGGGTCGGCCGAGAAAAATGGCGGAACACGCGCTTCCTTCGGCTGAGCCATTTCCACACAATACTAGCAAATAGAATCTTAAGACCTTTTAATTTTGTTGGGACGGCTATTAACGAAATATTTTGATGTACGTACTGCCATCGGTAACAGGTTTCATAAAGTCGCCTCTCAAGGTGTCAAAAACTGCACTTGATTGTGATCCCCACGTAACATTTGCGGGTATGTTAAGTGCTTCCTTAATTACCGTATTCATAAATACATCTAAATCTATCTCTTCCTGTCCTTCCGGTAATTTTAGAGGGTGATCTCTTATTGTCAGTTTCGTTAAAAAATCTGGAAACATTTTTCGTTAATAATGTTACTAATCATAAACGTCAAAATTAGTAGTGAAGTAATAATTAGTTCCTTCGTCCTAGGTAGTCAAAAATTTTGAATAGCAATACAATATGTATAATATTTAAAATACCTTCAAGATTTCTGGGCGTATCTTGGAGCCAATTAAGTGGAATTCTAGTGAGAATATTGTAAAAGTCCACATAAGTTGTTGCGCTAAACACTTGCTGCTGTGTCGCTCCCCATTGGAAACTGGATTCCCGGTAGAGTCCAGCATTGAATAGCCTTTCAGCCTCCAATGCTGATTTTTGGATGTTATCATAACCGGTTTTGTCTATAAGACCAGCAGCCAATAATAGTGGGCCCCAGGTCAAAGTAGCATCGACAGGTGATATCCAGGCATTACCCATAGCAATTCCCTTCAAATTTGATTTGATGGTCCCAGCTTCTTCTGCCTAATGAAGTAAAAGTTTTATGAGATAAATTCTTAAGTTTGTTTGATAACCTATCAGATTAGTGATAATATTATTTGCTACATTTTTGTTTAGTAATGAAAAGTAAATTCTTACCTCGCGCATTCGAATGCCCATGTCTATAGCCATTTTACCCCCATAAGATTGTCCATATATATACAGAGGTACATTTTCAAATATAGGATTGTTTTTATAAAATCCTCGCATTAGTTCAACGAAATCCAGTGCTAAAACATAATTTGTATGTATGTAGTTTCCTTATTGAAGTGTACACAATACGGACTATTTTAAAATATCTTTCATAATTGACTCTATGAAAATTAATGCTTAAGTTAAGAAATTAATAATTATATGCATACTTTAATATTCATTGTGATATTATTTTGTGTTAAATAATAATAGGATGATTGTACAAAAATATTGCTGAGGTTCTGTACCTACCGCATTGATGGAAAATAAAGTACCTACCTACATTGATAATTTATATTATCCCAAAAATAAGATGAGGTATTTTTATCAGGGTAGATGAATTGTATTAAATAATATTTTTGGGGTTGTATAAATAAGATTATATTTACCTATTTCATCGTTACTTTTGGTAAGAAACCTTAATTCATCGACGTAACTAAATCCAGTTCCGACGGGATTATCCACGAAAAGTACATTGAAATTTTTAATCTAAAATAACACCAATACACAGAAAATTATACACTTGACCTATCACTATGTATTTGCATAATATGATAAGTTAAAAGCATGGAATAGGTATGTTCATAGAACAAATCTACATTCCATGGAATCATAAGTATCTATAAAACATTAAATTTTCCAAATTTTATGATCGTGCATGTAATAATTAATAAAAGCTTTTAAAAATCAGGAATTTAAAAATTGAAATCCGTAAATGATCTTACCCAAGTATAATTCCTTTCTTGCAACGTAAGATCGAGGGGTCCTAGAATGTCAAAATTACCGATACCAGTCGACGATCCTCCGGGTCCACCTTGCAGCCATACTATTAATGGCCTTTCTGTGTAATTACTGACGTCAGCCGTGGTATAATATAGCCAATAAAACATATGGGCGCCCTCACGGACGTCCACATAACCGAAGTCTTGTTTGTAATCACCATATTGTGCTGTAATTACATTATATTTCAGTTGATATGATTTGATTACGCAATAAAGGTATAGAAAGAAAAATAAAAGGAAAAATTCAATGCATAAAACACGATTCAACCTAAATCACTAGATATAGGTTGCAATATCTTTAATTAAACAAGCACTGATCAAAACTATTCCAAAACAATAATTAAAGATAAACGTAGTCATTCATATTAAGAAAAAAAAAAACTATGAATCTCGAACGTTATGTGACAATTTTGAAAAATTTAAGATTGTACATTATACATAATATGGTATACCTTGAACACAATAGGGTGAAAACAGTGATAAAATCAACAAGCATAACAACATAGTGATTATAAAGCGTATGAAGAACTAATATAGTTATTTAATTGTATTAGTAGCCATTGGTTATCTAGGTTTATTAATTCATATCTTATCGCTTTAATATTCGGTCCAATATGTTGAATTTAATGTAACTACTCGTATTAACAGTACCTATCAGTATGACTTAAAATGTTGACAAGAAGTAGTGATTTTAATTACCTCATATTCACAAAAATCCGAAATATCTATATGTTGCTAAATATAGATATTTATCATCTAATTATTTTAAATAAATCGAATTTTATTTGATATTTGCTTATTAACTTCAATATATTAAATAATTAAGATGCTTTAGGTAAGTTTGACCCCAAGAAGTTTATTACGATCGATTTTGTTTAGTTACTATTAACCTATCTAGTGAATAACTGAAAGATATAAATAAATATAAATTATAAACTATATGAAGCTGTATAGGGAAATAATTAATTTCACGTGGTGTTATGTGTGAAGGGCAGTTCGCCCAAGTCACCTGACACAGAATATATTTACATTGCAAATAGTTATTTGAACTTTCTGTTAACGGCTATCTATGAACTTCAGGATCATCAAAATTTGCAATATGCTAATTTTTATGTCAATCATTTATTACCATATTGAAAGACGACGACGAATAGATTACTAGATATTTAGTTGGCCCAAACAATACCCAAGCAATATTTTAGTATACAGAAGTAGGTAATTTAGGTTTCGCTTTATTCTACAAAGCCTAACATTTGCATTATATTCGGTTTTATTTAAATATTTCAAATAGTATATAAGTCGACACACATGTAACGGATAAAAAATGTAAATATTTTTCATTGTTCATTTTTGGAATGACTCGCTTATTTAAATTCGAAGCTCTTAATTTATTTAAAGCGTGAAATTATACAAGTTTTTCATAATTATTTTAGCAACAAAGTAACACATATTATTAACCATATAAGAAATAAATCAATACTTATGTACCTCATCTGCTATACCATAATATAATATTCTCCGCTTAACAAAAGATGGAGGCAATAGACGGAAAACATTCCCAAGAATAATTTTCCATTGAAATTGGATGGAGTGGATTTTTATGCATGTTTCTTTTAGTACCCGTACACAAAAGCATGTTTATAGGTATTATTAATTATTATAATATATTCCTATGCAGTCTGCATGATAGTTTGAAAGTCTTCTCAAAATATCGACTTCGATTAAAATAATTATGTAATTATAAGTTGAATGAAATTGTAGTATTTAATATTGTATAGGTACAAACGTTATTACATGATATATTAACAACATTCACGTGCTTCGAACACTTGAGCGATAGGTTACACTCGGAAAAAAGTGTTTATTTAATTCTAGACCTATTTTTCTGAGTAGACCACTCATAAAGATAAAAATAAGTTTTATCTCATTGCGTGATTTATATATTTCAATGTTAAGGTTTAATTTCCTCTTAAAACATCATGGATGTTGGATATCTTATCGGCTTACGTAAATAAATGCAGCGCCGACCATAGTTCGTATTAGGGTAGAGCAGAAAGTAGCGAAGTTTATTTCGGCTCTACCCACTCTAACGTCATCATTACAGCCTTTGATTGAGGTTTCATATCATTTTCAACAAATAAAATTTCCAATATTCCTATTCAGTATTTCAAATTCATGCTTTATTTTCACATAAAATGTACTTATCCTGTTCAATCAAACGACTGTGGTGTCTCTTGCGTTATGCGTCTAGAGCCACAGCCCGATCCGCTCAACCTTAGAGTCAGCCAAGTCAGCACTGAATAAATGAATCCTTTTACGCATTCCTAGCTAATTATATAGAAAAATAAGTTTTATCATAAAGACAGTTAAAACATAAACATTTGAATTATAACAGTACTTGAAAATATTTTGTTTCTTAAGATTGTGAAAGCAAAATAATCTAAAACTAAGGTTATTACATTTTTTGCCGTCTTTTCTTGGACAGAGCCTCAGCCACACCCCGGACACTCCATACAAAATTATCGTTTTGACAGTCACACTGTAGAGACTGCAAATGTGTGTGTTAACGCTTTATGGTTGGCACATTTTTGACTAGCGTAAAAAAAAATTCGCGTTTTTCTGATGAAATACATCCGTAAACAGCACAATATCTAACCATTTTCTACGAAAAACGATAATCACAAATCCAAAATAATAAAATTACTTTAAGTCAATTTGATTAATGTTGTCAATCTTCGTTGCGTATCGTCCCTGTAGAAAAATATGGACCATTTTATGTCTGATCGTGCGGGGTGAGGTAAGTGTTTAAAGGAGAATGGCGAAACTGGGCCTAACTGTTACAGAAATCATAATATATTTAAAATTCATTATGTTATTTTTAGTAATTCTTGGTAAAATATTTACTTCTGATTCTATGGGAAAACAAATCTTTGAAAAAAAAGATAATGTGTTCACTACCGGTTGACTACCGGCATTGTTATTTAGATTTCTATGACTACCGGTCTTATCAAGCAGAGATTGTCAGTGTTGTCAGGAGTAAAAAAGTCGAATATATCGATTAATACGAATGAATGTCTATATTTTATTTTTAATTTTATTGAATTCAAATGCTTTATAAATCAGAAGCAAAACTTAACTTATTTTTAACACATATCTTAATTTATTTAGATCATTCTATAAAATAAAAACATGTTTTACTTAATCAATAATAATTATAACATTTTTATTTAGGTAGCTGGCCATTAATAAAATGTCAAATTATTAATCATAATTGTGTCAGTGATGAGTGATTTGTTTATGTTTGTTGTTTGACATTTGAGTGAAGTTTTAGGCCCTTCTCCCATTACGATACGCATAGGCGATTCAAGTATCCTGCAAGTCTCGGAGACTAGTCGCCGCGGAGTATCTCACATACATTTTTATGTAGGCTCGCACACTACGCTACTGGTATCCTACACGTCCGCGACTAGTATAGCACTACTCACCGTGTCGGTCGCTTTTGCATCGCGTCTCGACTCTCGCGCGTATCTTTTCGTTAGAAAGATAAAAATATCTAATCATCATGTTGTAGTTCTCGTTCGGCTACAAAAACTCTACAATTTATGTTTCTTTCAATATATGGATGAATCCAGTACTTCTTACTCTTACGTTGGCGTCTTCTATTTCTATAAAAAAGAAAAACTGCAAGAGCTTCTTCGTCACTGGAATTGCTGATTGCTCGACATAACGACGTTAACAACAACAACGTAACTGTTGTTGCAATAAATAAATGAATTATTATTATTATAACGTCGGTCCACAAAAACGAGGCACAATAATGTTGAATTTAGTCATTTTTCAGTCGCATAATATGCGAGCATCGGGTAGCCAGCAAATATCTAAGTAGTATTCTACGCGAGTATCGTATTCTAGAAGTATCGTACTTACCTAATGGCAGAAGGGCCTTAGTAACGTTATATTCAAAATTGATCTTAATCAATATCCCAATATCTCTGCTATCCCATAGAAAAGATCTATAATTATTATATTCATAGAGTCTGTATATTTTTATCTATTTAATCACCCATAAATCATCATTGTAACGATCAGGCCCAGAGTCCTATGGGAGTTTGCCATTCTTCTTTGGCGGGAGGCGGAGAGTGTCCGTTCTGTAGCGTTTAGCTACTATTATGTATTCTGTGCCTCAGCTCTGGCATCTCAGGAAAATCAAAACTACATTTAACTACGTCTAATTGTTAACGGATTTGGACGATTTTACATAAATTATTTTTTGTCCTAAACTAAAAAAGTTGTATCTATGAGGATAAAGTCACATTGTAAAATTTGCGTATTTAATAAAATATACAACGCATTTTTGATACAAGGAAACATGTAATTTATATTCGCGACTATTCACTATAGTCATTGGTCACCCAATGTCAATTTCATTCAAATTAATTTTATTATTGTTCAGTATAATAGTGCAGCTACTTTCTTACATTATTATATTTTATATAAACTAGGTTAACAATATTTTGTTTAAAAAGGTTTATTCTTTAATTATAACAAAGTTTAGACAATGAACTTGAAAATTTGATTTAATATAATTGGCCCAAAATTATTATCTCGCAAATAATGAGAGCATTGTCTACAAGTAAAACTAGTTTTTTTATACGTATGAACGTTTTTAATTTCCTGTTACGTTAAAAAATAATGAAAATTTTATTTCCGAATTGTATCATGTATTCATTGAGTATAGAGAAAAAAACAACTACTCGTTAGTTTCATTCAAGGTTTCATTCAATAGTTACGTACATGTTGAGTATATTTCAACTGACTTTCAATTTTTTGTTTTTTTTTTGGAAATAAATAAATCAGACCAAAGAGAATAAGTACTTATATCACAAAAAATACCTAATTAATGTAGTCAATTAAATAGTCCGATCCAAATAGACATTTGATGATAACCATAAATGATAGGGAGCAAAGTTTGAGGTATTTTTTAAACGGTAAGTTTTATCAAAGCTTGCACAAAAATTGTAGAATTAAAAAAATCAACAAAACGTGTCTCTTACTTTTTTTTTAATTTCTGAGTTATCGCGATATGTTGATTCGCTACTGGAGGGTGAAATCTGAATGGAATAGTCAATAGGTTAACGAATAAGTGAAACCACAGGTGCGAATACACAAAATTTTAATACTAGCTCTTCGTATTTAAGTGCTAACTATTATGGGCTAATTTAAATTCTATTTATTAGAGTGAAACTGGTTTACAGCTCTGTAATTAAAAATTAACTACTTAACTAATATGTACATATTATACGAGTTTATATTATTATAGGTAGATAACAATAGTAGGTAACACCTTTATTCAGAATAGACAATAAAGCAATTTCAAAGTGAAAAACAATCAATTGTGTTTTTTGTTTTCCCAGTCAAATTACATGGATTATTTACTGCATTAGTGGATAGTATATCACATGATGGCTGATGTCCATGCAAACGCAGATTTTCGATTGTAATCACTAATCACAAAAGTAGATGGCGGAAGCCTCGATGGGTGCAGTCAGCCACCAGGACTTAGGCGCAGCGGTCTTGTTTCGCGACAATATCCGCATCGCGAAAACTCTGCGTCTTGCCGATGAGTTTTCATTGCGAGGAAAGCGACCGCTGAAAATTCAATAGCGATTGTTATCGGTTCTTCTCAAAATATTCCTGTATCAACATGACTAAAATTTCAACCGCGTTCCTAAAACAGGTGGGTGATGTGTTGATTTTTAACCATTTTTATTTCTATTTCTAAACTTAGGTACTTACTTAAATAGTTTAGAAGGAAAATTCGCGAATACCAAAATAATGTTTCGAAATACGTATGTGTAAAATATATTTCGTCTTTTAATATTTTTCATTTAACCAAATTACTTTCGTATTTATATCGGTTTCACTTTAATTGTTTACAAACAAATGTGACTAAGCGTAATAACAATTTGAATTAATTTCTATAAATAGGTATAATAATTGTTTGCTGTTTCAATAAATAATATGTAATAGAACGTAAAGTTCGAACTAAATGTTATTCAAATTAAATTAAAATTATTTCTTTCTTTCTTTTACATTAGACCTAATTTGTGATCGAAACACTCCTAGTAAGCAAATAAATTATAAAATGCTTGTGTCAGGAGGTTCCGCTCTTCAGAAACAGAAATAAAATAATATGAATTAATACAATGCAAAAACATAAAAGAAAAGAAAGAATTTAATTAAATCTCTGTGTCAGTGTGTGTGTGTATGTGTATATAAAAACTTAATTGAAATGTAATAAAAAACTATACCAATTATAAATTATAATAATATTTCATGGCATTTTTTGTTTCTTTACTCCTTTTTGTTAAGTATATACTTGCATCGTACCATGATAAAAATTATAATACAATAACTAATTATACACTAATACATAGGTAATTACTAATTAGTGCGCTTGAGGGTTATTTAAAATAAATTTCCGGATAAAATGCATCAAAGGGTGTACATAAATAGCTTTTTCATCAACATCACTAAAATTCCGATATTTCTTATTAATTTAATATTTAAATTTTACCGAGAAGAAAGTATAAATTTGTATAGAATAGAAAAAAATCGATCACGAGGCGGGACTCGAACCCGTATCCTTTTTCGAGTCCTGCCGGCCGCCGCGGTTGTCCGCCTCGTGATCGAATTTTTCTATCTTATCTTATAATACAAAAATGAATCCCAAAATGTGTTGGTAAGCGCATAACTTGAGAACGGCTTAACCGATTTCGTTAATTCTTTTTTTATAATATTCCTTGAAGTTCGAGGATGGTTCTTATGTAGAGAAAACGTGAATATGTACCACGGGCGAAGCCGGGGCGGACCGCTAGTTCTTTATAAATTTATATTTATAAAGCATTTGAATGTCATTAAACCAAAAATATCAAAATCAACGAGATGACAGTACCTAATTATTTATATTAATTATTTCTAGCACTTTTGTTTATGTTCTATTTTTATTTAAGGAAGTGTATTTATTTCTCGATATGTTAAGCGGTTGCATCGAAAGGAACTTGATTCGATTTACTTCCCGTTAGCAATGAAAATTGATAAACAATTGCTTAGTTTGGATTGTGATAAGTGATAACTATAATTTTAAAAACCGGATATAGGTATCCTAAGACAAATGCTTTAAGAAGATCAAAATTATAAAAAAATTAAAACTTAAATACAAAACTGGTAAAAATTAACGAATTTATTGATGAAAACTAAGGATGAAACGAATTTATCTAAGTAAATATTGTATTTTTTAGTGATCTATTCAAATAAAAAAAATCTTAATCTTTTACCAGCTGCTAAATACCATAATACAAAATATGAAGATACTGAAGATACTTCGTCAAGATAAAAGGCCTCATTGGAATTATTGTAATAGGTCCATCACGCATGTAATAAAAAAATGGACTAATGGTCCTTAATATATAATGTTTTATTTTTTTAAACAATTCACACAATTCGTATATTATGTTACAAAAATATTTTTCTTTGACCAATTTATATGCGGAAAATAACAATACAGGTATTTATAAAGGTCACAATTTTTTATATCACTTACGTATTCTTCTCGATATTATCATTTATATAACATTCGTATTCAGGTCGAAACATCTATTTACGTATCTAAAAAAAGAAATATTTAAATAAGTTGATATTATGGAAAGGTTACTAATAAGTAATAACACGTTTCATTGAGTAATTCTAACGTAGAATTCGTGACCTTTTTTGCACAGTAATCCAAATCAGTTACATCTTAAACTACATTAATAAACCAAAACATAAGTAGCAACGCAAGTTAAACTTCTAAACTACTTAAATAAATATAAGTCATTTTCATTTTTAATAATTTTCACTGTTGCCTTGGTGACCACAGCATTCTCGCAGATCAGCGATTGATTGTTACACTATTTGAGCCATATAATATGCCGCTACGTGAGTCTGCGTTATGCATATGTTACCGAGCCAGATTGAGGACGTATCCTGTGCTATAAAGATGTTAGCAGCTAGATGGGTATGACCTTAGGTGCTAAACCGTTACATCAATCAGGTCGTCAAGCGAACAATTGTTATAATTCACTGACGCAAAACTACTCTCCTATAAATTTCCATTTGTCTGTAGACGGGAAGTGGAAAATGCCATTTAAATCCTATGTCCAATTTTATTTATATTGATTTAATACATTTATGTCATCATCAGTTTTTATAAAGTTCATGGTATATATTTCGACCTCATGTGAATCTCTATCAGCTATCTCTATGTGTTACAAGGTTGAATTTATCTTAAATATTCATCCTGATGATCAAGTATTGTTTGTGATTTTGTCAATCACATGATTCAATGCGATAAAAAAGTCATCAATTTATAGCCTTTATAGAGTTTTGATGAGTTCTAAAGATTAGATAAGTCTCATCGTGATTTCCTAAAATTTGGACGTTAATTTTATTTATTTTATTTATTTATTACGACGTTAACCCTAAATTGAGGCTGCAGTTAGCACAAATATTTAAGTACCTACGTATTTATATTTTTAGAATGTCATAATTTGTTTTTAATTCTTATTATGTACAGGACACTTAATATTCTCTCTTACTTTTTTTTTAATTTCTGAGTTATCGCGATATGTTGATTCGCTACTGGAGGGTGAAATCTGAATGGAATAGTCAATAGGTTAACGAATAAGTGAAACCACAGGTGCGAATACACAAAATTTTAATACTAGCTCTTCGTATTTAAGTGCTAACTATTATGGGCTAATTTAAATTCTATTTATTAGAGTGAAACTGGTTTACAGCTCTGTAATTAAAAATTAACTACTTAACTAATATGTACATATTATACGAGTTTATATTATTATAGGTAGATAACAATAGTAGGTAACACCTTTATTCAGAATAGACAATAAAGCAATTTCAAAGTGAAAAACAATCAATTGTGTTTTTTGTTTTCCCAGTCAAATTACATGGATTATTTACTGCATTAGTGGATAGTATATCACATGATGGCTGATGTCCATGCAAACGCAGATTTTCGATTGTAATCACTAATCACAAAAGTAGATGGCGGAAGCCTCGATGGGTGCAGTCAGCCACCAGGACTTAGGCGCAGCGGTCTTGTTTCGCGACAATATCCGCATCGCGAAAACTCTGCGTCTTGCCGATGAGTTTTCATTGCGAGGAAAGCGACCGCTGAAAATTCAATAGCGATTGTTATCGGTTCTTCTCAAAATATTCCTGTATCAACATGACTAAAATTTCAACCGCGTTCCTAAAACAGGTGGGTGATGTGTTGATTTTTAACCATTTTTATTTCTATTTCTAAACTTAGGTACTTACTTAAATAGTTTAGAAGGAAAATTCGCGAATACCAAAATAATGTTTCGAAATACGTATGTGTAAAATATATTTCGTCTTTTAATATTTTTCATTTAACCAAATTACTTTCGTATTTATATCGGTTTCACTTTAATTGTTTACAAACAAATGTGACTAAGCGTAATAACAATTTGAATTAATTTCTATAAATAGGTATAATAATTGTTTGCTGTTTCAATAAATAATATGTAATAGAACGTAAAGTTCGAACTAAATGTTATTCAAATTAAATTAAAATTATTTCTTTCTTTCTTTTACATTAGACCTAATTTGTGATCGAAACACTCCTAGTAAGCAAATAAATTATAAAATGCTTGTGTCAGGAGGTTCCGCTCTTCAGAAACAGAAATAAAATAATATGAATTAATACAATGCAAAAACATAAAAGAAAAGAAAGAATTTAATTAAATCTCTGTGTCAGTGTGTGTGTGTATGTGTATATAAAAACTTAATTGAAATGTAATAAAAAACTATACCAATTATAAATTATAATAATATTTCATGGCATTTTTTGTTTCTTTACTCCTTTTTGTTAAGTATATACTTGCATCGTACCATGATAAAAATTATAATACAATAACTAATTATACACTAATACATAGGTAATTACTAATTAGTGCGCTTGAGGGTTATTTAAAATAAATTTCCGGATAAAATGCATCAAAGGGTGTACATAAATAGCTTTTTCATCAACATCACTAAAATTCCGATATTTCTTATTAATTTAATATTTAAATTTTACCGAGAAGAAAGTATAAATTTGTATAGAATAGAAAAAAATCGATCACGAGGCGGGACTCGAACCCGTATCCTTTTTCGAGTCCTGCCGGCCGCCGCGGTTGTCCGCCTCGTGATCGAATTTTTCTATCTTATCTTATAATACAAAAATGAATCCCAAAATGTGTTGGTAAGCGCATAACTTGAGAACGGCTTAACCGATTTCGTTAATTCTTTTTTTATAATATTCCTTGAAGTTCGAGGATGGTTCTTATGTAGAGAAAACGTGAATATGTACCACGGGCGAAGCCGGGGCGGACCGCTAGTTCTTTATAAATTTATATTTATAAAGCATTTGAATGTCATTAAACCAAAAATATCAAAATCAACGAGATGACAGTACCTAATTATTTATATTAATTATTTCTAGCACTTTTGTTTATGTTCTATTTTTATTTAAGGAAGTGTATTTATTTCTCGATATGTTAAGCGGTTGCATCGAAAGGAACTTGATTCGATTTACTTCCCGTTAGCAATGAAAATTGATAAACAATTGCTTAGTTTGGATTGTGATAAGTGATAACTATAATTTTAAAAACCGGATATAGGTATCCTAAGACAAATGCTTTAAGAAGATCAAAATTATAAAAAAATTAAAACTTAAATACAAAACTGGTAAAAATTAACGAATTTATTGATGAAAACTAAGGATGAAACGAATTTATCTAAGTAAATATTGTATTTTTTAGTGATCTATTCAAATAAAAAAAATCTTAATCTTTTACCAGCTGCTAAATACCATAATACAAAATATGAAGATACTGAAGATACTTCGTCAAGATAAAAGGCCTCATTGGAATTATTGTAATAGGTCCATCACGCATGTAATAAAAAAATGGACTAATGGTCCTTAATATATAATGTTTTATTTTTTTAAACAATTCACACAATTCGTATATTATGTTACAAAAATATTTTTCTTTGACCAATTTATATGCGGAAAATAACAATACAGGTATTTATAAAGGTCACAATTTTTTATATCACTTACGTATTCTTCTCGATATTATCATTTATATAACATTCGTATTCAGGTCGAAACATCTATTTACGTATCTAAAAAAAGAAATATTTAAATAAGTTGATATTATGGAAAGGTTACTAATAAGTAATAACACGTTTCATTGAGTAATTCTAACGTAGAATTCGTGACCTTTTTTGCACAGTAATCCAAATCAGTTACATCTTAAACTACATTAATAAACCAAAACATAAGTAGCAACGCAAGTTAAACTTCTAAACTACTTAAATAAATATAAGTCATTTTCATTTTTAATAATTTTCACTGTTGCCTTGGTGACCACAGCATTCTCGCAGATCAGCGATTGATTGTTACACTATTTGAGCCATATAATATGCCGCTACGTGAGTCTGCGTTATGCATATGTTACCGAGCCAGATTGAGGACGTATCCTGTGCTATAAAGATGTTAGCAGCTAGATGGGTATGACCTTAGGTGCTAAACCGTTACATCAATCAGGTCGTCAAGCGAACAATTGTTATAATTCACTGACGCAAAACTACTCTCCTATAAATTTCCATTTGTCTGTAGACGGGAAGTGGAAAATGCCATTTAAATCCTATGTCCAATTTTATTTATATTGATTTAATACATTTATGTCATCATCAGTTTTTATAAAGTTCATGGTATATATTTCGACCTCATGTGAATCTCTATCAGCTATCTCTATGTGTTACAAGGTTGAATTTATCTTAAATATTCATCCTGATGATCAAGTATTGTTTGTGATTTTGTCAATCACATGATTCAATGCGATAAAAAAGTCATCAATTTATAGCCTTTATAGAGTTTTGATGAGTTCTAAAGATTAGATAAGTCTCATCGTGATTTCCTAAAATTTGGACGTTAATTTTATTTATTTTATTTATTTATTACGACGTTAACCCTAAATTGAGGCTGCAGTTAGCACAAATATTTAAGTACCTACGTATTTATATTTTTAGAATGTCATAATTTGTTTTTAATTCTTATTATGTACAGGACACTTAATATTAGAGTAAGTAATTACACTTATAATAAAATAAAGAAGACCATAATGAAAATTCTTGTTGTACCGTTTCTATACAATTATTTATCTGAGAATAGATAACCTGGGTAGATATTGGAATTCATAAGTCGGAGATAGCACTTAATAATTACATTTATTGTATCTAAAGCTTTTAATAATGCATTCATTTATTGTGATTAAACAATATTTCTCGTATAATAAACAATATTTTATTATATTATATAATAAACAATATTTCTAGTGTATGAAGTTGTAATTCGAATTAAAACTAATCAATTTGCAATTTCTAGTAGTAGCATAACTTTACAATTGCAATAAATACTTATTACTTAATACTTATCTATTATGTACAGTGAAATTGAAATATGTTATTGTATATCATATCTATTATTGCAGTTATGGTTGACTTTCGGAGCATCATTGGCGTTTCTCATCATTGGTTTGGTGCGGGGGTATTCAGCCTCTGCCATTCCATCTATAGAGGCGAATGATCCAGAGCTCATACAGCACAGTGAGCAAAAGTCATGGATAGGTACGTTATTATTTTTTAAACTATTGCATAGCTTCTATCGCGGGCCTTGAGCGCGGGGACCGAATCGAGAAATTCCGTAACGAAAAAACCTCACGCTCCCCACTCCGACGGGCGGAGGTGTGACTTGAAGGCATAGCATGCAATAGCTTTACCGCGGCCGCGGCGGTTCCCGAGTGCCACACGTCGTTTTTTAGTTTATATTAATTATATAGGAAAGATTGTTGTTTATTTCTTACAGTTCAGCCTAAAACTACTCGACCGGTTCAATTAATTGTTTTATCAATAGAAAGCTTCTTTTCTGAGTATAGATTAACATAAAGCAGATTAACATGAATTTTTTATGCCTGGGTCAAAAACGGCTTCTCAGGGAAAAGCTGTTTGTAAAAAACCCAATTGACGACATAAAACTCCCACGGCCACGGATATATGAAAAAAAAACATGAGTAACTAACATCAGAATGTATTTCTTATATAGAAAATAACATAAGTATGTTTGTTTGAATAGCATAACTAACTATGAGACGAATCTCAATTACGTTACATACCAGCAATTTGAAGTTAACTAACCATAATAATATACATATTATCTGGTTATAACAATTTCCTTAAAACCGCTGACATGATATAATTACGATAATTATTAGTGTAAAGGTGGCAAATCAGAGGAAATAATAATATGTTTATTTATTATTTTCTATATGGATAGTAATCGGCTAATATTAGGTTTTGAGCCTAACTTTCCTATTGGTATTGTGCTATATTCTAAATAGTTGCAACGAGCTGGAAGACGGGCAATCTTACAATTCGCTACACCCCTTATGGCTGCTGCTTGATACTGATACTGGGCTTTGCACCTTAACTTCCCCATTGTACTCTTGGGAAGGATTCGGGACTTACTTCATTTTGTAGCATTATTCAAAATGTTTCCATTACTTTTCTTCAGGTGCGATCCCACCGTTAGGAGCATTTCTAGGTAGCATGTGTTCTGGACCTCTAATGCAGCGTGCTGGTAGACGTCGAACCTTACAGCTCGCTGCATCTTTATAGACTACAGGCCGAATACTTCTCCATTAGTTATCCAGTTTTGTTCAAATTTTTGCCATTAATTTCTCCTAGGTGCAATCCCACCATTAGGAGCGTTTCTAGGTAGCATGTGTTCTGGACCTCTAATGCAGCGTGCTGGAAGACGTCGTACTTTACAACTCGCTGCGCCATTATGGGCTGCTGGCTGGCTGATACTGGGCTTCGCGCCTAACTTCCCTATCGTTCTCTTGGGAAGGATTATTTCGGGACTGTGTGTTGGATTCGTGTTGGCTCCTGCTCAAGTTTATGTGAGTATTCGTTTTGAAATTTTAGTTTTGTGTGAACTGTTATAATGTATCCTCGTACTTTTTATACAAGTTTTATATTTCATGCACTTTATCGTGGCACATTTGGCGTGAATGATTAAAATAATAATTTAAACCACAAACAAAGAATTTTATGATTTATATGTACATATAAAAGCTTAAAAGGTTTTTTGTCGCGTATTTTTTGAGTTTATAATTAATCTGTAGTTTTATAGCCTTGACTTTGAAAAATCCTCTTATTTGTTTTTAGGGCATCCTTATTATAATTTATTAATAATACCCAAATTAAATAGGGCTGTATTTTAGGAATGTGTGCCACATACAATTTATTTTATAGTAACGTTAATTTTTAAACTTGTTAAATACCTAGTTAAAAACAAAAATAAGAATAAAATCTAAGAATAAAATATACAAAATGTCTGCATAAATGTCCAACAGATAATCCTCATGTAGCAATTGACTAATCTATACATATAATAAATCTGTAGAAGGGTGAATTCTGTACATTGAAAATATTGAAAAAATAAATACCAGGGGGTGTTACTGGATCGATACCAAACCCAAATATGTGATTAAAAAAATTTTTGTCTGTCTGTCTGTCTGTCTGTATGTGAAGGCATCACGTGATAACTAGCGGTTCGATTTCGATGAAACTTGGTATAATTATACCTTATTATCCTGGGCGTAAAATAGGATACTTTTTATCCTGGAAAAATACGTAGAAAAAAATTAATCTTAATTTTTCAGTTTTATCCATAGACGTTGTTCCGTAGAACCGCGAACACACATTGCGTATTATTATAGGCCTAACCGTATTTGGGAATTGGGTCCAATAGATATTTATAAGATGTTATTGTCAGAGGTCTCAAAATGGAGAAATAAACCATCCACGCGAAGGCCGCCATCCGCGCGGACGGAGTCGCGGGCGGAAGCTAGTGCAAAATAAGACAACAGGAAATTATCTGTTTCCATTAATACAATATTTTGAAGAGATTTGAATGGTAAAATCCATAGGTTGCCAGATATGTTAAAATATAGTCTGTTTAAAGTGCGTTGAAATGCGTTCATAATTTGTATAGATTAAGACAGCTGGTTTACATGACGATTGTTTTTTAGATAATATTTAACCAATATGAATAGTCAAGGCCTTGGAAGCGTATAGTTTATCATCGTACTGCTTGTTAAAATTAGCTTATTCAAAAAAAAAAACACAAAATAATTTCTTTCTTATAGAAATTAAATGAAAATGTAGACCTAAACGGATAGTAAAAAATTAAAAACAAAATGAAAATGACGACTCACAATTCATTTTTAAACGATTAGTGAAGGCGAAATTTTTGTTCATACAAGATTCTTCAAAGTATTGTCACTTTCACTTTAATTTAAAAAAAAAATAAAAAAGCAATCAATTATTTTTGTGTACCCGGTTCAATTCAAATAGCGGAAGTAATTAAATAAAGTATCGTATTTTTTCGTCACGATCATTAAACAAATTCATTCAACAATACTTTTTTTTTGTAAATGTAAAAAACACTGATATTACATTCATTGCAAAGGCAGTTAGTTAATCATGTTTGTCATGAAGAACAAATTAGCATAGCGCGGAATTTCAAAGTAATTTGTATTCATTTAGTTTACAATAAAAATACTTAGTTTTGCATAATTTATAGGTAATTGAGGATAAACAATGATAGCTGATAATTTATAACTTCCTATATTTGCATCACATAAAGATATATTTTTATTTAATTAATATTTTTTAAGTTCTAGAATTATTCGGAACTGCTTTAAAATGAATTTAGGTTTAAATAAACTTAGAAAATTTTCTTATCTAGGTATATAAAGGATCTGATATAGCATGAATACTTCGAATATGATAATATCTATTTAGATTTATAATTGCGTAAAGAAATAAATAATCCAATAAATTTATTTTTGACCGCACGGATTATGCGTTTGTAATTCTTCAATATTTATAAAAAATGTGGATACCTCAAAAAAAATGATTTAAAATAACAGCCACGGACTTGAATTTGGAACATTCTTTTTAAATATACATCTATTATCTAAAATAGTCATGTATATAATTTCAGGTGAGTGAGTGTTGTGACCCAGAGATCCGTGGGCGGCTTGGGTCCTTACCAACATTATCTATGTCTATGGGCATACTTATATCTTATGTTGCCGGGAATTGGCTATATTGGAGATCTTTAGCGTTCCTTTCGGCTACTTTTTGTGGTAAGTCTTTTGTTTTGGTATTATGTAGTAAGTAGTAAGTATTTAGCTTTAATAGTTGTAAGTATGTAGCTTTATATATCCTATCCTACTCATATTAGGTATAAATGCGAAAATTTGAGAGGCTGGATGTATGTTTGTTATTCTTTCACGAAAAAACTAATGGACAGATTTTGTTGTCACTTTACAATACGTAGAACACTTCAAATTCCGTACGTGAAGATAGCTCAAAAGGTGCATAAATATGTAGACATTATATATGTTTTGATAATGGATAAAAAATTATGTATGATAAATAATGATTACCTAATTACAATCAATTTCGAAATTTTATCATAATAACGTACCAATAGATATAATCTGAAAAATACTAGCAAATATTCTTTTACATGTTAACATTTTTATTATCTAACATTTGAATTCAATTTATGCAAATATGTACATGTACACTTTATTGATAATAATTTAAGTAAATATGTACTGAAGTGATTATTTAGCGCCGCAATGATATTATTCCTATATTAAATTAGTGTTATGAATATTATTTACATAGTGTGTTAACGCATAATTAATGTATTGTTCCTTTTTGTTTTTATTTTGAATTATGTACGATGGCAATTGTATATTGCCGTCTCATAGCTTCGCATATAGATTATTTTCTATTATTTAATTGTATTAAAATATTTATGTACGTTTGTCATTCCTTCAGGTAAAAATAAAAGTTATTAACTACTAAATTTCACCATTATTCCATAAAACTCTACAAATGTAGAGTTTAAACACGAATAAACGACTCTACTTGAAGTAGAGTTTACTATAAAATCATACTTTACATAAACATAATGAATTTCAGCTGCCCTTTTCGTAATACTAATCCCGCTACCAGAATCTCCAGTGTGGCTCAAAACTCAGGGATTAGATGAGGAGCATGCTATAAAATGGCTGCATTTATCGAAACACGCAGTTGCGGTTGTTAAAGATGATACTGAAGAGTGAGTTTTTTTGTTATTTTTGGTTTGGTACGCTTATGTACGAAATAGCAAATTGTTTATTATTGAAGTTTAGTAGAAACTCCGTCCCCTAATATTGTAAACCCTATTATTGTACAATAATATTATCAGTCCTCTTACGTAAAAACGAGATGCATAAGATGTCTTTAATGTGTGAAAAACTGATAATATGTGATTTGCTTGGGATTTATTTTAGTCTGATCACAGATAATATACTGTCTGATGAAGAATTGTGGTTCTTAGGTATATTTACTGAAAATATTTGTCAGAAAATTTGTCATTTTGCGTATATGTATAGTTCGGACAGTTAGTTAGGTAACTTTTGAAAAAAGCAAAAAAGTTTCTTTTTATGACGTAAATGATAAATGTGTTTTAACGTGTATTAAAACCGGTTTTATACTGTTTTCAGGAAACCAGTAGAAACGGTACCAAAGAGTCTATTCACACGGGAAGTATTCTTTTCGTCAGTTGTGATAAAGCCACTGATCGTTGGTTTTGCATTATTATTCTTCCAACAGTTCAGTGGTATTGATGCTGTTATATTCTTCACTGTTGAGATCTTTCAGAATGCTGGTAAGTTTAAATTATTATCTAAACATGTAAATGTAAATAATAATTTATTGTTGTAATTTTATTGGTTAGGGTATGTCAAAAGTAGTACGAGGCTGTATGTACTGGATGTTTTTCGTTATTGCGACACCTTTTGAGACAAAATTTATATTATTTGTGTCCATTATACTTAGACAGAATTATAAATACAACATTTTGAAGTGAAACGTTTGAATTTTGCAAAAGAAGTTTGACTTCTGCTCTTTTTTATTGAAAAATTTTCAAAATATTTATCCTTATCTATTTTAAGAAATCGCGTAATGTTAATTAAGTTACTGATATTATCTTGTTACTTACCTACTATACAATTTCAACATTTTTATACGAATACAATATCTTTATCATTTTATAGCATCTCCTAAAATAAATTTTAAGATGAGGCAGGCAAAACGAAAGCAATTATCGAATCAAGTGCCCCTTTCAAGTTCAGTCACTGACTTCAATCAAATTATCCTATTGTACCACTTCATCCGTGTAACCAATGATTTGAGAATATAAAACTATTTTTACCAAAACATTAATATCTATTGGTTTGTGGGACAAAAAATAGAAATTTGCTCGTATTTCAAGTTGTCAATAAAAAATCTCTTCCAGCAATCAATGTTGCAATTTTTTTCATAATTTCGCAGGAATTGAAATCGACAGTGAAACTATGATGAAAATTCTAATAAAAAATCCAATTAGGTTTTTTCAACAATTCGGTTGAAGAGAAACTAAAAATTTTAGTTTTTTCATTCTTGCATCTTAATTAACAATACAATTGAATTTGATGTTGTTCTAATATAGCTTATTATTTTTCATTTAAGTAAAATTAAACATTTGTTATATATAAAATATTAACATTTGATTATTTAATTTCCAGGAAGCAAACTAAACGCAATGACAGCCACCATAATAGTGGGTGCAGTACAACTATTCAGCAACGGTATAAGCACAATGCTGGTAGATAGAGCCGGCAGAAGGCCGCTCTTGTTGCTCTCCGCCGTCACCATGTGCTTCTCTATGGTGTCTTTGGGAGTCGCGTTCTACTTCGAGTTGGAGCACGAGTCGTGGCTCGGGTGAGTAGCCAGCTCTACCAGTGTAGAGTCAATAACTCTATCTGTGGCTAGAGCTGACACAATAAGCACAATGCCGGTAGATAGAGCCGGCAGAAGGCCGCTCTTGTTGCTCTCCGCCGTCACCATGTGCTTCTCTATGGTGTCTTTGGGAGTCGCGTTCTACTTCGAGTTCGAGCACGAGTCGTGGCTCGGGTGAGTAGCCAGCTCTACCAGTGTAGAGTCAATAACTCTATCTGTGGCTAGAGCTGACACAATAAGCACAATGCCGGTAGATAGAGCCGGCAGAAGGCCGCTCTTGTTGCTCTCCGCCGTCACCATGTGCTTCTCTATGGTGTCTTTGGGAGTCGCGTTCTACTTCGAGTTCGAGCACGAGTCGTGGCTCGGGTGAGTAGCCAGCTCTACCAGTGTAGAGTCACTAACTTTATCTGTGGCTAGAGCTGACACAATAAGCACAATGCTGGTAGATAAAGCCGGCAGAAGGCCGCTAATAATGCTTTCAACTGTATGTAAGTCGGTCTTTATGACGTCCATGTAAGATTTAGCATTCAAGGAACTCTGTACAATAGTGAATAACAGTTAATAACAGAAAAGCGCGGTAGGTAATTTCAAGTATCAAAAATTTCAAGTATCAACAAAAAATAGAAAACGATACATCTGTGACCTACTTAGTGAATAAACATTGCAAACCATTATAAAAACTTATGTAAACTGGTCATAATACGTAAACCCTGACCATTATGTCACTAAACGGTAACTCACGACCAAAACTGCATCAAACCAGCAATGTTTGAACTATTTTTAGTAAAGTGACCGAAGTGACAATCACTTGTGTGCTCTTTGAATTTTGGTTCCTGAGACATTGAGTTTGTTTGTTTATACGGAGGTCAACGATCCTTGAGATTCCGTGACTATGACAGTTTTTAATATATTTACATAACAGAATTAATGTTTGTATAAATTTGATGTTTATTTATTCGCAATTTTTGTTTATATTATTTTATTTACTTCATATAGAATGTGTATTCTTTAGATATATAATATATTTATGTAAAACTTTATAACTGTAGTAAGTTAAGTAGGTTAGTCTTATATTAATTTTTAGCTCGAGTTAAAATTCTTTTATAAATGACATCCTGTGTCATTAGGCTTAGCTTTTTCCCCTACTTTTGGGGAATGGTTCCCCACACACTATCCCGTAAACAAAATACTAGCGTATTTCTTACTTTGAATTTGCCTATAGCTACCATTATTGCAAATTAGGAATTTGACTATACCCAGGCATCTGCCAACAGTGAGTCTGGTGGTATTCATGCTGGGATTCTCGCTCGGTTTCGACGTGCAATCGTTACTATTACTGGGCGAGTTGTTCCCAAGTCCCAAGTACTATCGCCGCTTGTAATCATAGTAAAACTAGTGAATTTCAAACTAATCTTGTCTATACCCAGGTATCTGCCAATAGTGAGTCTAGTGGTGTTCATGAATCATGTTGGGTTTCTCGCTCGGTTTTTGTTCGGTTGTCCACGTACTATTGCTCTCAACTCTCGTATACACATAATACCTACTAGCGCATTTCTAACTTTGGATTTGTCTATACCCAGCAAAATTTCAACCGTAATTTTAAATGAGGAACTTGTCTATACCCAGGTATCTGCCAATAGTGAGTCTAGTGGTGTTCATGCTGGGTTTCTCGCTCGGTTTCGGCGGGTTACCGTTCTTACAATTGGGTGAATTGCTCCCAACACACTATCGCTTGCAACTCTCTTGTAATCATAACATTAGCCAATTTCTAGCTTGAAGAGAATTTGTCTATACCTACATATTTTACATTAGGAACTTGTCTATACCCAGGTATCTACCAATAGTGAGTCTCGTAGTGTTCATGCTGGGATTCTCGCTCGGTTTCGGCGGGTTACCGTTCTTACTACTGGGCGAATTGTTCCCAACACACTATCGGTCGCAGTTATCAGCTATGGCGAGTGCTGTGAACTTGCTGTCTATGTTCACTGTTATCAAGTCGTACCATGCTTTGGAGGTGAGAAATAATTATTTTTTTGTGTATATGTTAGTGTAATATGTAAATACCCTCAGTACATCTCACGCGTTAGATTCCCGCGAGTCGCGACATTATAATTTAACAACAAGTTGTGATTCTACCGAAAACAATGCAATGCATACAATGCATTGTTTTCAGTAAATTATAATGTATCAATATGAAATTATTAAATTGCAATGATCATAATTTGTCGACAGATTACAATCTCGCGAGTTAGATTATCATCTGATCACCTACACTTGCTTCGCTAACTTACCTTTACTACTAGAACAATATTATTTTATCTGTGCTTTCAATATTTTATGCGATATAAATAAACTCAAGCAGCAAATGTTCACTCAAAAGTAATGTAAACATTAATAATTTATTTGAAAATAATTTCCATAAATACCTCCACGTAAATCATCCATCAAATAAAATAATTATAACATACAATTTCATCAAGGAATAATTTATGTTTGTATTTTTAAATAATAATAATTAACATTTCCAATATCACACAAGCGATGATATTATAATTAAAAAGGTGTAGTGGTTACCAAAACAACATTTAATCTTCAAAAACGATTTATACATAGTACATTATACTCTTGATTATACAATATTCATACAGACGTATGATTAGACGTCAAAGTGAGATGGCATGATTCAACTATACACTCAAGTATAATCTGGCTAATTAGCCACATTTCAACGTGCTCCCATCTGTGCGCTAATAACCTATCTATACCTTTTTACTGAATATAATATAAAAGTGATTTTTTGAAGTGAAACTTCGCGATGAGAGTAAAATTTCAAGTTCGCGTCATGGCAATACCATCACGTCATGGAGTAAGTCATGGTGGAAGTTTCACTTCTGACACGTGTGCTGAGCACACTCTTTTTAAAATAATATAATTAATTTCCAATATAGCACGTGTTAACATCAGCTGGAACATTCTGGATGTACGCAAGTTTCTGCGCAGTTTCCTTCTTTTTCGTTCTATTCGCGGTTCCAGAAACGAAAGGCAAATCTTTGGCTGAAATAGAACAACACTTTAGAGGTAAGAAGAATAAGGACATTGACTTGCAAAATGTACAAACTAAATTTTAGAAAAATTGTAGTTAGGTAATGATTGTTTCTAGTGAGTATTGCAGTTAATAAGTAGTTTTTGTTTGTGAAAGTAGAAAGGGTGACATTTAAAACGTGATTTATTATTTCTCACTCTGGAAACTTTAGGTGTGTTATGATTGAAAAAGTATTTGGTACTAGTTTAAAATTAAAAGTTATTAATAAGTAAACAATAAATGCGATAGAAGATAATGAAACAAATCGCTATTTCGATATATGTATTGAAAATTTGTTAAAATTAAGTCTAGTCTAGTTCTATTATAAGATTGTTGTAGTTTTCCTATTCTTAGCATATAGAGATGATACCTATATTCGTTTTTAATAATTTATGCTTATGTATGGAGTATGTACAAGGAATAACAAGCCATATCTTTCTTTAATTTAAACTCATAAAATATATTTTACTTGAAATTAACTGCGATGATGTATGTAATATGTAATTATCTGCTAAGCTATTTTGGTGAAATGGCAAAAGTCATACAATATTGATTGGAGACATTGGAGGGTACTAGGTGTTACTGACGTGTAATTAAATATTTTAAACAATAATTTGTATGTAGATTATAGGTTCATGTTATTAGCTACCTTATAAATATATGAGCAAAAAAATTACTATCTATTACTGCTCCGCTCTTATTAGTAGTAGCATCATTTTTATGTCTAATGTAGCCTTTTTCGATAGAATCTATCCCAAACAAAAATATTTTTCCAATTCGTACTTCCTTAAATAACCACATAATCCGACATAATATCTTCAGCTTTATAATACTAGTAAAGCTAACCATACTAATAAAAGTATAAATTAATCATATCTATTGAGTTTTTCATAACTTTCCCACACATAATCTAATATACAATGTATAAAGGCGAAATTTTGTATGGATGTATGGATGTTTGTTACTCTTTCACGTAAAAACTAATGAACCGATTACAATGTAATTTAGCACACATATAGAGGGTAACTTGGATTAACACATAGGATAGTTTTTATCCCGGAAATCCCACGGAAACGGGAACTATGCGGGTTTTCCTTTGCAAACGCGGGCGAAGCCGCGGGCGGAAATCTAGTAATTCCATATCACACGCTCTCAAGCCTTCAAGAGTGCTTAAGCAAAAGGACGAATGTCAAAAAATTTAGCACCAATTTAGCATTACTAAAAATAGCGACACTTTTGCCACTCACCCGAATAGCTTTGCCGCATAAAATTTCATATTACCTATTGTGAAACTCGAATTTATAGGTACCTAATTTTTCCTCTTTTGGCATTATACTTTTAGAAATTAATGACTTAAATGATTTCAATCATAATAATGATAAATCGTGATAAAAATTGTTTGGATTGCAAAATATGTATAAAAAATTTACACTATTAAGTATGTAATGAAATTATGTGTAAAATGTTATTGGTATTCCCAATATCCGTTAATCATTTAGTATTGTTATGACATTCAATTTGAAATTTTATTGTAATAAGCTCTTTTGAGTAGAATTATTTAATATATGGGGCATTTCACGCGAAGCGGACACAGATTTCAGAGTCAGGTTTCAGATTTCGGTTATATTTTAATATGTTACACCTGTATAATATATCCTCGGTATGCACACGAAATTTTTTTGCATTTAGAATCTTAGTTTTCAAAATACAGGTCTTTGAAGATGTCAGTAAGCGCGAGGTATGGGGGACTGAATGTAATTATCTGTTCAAAAAAAGTTATTTTTAAATAAATTGATGACTGAATAATATACCCCATTATACTATAAACTTTTTATCCTCATATTTCGAATTTATATTTATATTCCTTAGAAAAATAAAAAATATTTTTCTTTGTAATTTTTTACAAACTTTGCGTATTTTTAATTTTTTTAAGATCATTAAATAAATGGCTTATATTATGCTTTAAACTTCATGCAAAGTTGTAGAGTGGTCATCGCAGTAGTTAAGAAGCTACATGTATTATAATGGTGAAGTGCGGCAATATCCCAAAAATTGTGAATATTAGGAGTGACCTGTGATAAATATAATTATTGTTAATATAGTCTGTATGCATTGAAAAATATTTTCGTACAAAGTCAAAATTTATTGTAAAATGTGATTTGTTTGGAAATTTAAAAGAATGATTTTGTGTTTCAACCGAATACTCAAAGGATACTTAATATAGTAGCGTATAGAAGCTATAAAATATCTATTTGAATTTTTAAGAATTGTTTGAGTATTCAGTGAAAATAATTCTAAAATAATAAAAAAAAACTATATTAAACACTCGAATTTTACAAATGTTGTGAATATTTATTTATAAATAAGGGGCCAAGTTATAAGATTAAGATTATTATTATAGTGTACGTACTTGTATAATTATCAAGAGTTTTACTCGGCTGTGTAAAAAAGTATTGTGATGATAACTTTGAAAGTTATGAATGTGATAAACGAAATATATTTATTTCAATCTCAATTGTATTTTGATTTCCATCCTCAAAAAGCTCTTCAATTCAATAAAAAGTTTATAATGCGACACAAGTGTGCAGACGCATATGTATTTTTATTATTTTTTTATGTTTTGCATAAATGAAATACTTACTACCTATTTAATATAAATGCTATAAAATATGGTAAATTTCTATTTATATCATATATTTCTATATTAATACGAGTACACGAAAAATATGTATATAAAAAATGTTCTTCACTAGCATTTTTTATTTTTTTTATAAAGAGATTAATATAAACACCCACCTGACGCTCACTCAATAATTGGATGCCGTGGTGATTTTATTACTACGGCTACATGTGCGTTCGGGTCACTTCATTTCATAATATCTTCTAAAGGAAATATGCAATTTCAATATAAAATGTTCATAGAATGTAGTAGATATGGAATAAAATAAAATGGTCCATTTTATTTTATTCACAGATTTTTAGTTAGGAATGTTTTGGTCCTTTGTGGCAAAGATGTTCGTAGTTAAGAATAGAGTTTGTACCATATATTTATACGATTTTTTATTCAATACAGTTACCCCATTGCTTCTATTTCGAGATTTATCTCCATAAAAACCTTCCTTGTGCCTAAACAAAAACGTTAAAAAATTCGAATTGGTTGAGCTGCTCTCGAGCTTTACACGCAACATATAGCGATTCTTTTTATTACATAGATTGTATCCAAAAAGCGAAGTCTCGTGCCAAAAACGATTATATAAGGATGCATCTGAGAATGTAGCTAATGAAGGCTTCGTGTGACGCAACAGCCGTGCACGACCGGGATGACACAGATCGGCACATGTCACGAAATATTGCAAGCGCTTATGAGCTATTGGAAGCGCTTCAGAAATAATTGTAGAACATGTATCTTCAATATATGAGTAGCATTGCTGATTATATACTATCCTATCTTACTAATATTATAAAAAAGAAAGTAAAATACTGAACCGATTGCAATGAAATTTAGCACACAATACACATATATAGGGTACCTTATGTTGTTTTCTTAGTGTAGTTAGTTTCTGAGCTACATTAGTTTTTTTTATAGCAATTGAAAAAATGTTTTCCATTAAATCATTAAGATAGTCGTTCTTTATAATAACAATTCTTAGAAATCAGATTTTGAATATATTTTTTATTACAAGATAAACTGTCCATTAAATTTAAGAAAGCAATATAGAATAATAAAGATCACTTTAGTTCAACTTGCAGAAATAATAAATTACTAGCTTTACACTAATTGAATTGTTTTGAATGCCGCAATAATTTATACAAGAGCTTCTATCGGCCGATGCACGAAATTAAATATAGGGACACGAAACGCGTGAGACACTCTTGCATTACTACTGATATCACGCTCTTCGTTACAATTGTACCTATATAAAGTCCAAACTAATCCAGTTCAATACATTCGGGATCCAAGTTTCAAAGCATACATAGCCCTTTGTGTGAGCAAAGGGTGCATCAATTTCAGAAAGCTTTAAACTTCTCTCACAATGATTTTAGTAAGTATATTTGAATATTTTTAAGTTCATCAAAAATTAAATATAACCGTATACAGGGTGTAATCGTTAAGTGTGCACAGGCGATTATTCCGTAACTATTACAGATATCAAAAAACTTTAAACTGATATCGAAAGTATTTAACCTAATGAGTAAAATGGCCATAGTAAATTTTTAAAAATAAAACGAGAAATATCTAAAAAATTAACTTGAAACCCTCCCATACATTTAGTATGAGATACGAATATCCCATGTACATGGGTTGATCCAAAAGTAATGATAATCAATATTAAACAAGGTCATTACAGTTATAATAATTATGTAGTTCTCTAGATATTCTTCTAACTAGAATATTTTTTCTTCAATATTTTTTTTCAATATTTTTTTTTCCTAAACTTAAAAAAAAAACTTTGACTTTATCCACAAAAACCCCTCTTAAAATAATTTATTGCTAAGAAAGTGTTTCTTGGGCCGAGGAAAGAGATAAAAGTAAATAGGAGCTAGATCTAAAAAATAGGGTAGGTGTTCAAGCATTTGGAATGCCGATTTTTTAATGGCAGCCATCGCAACTGACGCTTTGTGATCTGGTGCGTTGTCTTGGTGAAACAGCGTTCAGGTCCGCAGTTTGCCATGTCTCTTTTCCTTACTAACCTACCGCAATCTTTTAATTTGGTCTTTTAGTGAGAGCCCAATAAAGTGGCTACCTTTTTAAAATATTCCACCATAATTATTCCTTCAGCGTCCCAAAAAACTACCGCTTTAATCTAACCTACTGATTTTCACTTTGAATTTCTTCATCGTCACTTTGGAAGCTCGCATCCAGGACATTGATTGTTTTTTTGTTTCAGCATAAACATGGTGAACTCGGGTAAAGTCCATGATTACAAAACGTGACAAAAAATTATCCTGATATCATTAAAAATTTAGAAATTTACCCTCTACATGTCGAATCATTGTTTCTTCTTTTCGTCGGGAAACATTCTGGCACGCACGGTTCACATTCAAATTAGTGTAAATAATTGGAAACGTGGCCTGTTGATGTGATTTTTTTGTGATTACTTAGTGAATACATGAGCAAGCAAAAAACATTTATTTTATATTTTTATGTGCACAGGAAATAACCAATTATCATTACTTTTGGATCAACCTAGTACATTTAATATGAAAGATTTTAGCTTTTTCTTTCTTTTTTTGGTTTTCTGCTTTAATTACTTCGCAAATTTGAAGGGAATTTCATTTAGAAACTGTAAATAGAGCTCCTCATTGTATTGCATAATGAGGACATCACTTCGAAAATCTGCTATGAGTACAAAATGTATGGGAAATAAAATGTATGGGAGCGTTTAATGTAACATTTTTGGATATTTCTCGTTTTATTTTTAAAAATTTATAATGGCCATTTTACTCATTAGGTTAAGTACTTTCGATATCAGTTTAAAGTTTTTTGGTATCTGCAATAGTTATGGAATAATCGCTTGTGCACACTTAACGATTACACCCTGTATAGATGAATAATTGAATTTAGTGCCTAATGCCTAAGTTTGGGTGATACCATACTTACTATGAGGGTAGTTTAATACAAACTTTAAAAGTTCCTTTCTGTAAATAACCTGTATAGTATATAACTTAGTTAATAAAGGACTGCAAATTATGCATGAGTGAAATATAATTATTATTTGTTAAATTATTTTCAGTGGGTAATCTGCCTAACAGCATTAGTGTGGACTGCAACGAAATGTGAGCCACCCGTGAACAGCTACCTACCTCCATCTGGATCTGGATCGGGCTCCGGGCCCTCCTCTCAATATGAAGCACCGGGCTTCGGACAAAGAGGGCGAGGCCAGTCGGGCGGGCCTGGGTCGGGCTATAGCGCACCTGGCTCAGGACAATCTTTGTCTTCTGAATATGGCCCACCTGATCGGGGTTCTGGCTTTTCAAGAGGCTCTGGCCGCGGTTTCGGACAAGGAAACACTCCCAGCTCTCAATATGGAACTCCCAACGGCCCTTCAGGTTTCGGTGACGGCCAATCAGGTTTCGGCTCTAGCGGTCGCCCTCAAACGTCGTACGGAACACCAAACCAACAAGGTGGAGGTAGTCCCTTCGGTGGCCGTAACGGACAACGACCTGACAGTACATACGGAACACCCTCAAGCGGTTTCCAGTCACCTGGTGATTTTGGCTCTGATGGTTTGTCTGGACCTGGCTCGTCTCGTCCGGGTGGTAGAGGACGTCAACCGCAACGCGGCTCGCCTTCCTCTTCCTATGGAACCCCTGATTTCGGTAATGATTTAGATGGTACAAGTCAAAATTATCGTGGATCAGGGGTAGATGGTTCTAATGTAAGTATATTCTCATAAGTACACACAAAATCTTGAATGAATAATGCCGAAGTTCCAAAACTAATTACTGCCTCCTAAACCTGTCAACACAATAATTGTTTGTAATGTTGAAACTTGAAACTAATATTAAATTTATGTGTAGAGTAAATGCGTGTTAGGATATGTTTTAACGATAGATTTTCCTTCTAGGAACCAGCCAAATATCAGTTCAGTTACGAGGTAGATGACGCAGAAACGGGTACAAAGTTTGGTCACTCGGAGCAGAGGGACGGTGATGTAGCGATAGGGGAATATAATGTGGTTCTGCCTGACGGTAGGAAACAAATCGTTGAGTATGAGGCTGATCAAGATGGATATAAGCCTCAGATACGATACGAGGGTTTGTTTGCGCATTCTATATCATTTATTTACTCTTGTTGTTCTGGGTAGCATCAATTTATTTTAAAATATATTTGGGTACGTTTGGGAAATAATTAAAAAATAATAATTTAGGACGACTATGCAAAATTAAGACAGTAATGTTAACTTTTGTTTCCTTGAATTTTTAAGCAATAACCGCTAATAGAACCAGACTTTCAATGAGAAAGAAATATAAATATACAGCTTATGCTTACAAAAATACATACACTTTTATCGGATCTTTTAAAAATATCTCTTTGTTTGCAAACCAGGTCTCCTTTTGTTTTACTGGTCGCTATTCAGAGACGTTTCGTATTAAATAATATTTAAATTCTCAATATTGAGATGTTGTTTTATATTTTCATAATTTTCTACAGGTGATGCTTCTGGCTCCGGTTCTGGTTCTGGTTTCGGTAAATATTTATATTTTCTATTCAATTTCCATTTGACATACATTTTCAGATCTGTAAAGCATATGACTCAAATTACTTCAGTTATCTATTATAAAGTGATCTGGACCCTAAATATTCTGAATAATTATAATAATTAATAGTTTAAAAATAAAATACTTAAGTCTTTATGCTCGCTGCTGAACTTGAAACTTTTTGTTTTAATCTTTAAAAAATGTCACTAGTAAAATTAAAAACAACGTAAAATAAAAATTACGATACTATTAAAAACTCATTTATTATCAACAGGAGGCGGTCGTGGTGGCAGCCAAGGTTACCCACGAGGAGGTGCTAATGCTGGAGCCAACGCTGGTGCCAATGCCTTCGCTGGTGGTGACGCTGGTTACCCACAATCAGGATCTGCAGGAGGCTACCCACGAGGATCAGGATCTCAAGGAAGACCTGGATTCGGAGGATCAGGTCAAGATGGACAAAGTGGTTACCCCGGCAGAGGATTCCCAGGACAAGGTGGCTTTGGATCTAGTGGTGATGAAGGTTACCCCAGCGGTGGACCAAACGGCCCCAGAGGATCTGGATACTAAATAACAATATGATTGTAGCTCAACAAATACCCACTTTATGCTTTGTTAATACGTAATAAACAATGAAACGAAACATGTCTTTTATTCAAGCGTTTATTCAAAACTACATTTTATAAAAATTCTGATAAAGCTCATTTGGAATTGCGTAGGTATGTTAGCAAACCCTACAAATTGTGCAGTTGGGATACTTAAATTATAATTGTTTTCTTGTATTTCAAATTATTTTTACGTAAAATATCACATTGATAGAAACATATCACTTAAATGCGTGTTCATTTTGGAAATAAAATTTCATATTTTAACGCATTATCAAAGTTAGTGTTAAATGCATTTATAATGCAATCGTGTTTAAAAAAATCACAGGGTTTTTCGTGAAATTCCATGAATATGAATATTACATTTAAGGACAAAAATATCTATAAACTAATGAATTTACAAAATAATTTGTAGTAAAAATATCATTACAATTGACGCATACGTCGCATGAAAAACCGCGGCAGAATCTGAAACAATGAGCAACTTTATTACAACAAAAATAGTATTACCAAATAATAAAAAAACCATTACATATATTTTATTAATAATAATTAGTATTATAAATTTATATTAGTAAATAAATACTAAATTCCCTATATTCCTCATTAAAATAAGTAGCAAAGGATTTATCCTTGCTGTAAAAGCGTTTACGCTTCGTCTCAAGTTCGTTTTAATTACCTATTCAAAACATTCACTTAAACAAGAAAAACCGGCCAAGTGCGAGTCGGGCTCGCGCACAAAGGGTTCCGTAGCAGCAAATATAATAAATTACAGTTAAATCAACCTATCTCAAAAACTATAAGAGATACTTTGATCAAACCAAAAATCGTTGAAAGAGTTAATTAGCATGCATCACCTCTATTTTTTTTAGAATTTTATACCCCGTAGTTATAAAAATAGAGGGGGGGGGACATACTTTTTACGACTTTGAGAGCTGATATCTCAAAAACCGTTCACTTTAAGAAAAATGTTTTTTAGAAAACTTTATATCATTTTAAAAGACCTTTCCATTGATACCCCACACGGGTATGTACATCGAAAAAAAAAATTTCATCCCTCAGTTACATGTATGGGGGGCCCCACCCCCAATTCTTTTTTTTTACTATTTAGTGTCATATTTTTGTAGCGGTTCATACAACACATATTCCCATCAAATTTCATCACTGTAGTACTTATAGTTTCCGAGTAAATCGGCTGTGACAGACGGACAGACGGACAGACGGACAGACGGACATGACGAAACTATAAGGGTTCCGTTTTTGCCATTTTGGCTACGGAACCCTAAAAAATGTCAATGTCTAAGCAATGATATCCAAACTGCTTAAAGTAATTATAATTAACGTATTTATCTACCTAGATGTAGTATTTCAAATTACCTCGATCATTTTGTGACTCCGCTATAGGTATTTCCTCTCGCTCCTCTCTCTGTGTGTGGCCGAACACCTTGTTGACTTCCTCATTTATCACTTCGTCAGATATTGGATCCAAGAAGCTGTCCTCCGCTCGTATAATGTGATGCACTGTTTCGTCTTGGTATAGTGGGGCTATTGCGGATTGGCACTGAAACAAAAAGGAACTTAGTTTTTAGAGTTTTAGTATTGGACTAAGATAATTTTGAAAATTGTGGTGTTTATCGTACGAGTGTACGTTTACAAATAATGTAAAATTTACTGTTTTCTTTGCTTAAAAAATGAGCACATCTCAAAAAAAATATATACAATACAGCGAACATTTGAAAAAAGCATTCGGAAAACTTTATTAAAATATATCAATATTTTCTCATATAATAAAATTTCAATTAGTTTATAATATTCACCTTAATCTGTAGCAGACCGTTTTTAAAATGTTCCTCTCTCAAGATAAATCTCAATTGCAATATTGTTTCTCTGGCATCAGGCCGTTCGTCAGATATTCTGTACCACGGTCCAGTGATATGTCTTCGAGGAGCCGCTTCGTTGTTGATCAGCCATTTAAGTTGAGCCTGTGGTCGAGATCTTGACGATGTACAGTTTACTGCTAGGATATCGCTTACTTTGTATTCTTCTTGTAGGCCTATCACTCGCGGACGGTCGTAAGGCAACACTGAAAGTATTTTAGCGGGATGATGTTTGAAATTCATTATTTTCCCATAAGCATAATTTAACACTATAGTGTTAACATTTCAAATGAGCGTTAACTCTAATATATAAAGTAATAAGATTGATGAAACCTAAATTTGAATAATGATCATTATCGCCCGAATATGGTAAATTAGAAAATTTACAATATTCGCGCGAAATTGTGGAAAATTCGCACAAAGGTAATGTTATGTTGCTCTACAAAATGAGCATATGTTATGTAATGTAATCAGCTCAGGAATCAATTTTAAATTTATAACCGATACAAGGGCATAAATACAGGCTCGGATTACGCAATAATTGGTTCGAATAATTTATTTGACTTCAGCTTAGTTGGTGCCAAATTTGAAACGTCAGGATTATTGAAGTTCTCGTAACTTCGGATTAAAACCAACGATTATAATGTAAATGATAGGTATAATAATAAATATTCAGAATAAATATATCATGATTTAAATCTATTCAAAGAAACAAAATACAAGGATTATCTTTTGAATGACAAGTTTTAAATGTGCTTACGGTGTACGCTTATATTTTTCTCATCAAAAACAGTGACGAAGTACGGTCCCTCGCCGGAGACTTCACAGCGGTATAGCCCCGCAGACTCGGGAGTCAAATTTACTAACTTTACGACGTTACTTGATGAATCTTTTTCCTGTAATAAAACTTTTAATGTTATTTAGATTAGGAGGGACAGGAATCTCAATTGGTAAATGTTTAAAGCCACAGATTTTTAAATATGGATTTGTATCCCGCATAAATTCAAATAGCGTTATAATCTAACAAAATGAGTTTATAATTTATAATATTTGACTAAAAATTCCGACCTTATAGGAATAGAATTATGTAATATATGAAGAAAATCCCATTTTTAAAAGCATTTGCATTGCATGCATAATATCTTCATATTAGTGAGGCTTAGTATAGGTAGACGTCAACGTGAACCTGACATTTAAATAGATGGGTCACGCTATAAATAAAAATATTAAACCTCGGTTAAGGGTGTATACGAAGCTGCATATTTTATCACACTAAGAGCAGATTTGAACAACCAAGGAAACCCAGGAACATATTGTAAATCGCAGTGAAAATAAAGAAAGTAGTAACATGTAAAAGAAAGTTTTTGTTCATGAAACATTATTAATAAAACATATGATAAGGTCACAGTAGAGCTTTCCTTGTCATTTAAGTATTGACGTAATCCACTGTTAACATCGACAATTAACTATATTAATATTAATAAAGAGGAAATATTTTTTGTTTGTACCACTTAACCTATGTTCAAGTACAGCTTCAACAGCTAAGTTATCTGAGAGGAACCGGGACACACGACTAGTAACAATTAGAGTAGCAAATATTTCACTAATTGGTCGGCATGTTCACATTAAGATTACTGGGTCAGATCCTGTCAGACCTTATTGACTCAATATTGGAAATAGGTCACTGCCAGAAAGTCGATACTCGATTGTCAATAAGTAATTTCCTTCCAAATATTTTTAAATAGTCATCGTTATATTACTGAGTATCCAAACACCAGAAATAGAAGAAAAACGTTCGTCATTTTAATGTTTAACCCGTAGACACTTAACAAGTAGCGTTGCCTAAATATTGTTTTATGGTATCAAGTGTTTAACGGTTAGAGAGGTCCTCGTCTATGAGAACTGGGGCGCACAAGTTTTCCCAATAATGTGGAGACGGTGTAACGGCGGTAAACTCCACTTTTAACAATTAATACCTACTGTGGTAATGAAAGTTGACAAACAGTGATCAGTCCTATTTCAGATATTCATTGAAATAGATACTGTTAGTACCACGTTAGTACATACCTGTTAAGTTATTAATTTATTTTTATATCTGTCTATTTTTTATTATTATATAGTTATTCGTTGTTACTTGGTTATATAATTTAGATTTTAGACGCGGTGTGTAAGGTTCTTGAATTTTGGATTATTTTATTTTTGTACTAATAATAATTGTCGTAATGTCGTTTAGTAAGCATTAGGTACTTAAAAGAGAATATACATTTATATGCATATCCATGTAGATATAGAAAAGAAGAAGAAACCAAAATAAAAGACTAATACATTCTTAAATTACTACAAAAATAATAGTAACTAACATCATACTTACATCAACCCTAACCCCAGGCAATGGAAAATAGCTGAAAGGCACGCTATTGCTGGGAACGTATCGGAAGAACTCCCTATTGTCTTTATACCACTTTATGGAGTACAGCATGTCACCTTCGAGGTCATAGTGGCACTGCAGCAGGACAGACCCGCCCTCTACTGCATGACTTGGTACTGTGAGCTCGGAGACTCGGATACCCAATGCTTGAATAAAATCAATATTTAAACATAAAAAAGTAAGCAGAAATAGAAATAGTGACTGCTGATAGAAGAAAAAAATTACATGTACATTGACGCGAACCCATAAGACTTATCTCTACGAAAATGTGCTCTACGCGTCTAAAAAGATTTCCTTCAAAAATGTAATCAATGTGATAAATTTCTCAATTTTGGTATGTATAACGTACTATAATAACACAAATAAGAGAATCAGGAATACCATATTTATTTAATCTTTTGTTTCAATAAAATATAGTAATTCGTAGCATCTACGTGTAATATAAACACCTAAATAAATCCTCTATCCCTGTAGTGTTTCACCGTTGAAATCACTGTTTATTTATTGGCGATGCTAACTAGAAACCACTAAATGACATCATCTATCTTTCTAACCGACCAAGAACGCAACGCGCTGCTTTTAGATAAAGCTTTTGCTCTATAATGAAAATTCCTTGAAAATTCATTTACGATGCACAATTACAAGACAATATTGTGTTCAATATTGATAATAATGAACATATTTTATAATCATTTAGTCTCACAATTCATATACTTAAATCTAAAAAAAAACTAGTAAACAAAACGTGCGCTTAAAGCTAGATATAAGGTAAATATTGCAGGCCAAGATAAAGTTTAGACTTTAGGTGAAGGCATCGTCATTTTGCCGGCAGTCAACGCCAATAAGAACTTCAACTAAGTTTGAAAACTGTTGCAGTGACATTGCCTGCACTGACTTTGAATTTAAAATGTAATTTTCTCCTACAATTTTTTACTTTGAACAGTTTTTTTTTTCTTTTTTTAATACCTCTTAGATGAATGAGTAATAATTTATTAAATAATTAAAGAAAACGAGGCTTTTTCAAATAAAGTACCTACCTACTCACATAATATACAGAGGTTATGTTTATTATGTCTCCAACGATTTGTATTATCTATTAATATTAATTTATCAAAAATAATTTATTGTATCTATTTATAAAAAGCTTTTTTTATATCACATTATTGAAAATAACATTTAAATTAAAATGTAAGAACTAATAAAGAATTGTTATTAGTCTACTATTTATACACATCAAATCATTTATATATAGAACAAATGTAGAATGATATAAATAGAACTAAAAAGGAAAGGAGGCCATCGCTATTGCTATTATTACCTTGTTTCATAAACAATAAAAACAATATTGTACACACAGTTCTTTCACCCATCATCACTATTTATCACACACGATATAAAATAAGAACTATCCTCATCACTTCACATAACACTTATGTATCAATTTAAAGACTCTCATAAATTATAGATCTAATTGTTTATAAAACCAATTGGTTATCAGTAATTACTTTAATATGGTTAAAACTTCGGTTTGCGACGGTACAGAATAAATAGGCCAGCAAAATTCCGACGACGCGTCTAAATTTAAAACTTGAGTGGCCAACGCATGCGCAGATCTGTCGTAGTTAGATTTCCACGTGTGTTGCGTGCGTAATTTATGCACCTTTCTTTTAAATTATTATTAATATCCAACCCTTGTAAAAGGGATTTTAAAGGGTGAAATTATAAGCCTCGTAGGTTGCAAAAAAATAAACTCATCCATGCATAATGAGATTCATAATGACTGATTCATCAACATAATTATACCTTTTATATTTTTTATGCACAATTTGGTATTTTTATATGAAGCGAAATGATTTTGATATGAAGATTATATTATATGTTTGAAATAAAAAATGTCTTTACTGAGAAAATACTTAACTTCATGCTCTAAAAGTCTAAAGTATTTGTTACAATTTTTAAGAGAGAATATTTATCTTATCAGCTAAATCAATTTGATTTTACTTTTAGCACTCAAATCTGATGTATCTTAAAGAGGTTTAAGGAGAATTCCCTTGTGCTTTTAAATGAGATGAAGGAGCTATAGCCTGCAGCTCACATATTGTTATCGGCATTTGTAATTAACAACAGCCAGACAGTAGAAGAATAACATAGGTCATAGGTGCTGAATTTTCTTTGAAATTCCCTTAAAATATTGTTCGTAGAATCGCAGGGTTCGTTCGCGTGTAGAGCCTAGGTGGAGTCACTGAACAGTGTGACGAAGTTAATACTATAATTGCCCGTCTCAATGACTCATTTAAAATGAATTTCATAGAACAAGATTTTAAAGAATATTAAAAATGTTATTCTATGATTTCATTGAACTTTCCAGCGCTTTAGTCATACCTACTTCAACTTTAGTGGACTTTGCACGCATGTATGCTGAAATATTCATTCAGAACGTAATTTTATGATCTTTTTCTTGTCAAGCATTGTAGACAACATTTTTTGTTTATTTTGGATACTAAAAAGATTACAAGATGTGAAGACAATTAAAAAAAAACACAAAAGCTCCATGAAAAGCTTTTCATGAAAAAGGTTATTGGGCATAGACTAAACTCTGCTTTTAATTATAGAATCAATAGAAAATTATTTGTTATTATGAGAAAGAATTTTCTTAAATGATAATACGATATGAAAGTCTATCTTATATCTATATCAGATCGACTTCAGTTGATTATGCTGATCATTATGTGAGCTTTTTCAAGAAAAATTTAATTTTTGTATCCGTTTACAATGGATACCCTAGAGAATGCCTTATTTCTTGGGGTAATTCGCATATTAATCAAATTAGGTATACATGACCTAGGCGGCCCTAGAGGTGTGACTCTAATCATATTGCCTGTTCCATACGTACGTCACGTATGAACAGCATGTGATATGTTATTGCCGAAGTAGGTAGGTATAAGTTTTCTGCGTGATTCGAGTCTATCAATTTATAGTTCATGCGGGACTCTATTTAAATTAAAACATAACATAGCAACAATCAACATTCAATTAATTTCTTATAGATAAAGGATTATTACTGAAAAAGAATTAAAATAATCCTGTAAAATAGATATTAAATTTGTAAGCTATTGTTCGAGTCTTTTACTAAGAAGCTGTTAAAGTGGGAAGGCATTACTGTTATTGTGATGTAAATAATAATTAAACTAGGGAGAAAAAAAAATATGTTGGTATTAAATTGTGTTTATTGAGACATAATTTTTATACAACACATTGTACACATACAAAGGAAAATATTAAACAAATTCGTTATGATGTTACTAAGAATCGAAAAAGTTTCGTGACAAAAGAAACACCTGCAAATAAAAGAATACAATGATTTGTAGTTTTTGATAAAGTTTCATTCTATTGAAAAGAGCTAAGAAAATGTTGGTGGGCAACAAGTTTCCGCAAGTCGACTCGCTTCGTGCATGATGGGCTAACTATTCGCTCCGAAATACGATAGTTAACAAAAGTTCACAATTTTCAATTCCACGCGTCAGCGGGCGGAAATTGAAAAACAACAATGAATAACCGATGTTTTCCAAACTCACATGTTACGGGCGCCGGGAATCGTACGCCGGTGTAACGTATCTACTCGTGAAATAATATTGTTTTCTGACAGAAATTGATTCTTCGGAAGGTACTTTGGTCCGCTGGCTATCATCGAGGTCAGGTACTAGGGCAGTGCTCTTGTGATCGAGATTTTCAACTCTACACGGTTTCGTTGGGTTTATTTATGTAAGTACTTAATAAATGGGACTGGCTTCATGATGAAACGATACAATATATTGAAGCGATTTAGTAATTTATCTTTTATTAGCTCTAGGAGCCTTAGCTCATCTGTCGGTCAATGACACTCTCTAGTCGAATTTGTGTAGTGTATTAGAAAGGCTTTTGTACGTCTTAATCAAAAATAAACACAACCTATAAGTTGATTTATAGATTATTTCTAATAAGGAATAAATTCTTCATAATATTATATATTTTTATGATTCATATTGAATATAGACGTATCAATGCGAACGGCAGACATAACCGATAAATTATAAATATGTATTAAACAGCTACTTATTGCTAATTAATTTTAAATTAATTGTATTTATGTTCCTAAAAATAAAATGATAAAATACCTGAAGACATACCAAAGCAGGTTTTTTAATTTACGTAACTCAAGCACTAGGTATACGCTTCCTAAGGGAGAAAATGTATGAATAAAATAAAAAATAAACTTCAGAGTTAATAAACTAACAGAACAAGTTTCCGGCCCGCTACGGATTCTAATTATGAGATGGCTCCAAGCATAAAAATATTTTTTTATTAATGATTAATACTTATACCTTATATAAGAAATTATATAGAAAGTAAATAATTTCTACTTTACAACGTATGTAATGTGATAAACAAAATAAATACCTACAATAAATGAGATAAATTACTAAATGATATATCGTAAACCTTCTCCATAACAAAGGTAAAAGTGATCCAATAAATAAACTCATAGGAGAAGAGAATACGGTAATGTTTTGAGTTTTGACAAGTTAGAAACAATGTAGGATGTGATTATCAGTAAATAAAGCTATTTGAGCACATTTCATATTCTCTTCGGGGCGCGTTAATTAAACAGGGTCGAAGGGACGGACAAACTTATGTGGTCTGTTGTTTGCCGACCCTCGCCCCACATTACATTCAATCAAAGACCAAACATATGCTATCGGCAGCAACAATTACGCTCCGAAATTAAAATTGTTTATTTAGCGAAGAAAATCATGGAGTAAATAACACTATTTACACGGCGTGACCGGCGGGAAAAGAAATAAATCCTAATGAAGCGACCTTACTTGTACTAGGAATGAATGATTAAACGGAGCTTCTCGGTTTGTTTTTGCTCGAGTGTAGTAGATAGTGTGTGGTTGCCGCACTGAGGGAAAATTACGCCGCCCGCGGGATCTCGCACCAGTAAATCATCATTAGAAGCGCCACGCTTGCGGGACACGCCTCGTCTTTATAAAAGATTCAACTTAATACAAACGAGACGAACGAATAATGGGAAAATTACATTGCGAGCCGCTCCAAAAAAATCTCAAAAGACGTAAATCACATAAATATAATGCTGCGTAATCCAGAGGTGAGAGAGAATTTATAACGGCGAAATATTTCTTAGAATAATTGGAACAATGGGAAGATTGTTATTGTATTTATTTTCTTCTTTCGTTATTAAAACCTAAACATAAAGCAATAGTTGAAGCTTATAGTTCAGGATACATCGCCCATTTTTGCAAGTGACTACTATCAAGCTGATTTTCCGTTTGTAGCTTTATTTTGATGAGACACCGAATAATTTCGTGTACGAAACTCTCGATTGTGGTAGCTAACAGAGATAACAAGGATAACATTTTTTGATTTGATGGTTCTCAAATATTTATTACGCAATTTGTAGGACAATATGTCTGTTGAATTATATAAACATTAACTAAGTGAAAACAAAAAAATCAGCTTGTTAGTAATCATTTATGATGACCTCGTTATCGATACACTTTGGAAAGGGGGACTCTTTGAACAAACCATAGATTTTGTAGGACAAATATTTTTTCGAATAATTTAGGTAATTATCTTGAGATTGAACAGAAAAAAATTCATTCAGTTAGTAATAAATATTTGAGAACCATCAAATCAAAAAATTTTATCCTTGTTATCTCTGTTAGCTACCACAATCGAGACTTTCGTACACGAAATTATTGGGCGTCTCATCAAAATAAAGCTACAAACGGAAAATTAGCTTGATAGTAGTCACTTGCAAAAATGGGCGATGTATCCTGAACTATTATTAGTCATTCCAATATTTCGCGACATTTGAATCTTTTGTTTAGTACACACTAGTCTTTAATAATAATTATTGTGTGTATCTGTGAGATGACAAAAGTTATGTGTACAGCAGTAAACAGGTCCCCTACGGGGTGTTAATAAGGTTTAACATTCACCGGGGCCCGCCCAGGTGTCAATGGGAGATTACGGAATTATTTGCCGAAGACAATCTCGCATAGTTTCATAAATGTCTGCTCTTCGTCAAATTAAGTATTGTATTATCTGAGTATATTAATATCTAGTTTATTACAAAGATTTATTAAAACAGATATGTAATCAATCTTTGCCTGTACAGATATATAGGCGTCTTTACTTTATATAAATAATATTAGTAGGTAGAAATTTTAGGAATGTCAATGTCTTTCTGAAAAAATCTCAGCCTTGATCCTTGATTCATAAAATTGCTCTCATTTACTTTGGCTACATCATATTTTGTTCTTATTTCGAAGAAAGCGAAAATAATAGAACATAATAAATCCAAAATTACTGGTATAGCTTTTCTTCTGAGCAACGAATTTTCAAAATCAGTCTGGTTTATTGAGTTATATTGCAATAATCAATAGGTACTTAATAAGTACTATTTTTTATAAAAATACTTAATTAATAGTGTCTTTTATTTCTTTCAATAATGTTTGATAAAAAATTACGATAATCTAGACAGACTAGTCGATATAGTTCTGTGGACTAGCTAACTTTCCATTTTCGGTTTGTGTAATATTCTAGCGGCCATTACTCAAATCCGGGAGTCGAATGCAGGGTTGTGTTAATATTATATGTTTTCATAATCCAGTTATAAATATATCTCGTATTGTGTGAATTGGAAGTGTTTCAACACCTGCGGTTATGACGGACAAATCTAGGACAATAATTAATTACCCGTTGTAATAAAACGGGCGAGATTCAGCCCAATATTTAGATTAAACGGTGTTAATGTTGCTTAAGATTTATGTACGAACAGTTTTTGTTTGGCGGGAAAGCTTTAGTAAAAATAGGAATTAGATGCGATCTGCTAAGCTTTTTTGTTATTTTAAAACTTTAACGTGAGACTGGGTTTGATTTGATGGAATCAAAGAATTAATTCATTTCATAAAGCATAATTTATCCAACCAACCCTTAAAGAATTAGTTACGAAGAGAAATGGGTTTTTCTCAAATCGGGCAGGTTCGAATGAAATGTAGAGCCTGAACCGAAATTGCGTATTGTCTCTATAGCTGTATTTTAAGCGAATTGTGTTATTATGCATTTAAACAGATAATTATTATTACACCACTATAGCGTAAACAGAAAATTAGCCTTTTCTTATGAAGTCATATTAGTACGGAGTACCAACTACATATAAATAGCCGTTTCCTTTCAGACATTAAAAATCACCCTCGTTCTTATAATAATTTTATAAATCTCGTTTCTTTGAAATACGTTTAATACGAGACGATATTCAATTATCCGCAAATGATTTAGAAAATTCTTTGGTTTACAGCACATTAGGCTAATGTACGAGGGGATTGTGAAGATAATAAAAGAAATCAAATTATTTATAAATTGAATTTCTATTCAGTACACAGTTTTCAATATTCCTTTGTTTAATTTTTTTTGTTGTTTACATTTATAACAAAGTAACGGACCTACGTTGATTGGGAAGTAAAATTTCATTAATGTTTTCTTTTTATTACGAATATGTAGGTCGTAAGGGTAAATAAAAATAAAATACTGCTTTTACGTATTAATAAAGTATAGATCAGTAATTAAGTTTCATATTCAATTTCGGATATGGGTATAAAAGTGAAATTTAATTGACTCTATCAGCTTGATCGACAAATTACTAATGTTCTGTAAATAAAAGAAATATTCATCGTATAATAATAATTACTCAGAGTTATCTGTTAAATTAAAAAAAGCTGGTAGCCATTGAAACAATATACAAATAATTGTAGATAATGAAGCTACTGAAGATCAATATTTATTCTTTGTACGGTTATTATATAGTTTAAATTCTCCTAAATAAAGGTTATTAAGCCCACTAATTTCTTTCACTTTCTTAATATTAGATAATATAATATCATAATAGACTACAAAAATACTTATTTCTACGTAGACATGTTCGATGAAAATAAATTATTTCTTATATTATAGATACAAACATCCGAAACTAGAAATATCTAGAAACTAGTAGGTAATTGTTTTATTTATAAAAAAAAATCAACGAGATTTATTGCAGAGGTGGTATAAAATGTCTGTCTTAAATAAGAACTTTTCAGAATTTCATTATTTTAGGGCTTTCGTATTATATAGATATTAACTTCAAGGCTGTGGCTCGGGTTATAAGCTATATTATAAAAGGTACATGAAAAAGAGCTTTATTATACACTAGCTACCTAGCTCTGGCTTCGTCTGGGTTGACTCGGTACAAAAAAAGCAATCTAAAGAAATTTTTTCATAGTCAAAAACAAAATTAAACAGAATTTACTAAGATTTGATGAATTATTTGAAATTATTTTCCGATGAAAGCGACTTAGATACAAGTTAACCTGATTGATAATTTTATAGAAAACTAGCGGTCCGCCCCGGCTTCGCCCGTGGTACATATTTCGCAATAAAAAGTAGCCTATGTCCTTTCTCGGGTATCAAAATATCTCCATACCAAATTTCATGCAAATTGGTTCAGTAGTTTAGGCGTGATTGAGTAACAGACAGACAGACAGACAGAGTTACTTTCGCATTTATAATATTAGTATGGATTGATTTCAAGCAATCCTCAAACCATAATAACGCATTCAAAAATTGCATTGCGCATTGTGTATCCCAAGCACGACAAACACTTGAAATAGTCAACTAGAATATCAATCCATGAATCAAACGACAGGAATTTATTTACGGCATTAGAGGAGGTTGCTACATGTAAAATCCACAATCCGCTGATAAAGGACCCTCGATATCTCCCCCTGGGGTATTGGACAATAGCGTGAGCCATTTCCACATTTCCCATTTAAATTTGTTCCCTTATCGGGGGATGCTAAGAACATGCAAGGGGACACTTGATGACTCATACCGGTACAATTGCAAGCGAGTATTTTTATATGGACAAAGCTTTCTTAGAAGTTGCGTAAATCAAGTCCTGATTGGACTATTGTAGGTGATTCCACCCTTGTATGAGTCATTACGGTGTAATGGTATATGATAGATTAGCTTTATTGGTATGTTTGTATTAAAACCAAGAAAAAAGTACTAAAATTGACATCCATCCAATTTTGTAAGAATAAAGGTAGTGGAAACTCCATTTACATAAATAAGGTTTTTAAATATAAAATTATAATATGTAAGCAGTCATTTCAATCGTAGGTACTAGGTACTGATAAGAAAAGGTAATGCAAAAGCCAAAAAGAAGGCTTTGACCGTACCAATGCATATTATTCAGTGTGACTCAAAACAAGAACCTTTTTGAGAAATTAGTTAAGAAGAAGAATTGCAACTGTTGAATTACCATTTTTTTCAATTATCTACTTGAATTGTATTTAGCCGTCTTTGAGCGATCGAATTAATCACTATTACAGCCCAATTCGGATTGATAGAGTCCCTTTCTTAACATTTTCCTCGTTTCACTAAGCGAAAGTGTTTTCCATAAGAAATTCATAACTCAAAGGCTAAGTATTCTAAGTTTGTTTTATGTCGAATATTCTCGAACAATTTATCAATTTAATTGGATAATGGCAATATATCTTTTAAAATTATAGTACCGAATTTAGTACTAAACATTTCTTACTGTAAAATAATAATGATCGCCAATTCTTATTACAAAATACCTAATATCTGTTTATCACAATAATGGTTGAGCTGATAAATATTTTTAGTCAATGTTTTAACCCCGAGGGAAGCTGTCTTACAACATATCTTAATCTCTAATCTCGATTGGGGAAGACAGGATAAATATTCATATATCTTTAGGCGTTGTCGTATTATATTTTAAGTTTACAAAGTTTATTGTTTCCGAATAGAAATAACAATGGGCTCTATACTAATGAAATATTGCGACTTTTAGAAAGGTCAGCGATACATTTGTTTTTGGACGAATTGTAATGTTTGTTCAATGTTGGTCGAATCTTATTTGTTCGTTCTTGATCTTATATAACTTAGAAGGTTCAGGCTCATATTTTTGCCCGTGTATAAATTTTTATCCAAATTTAATCAACTTCATACTCTTAAGTACCTACTTCACCTACATTGTAAACGACCATCTTATCTTTATCTAAAGAGTAACGATTACAATATCGTAGGATATGCACCTAGCTTGTCTCCACTAATAGATATTATAAGGTGTTATAAGTCTTGTCTGTCCGATTACCTCTTACGGTAAGATAACTCCAACTGAACCAGTTTTTATAAAAATTTGGAATAAAGATAGATTCTACTTTTTAAACTAGTTCAAGAAATACAACTTGATGCGAGTGAAACAGGGGATGATTCTAAAAATCTTAACGATACTGGACTTTCGAAGAGGAAATTTTCCAGCCCCTCAACGCATATCTATACTTTTACTAAATTATAAGGTGTGTGAAAAGTATATATTTATCTAGTATGTAAAATAAGCATTTAAATAATTACCAGGGCAGAGCCGGGGCCAGCAGCTTGTGGATTTATTTTACTACGCTTGCCTCATTAGCTTGTTCTCTTAAGCGAGAAAACAGTAATTCCCTCATTGAGGAGGAAGGACTCGTGTATAAAATTAGACAAGCAATAACTAGCCTAGGGGATAGTAAATAAAAAACATAAGTATATTTGTATTTGTATTTACTTTGAGCTACTTTACTCATTATTTACATATTCATTCTTACTCTATAATTAATTTACAACAATAAGCAACAGTTTCAAATTGTTAGAACAATTTTAATAAATTTCACATATATCTGACAATAAGTCTGTTCACAATGCCGAAAATTAATTTTAATTTTAAAAGTATATAATTTTAATATAACCAGCTAACGTCTTAAACATTTCACATAATATCAATTTCATTAAAATCTCAATTATTCAACAAGTATCTTCTTCGTAACAGAACTTCGTCCGAAGTAAATTGGAATAAAATTTAAGTACTGAATTTATCCTAAATTATGATGTTCTTTGAATGTATTTATCATTCCAATTAACCATTGTCTTAAACCCTTGATATTTACAGAATACGAGTACCTAATTGCTTTGACAATCATTACTTGTTATGCTAGATTAAAATAATAATACTGTCCACTAAAAAGGAGTTAGGTAGGTACTGAATTTAAATTTAAATTTCAATGTTATTGAACCTTAACTCTAAAAGTATTTTCTACACTGCACTTTTCATTATTTAATTGATAATAATTGAATTTATTCGTGTTTTTTTTAATAATTTGACGTCTATTTCTTAAGTTGTCTCTGGCCGTAAACATTATATTCATCGACAATATAAGTACCTAATGTTATACTTTTTCATAACATTCTTTGTTGGCGCTTTAATTAGTGCTATTAAAACACAGTATGAAATTGTATTAAAACAATCGTAGATTTAATAATTTGATAATCGTGACGTGTTAGCACCGAAATAGCCACTTTGCGTAAATTAATTAATTATTTTATTTACAAAACAAATCTTTGTCGCATACCCAAAATCTTCAAAATTTAAACATATAAAAGGAATGTACATAATATTTTAAAAACAGAAAATACATTCAAATTAAAAAAAAATATATTAACGTTTTTGGAGAAATAAAGAAGAAGAAGAAACAATTATTGTTTCTCTAGTTAATAAAGCACTCGAGTTTTTTTTTTAAGAAATACAGCAGGTTTATGTATTAAGTTAAGCTTTTTATTTTAAACACTGGCTGTATACTTTACCTTTCCCTTCTATTAAAATAATCTCATAATGAATGCATAGTAAGTACGACATCATAAAATCTCTTAGGTAATGAATAATAACGTAAAGGTTTTAAAATTATATTGACTTACACGTGTATTTTTCTCTTACTAAATAATATAAGAATGTAAGAATATTAACTGACTAGTTTTATAAGTTATTTGAAAATTATTTATAATATTTTACCGGTTTACGATTATAGATTATATTTATAAAAAGAAAATTGGCGTGAGCTAATTTCCGCGCAAAGGGAAAAATAATTGACATTTTTGAACAAGAATTTAATTAATACACCCACTCAATTCTTTTTCTTTGGCCTTACAATCTCGCAATATCATTGTGTATTTTAAACATTCTTATACTTTAGATATTGCTAATTATAAATAGGTATATTACAAAAAATACATGTTTCGACAATATTCGTCACATTTAAATGTTTTGATATGTGTTAAAGCTCTCATGGTCATGGTCTCAACCACGAGATAAGATGTTCAATTTAATTACATTTCTAATTAACTTGAAAATTTCATACAATGTTCTAAATTACTTACGTATTCTTCAAGTTATTATGTAATTAATTCAGTTTGAATAAATAGGAATGCCAATATTACATGTAAAACCCTCAGCTATTAAATTTTTCCCGTACAATAAGATTACAAGCCTATCGAACTGCAAATAACTATTCTACGAACCTTTGGAATCGATTACGAGTCTTAGACAAATGAACTCGCATAGAACCTATACAAGAATACACAGTAAATTTTATACGAGATACTTGAAATGTAATGCCAGAACTATATAACAAATTGTCTATGTAATTGGTAGGTGCATGATTGTGAAGATAAGTATTAATAAGTTTGTTGCTATGGAGAACGCGGCGTGTGCGGAGTTTCCCGCCGCCTGCACGCGGTCGGCTCTAGAACTTTCTGTGAGTTCCCGAGAACGCGCGTAGCCTTTCATCTTCTCTCCTTGTACGCTTTCTTCGTTGCTCCTCCAGTACACTGTTGCTATTGTAGCTAGACACTGTAGACATAAGACAAGGTTATTCGGTTATAAATTTGTATTATGGATATTGTAAGAAGATAATTAATAATCTCTTGATAAAATGATAAAATATGGACAATTGGTAAATGGTAAATAACGTTATGACGAAAAGCTCTTCTAGAAGAAGTCTAATTGAATAAGTAAATGTTTGAGTTTTAATTTGAAATAATTATTTTAATTTAAAACCTACTTAATACTTAATCAGATTTAATGTGCATGTAATCGTTAAAAGTACGTAGGTAATGCGAAATTTTTATACACGGTAGTCTCTTTGATAGCCAAAAAGGTTAATTTATTTTTAAACTGGTTATTGGCTTTGTTCAGTTTATTACACATATCCATTGTCTATGTTTTTGTATACACTAAAGGTAAAATTCATCGCAAAGGTCATTGGGTATATTTGACTCGGTTCATGAAAGTCTACGTTCATGAACCATATGTGTTTTATATTACTGAACTTGGTCTCACTTTTATTTACGAATAAGAATTTTCTCTAAGTGATGGGAGGAGGGGCATATTTAACTTAAAGTGGTGTAATCCCATCCTTTTATGAGCCGAATGAAAATACATATTATGTAGAGTCGATTTTTAGATGAAAGATGTTAATAATGATGCAAGATGTTGCATTTCAATTCTAAACTTCCATTGTCTATGTAATCGGTAGGTGGTGGTCTATAGAATAGGATCATTATTGTGTTGCAGATATATCTAGCTGCTCCCAGTAGGTATTTGTGTATGTGCCGCCCGTGCCGTGGGTCAAATGCCAGAGCAGAATGCCAAATAACCATTATTTTATAACAATAGATTAAGGAACGATATGAATCATTCATATAAAAAAAAAGTTTTGAATTTGGAATCCGCAAATGAGTTTCTGCAAAACGAATAAATTCAACAGAAAATGTATTTCGTCTGCTTTATTTTTAATTTAAAATATTCGTAAACTGACCGAATACAACTCAAAGATAAATAAAAGATAACAAGTTTCCTTTATCGGGAAAATGGATAAAAGGAAATTTTGTCACCCACTCTTAAATAATATATTCATTTCGCAGAACGTTTGCAATAATTTTGTGGAGAGACTTGTGTAATTTCAAAGGATAAAAAACTGATACTCCAATTGATTTTTATTCAAAACTACATTTTGTCTTTCTGAATTATAGATCTACTTTTAGAATTGATAAATATTCCAAATACAGGCACGTATCACCTACGTAACTTATACTCAAAATTTTGTGAAAAAACATTTTGCATACACAAACACTAGAATGCTGTATCTATCAAAGCACACACACCAAAACTAGCTTACTTTCAATTTCAGGTCTCCCTTCCGAAAATGTTTCGGTTTCACTTTGAAGTCGAGCGCCAAGCTCGTGGTCTCCAAGCCGTCATCATGTTTATGATGTTCTGGGGGTAGTACCGCAGCTGCTGGCGCTGGTTCCCCATTAATGTACCACGCTAGGCGAGTGGCTGGGCGCGACCGACCTGATGTGCAGTTGACCTGAACCCGATCCCCCACGTGGTATCGCAGCCGCGATCCGGTTATAACCGGACCGAAGGCGGGTAAAGCTGAAATAATCGTGATGTTAGATTGACACGAATTGTGCAGCTGTTATTTAAAATAGACCATGTAGTACACGGAAAAATAACTTCATGTATTGTTTGGTATAAGAAATGTTCTTCACTTATTCACACCCCATATAGCATGGTACCTACCATTGTACGTACCTACCTGTTAGCTTAATGTGCATTAAAAATCAAATATTATTACATATATGAGACATTTTCCTTTATGATCAACATTTCATATAATATAATATTATATTCAAACGTATACGTAATAATTTGAAACCTCGACAACATTTTCAATTTTTCATTATTTATTTCAAAATATGCACTTTCAATTTGTGTTCTTAATAATTTATGTTCTTAGTAATACAAATAAGTTTTACTATCATGTTGCAAGAGAGATGAAATTACATATTTATCAAAACAGATACAAATTTAAACAATACTATGTCATCAGATAGCTTTAATTTAACCGTATTTAAATTGGTGTTTGGCGCCAAATTAAAGGCTTAGTTTAGAAATTAGTTTAGTTAATTCAGATTTGCTGTTGTAAACCAACGCAATTCATTAGTTAGACCTCAGTTAAAAATATGAGAGGTACTGTTTCAAAAACAAAATAAAAGACTCGATCTCGCATGCAGCAAAAAACTAAAAAAACGTTCTTTCCTACTACCTATCTAAAAATTAAGAAATATAAGATTGTCTACAGAAACAAGTACGAAATTCACTTAGGTGATTAGATTCACTGGACTTAGGTCTAGAAAATCTTTAGGTTTTATATCCATCTAAATTCATGAAAGATTTAAGATGTATAAATGTTCACAAAATACGACTTACCTATTGGTTCATTTACATGTTAAATTTATTGGTCGGGAGCGTTACCGTAGTGATCGATTTATACCCGGTTCTTATACTTAGAAACGATTCGTCTACGGATGGCTACATTTTGTCTTATGTTAAATGGGAGTTAATATGTCAAACTTAACTGTTCGCAAGTGGGACGAATTGCTTCTGAATATAGGATTTGGGTTACTGCATGATTCCAGAAGGGGCATATTGAATAACGGATATCACAATATGACATGAGTGTAGTTTAAACTAATTTTTTGCAAATTTCTGTGATTCTGTCAGAAATAAACAAATAAATATAGAGGTATAAATTTTCTCCCAATTACAAAATACATCTTTTAAAAGCCACAATTATATAGCATTTTTATTTGACCCAAACAGAATTGAATCAAAAATTAAACACACCTCATAACTTGTCTTAATCTTAAATCCTGTACAGTACAAAGATATTCCAACTTTTTAGTTTCCGTATTGCTATAACATATTCCAGTACATCTCTGTAACATAGATACGCTTTGGCATATCCCGATTGAATTACATAATACATACCAACAATGATCATGTCGGAGTGGTCAGACACCGTGGGGAACAGCGGGCGCTCCCCGGACACCTCGCAGCGGTACCGGCCGCCTGTCTCCAGGGCCGCCGGGGCAAGCGTCACGTTCGCGCCGTTCGGACTTGACTCCTGACAGAAATGACCTTGACGTGAATAAAACATGGCTGACGGTGGGAATGTTGTTTGTTTATTTTGACATGGATTTGTGATGGACTGGGAGTAATTGATAAGCACATGGATAAGCGGGATTTGTTAGTTTATTAAATCACTGTGTGTTTGGTTATTATTGGCAAACTAGGTCTTTTTTACAAAAATGTTTAGATGAGTTTTGGACTTATGTACGTACTTTCATCATTGTCTATCATAATTTCCATTCAAAATAGAAATTGAACATGTATTTAAATATGAAATTGAATAGAATTTGTAAATAATGGTATCTGTACAAAATATTGCACGACCGTATATATAGGGAAAAGAGATGCAATCGCAATTTCATATCCATATCTCGACGGGAAACAAAGTATAAACGAAATGGAACAAGCGCACGTGTTATTTGTTTGTTTGAACACCTAAATTATTTTAAAATATACCCAAAACTAGATTGGTGTGTGCTTTCCTTTGTTTTCTAATGGAATAGTTAATTATGTGTTTAGGTGCCACTTTTATGCAGCACACCGTGTGTGTCCTTAATGCAAAAAGTTACATCTATTATTATCTACACAGGATACTTTTATAACGTTGGGTTTTATTAAAATAATTCCATTAAAAGAAAACTTGTTTAGAAACTGAATTAAAATGAGAATCTAACTTTTGTCCCTAACCCACAAAATAAGAGGAATCGATTAGGGTTGGCCGGCAATTTTCCCTTTATTCTGAAAAGTATTCTTGCGACGAATATCAACGTGAATATGGAGGTAGGAAAACAAAATGAAATAATGTTTACACTTCGCAGTTGTTGTGTTGCTAAAGCAATTTACGATTTTCTTCTGTATTAATTCATTTACATAACTTGAAGCACTAAAGTCGTTGCGAGTGCAAAAGTTTCTACCATTGTGCTAAATGCAAAAGTCCGTGAAGTGAGAATTTTAATAGCGTTTTCACCTAAGTTGCGGGACTTTCGCAAATAGTGAAGTTTGAACAGCATCGCGGTACGAACTAATTGCGGGGAAGGCGAAATAGGTTTTCATACGCGAGCGTATTTACGCACCTTCCACTTCATGTGCTAATATCCGGGCTTAGTTTACTTTAGGCGCATGAGAGCCCCCTCCCGTTCTCACTATTCGCTACCCTATACGTATACCGGTATGGGATAAAGCAAGTAATTAAAACGCTGAATTATAATCAAACAATGTAATATTTACTTATAGTCAGCGAAATATCTTCATAAAGTTTCATCATAACTGATAAATATTTATGAACTGTTTTTCATAAAATTCCGACATACCTTAATTAATTTGTGAAAACACTTTATTAATTAAGTAGCTCGAAATTGTGCATAATGACTTCACTCAATTTATTATTTATAAAACATTACTTTCATTAATTAAATTAATAAATAATGGAATGTATAAGATTGGTAATCCGGTGTACAATATTAACATTTTAACTAATTATCTGGTACCTACTAATAATGGGTAGAAAAAATATTTTCTGGCATAAAATATATTATCATGATTAGTTTCCTTAATCCATACCTAATACTTCAGAATTAGGTACGTATCTATTAATTAGTTGTTGTTTTATATGCAATATGCTGATTGCTCACCCATGGAAGCTATGCTATTTCTTTATAGCATGCTTGGGAGATGCTAAACTGATAAAGTTTAAAAAATTGATTGAATGGTTTTATGTCCATTAAAATGTATCTACTAAAGATAGATCATAGACTCTGTATAATTTGAATATGTATCAAAACTACGATTGATTCATTGTAAAGTGTATTTTAATCGTCTATTATCTACATATTATGGTCATTTTATTTAAACAGATGTAACCTTGATCATTCCATACCTCAACGTCCACGCCCGGCAGAGCGTATTTCCTCCTCGACTCGCTGTTCCCGGGGACATGTCGGAAAAACTCCTTGCCGTCTTTGTACCATTTGACGGAGTACAGCACGTCTGAGGGGCCGAGCTGCCAGCGGCAGGAGAGAGTCGCTCGCGTACCGATCGGCACGTGGGTTGGAACTCGCAGCTCTAGCAGTTCTAAACTTCGCACTGTGTATTCTGGAAATAAATATGTAGGGTTAGAATTATTTTATTGTGTAGGTTAATGGTTTAATGATTTTGACTTGATTATTGACTGTTTTTAACAATACCAAAATTCGCGAAAATAATCATAGTAGGTACATCTTTTTTCATCTTCTATCTTTTTTGTACATATACCGTATACCACATATACATATACCGTAGCAGAAAAATATAAAATAATCTACTAAGTATAGAAAAATAACATTACATGTACGAAAAGGTAGCCTTTTTGTTCAAAAGCAATCTCTTCCAGGCAAACCTGTTGATAGGAATGTTGGACGTAATAATATTATATTGTTTTAGTAAAAAAACAGAGAAAGATTTATATAATTCTTTCATTTTATACATCAGAAGTAAATCCGTTTAGCAAAAATAATTGTAGCGTACGGGCTCAGACTAACAGAAAACATATATAAAATGTAAAAACATTCATGTTTTTATAATGAATTTCAAATCTTGTACATGTTTTGATATTTTATTGGACATTTTTAGATGAATTTTATTTATGTTTTAAAATAGCCATAAGTTCAATGACAGACTTATAATACAGATGTTGGCTTTAAAACAAAAAGTAAAAACATATTCCCAGTATGACATCGAAAAACTAACTAAAAATTATACCCAAAATAAGCTTTCGCTAAGTTATTTTTGAAATTATTTAGATACCTGCGAGAAGTGAAATACTAAAAAATGTACGACGGAAAACTAATATTAATTTGCTAGCTGCGTAGCGTAGCGTAAAAATATTTCACATGTCCTCCATAATAATTTGTATATTCATATTTTTATTTGCCTGTAGGTAGTTACGAAGGCAAAAATCCATTAAACGGCACGTCAAATAATTTCCCATGTGACGGCATTCGTGGGCCGTAAAAGAGGCACTATTCCGCCGCCCAACATAGGGCTGTTCACATGTAGTTTTCATTTTGTTTTTATTTCTAACTAATGGATAATAATTAGTTCAGCGTAAAATGAGACCAGGTCTAATGGATGATATTTTGATAATTTTGCTTTTTCATTTATAAACGCCGATACAGAGCTCGTCATAAATGTGTGTATTAATTCCTTGACTTTCAACCTTCAGAATTACAACCTTTTGTTTTAAAAATGAAAACAAACAATCATAACAAAGACAACTTACTTATCGCAGAACTCAACAAATATTTATTGCCTTTTGATACGATATGTTATGGATATTGTATAAAATATTACCTCCATTTGATCTATTACAATTGTTTTATTGACAGCCCTAGATCGGCGGGTAATTTTACTTTACAAGCCGCGGGGAGCGCAAATGTAAGTAAATTGCTGAATAAAGTCTTCACCGCGAACATACTGCGCCTATCGATAATAATCCTATATAAAAAACGTAGATCAACACTATGTAACATTATTATTTCATACATACTTTTTTTAACTGTTCAGCGCATAATAATGATTCAAAATGTTTGAACATTTTATGTAACGAATAAAACGGCTTGTGGTTAACTAGCCTAATCATTTTAAAACTTTATTATAAAGTAAACACAAGATACCCAGAACTCCACGTGAAGATGAAAACCCACGGAAAATTTAGCCGCGACTGCGAAAGTAAAATAAAATAACACCTGAATAAAACAAGATCACTGTTAAAACTATCTCTTTCTACAAAGCTTCTATTAAAACAAAATAAGTAGGTAGAAAAGTAATTTGCCTATTATAAACATCTGTATTGTTTAAATTAGTTCGCAAACCGCGAAATAATGCTGAAGTAATCAAAATAAATTGTATTTGTGTTTTGTTATCTCCGTGCTTGCATTCGCTGTAGAGCGACCCCACAGACTCGGATTACAATTCTAGATTCCATTTTTATTCAATCCTGGAAACTGCATTTTCTCAAGGAAAATACTATGCAAACGAAGTAGTTGCGATACTCGTATACTAGTGTATAAATATTAGTTTGCTTCGGCGTCAAACGCAAACATGTATTCTGGGAAACATTTTGGATATGGCAAATTTTACAACAATAGAGTAGCATAAGTCATGACCCTATTTTTTAACGGAAATTACATTCATTTTCAGATTATTATTTCAAAGCGTCTTGAAATAAATAGTCCAATCTCTGGAAATAAATTTGTTAGTCTATTAGACCGTGTTCTTCAATGGTACACTTAGTTATGCACAGATTTAATTTCGTAGGTACAAATTTCATTAATTGGTGCTAATACTATGAATGCATTCAATCTACAAAATATTTCAAGTCAAAACTCAAAGCTTTAAGCTTGTAAATCACAGAAAGCGTAACGCATGTACAAGAGTAAAAAGTTCGTTGATCAGATCATTTTAACAATTTAAATTAGATTAAACTAATTGATGGTAAAAATATTATTAATCTGTTGCTATTGACGACAAAAGTCGAAGCATGAACCTCTGTATTTCAGCTGGTAATAGCCAGAATAACTTGTTAATTAGTACAACAAATTTAACGCAATACGCCAGAACTCCGCAGTCGGGAGTTATAAATTTTACAAAAATTCCGCACTACGTTATAATCAGAGGTAATACAATGTCTGGGCTACTGCGATGAAATATTGAAATTTGCACATTTATTGCCGCAAAACCCCAATTTTTCTACAACATACTTAAATTTTTGCGTGTCATAGAGCTATAAGTAATTGAATTAATTACACGTATGTTGTGTGTCAAAATATGAATACATAATTCTTGTCACGGCTTATTTATTTCGGGAATATTAAGAAAAAGTAAGATAGAGACAGTGCCTAGAGAGTATTAATTAAATATAGATAATATTAAAAATGCATATCGACGCTTTTATTTTTATAAATATTTTATCTCCTTTCCAAAGTTTTTGATGTCGGTGTGCAGAGACGGGTTACGCAAATTATAATTAAATAACGTATGGCAACACAATTATTTTGATTTTATCTTAATATAAAAAATCTGTATCAACTTTTCGGAAACATATCCTATAAAGCCATACAGGATTATTCTATAAACACGTCACCAAAGTCAGCTTGTATTGCAAATAATATTCCCCAGTCATAATGAAGCGATGATCTTTTGAATGTTCAGCGTCGTATGGTGTCTGAAGTGTTATGAGGGAGATAGCGCACGCACTGGTACAGAGTACAGAGGTACTCTCAAGGAGCACCTCATGTCACCGAGGGGATATTGTCTAGTCACTTCGTGAATGGCTGGCTTTATTCAAATTGTATGCTTTAGTTATCTGTGCTAAACAGATGATTGATGTTGTTTTTAATTAATGATTTTTTTTTATTTAGCTTGTTAATTAGTCCGTTGGCGAGCGATCGCTTTCAATTAATAGAAATATAAGCTACTATGAACATGGAGATAGATGATATTATCTTCCTTATAGGAAATTATCTCTATATATGTATACCTAAAATTGTATCCCATTTCTCTTGGTCACGGCCTCACGCGTGAACGGTTGGACCGATTTCGAATTAAGATTACTCATAAATATAATAGTAGTAAACATTTAACGATATTGTCCATCTATACATAATTCTGTTTTGTTAACTTAAAATTAATCTCCTTTTATCAACTTTTATGAAATTGATTTTCTTTTGTTAAGTAGCATTTCCACGAAACACAAATAGAAGCTAATACTTTCTACTCGATACAAATTGCTTAAAAACATTTCAATATAAACTTGAATAGCGTATAATATTGCGTCAGTAAAAGCTTCCAGCTATAGGTGCACTATCAATGTAATAACAAGCTGCGCATATTTCAAACGGTCCCGGTCGTGTGGATTTCATATATTTAAAATCATACTATTTCCAGTTTCTCGCTGAATTCGTAATAAGAACAGCTATGGGTATCAGGTGTATTGATGTTACGACTCCCAACAAACATAATGTATTGTTTCAATACCCGGCTGCTATCGCGTCGCCCTCACCTATTTCCTATTTCCATTTCACGAAATATTCTTATAAATCGCGAAGGTTTATTATGCCTTCGTGACCAAGCGTCTATCAGTCAATTTGTTCGGGATCACGTTTCGTTAAAAACTTGCAAAATTCACTGTAACATGACGCTTCAAGGCGTTGTTCGACGCAGCTACAGAGTCAATAAATTTATGTTTTAGAGATCGGTTGGTGAATTTGTTTGTGTAGTGATTCATCAAAAACTATTATATTATAAAATTGTATGTTTTATATAATCAACACAACAATTTACTAAAATGTACAACCAATAAGAAACATGTGATAAAACTCTTTGTAAACATTACTGATACATTTATAGAAAGTTATCTTCAGATCTTCATATGTGACTTCATTGACATTTATAATATAAAAAACTAATTTCCCCAAGTATTTGTCTCATTACACTACACAAGAATAGGCTCTGTTGTAACGTAACAATGCTTAGATATGAACAGAATATGTACGACCGTACGTCTGCAAATTAGGATGCCCTAAATTAGCTCCCAAGTATGATGAATACAGCCAACTTCAGATATAGAATATACCAAGCACCATTCATCTTAGTTAAAGATAGAAATTTGACACATTTTATTGTTATATCTACTACATTTTGTTGAATATTTAACGCAAAGTACTAAACTTGTGGAATATAAATTCTAAACTATACATATCAAAACAAAGATAAAACCTTACTTCAAAGAAGGTATACAAAATAAGCATACTTAATATAAATTAAAAGAAACGTTAAAAGTCAGAAGGATCGTTAGAAAATTGCCTTATTTTTAGCCTTTAATAAGGCTTTATTGTTATCTACTTACGTTTAATAACATTTCCACGTGGAGTTTTTAAACAGGAACGATTGCAAAAATATACTGTGTGTACACATTAATTGTTTACACACATTTGCAGCACATGAGAAGTAATACGTCACATAGCTCAAAAGTTGTTATGGAGAAGCAACAATGTTTAGTTTCTCAAAATTGTACAAACAAATTTTCGCTTTTATCAACCAAACTAATTCCACTTGAAACAACATTTTATCGGGTTATGGGGGCGCACATTTTCTAAGGAACACAAATTATTATCAAGGACAAATAAATAGCGTATTGAATATGCCGAAAGGCAATTGGTAGAGGCATCTGTTTAATGTTTATCACAAGTGGTGTATAGCGACGTATGGACCGTTCGCACATGAGTCCTCAATTAAGTACAGATTAATCGAAGCTTATTCATATGGAATACAGTGTAATGGGGTTATAAAAAGGTTTTTATGTAGGTCTATAAGATTCTTTAGAGATTTGTTAATTAGGGCTCCATTTTCATTAAGTATTTAATATGTAGATTGAAATAAGATGGAATAAATTAATTTTATTCTATTCATTATCATAATTGCTTCATATTTACAATTAATTTTTTTTTCTACCGCGTAATTTTTTGGTAATAAACATACGTATCGTATTTTTATTGTTGGGAAAACAATAACTATAGATAATAAATTATAATAGAGTAATGTTAAAATCAATTTTTTTAACACCTACTCAACGTATAGCTTTATATTAAAACTATCATTCATCCTTATTTTTAAACCTCTATTAAATTCTTAAAGGATTTGTCGGGAACTTTTATAATCCCTTAAAGGAGTAGAAGTGTGGCTTGTAAGTGAAAATTCTCGAAGACATTTCCAGTAACCGCGTAGAACGCGATAAATTGAAAACTTACTTAGTACAGCTTTAGTGAAGTTAGCCGTATAAGCCTGGATCTAGCCCGGGTCACTGGGTTATAAACTATATCGAAACTACCTAGAGGTAAAACCATGATAAGAGGATAGGGTCAATTGATTTTCTAGACTAGTTCAATTTAAGCGGGAATGCGTATTTCCTACAACTGTGTTTTCCTAATCCTGTTCCAAGGGAAGTGTGTTGTTGTTAATAGGGATTGTATTATAATAATACAAACGACTTATATTTTATTTTGAATTTATGCAAATCAATAAATTGATTCTTTCGTGTGATTTGTGATAGGTAACTGGTAAGCAATAAAGGTATGTCTTCGTTTCTACGAACAAATTTTATAATGTACAAACACACTAAACTAAATTGGTTTGTAAATATAGGTGATTAATCACCGTGAACCTTTATTTCAAGTTTTTTTATACTTATAATTGTTGAAGGTATGTATTAACTTACCAGAATATATTATGTAGAGTTATTTATTTTATTATGTCATGAATAACAAGTATGTGCGAATGAGAATACAATTTTGATGTACCATTCTTAAAATATTTTAGAAAATTGTAGCATTCCGTGCAATATTGCATGCAGAAAATTATGTTGTTAATTTTATACATTAAATTTTTATTGCGCAAAACTGCTCCGAGAACATTTTTAAGATGCTTATTGAATGCACTTTATTACAATGAGCGTTCAAGTTAGTGCATACAGAAACCTCTTAAGTATTTTAATTAAACTACTCGAATAATAAGCAGGCTAATATTGAAACCCTAACACGGAATAACAGGGGTTCTTCAGTCTTCAACTCAACTCGGCATTCCTTGACTTAAAGCAAACTTTCAATACGGCTTCTTTCTAAAGCTACCTTACTTGTGTTTGAAAATAAAATTCTTTAATGAAATTATTTAATTCAGAATTATGACTCGCACTTCTTGGCCCTATTTATTCTAAAGGAAACTGCATATTTTATTTACAAGTGTAGGTACATTCTGTGTATTTTATTTGTATTCGTATGTCGGTTAGGCTGGTGTTTGAAACTGTTCTATTTACTTACCTACTAGACTAACAGGATTTCTATTGATTAGAAAGGTTAACCTAAGGTTTTAAATATTAATTTTAAAGCAAAATTGTTTTATTTTACAGACACAACTGCTCTCAAGAAAAGACACTTAAAAACTTTAAGTCCATATCTATATCTTATCACAAAAAAAGCTTTATACCGCGTGGGATGACCGTTCATATAATATTAAAACCACAAAGAAAGATTATCTCCTTAATAAATACTAGTGCGACATCATGTGGCCTATTCTCGTTTTCTTAACGACAGTTTCCAAATATGCAAATACAAGTGTAGTTAAGAAATATTTACATTGTTTAGTTAAACTTTGCCCAATTATATCGTATATGCCCTACGATATGAATAGTTTCCCACTCATTCGCATATCTTCAGCATACTCAGCATAATGTCTTCAAACATTACCTGATCTCCGCTTTAGCGGAATCGTTGTTAATTAGAGGAAGTTTCGAATCATACTTGCGAAGGAAGTTAACTAATTTTACCGCTAAAGACATTACACACAACGCGTGAGCAAACTTTCTCGAACAATGTTCGGCGTATATTCTAATTTTTAGCGTAATGTAAAATATCGTGTGTAAAAGTGTCGTCGGGTGCTCAATAAATATGAGCGTGAACTGTAAACAGGCGGTTGTGTATTTTATGTGCAATTAAATGCGGACAGACGGGGCATGGGGCGCCCCGCCGCGCCGATACTTAACAGGGTGCCGACTCAGTAAATAAATACTTGCATCTACGTACTGGTTAAAAATTAATTAAACCGCACAAGTTGGTGTTGTGCTTATCCGGGCGTGATAATTTCGAAACTGCAGCCGCCGGAATGGTTGTGAGTAAAATTCAAGTTGACTGTGAACGAACGTTATTCGACAATGAATAAGTTTTCCTATAAAAATAAAGGACGATAAACATTGTTTACCTTAAAGAGGAAAAATAAAATAAATTTTATTTTTTAAGGTATAATAATTCTAAACCACTAATTGCAAGTATTATTTATTCTGGATTAAGGAAACATCTGAAAAAAGCATAAGAAAGAGAGTAGTACCTAATAGTTTAATTACACCATTTCAACTCCACAAATTATTACATAATGCATGTATTCAAGAATTATTGAAATAGATATTTTGAAAATAATTTGTATTTACGCTATGTTCTGCGAAAAAATTTTTTAATAATAATATTATTAAGAACTAGTTATAGCCCGCGACTCCGTCCGCGCGGATGTCGGTCTTCGCGTGGAATGTGGATGGTTTATTTCTCCATTTTGAGTAAATCTAACAATGGCATCATAAAAATGTATATTGGACCCAAATACGGCTAGGCCTATTATAACAATACGTAACGTGTGTTCGCGGTTCTCGGAACAACGTTTATGGAAAAAACTGAAAAATTAAGATTAATTTTTTTCTACGCAATTTTCCAGGATAAAAAGTATCCTATTTTACGCCCAGGATAATAAGGTATAATTATACCAAGTTTCATCGAAATCGAACCGTTAGTTTTTACGTGATGTCTTCACATACAGACAGACAGACAGACAAAAAATTTTTTATTCACATATTTGGGTTTGGTACCGATCCAGTAACACCCCCTGCTATTTATTTTTTCAATATTTTCAATGTACAGAATTGACCCTTCTACAGATTTATTATATGTATAGACTAGTTACTTGAAACACAACGATGCAGATGTTGCTATGTTGATGGCAATAAGTTTTAAACCGTAAACTTATTGAAACTTTTCACGCATAGATGTTGAATAGGTACTTATGCATACGCATAAATTACATAACATTTAGTAGACTAAGAACTATCCGAAACTGTCTATCATACCCATTATCTAACACGGAGCGACATATTATTATATCTAAACTTATAACCAAGTTCTAAAGAACATCTTGAAATTCTAGTCCACGTGCGTCAAGAGAAGACATAATGCATACGAGATTCTGGTTGAGGTTCGGTCAATACTGACAAGCAACACATAATATGACCTACGGGAATACATCTACAATTATAACACTAGATATTGGAACGGTAAACTCTGTCGGCCGCCCTAAAAGGCGGAGTCGAAACGTTAATTAGTTCCGGAAACAAGCTGCAGCATTCTGATAGTGTTTTTATGAACACTTGCGTATTTTTCACTTTATTTTACCTCCCGCTTGTTATTGAGTTAGGAAACAATATTACGTAACTAGGTTACTACGTATGTACTGCTTTCTCGAACATTTACATTGACATCACGTTCTTGAAGAGCTATGAAAAAATAATAATTTGTCATTCTAGAAATAATTAATTAAATTCTAAGAAATATTCTTTACATTTTCATTGCTTTTATACGTCCTATATTTGATCTATTAAGAAATTAGTTACAAGAGGTAGTAGTTATACAATTTAATATAATATGTAGTAAGTAGTTGTTTGTTATTTTTAATTTAGTATATTGAATAATAATATAGATAAAATAAGTAGGCAATATAGCCAACTTAATCTTGACTTCTATAATTTAGGTAAAAAAGTTGATTTAATCTTTTTATTCGTATTTTTAAAAAGATCCGATCTTGAAATTCTTTAACTAACTTAAGCTTAGATACCTAGTCTTTTAATATACGTGGTCAATATGAACAAAGCCTGTGCCAGCAGGCCAGCAGCTAGTACATAAAACTAACTTTGCAAATTGACTGAAAATATCAATTTCAACTGTAATAAAAATAAAAATTAACCCAAAATTTTACTAGGCTTCATCTGAAGCGCTTTAACGAATACTAATTTGGTTCTGAAATATTGACGTGAATTATTCAATGTTACACTCCATTTGTTGTACTTGTATCGTTTGTGACCACGTTTTTATAACAAGTACTCCATCTCAGTTCTTTTAGCATTGCAAAACTGAAAGAGTTCTTCACACAAAATGTTTATTGTGCACGATAAACATTGTGTATTACGAACCTTTTGTCATATGAGTACTAGCCTTTTAAACATACATTTATATATTAACCACAACATATTTGTGCAATCTCACTGTAAAACGATGCGATATGTTATTCACAGCTACGTTACTGTAGTACAGAGTGATCATTTCTCTTGCGAGACAAGTAATATTTGGTAGTATACATTTTATAAGAATATGAGCGGAATGACTGGCACGCACTTAATGAAGGGTCTAATAAGCAATATATTAGATCTGGCAATCGATATTCTACATTGTTAGGTATAGTTAGGCTAGAAACTAATTAGAGCTCAGATTGATATTGTCATATTATTATTTTTTTTACGTGTATGTAGGTACTGAAGTAGGTAGGTAGGTAGGTCATAATGTAGGTACTGAAGAGTCTGAATTTAAGTAATAATAATAGCAGATAGTATAACTGTCAATTTAATTATACTAATTTGTATTTACCTATTGATTTTTTTTTTTATTTTAAAATAAGTTTTTAACTTTACCTCGAATATCTAGGTACTTACGATAAAATATAAAGTTATAGAATTAAATAAATACAATGTTAACAGTGGACTTGAACAATTGAAAACTATATTCAGCCCGTGAGATGTTAAAATAAAACATAACATTTAATGGATATCCTACCTTCATATTTGAATATACTTAACACGAAAAACGTTTTATTCAATTTATCCGTACCTATACCAGAATTTTAAATCAAATAAAATAATGTTATCTGTATATTAATACATTCAACGCACTTTACATGTATGGATTTCTAAAAAAACATTTTCTCGCGAAAGTTTGTTTTATGAACTACATAATTGATTTTCAAAAAGAGGAGCGATCTCAATTCTTAGTAAGTATATTTTGTTATTTATCTTTTTGAAAATCTTTTTTTAAGTTAAGCTAGCTACTAATAACTTACAAAATGCTCTTCTATCATTCTAGATATGTCCCCTGGTGGTTCAATTGACCCATATTTTTTTCCTATGCGGGCTTGTAGTCTATTAGTATTTGTCATATGTTTTTATGGAGATATATTGTTAGTTGTTACCCAAAAATGTTGCTAGGCGTCAATCGAACATTGAAGCATTCAATAAGTTAAATCGGGATGTAAATTTATGTCAGTCTAACCCATTATATGTAATATACATTACTCGAGTGAATAATTGAAATAATCCATGTTTGGCTAAGTGTATAATACTAAAATCGACAAGTTCTCTGCCATTACTTTGTCAAAACACTTAAGATATTCCGATATCGTTAAATTTATATTCGCCATGTGGTAGATACGGAATGAAGTCATCTGTTGAATTCGGAGTTACTTCTGCGAATGCTGGAGTATAAAATCAATAATAGAAAGTAAAATTTTACTCTTTTTATTACCTACACGTAGGTATATGCATTTTACTATATAGATGAAATTAATTTATTTGTGGCCTTTTTTAGATTTTTTTTATCATACCAGTAAATCGCTTTTTAATCAAGGATGACCCTTCAGACGATGATGCAAACTAAGAAATGATGTAAGGGTACATAAAAAAAGTCTCGTGTGTATGATGTACCTAGCAAAAGAGCTTTCAGGCACATATTAGATACTAGCCTCAGGCATTACTTATTTATGACTTATTAAAAAACGAAATGATGATTAAACTGTTCATCATAATACTCGGCACACAAAATGTCCCTTAAACCAGACAATGCTCAACCGAACAACGCTACCCTACGTCGTTAGATCGAGTTTATGCACGCACTCCTTCATACATTTCAAATTATACGCAAAAGATATAAGCCAAACGCTTATCCTTTCGCACACATAGATAAAGTTCGCTTATGTTTGAATGGCAACGACTGACATTATCGTAAAAGTACGAACTTGTGTTGAAACAGCGACGAAACACAAGGGGCTCACATACAATTGCCGAAGTTTCCGACGTACGTAGCTCATACGTTTCCATTATACGTGTGATAAATGTCAAACGAATATTACAATCGCTATCTGGCCTTATTTAAAATTGATAGAAATTTTTATTACGAAACGTTAGAACATTGCTGGTAACATTCGTACTAATGGCATCTGAGAGTAAGAAGTGATGATAAAAGTTAAACACCAATCTTTTTAGAAGTATGAAAACTTTCGCACAGTTCGTTTCTATGTTTCGTGTTTATGCTCGATATGGGAAAAGAAGCCTTGAAAGAAAATCCACCCGATATAAAATAGATTGAACTTATTTACTACCAATATGATGTCGTTAACTATTAAGCCATAAACGTTATAATAGTTATAGACACAAAACGAACACATTTTCCATCATTAAAATTGTAACTTAGTATGGCATTATCGTTTAAAATATTGTACCTACTCCAAGCAAACATTTTTTTTGAAATTGATCTATTGAATTCTATACAGAGAATTAATTACTTAGAAGATATGAATGTCCAGTACTATTATAAATTAAAAGGGAGTTAACTTATAAATTATTTTTCCACCAATCCTAGACAGAAGTGATTAGTTCCACTGATCAAAGTATGCTTTATATACCTGAAAAAAAGTTCTCCAAACAATTGGCAAAATAAAACATCAACTACTACGCTTATTAACCGACTTCAAAAAAAAGGAGGAGGTTATCAATTCGGCCGGTATATTTTTTTTTTTTTTTTTTATGTATGTACACCGATTACTCCGAGGTTTCTGAACCGATTTACGTGATTCTTTTTTTGTTCGATGCGGGATGGTGTCGAATTGGTCCCATAAAAATTTTATTCGGATAGGCCCAGTAGTTTTTATTTTATGAGCATTTTTGTCTGTAGGTATTTGTAAATTTTGCAAGTGCAAGTTTGAAGTCGGTTGTTTTTAACGCAGTTATCACTTGTTTTATTTTTAAATTCCGCTAATTGATCGATCGTTATAACTTCTATATACTGTTAATTTTCACGCTATTTTGAAATATTTGAATAAAAAGTTAATGGATGTTTGTAAATTTTCCACACAACTTTTCGGATAAAAACTGTTTTGTTCATGACATTGTATTTTTGATTATTAATTATTTATTTTGGCGACTTTAACTATTCATCTATTTTAAAGCTTTCATAAAAGGTTTAGTTTAGTGAAATCTATTTCTACAACAGAACGTTCTAAAAATGCTGTCTATTTAAGTGGTTTGAATATCCAACGTACAATAAAAAGATAGAATCCTTTGAAAGCAGTTTCAACGTTCAGACATATTTTATCCCTCATTTACCGTAATAATTTATGCGAATTCAATCTTTTGCAGATCTTTGTCAAATTATATATTTAGAAAGACTGGAAAATTTTTCATTACATCAATTTCCTTTTAAAAAGTTAAGAATGGATAAGATTAATTTAGTTGTAATTAATTATTTTTCATTTTGAAACTAATGCAGTATAATTCAGTAGCCTTAGTAAATAGAGCTAAAAAAACGGTGATGAAGGCTCAGACTAGGCGGAAGTAATAAATGCAATGTGCATGACTCATGTTACGTGCGAGGTGATAGTTCAATACCTTTTACGCGGTTCAAATGTTTACAATAAAAATAGCCTATTTTTTCCGTATATTTTTTATGATAGAGCAAATGAGCCTTATGTTAAATGTATCACCACTAGCCATGAAGATTCATAACACTGGAAGTGTTATTCTAGTGTAGCAAATCTATACTAATATTATAAAGCTGAAGAGTTTGTTTGTTTGGACGCGCTAATCTCGGGAACTACTGGTCCGATTTGAAAAATTATTTCGGTGTTAGATAGCCCATTTATCGAGGAAGGTTATAGGCTATATTTCATCACGCTACGGCCAACAGAAGTGGAGCTACGGGGGTGAAACCGCGCGGAGCAGCTAGTAACAAATATACAGGGTGTCTAAATATTGGTATACTAAGCGCGAAGGGCTTGTAGTTTTGCATATACTTGAACAACAAAATTACTTTATATTATTATAGTAGGTCCTTTCAACCGACTTCAAAAATAGGAAGAGCTTCTCAATTCGACTTATTCGTATTTTTACCTCAGAACAGGCTGGGTGAACTGATTGTGATGATTCTCTTTTTATTTGAATGCTATTCAAGTGGTCCATTAAAATTTTGTCTACTTCTGACAATTCTAATTTCTTGATGGTAGAAGTCGCATATAAAATGTCGAAAATGCATTCGCATAGAAAACTTCTTATAGTAATAAATATTTTTCATTCGGTTTTAGCACTACGATTCACTGAATATTATACAGAGTCCATTTTGTATTCCCGCGCGGTTGTCCAAATACAAAAAGTACGAGCAATAGCGAAAATGGAAAAGAGAAGATTATACAGAATATTGGATACGACGAACGATTTATGCTCGTTTTGTAGAAAAGTTATTTGATCTTCCAGTTTTTTATGAAAGAGCTGAGAATTATGTATAGAAGTTAAATAGGTACTTTAAACGTTACGATCAATATCGAACAAAAGAGTTATCCGTCTTTTGCGAGCTTCAGTGAGGAGCAACGAATTGTTTAATCCCACTTCTTAGGTTTTCCTGAATTTACTATATAATTTGTCTACTTTAAGTTTATTTCACGGTATACCATGTATACCGTAAAATAAAATAGATTATCCTGTCCTATGGCATAAAGAATATAATAAGCAAATATCAAATATGATTGCAATATATTGTTTCCCTGAATGATTAACCGCCCCATAAAAACAGGCCTAGTCCAACCCCAAATATGTTGCAGTGTAACCGATTTAAAGTCAGTTCAAGCCCAGAGTAGTGATTCATAATAGATACGCGTATAATAAACAAATCGCAGAAATTACAACACTAACATTAAAACAAGCATTGTAAGCGATATTTGGACGTAGCACTTACTGCAGTCCCTACAGAGCGACGCAGCCATTTTAAGTGATAAATTACTGTCTACTTGATACCGAATACAGCGCTGTAATTTAACTCATGAAATTGGTATGCATAGTAGGCTAAGATAAGGATTTATACGGTTAACTTCTTATATGTTATTTATATTTTTCAATTTACATTCTTTCATGTACTTCGGGATTTTCTGAATATTTATATGTGCTGAATAATTTTACAAACATATTGCTAACCTGTATCATGCCTGGGTTTATGCAATAAACTCTTGGGTTATTTCATGAACATAAAAAGATTAATTGTACCTTAAAACAAGCTTAAAGCTGATAGCAGTGCTGATTTTTCCGAAACTTATCAGAAAAATATTCAAAGTTAAATAAAATACGACAAAAACTGATACAAATATACACTGGTAGTTAGGTATCTTGACGGGTGTAAAATTATTTCAATGTTTTGATATAAATAAATAACTATTAGAATTTGAACCCAGACTTATCAAATAGGCTAGGCTAATCATTAAAGGTAAGCCCTTCAGAAACTGAGACGTCATAACTCATAAATATGAACGCACGAGCTGACTACGAAGCCAACCCATTCGTTTTATAAAGTGTATCAATAAAATGAAGGATAAAAATTATTGCGGTTTTAATCACAATTTTATTTACGTTATAAACTCTCAAGCAATAAGCGCTTTTATGAGCTGCCTAAGTGTTTGTTTAGATATTAATAAAATTCTTTCTGCCTTTTATAGATAGCGATCGAGAATGGAGATATTTGAACTGCATTTATTGTTTCAAAACAACTTTGTTATTGATTTAGGTAGTGGAGATGCTAGCTATATATCTACAAAGGCTCAGGTTGTACCTTGAAGTTTGTTTGTTCCTCTGAAACGATCACTTCCTACACTACGAATACTTGAGAATTTAATTTCATACCAAGCGAATTTCCCTTGTTTGTTGACGGAAGAAAATATAAGTACCAAACTAATATAACCGGAATTTTTGTTTGATATTATAAACCACGTTCATAACAGACTTAAAATTTTACTGCGAAATTAATTGTTAAATATCTGTTTCTCTAATTTAAATCTGACATTTTTTACATGGAATTTTGTCTATCGTTAATTAAACAGATTTGTTCCAAATTAATTGGTGTCCAATTCCCTTTATCTAATTTTAACGATTTTCTGTGTTCATTTTGCATTTACGAACAACGTTAAAAAATACAGTAGTAAAGATTCGTAAAACAGTGATTTATAGACTTAAAGTAAAACATAAATGTTGAATGTACACACCATTTAGATGTTTGAGATAATGAGACAATGATATACAAGGTTGTTTATTATTCATGAATGAATATAATGGTGAAGAATGTAGGGAATGTTAAATGATGCTACAAAATAAGAAAATATTAACAGCGATAGTTATTTAAAAAGAATTAACTAAAGATAAGAATTAATATTGAATAGTAAATATACATGGTAAACATATAATATTTGTGGATACAATCACGATACAAAAAATAATTATTGTATGACACACAGGATGCAGCGTTTTAACAAAAACACCGAGAAGCCTTGTACAATATTATTATTTCGTAATTTACAAAATTAAAGTAACTTTCAAACTAAATATTTGCGTTACCAGCGCAAGTTCTTTCGAGCGGTTGAGTAAAAACCTATACATCTTATTGGTCGTTGAAAAACTAAAAATTTCCTAGAATACGAAGTGAAACTAAAAATTTCCCCATCTCAAGTACACTTTAAGCAGTTTGAAAGCAAATTTATAGGATTCTACTAAGTATGGAAAGTTCTTTTAGGAAGAGAAATTCAGAATAGAACCAGTGAAGTAAGACATAAAATTAATGTTCATTGAATTTTATAAGAAGAGAAAACCGCTGAGTCACTGTTAAGAAAATTATATTATTATTATCATGTATTAGGTAATGGAATTTAAGAGCTTCACAGAGAATTCACAAAAAATCAAAACTATTTAATCCAACTATTGAACTTTTTTCATTGTTAGATAATCTGAAAAAATATTCGTCGCTTCAGCCGTGGGACGTCCACTGCTGGACAAAGGCCTCCCTCAAGGATCTCCAGTACGACCGGTCACCGGCCGCGGCGGCCTGCATCCAGCGGCTCCCTGCCACTCGGACCAGGTCGTCAAATATAATCGTCGTCGAAAAAATATTGCTATAAAAATATACCTTTAACGAAAAAAAATGTGTTACATAATAGAACAACTAATGAAATTAAAACATTATTCCGTAACATTATCTAATCCAAATCTTTGTACACAGAACATCGTGTGGTTTTTATTGATTCCATTAACAAACGATACAATCTGGCTGCAATTAATTCGATCGATCTAACCAAATCCTGTCCAACACGCTACAGATAACTAACGCTCGAATATTTTTATTGCGTTTGCGCGAATCAAAAGAGTTTTTTCTATTTGTTTTTTAAGTTGGTTTATTCGGAATTGTCCTACTATGATTGTTGAAAATTACTTAATACATACAAGTATACATACATACAAGTATACAAGTACATAATATTTGCACATAATAATATGGAGTCAAATAAATGTTTTTTTTCGTTTCGTTCTTACTTAGTCCACTTTATCAGAGATTTAGTAAGTAACTGTGAAGGACAAATATACGGACAAAAATAGATGCTTTAGAAAATTTATAGTGAATTTTTCATTCTTGATTTTGGTTTAAAACTGCAAAAGTATGCGTAAAATATAAGTGCATAACTAAATACTAAGTGTATCACTTTCATAGGCCGACAGGTCGGAAGACCTTCGATGACGGGTAAAGGGTTAAATCCTCTATAAAGAAAAACACTGCCGCTTTATAATGCCTGAAGATTATAATTCCAACACGTGCTATTTTCAAGAAATACCCTCGATAACTGGAAAGGGGTTAAATCCTCTTTAAAGAAGAATACTAACAAGTAACAACTTCAAGATATTATTAATATTTTTGCACGTGCTATTTTCGTGAGTGCTCCCATTTATTGATTTTACAAATTTATTAATTTCCTAAATATTACTTTTGAGGTAATTTAATAAAATTAACAGCGTACTACTAGAATTCAAGCTAACTAAATCGATGCATTCAAAGTCAATTTCGTAATATCATAATAAAATCATCTAGTAGAAAGTAGTATTCCGTATGCACTCGACTATGATGGTATAAGTTACAAGCTAATTTATTATTTAACAGGTCTGCGTTTGCGACGGGCGCGCACGTAATGAAAAGAGGGAAATGCCTTAATCCTCACAAAGCCGGCGCTCCGCTGAGGGACTTCAGTCATCATGTTACGGATCAGGATTCAATTAGCAAGTCCAACGATCGTTTAGCGTTTGTTCTTTACAAGTAACAACGGTAATGACATTGTTTACGATGTTCCAAACGTTTGGAGTGTATGGCTGTGGGGGCTTATTTTGTTGGTAATTAATTTGGGTTATATATTTATATTAATATTAAAAAATCTAATTTAAACTCAACAACGTATCACTGAAAGATTACTCACGACAAATTTTCAGAACGTACGGTTAAAATAATTAAAAAAAAGCATTTAATAAAAATATTATTTAAACGTACCTTAAAGAATCTCCGTTTTTTATATGAAAGAAAAACACCTGCCATAAAGCCTAGGATAAATAAATCCTTGATAAAAAAGCAATATTTGCATATCTACAGAAGGTTGCCCTCAGGGATTGTAATATAATAATCTCAATTTGAAGGTAGCCCGTCCGTATGTGTAGAATGCGCGTTTTCTCATACCATGTCTTTTTTTATGCATTAGATACCGAGTTTTTAGTCTTAAAATAAATTATATCATATTGAAAGAAATGAGTTACGCGTAGTATATGTATATTAAGTAGGTAACATATTTTGTTTGCATACATTAATACTATGCTTATAAATAAATAAGTAATACGATTGTGTTTAAAGTCTCACTTTAAACATAACTTACACTAATAAATATATAATTGCTTTTCTAATTGATGAAGTTAAGTTTAATTTTGCCATTACAAAGGGAAAATGCTCAATTAGTGCCACGTTTAATTGTAAAAGCTTTTCCTGTAATTTAAATTAATTACTTCTAGGAAGCTCCTCCACTATGACTATTGCCAACTATGTGCAGTTTTGGGAAGATTTATTGAGTCGTTATACTAACCAGCTGATTTCTGTTACCACGTGGTAAAGAATTAATATACACAAACTAACTGGCATAACGGATATTTTAGTGAGGTACTTACTTACTCGTAAACCGTGTTTTGCACTACTTAGTTTCGTTAATAAACCATTCCCTCATGACAGGAATGATTTATGCAAATTGATTAAAGCGTATCAGACAACACGATAACGAAAGATTTTATTTAAATACCTTTTCATACCGCGGAAAAAATTAAAATTCACCTGATCATAATTCCACGCAAACGCCCGAGTGCCTAAATATCATAAGATATAAATCGTCGTTTAGTAAACAAAACAAAGCCCTCTCGAAACACGGAGTGGTTCTCACATAGTATAATTAAGAGGCACACTTAACATGGCCCGAGTGAGGGTGCCACTCAATTATTCGTAACCTGATGCGCGATCACGGCTCGCCACAAGCACCCCGCAGTAGGAAACAAAATTTCGCACGTCACACGCGCTAGATTATATAATTAGATGTATGACAGGTGCTCAACATGTAATGTGCCCCATTTAAGTGAGCAAGACTAATAAGTGGACTTAGTTCATTGTCTTGGCAAATGTGCGAGATAGTAAATGGGGCATCTGGTAACCGTGCTATAAAGTATTATAACACGACTACTTACATGAGTATACGTGATTAATTTTTTACTTATATATTAATATATAAAACATATTTTATAAATAACATATTTTAAAGCCTCAGTATCCTATCCATATTATGATTTAAAGGGTGCCAAACTAGATACAAATTCATAAAACGGGTATATCCTGGAACCTTAGAGCCTGAAACAGACCGAAAGTCAGAGACAGAAATAATAAAGTGCAAAGCATTTCACAATTTTTGTATACCTAACGATACAATAAATGATCAATATCATACAGTATCAATGAATTATAATATTGGAGTCATGTTTCAGGATGTTCCGTCAATTAAACAGCTAAATTCAATCCATTATAATTGAATTGCTGGCATATTCAGGTTGTATTACAAAACCCACCCTTAATGTCATTTCAAATGAAACCTGTCAAAAACTTGCCAATATCTATTTTACGAAGGGATCTGCACGTGAATGCTATTTACATATTTTGTAATCTGTTTTTCTTTTATTATTTTAATCCTGACTTAATATTAGTACCTATATTGGTAAAGCAGAAAACTTCTGACCTCTGGAATAAATCTTAGTTGTAACTAGTACGTTTTGGATCACATCTATCTGAATTCTGAACATAGTATGTTTATTTTAAAGAGGTGAATTCTGGTTACCCTGAAATTATATGTTCTATTTCAATTTAAATGGAATGGAAAAAATTGATATTAATAATTTTGCATTAAGGAGCCGCGGGCAATAAGTAAACTTTTCCGTACACATTTTTATAAATTCTCTAATATTGAAATAAGAAATCTTACCCTATTTTATAGCTGAAAACAGTAAGAGTATTATTCAAAGAGATTACCTTCGTTCAGCATCTCTTGTGCGTGGTAAATTAGCTGTTATGCTCTGCTAATAAGGTTTAGTTTAGTGTGACTTTCCTTGATGGGTGAGCCACACGGTGAGATTAGAACGTGTCATTACGATGCTCGTTAAGATACGGGACATGACGAATTGCAGATCTGAAGAAAATATAGCAATTGCCGAGGGAACTTTGATCCCAGATTTTTTAAGAAACATAATATTTTAGGTATGACTTTTTTATTACGGCTTGAAATAAATATATTAATCTGAACTTCAGCTACATTAAAAATTCATCCATTAAGAGCTGCGTTACATTTTGTCAAATTAATATTTAAATTTCGTGAAGGAGCTTCAAGAAAACTAATTTTGTTTTTAATTTACTTGTCATCAGAAATTATTATTGTTATTTAATTAATCAATATCTATGCATAGGACTACTTACTTATTTGAAGATAGCCGTAGTTTTTGATTGATAAAACTGTTTGATGTTGATGTCAAAGACCATATAGGGAACGAAATATAATGGCTGATGGTTATCTAAGAACGACAGTTTTCATTCATAATTGACATATAAATAAGGTTAATTTATGGTTTGATGAGTGCGATGTTATGATAAAACGTGAATCAACGAGGCAAGGAATGTAATATATACTTCCAGTACACGCGATTTCATCTGCGTAAAATGAGGATGGAATTTGAGATGAATTTTATGTCGTCTTTACTTCCTATTAGCATTTGAATGTGTGATACAAACAGATATTTATCCCTTCTACGGTTGGATTAAGCTTGGGAGACTTTATCGTTTTAAAATAAAATTTGAATTAATTGCCGAGTTACGAATAGGGCATCGAAGGGAATGGGTCAAATGAGTTTTACAATCGAAAATTATTAAGAGAATAGCTACTTATAACTCTGTGAAAATCCGTAAATTTATTGAAGTGGAAATTTTTTCTACAAACGAAATAAAGTTTTTTATAAATAGGTAGCCAACCTACGTCTATGTTGCGTGGAAAATTCTAAAACTTACTACTTTCTTACACAAAATCTGATATTGTTCTAAGGTACAACTTTAATAGTTGGACTTTGCGCGTTTATATTGATTTATTCTATTAACGTCTAGAATTATTTTGATCTACCTACTATAAATAATTTTCACGGTAAGTAAAATGACCTTTTTAGGCAATTTTCTGTCTCCTCGGATACAGTATTGGATTTTACTCGGGCAACTCTGTTTTCAAAGTACTTAAATACTTATTTCTAAACGATGTCACCGAGTGTTTTCAAATAACTACAATTATTTCATAGTGTATAAATTTAAAACAAATAATAATATTTTATAAGTTTATATAAATAAAGACACATTTTTATTACATGAAATGCTTCAAAATGTTTATAATCTAAAGATAACAAACATAAAATATTTGAAAAACACATCTTCCTAATTACAATATCTAAAAAGTTCAATCTAAGAATTCGCTTATATTTTTAGAAAGTTATAATTTCTAAGATCTTCGTCGATACAAGTCCCGCGAAGTTAATCTTGTTAAAAGTTGCCGAATTTTGTTTAGCATAAAAGGAAAGTTAAGAATATGTTACATTCAATTAACGAAGTTGTGATATTTTTCTTTTTTAATATTGTAAATATTCTTACAACTTATTGTTATATTATCGTACTCTGTTAACTTTTAGGAAAACTTACCTTTTTATTATATCTTTAATAGTACGTATTTGAGAGTGGACAGTTTTCAAGTTAGAGCCACTGAACCAAATTTAATGTTGAGGTCATATTTTGGAGGAGACATAAAACTAGAAAAGGGTGCAATGTGTGATAAATTTTGTTTATCGCCTGAAAATGTAAGCAATGTGCGGAAATATTGTGATTGTTGCAGGAGGTATGATAGTAAAATTTGGTTCAATTAAATCTATCTATTCCATTGTATTTTAATCATAAGAATTAATACATACTATTATACCTATCATTTTTAAGATTTACTACTATTTTAATGATAACAATATTTAAACGATCTTTGTTATAAATTTATAATATACACTACTCAAAACAAAATAGGGCCCACCTACACTTATCTCAAAGTTTTGCCTACACGTAATTTATAGGGTAGTTATTGGGGTACTTGAGTATTCCCTTACGTTGTTGACATGTTAACGAAACTTTATTGCTGTTTTAACTATTCTTTTTAATGTTATTCTCAAGTGGGTAACCAGAAAGAGTTAAATGTTTCAAAATCACGTTATTTCCAAATTCTCAATCACTTGTGTTCAAAGTCTCATTCTGAATGTTACTGTAGCACATCGTTATTTTTTAAAGTTTAATTTGGTTTCGGTATTATTCGTGATTATTATGCCTGGATCTCGCGTTCATATGGATATGGAAACGGCAGCAAGAGCAGTTGCTTTGCTTCAAGAAGGAAATTCTCAGAGGTCGGTGGCAATACGTCTTGGTGTGTCACGTCGAGCTATCCGAAATGCTTGGGATCGTTATCAAGAGACAGGTAGTGTTGCTAGAAGACGTGGAACAGGAAGTACTCGGGCTACAACAGCCCAAGAGGACCGGTACATCAGACTAACAGCGCGTCGGCAGCGGACGGTAACCGCCCGTGCCTTACAAAATCAACTGCGTCAATCTACTGGCACGCGAGTGAGTGATCAAACCATTCGGAATCGACTTCATGAAGGTGGCCAAAGGTCCAGAACTCGCGCTGTTCGACTGAAAATGACAAGTGCTCATCGTGCAGCACGATTAAGGTTTGCTCGTGATCACTCAGACTGGTCTATGGATAACTGGGGGACAGTACTGTTTACGAACGAAACTAAAGTGAAGTTTTTAAGTGTCGATCGTCGAGTGCGTGTATGGAGAAGGGAAGGTGAACGTTTTTCTGAACCTTGTGTCCACGGAACAGACCGATTTGGAGGTCCAAGCGTCATGGTGTGGGGCGGCATAAGCCTACGTGGCAAAACGGAGCTCGTAGTTCTTGATGGAGGTACCGTGACTGCTACTACCTATGTCGAACGGGTCATCCGGCCTCACGTGATCCCATTTTCACAAAGAATTGGCGAAGAATTCATCTTAATGCAAAATAATGCCCGCCCACATACAGCCCGTATCACTCAAAGAGCACTCTCTGATGCCAATATAAGAGTTCTGCCGTGGCCAGCCATGAGCCCTGACCTCAATCCAATAGAGCATCTGTGGGATCAATTAAAAAGGAGCGTCAAAGCAAATTTCAGCAACGTAAACAGCCAACAAGATCCTCATAAATGCTCTTAAAGTCTGTTGGGAGCAAATACCTGAAGAAAATGTAACCCATTTGATTGAAAGTGTCCCAGATAGGCTCAGATAGTGCATACGGTGCAGAGGGGGTCCCTCACACTACTAATTACAAAATAAACCAGATTTTTTTTTATAATAAAGGTTTTATTGAAACTTTTGTCATGTGTCTTATTTGTGCAATTTTTCTCTAATACTGTTAATTTTGCATAATTTCCATAAAATCACTAATTTTTGCTTAAGTTTACGTTAAAACAATTGTCCTACACCTTGTTCGTTTATACCCATTCATAAAATAAGAAAAAAGTGAAGAGTTTTTACAACACAGCAAAAAATCAGGGTGGGCCCTATTTTGTTTTGAGTAGTTTACATACCTATCCATAAAATCACTGCGTTATTTTACAACCGCAAAATAAATAGAAATCATTTCTCAACTCACTAAACGAGAGAAATCCTTATATGAAATATGGCAACAATATTTTATATTGATGTGTAACGTGAATATGCTTCTATTTAAAGTGTTCTAAACCAGTTTGCGATTATGATACTATACACCATAATAAAAAAGTACCACAAAACCACATAATAGACTCATTAAGGTCATATTACAGAATATACATAACTTTAATTATTTCCATCTCTATACCTATCCGATGCAATTGCTTGAATTGTTTTTCCGAAAAAACATACACATTTGATTTATAACAAAACAGTAATTTCTGACACAACTTTTTGGAGAACTAGAGTTAAATATCGTCTGTGAAACATCGAAAATACTCTATCTTTATGTTTTATAGGTTATGTTTAAACCCTGCTCAAAAATTCATACAGTACTTAGAAGCAATATAAATGCTAAGTACCAAATTGGCCGTATCAAAGATAGCATTGTGTTGATAATACGTATATGGCCAGCGTTAGACACGCTGTAAGCTTTTGGTTCCGGTGCTCCACTCCTTAATATCGAATATGGTATATACTAGTCATCTGGTACATTATATCTGTAGGGAATTTACGACTATTATGAACCACAATACATTATTGTAAAACAAAATATTTAGTACAAATCAAAGATCATTATTATCTCCGTATAATTAAATTCTTCAATAATATTTATATTCATAACCTACATAATTATTATAAAACTTATAGAAAAGCTCGTAAGTCAGCTTGAGAGCACATTTAGTTATTTTATTAAACAGCGTAATAGGTTTCCCTATCTTATTGTGAAATATGTAACTTTTGCATCTTTTCTTATGCATAATAAGTAATAACTACGAAGAGAAGTAAAATAATGCACGCCAGCCTTCGTTTATTATTCAAAGGAGTTCTTTATCAAAGTCTTCGTGAAATATTTAATTAAAAAATAATAATGATAAAATTATACACTAAAGAATGAAAGATTAAAAGAGATGTTTAATTACGAACGGCACATAATGAGTAAAAAATATAATAGGTAAGCTCATTTATATTCTTCTAATTACATGTGGATAGGTATTACAATGTTGTTATTTACTAGTAGAAATAATAATTTATTATGTTGTTTACAGTGACTTTAATAATACACAATTACGTCAAAAAGAGTCTTTATCTCCGCAAATATAAATTGACCAAGTTCCCAATTACCGCACCAAATATTACCCCGTAACTTCGTACTCAGTCCACTCTAAAGTGAAAGACAAAACAGAGAGTCGAATGGATAATCTTTAAAGCCAAACCGTCAACAAAGAGCTAATCTGGTTGCTCGCTCGCTAACGTTTGCTCAACAAACAGCTATGTTTGTGCGGACAATAGCCAAAGTACAATAATTGCGCTTCGAGTGGCCAAAAGCCACTATTCCGCAGCGGATTGGATAAAGCTCGACACATATTACACAGACGTGACGCTCTGCGTGACATGCATCTTATGTACGGACAGGCTATTGCGGCTAAATGTGTGTTCAGTTTTTTCCTTGACAAATCGTTGTTCTGTTTCACGTTTTACTGTTACGAATTTTTATATGAAAGTTTAATTTCTGAAACTCACTATGATAAATGTCTGATTAAACTCTCTATGTTCGCTATCGATGTTTTTGAAAGCTTTTTTTTCATTGAAAGGTTTTCAAGTGCTTGTAATAATTAAATCTTTCCTAATTGGATTCATTAATTTAAAATAAAACAAAGGATTTATTTAATGAGAAAATATTAACGATATTACGTAAAATTATATAATGTTTCTTGCTATGCTTCAATTAGATTCAGCATTTAACTACACGTGAAAATATATGTAATGTATTGTTACGCGGTATTTACAATACTGGAACCTATCAAATACATAGTCCACGTACGACACGCCAATAACAGAAGCTTACTCACGTGTTACGTGAACGGCCCAGTGTGCGTCAAGCCTAACCTTTACTTAAATGTGAGCGATGTTTGGATATGTTAATTAGATGTTAATGACAGTGACTGTACTGTAACTAGATCATCCGCCTCCGTTTCACTAATCGCTGGAGCATTGCACTTTCAAACTGTGTGTACAAAAGCTTTCTGAACAAACACTATGGGTTAGGAATGCTACATGATTGGTGAGCAAACATTACCGGTAATAGTCCGTGTGCTATTCTTGCTACTATTTTCCAGTTTTCGTGAATCTGTGTTAACTATGATATATATGAATTCTTTACGACTGCGCGTTCACTGTATTATTACGAGTGGTCGTGACTCTGGCATTAGACAATGTACTTTGCATTTTAAAGTAATATTAAACAGTTTTATGTATGTACTTTAATTGTTTTTGAAAATACACAACTTATTTATTGATAAACGATAAAATATTTCAAAGCGCGTTCGTTGAACCCTAAAAATCAAAACAAAAATTATTTTTACTATTTTGATAAAAACAGTTTGTGCTGTCGCATAATTCAAGTTAATTTGTTTATACTCGACAATGCTTTTAAAACTAACACCAAAGTTGAATGTACAAAGCAAAATATTTTCACGCTCCTGAATAAAGAATGACACAAGAAAGCTGCGCTGATAACAATACGTTTTCACGTATAATTCATTGCAATTGCATTCATATGAAAGGGGCACGTTCTCAGTAACGTACGGCCCAATTTTAGCGCACAATTTACCTGCAGATGCAACATACACAAAGAGGCTATATTTTCGTAGAGGAGGGCGCGGGGGCGGGGCGGCACGGGCGAGGGGAGGGCGGGAGGTGCGGGCAGCCTGTGCCGGCTCGGATTACGGCGACCATCTGGTGCGACAGAACAATCAAGCTAACGAGTGCTCGCGGCTCGCGACAGGATTAAAGCCTAATACAACTGCGAACAATACCGTCGACGCCTTTTATGAGTTGCTTGCTAACAGCTTGTCGCGAGCCCTCCTTGTTGACTAATCCTAAGTGGATTACTTCTGCGCGATGACGTGCCGAGTATCTGCCCAGCTTACTTACGGTTCAAAGTTCAAGCTCGAGTGTTGATCTTTTCAACGGCGCGGACGGACAATATAATATGTAATCATAATAACTGACCGCTGGTTAACATGTTTATTTTCATATAGGTATTTAAATGTTTTCTTAAAGTTAATAATAGATCGAACACTTAAAGACAAATAGATAAAGACACAAATGTAACAAAGTAAAGCCAAGACCCCTAGTTGTGTATCTTACGTAAAGAAATTGCAGCTGTTACCCAAAACTTGAAAGAAATTGGCAGTACTTTATATAAGAAATTTTTCGAGAAAATCTAGCAACGAAATAAATGCTTGCGCTTTACTAAAATACGACAATAATAGCCGCCACATGTCAACATGGCTCAAACCACAGAGAGCGGGAAAACACTGTAACTAAGCGCCGCTGCCAAAACTACGTGACCTTAATGTATATCAATCTGAACGAGATTTATTCGGGGAGCATCTCTAAAATATGATATAAAATAAACATTGACAAGCAGAACGATGAAATATGACGTAGCGTTGTGATTTAAGGTCGCGTTTTACGAGATTTTATGGCGCTATAAAATCAGCTCGCATCGCGCTCGCACGTATTGCACAGATTTGACATAACAGACGACGGACATTTATTTGTTTTCTAGTTTTTTTTTGCGAGCTTTATGGACTGCTGCCAACGTTATGGTCCCCGAACACAGCCGAACTTTTTTCTGTAAAAGAATTGCACGATTTAGTTTCTATTTCATTGGTGTTCGTTTGTTTTGATTACATTCTTATGGAAAAGAATGGGCCTCGTATATCGTTAGTTACCTACAGAAATAAATTAACAAGTTCTGCTTCATCGCTGTAATGAAATGAAATTTGTCTGAGCCGCTGAAGGCCGCATCAGTTAAACAATTATTTACCTCCATTTTTCCATCATTTAATTGTTAAAAATTCTGAATAAAAAAACAATAAAATTCTCTCCATAAGGCGCTTTACATTTAAACAGAACATACGTAAATTAAAGCGCTGTTAAACGGAAATGCGAAACATTGAAAGTGCCACATCATCGCATCCATTGTCCCGAGATTCGAGTCGGATTATAAAACAATAATAAGATTATTGTCGTGGACGCACACACCACGACGCTCCGGCTCTTCAGACGAGATTCAATTACATTCAGCATTGTGCCACACGTCTTTTATATTTCACTATTTATACCGGTTAGATGTTTTTTTCACTATGCGATTAAAAAGGTCATTCGTCGTCTTATTGAGATCTTTAGATAGAGGGCAAAGTCTGAGGACGATAATTTTTTTTCCATGATGATTTTTAGGGGTGAAATTGATTAACTTTTAGTTTAGGAAGCGCACTCTGTAGAACATGAAGCTTGCATGGCATGCTTTTGAAGATTATAATATATTATATACTTCATTCTAATAGGTCCCAAGTGTCTTTTTATTTTTATTATATTCTAATAGGTCTTATTAGTGTGCCTCTTAAATAAATTGATAAGTGAAATGTTCATGCTTAAAGAAGGTATAAGCAATTAACTTAAACAAGTTATCGTTGTCATCCGAGAATTGCTTTATAAGCAAATTGCATCCCTATTGCACTGCGGGCCAGTTCAATCGAGGAAGTATCTGTTATCATCACTCTCAAATTATTCCTGGCACGCCACGATTTTGCATAACAATATTCCATTACAATACTCGTATATCTTGATAATAATTTGCTGAGTTCATTCATTAGTAAATGCAGTGGAATTTAACTTAAAATAAACAGTTATTGTCTTATTTCTAACTTCTAAAACAAACAGTAATTTTATTTCTATCTTTAAATGTTTTCATTGAATGAGGTTTAAACACAAGTGGTCAGTAGCAGTTACTTATTAGACGATTAGTCGTATTATGAGGCCGTTTAAAATGTAATCGTTTTAAGTAGATTGGATTGTTTTGTAATAGATATATATTTCGCTTATACTGCTCTCCTTTTTATTAATAAACTTGTGTAGTCTATTTCTAGAATTACTTTCTTTTTATAAACACTTTATTAATAGTTTTCAAATACTAGAATACAATGCTTATAAGAAATGTTTGTTGATATTTTTATCTCTGAATGCTGTGAGTTGGGATTATTATAATTATAATAATCCCTAATAATATAACTTACAGACAAAACCTCACGTACGTAATTAGTAATAAAATTAAAAATCCATTACAAAAATTGAAATTACATCAATTAAATCAAACAAAAGTAGTTAATGTATTCACAAACAAACGATAAATTTCGCAGGCTCGGAACGGCTGCACAATTGGTCATTAGAGGCGCTAACGAAGTATTTTCGGTATATTTTGTGGACTCATCACGCCTCTTGTTCATCAAATAATTTATGCGATTCGCGGCAAGCAAATAACGTATGGTTAGCAATTTGTTTCAATTTGGCTGGACGTTACAAACGGTCATATTTGTATACAAATTTTGTATAATTAATGCTTTTCTTTTTAATGATAATAAAAAAATAAGACTGAGAAGTCTTGTTGAAAAAAATTTGCTCAAAGTAGGGTTACGATACTTTATCTTTTGGTTAAATTTTCGTTGCGTTCGGTGATATTTGAGTTGTTATAATTGTAATAAGGAATATAATTTCATAATTGTTTAAAAAATCTAAACATTTTACTGCGTGAATCGCATAGTAAGAAAATATTCCCGAATGCCAGTATTAAAGCGTATTTTTAACAATTGAATACAGTACTAAAATACTGGCATATAACATGTATGTAATAATAGCAGGAAAATGAAGGAAAAATCTGTACAAACAAACAGATCACAATGTGTGTAATGTGTATGTCGGGACCACGTCGGGACCAGCGGCTAATTCATTTATGTCAAACTGAAACCACTGAGACTCACCAGTGGACATAAAATTTGAACAGTAGATTCATTTTACATGGGATTTATGGGAACTTTTTAATGTTATATTAGTTCTGGATTAAATATCAGGTTCTTACGATATTTGTTGAAGCCCATGCGTGTCGATGGGTTATTAACTGTAAGTACTTTATTCGTTTTTTTATCATCATCTTCACCTTATTTCGATAAATGAAGGAGTCATGATCTCCTTCATTTAACCAAACATGTACTAAATGATTAACACACTTTTTTTAACAAAAATCTAAACCGCCTTGAAATGGTCAGAAGTTGGAAAATCCAAATGTGACCAACCGGAAGGAGAGGAAGCTTTCAAATTAAGGAAGAATGATACAAGGTAACAAACTCAAAAACAAAAGCTAATTAATAAGCTCCTCCCTTTTTGGAGTAGATTGAAAATTAATCAATGTAAAATTGAGTATACCAATAATTGAGATGAAAATGAGAGAAATTTGTGATAAGTCTCGCTATTTATCACGAACAATGGCTACTTACTTCTAATTACATCTTTTAATGGTACGACGATCCCCGTTTTGTAACAGATAATAACTATATTTTTTCCCGCCGCTTTGTTAACATAAAACAGCAATAACAAGCGAAATGGTATTCTGTTAATTTTAATTCTCAGTTGTATTTAAATGCTTTTAACTTAGTCTGTTAGCTTATTTTTCACAACTTACGTGCCATCATTACGTGCCTCTTTATATTATTGAATGTGTATGTAGTAATTGATGTTTCAAAACTGTAATACTCGTATTAATCAATGGTGCATAAATTAAAATTTTATTATCACTCCATTTATATTATATTAACTTTCCATTCAATTAACTATCTGATGGCTTTGCTTTAGATTTTGTTTTCTTGTTACTGCATACATACAACAACATGTTTTATTGTAGTTTTCAGACAAGTGCATTCAAATACCCTTGACTAACGTGTTCTACATAAAGCATAAACTAATATTCCGTGCGATACTAGTTTATTACTTATTTATATTATAAATTAATGATTTAACCGAGTCATAAAAAGTAAATTATGATTTAACGATATCGAGATCTGCCCAATGTCAAAATTTATTACATTTTTAGGTATTGCGGCTTTGCCAGACTAATAAACAATCGCTATAGATAAAATAGATACAATCTCTACAAAGAAGCCAATTTAAGCTTTCATATTAAACATTTATGGACATGATTATGGATTATATTTCCGTTCATTACGAGTATTGAAATCAAAACTTATATTATTTTAATCATTATAATGTGATTCTGAATCCAGAATCGCTTAATTTTTAGAACAGAGGAATCTAATACATAATAGCATGTGGGAATTGGGATATATGTATTATTATTCTGAGAAACGAAGCCGCTGCATGAAATTAATATAAAATAAATTGATTTAATAATTTTTACATAGACTTAAAAGTTTGTTTATTCCTTATTATTCCTTATAATTCCTCATACAACTATATCTTAATTTATTATTACAGGTAACCTACATGTGTGTTCATCCATATGAAGTAAAAAGAGCGCAAAATCATTTAAGCAGTCAAATATTACGTAAAATTAGGAAAAAATCGCAATTCCAGAGCCCGAGGGAACTAGGAACTCTTTTACCATAATGAGTATAGAAATAAACTGGTCATTTGAGGGTTAAAGGTTGGCCATTGGCAAAAAGATACCTTTATTTTAGATGTTGCGATAGAAAAAATCTATTTATAAAGATTGAAATCTTTTGAAATATAAATCTAAATAAGATTAAGTTGATATTAAATATTCAATTAAAGTCGTGTGTGCCAGAGCTAAGTTGAATTAACTTGATGTACTAAAGCCTGAAATATCTTCGTAGTTCGCGTCCTTCATTGAAACAAAATTGGCAAATGTTTCACTTTATATTCCAACACGTTTAAAAATTCTGCACAAATTTCGCCAAGGAAAAATATAATTTGAACACCAAAATTGTTATACTTAAATCTACATATATATAGATGAAAACTTATTTATTCATAAATAAAAAATTATTAATTTTTATTAATTTCTATCGCATGTGACGCTTCGATGCTCCTCGGGACTAAATTGTTATTATTTGATTTTGAATACTATTTTAATTAGGACAATGTCGATAATAGTTTGATAATGAAAAATGCACTGCGCCTCGCCATATCTGCGCCGGGCCTTATTGTAAAAAATGATACTTCCAGTCCTATATAATAAGATATATGTGGTGCCACGGAGCAAACAACAGAGCTGCAAGCTTGTGCTATGAAAATATCACCCAAGGGAGCTGCGTACGATCATTAAGTCCAAACAATTTCCTTCCGCATTACTCTTACTTTAGCGTACACAAAGTTTATTTGCTTGGAAACAACACTTAATCATACACACTGTAATATAACATGCGCAAATATTGCGTGATTTCTCCTTCCGCCAGTGAACTTTCTAGGCTCGATCGACGCCAAAAACGTCTATAAATTAAAACATTAATATTTTTCATTGGAAACCAATTTCGGACTTAATACTCCCTGCAAAATTCGCCTCAATTTATTTCATTCAGTATATATTTGTTAAATTCATTCATCAATTCGCATCGAAACGTTTCCTATCAATTTAATCAAAAGCAATCGAAATAAGTTCCGATCTAGATAAATTTTCTGAAAGCGTTTTTAGTTTACTATGCAATCACTAAACGTGATATTGCAATTTAATAGAAACAGTTGATTGTAACCGTCCTACCCGTCGCCAACTGAATATTTATGATATCGCTTCAACGTAGTCAATTTATATGTTATGCATAACTTATTCGCTGTTCGAGTTTGATAAATATACTGGCAGAGTTCTAAAGATTGAAAGAGGTACAGCCAATCCTTCATTTAGTGTCAACGTTTTTCCCAAAATGTGATAGCAGGTATATTGCGAGATTGCTATTTAATTCATATGAAACATCCATTTTTTGTTATCATGGACGTTTAAAAAATGAGGAACAAATATTGTTTGGGAGTAAGACTCAATAAATCGATGTAATAACCTTATTTTTTACAGACTGACATTCATACAAGTCACTGCTACTGGTGTTATAACGTATTCATTTATTTTTTTTATATGAAAGAATCCTTGTTTTAATAGTTAGTTATTGTTTTAGCACTGTTAATTAATATACTATTGAACAAGAAAAATTTCGATTATATTTCATAAATATAATATTAAGTAGATATTAAAATTATAATAGATATGCAAGCGCAAGCAATCAAATCTGATTTTGAATACTAATTGTATGAATAAGTATAATTCCAGAAAAATTGGCTCAAAAAATATATAATATTTAAATCAACACACAAATATATAATGTTTTCATAAATAATAGAAAGAGCAGACTAAGGAAACTTTTCCCGAATAAAATTCATATTTAATGCTCTAATATAGTATGGTTAGACTGACAATAACTTGGACTCTAACTTTTGATTTGTAAGTGTTATTTATTATTCAGGAATAAAGTCTACGTGATTTAATTTAACCCATTGAGCCCCCCAGTGGCCCGATCGGTCCACGACACAATAGATTTTCTATTGTGTCTGTGATTCCGGGAGCATATTAATCATTAAATTGAGTTACATATTAGAAATTTCCTCTTCAAACAAACTGACACCAATACCTTCAACTGATGTAAGATAAATCGTTTTGAAAAATGGCAATGAATTTTAACTTGCTAAAGGATGAATTTAAGTCTAATCTAAAATAAATAAAAATTGCCACAAAATCCTTGTTACTTTTAAAATTTGACTGAAATTAAATAATATTTAGATCGTACTTTATTAATCTAAATTTAAAGATAAATCAAACTCATAACTTAAAATAAACATCTCGGACATCCGTACATCACACAGTGTATGTGTATTTAGGTGTTCCTGCAAATATGGTTTAAAGTTTAATTAAAATAATCCTAAAATAACAGTCCGGTATGTTTGATTAACCCGTAAAATGTAAGGTGTCTCAATTGAGGGGATTATTTCATTCTGAAGTTTAAACTGTGTTTAAATTATGTTATACAGAGATTATTTACTGATGTTAATATTAAAATTAAACGTTGAATAGTTATTTTATAACACGGAGATTTTATCCAGCATAGTAATATTACAATCCTTACTAATATTATACCTGTATGTGGAAGTGTATTTTTTTAAGTTTTTGTCTGTAGAAAGCTTAGCATAGAGATATAACTATAAATATATAAGTGAAGTTTAAATCGTTTAAAATAACAGGCACTAAAAATTATTATTAGTGTAGGTATAAAAATTATTTATCAAAAATTTGAGCCAGTTAGGAAAAATAGAATTGAAATATGCGTCGACAAAATTAAGAATAATAAGCTCTTTTACGTACAAGCTGTTTCCAATCTGGAACACGTGAGTAAATCGCACGTGAACAAATCAAAATAATGATGTTTTGTTTTGTATAAAATGTTTCCTTTATAAGATAACTAGATTTCCGCCCGCGGCTTCGCCCGCGTTTGCAAAGGAAAACCCGCATAGTTCCCGTTTTCGGGATAAAAACTATCCTATGTGTTAATCCAAGTTACCCTCTATATGTGTGCTAAATTTCATTGTAATTGGTTCAGTAGTTTTTACGTGAAAGAGTAACAAACATCCATACATCCATACATCCATACAAACTTTCGCCTTTATAATATATATTAGATATTAGATTGTGAAATCACAGTCACGTGGTTTTATTGGCTTGATTTTATCAGTTACGTATACGCTTTGCCGAATGAAAAGGATCATGTCGATGCACCAGTTGTATTGTTTTGCATTCTGTAAATGTAAGATGCTACTACATATTTGAGACTATGAATTCACCAGTGTCAGAGAAACGGGCTTGTGCTTGCACCGAGACGCTTGTAGGGAGATTATCGCAGCACCTCAGAATGCTGGCGTTAATTTGGCTGTATACTGACGTATTCATAGTATGATGTAGCGTAAGATGAGAGACTTGGACGCTGGATACACTAGTTGCAGCAACGTGAGATTGTAATTACTTTGGCAATAAAGCTTATAAATGCGAGCTATTTTTTAATTGATTACATGTATCGCCGAAAAGCTATACTACATTATTGTTCCCTTTCCGTTTTTATTTTATGATATACTATCTTACCACCCTCGGCTTCGCCCGCTTTGTCTAAAACCTAATAAGTTATATACTAAAACTTTACCCTTGAATCACTCTATCTATTTAAAAAAATCACATCAAAATCCGTTGCGTAGTTTTAAAGATTTAAGCATACATAGTGTCATAGGGACAGAGAAAGCGACTTTGTTTTATACTATGTAGTGATACGCTTGCTTGTGTTTATTCACAAAACTGAGTTTATTGACAGCCTGTAAAAATTTCACCCCATATGACACCATTACAGAGACATTTCCCTGAATGTGTGGAAATGGGGATTTGCATACGTACCTTAAAATTTTATTCATGAGGCGGAAATTGTTTCCTTTTCACGGCGCACTTCAGTGATGAAATCATATTATTACGGACGGTAAATATTTTATTGGCGGTGAGTGCATATGTCACGGGTAATGTGAGTATCTAAGCATTATTCATGACGACTAACGATGGAGTAAGATTTTATACATAAAACTTGATGAGCTATTGTTTTGACATAGTACATTAAAGCCTAAAGGTAGAGTTTAACTGTTTGTGGTAGATAACTGGCAAGTTATGAAGAAAATTACACCTCTCCGTTCTCTACTTTATCGTGAAGGACCAAAATTTTAATCTATAATTGTTGAAATTCCTGAAATAACAATCTGTATTCTGGCTATGAGAAAATATTTATTAGAAGTTATTAAATTACACCGTTTAATAAACTGTTGAAACCCGCAAACAATTATAAACAGAAAATATATATTCTTTGACCTCAATTTTTCCCTGACAACATTATTTGAAATCGCCATAAATATAATTTTAATTTGTGGTTTTAGGTCCTTTCAAATTATACAGCTTGTTTTACAAATTTCTAGCAATATATTAAGGAAAACAAAAACGTTCATAATGAAACAGCACCACAACAAGGCCATACCGAATTTATACCTCACGTAAACTAGGAGCTGTTACTTAATCCCCTTATCAAAATATAACCCAATAACAATAATGTCAAGAGTTTTATCCTCGGAAACGACAATGTAGCTTTTATTAAAGACGTTATTATGTCGTATTTCATAAATTATATCAGCGGATACTGCGGTGGGGACTCAAAATTAAAAGTATTGATACCACCCTGGAAATTATGTCTTTGTTACCTTACTCCTGTACATACCTAACCTATATAAATACACATACTTATGAATAGGTACTAAAATTATTAGTTTTGTCCCATGTAAAGCATAAATTCACTCACGCAAAGCTGGAAAATGATATAAGAAAATTGAAAGTCATTTGAAAGAAAGATATTGCACATGCTCCGATGATTTGTGTTGCCAAATATAAAATATTATTTGTTCTGAACTTTGTATTCTAAAGATATATTTTTACACATGACTTATATGCAAATTACAACGAATTTGAATAAATGAATAAAAATTTAAATGTCTTAAAATATATGTTAATACGAAGTATCTAATTGATTTGTAATACTAAAGAATACAATATTAGTATAGTACTAGTTGAAGGCAAAAGCTCAAGAACTAAGAAGCTTTGTTAAGATCTCTCGATAAGACTAATAAGTCTTGCTCTCATCATAACTTTAACGAGTTGCGGGACAGCATTAGCTCTGTACCTATAATATGGTTTTTGAAACTATCATCTTTCTACATTTCAACAAGTGATAACTGCGTTAAAAACAACCGACTTCAAACTTTCACTTGCAAAGTTTACAAATACCTACAGACAAAAATGCTCATAAAATAAAAAATACTGGGCCTATCCGAATAAAATTTTTATGGGACTAATTCGACACCATCCCGCATCGAACAAAAAAAGAATCACGTAAATCGGTTCAGAAACCTCGGAGTAATCGGTGTACATACATAAAAAAAAAACATACCGGCCGAATTGATAACCTCCTCCTTTTTTTGATTTCGGTTAAAAATTAATATAATTTGTATTGATTATAATTTTTAAAGAAAGAACTCTTATTTTTTATGAGTCTCGCTTTAATTATAATGTGGCAAAACCTATGTTTACATTTTGCTTAAATTTCGATTTTATAAGAAAGCATACCTCTTCATTTAATCCTGACTCATAAATTAGCATCAACATATTTCGAATACATGTAAAATTATTACACAAATACCTTCACGTATTATGAAAATACATCACAAAGCAAATTCGATACCGAACGAGACAGATTTTTAGCATTGTTTCATGTTTGCTCTTTAACTTGAATGGATTTGCACGAGATTATTTGATGCGGGAGTCTGGACCAAGTTCTTATTACTTAAATAAAGTTGTAAGTATAGCTTATATTACCAAATCAGCGGTCGGATACTATTTGACGAGATTAATAATGAATCGGACGAATTTCTATTTACATAATTATTGTTGTATAATATATTTTTTCTTAATCTTTTTCACTACACATTATAATATTATGTAGGTACCTATACTTTATCTACACCAATATTATAAAGAGGAAAACTTTGTTTGTTTGATTGTAATGAATAGGCTCGTAAACTACTGGACCGATGTTAAAAATTCTTTCACCATTCGAAAGCTAAATTATCCACGCGTAATATAGGATAGTTTTTATCCCGGAAATCCCACGAGAACGGGAACTCTGCGGGTTTTTCTTTGAAAACGCGGGCGAAACCGCAGGCGGAAAGCTAGTTATCTATATTACATTTTGAAGAATATTGTATACCTATATTAGAGGAAATAATATTGTTTGTACTGGTACTTGGAGTATATATGACATCATAAAATGTATGTAACAAAATTGGTAACTTTAGCTCATAGTGTTCATTACAAACTTTGGTTTGTTTGGGAATATACGGTTGTGTGGAACCTGTGGGAGTAGAGAATAAACCTCAAAGTTTATTGGTAAAAATGTAATAGAGGGAGCACAAATTATGTTTATTAATAAAAATTATGTTGCTGCTTGGTCACAACATTCGATGATTGTGTGTTATATATTATTATATATTTTTAAGCAATTTTAATTTGTGCAAGCAAAATAAAGTAAACTGCCCGGGGTATCTTCAATATAAAATCGATAGTACGAACTATTTTAATGTACTATTTTAAGACTATTAATGAACTTAAAACTTGAATACCTTCAAAGTAATGAGCTTATTCCATGTCATAAAACACAAGTTCAACCAACAAAACTTGGAAATTCTAAGGACGCTAATACAATTTGAAACTTCAAAGAAATTTTATTTAAGAGAATGACGATGTATTTTTAGTTATTCTTTGTTTGTAGACAATCAGGGTCTCAGGCGGGTTGCGGTTAAACCCGGCGAAGTCAGTTTGAATACCGATGACGCTCGTTTCAATCCCTACTCTATGCATAAGTAATGTGAAAAGTAGGACATCGCAGCGATAAAAATACACATTAGATGCTGTTCCTACAAATGTTAAGATCAAAATTATCATACGTATGTGGAATCAGCGTCGTTAGCATAAAAGTTTGGTTATTGATATTTCTTAGACATTAAAGATCAGAGGGACTATGGATGGGCGGCTGTTCCGTTATGAGGTAGCTCCCGAGTCCTACATTATAAATTATGTTTATTTTATGTGAGCTGCAGAATTCATTTTTTTAATAAATTTAAATACGACTAGAACATTAGAGCTTAAACATGCTTAAACATTTTATTTTCTTCTGACAGTTCGAAGGGCGAACTTGTGGTTTGTGTGACATTAATTTTGAAACTTCCAAGTGCGTACTACTAACTTTCTTATACATTGGATGAATCTCTGGAATACTACGAATAACATAGAGGCCGAAAAAGCTTGTGTCTTTAAACAGCCGTCAAGGCATCTGCAAAGGATCAGTGTTGCGAGTGTTTATGAGCACTAATGATCATTTAATAACAGGTGATCCACATACTCCTTTATTTACTCTACCATAAAAATATGCGTATGTAGTTCCTGCCCAAACGTTTGGGACTCGCTACTACTATGAGACATTTATTATACTGCATTATTTCAGTCCAGACGTAAACTACTAATGTAGCAGAAGTCAATATGGTTAGTCTTATGAGGAAGGTAATAATATCTTAGTACCTAGATTCTTAGAACTTTGAAATTTACTGAGATAGTTGAAGTAAGCATCATATCTATAAATACAGTTTTGCAGCATAAAGTTTGCATAGGTGTGCGCGACTTAGCCAAAGTAAAACAATAAGTTACTCCGAGAACGAGCAAACGCCTGTGGGTCAGAACTTGGTGCAAATGAAATATTTGCCTTGTGTTTAAAGCGCTTAAGTCAGAAATTACATACTCGACTTCTATAATAATTTTCGCCCTGGAGTTCAGCGAGTTACAACCGAAGATACGTAATCATTTTGTAGGAGTTCATTGTATCTTGTTAATATTCAGAATTATTTATACTGGTATTATTTCCAATAATTTTCAGGTGTTTGTAAGAAAAAACTTCTGAGGACGCTTTTTATTTCAATGAATTACCTATTTTAAATGAAACGGATTAAGAATTAAATGTGATATTTGTTTCATAAACTATAACATAGAGTTATAATATTTTCTCTCGATGTTTTGCCTGGTAGAGATCGCTACTTAGAGATAAGGCCGACCTTTGTTGTTTCCGTTAAGTATTGTCTTTGTTTTATGCATTTATTGTTAAAACAATAAAGCATTTTCATTCATTTATTCATTATTAATGTTCTCATTGCTGTTTAAGTATAAGTAAGGTATAAAAATGTATATTTCTTAATTAATGAGGCAACTTATATTAATATTTCATTATAACAACAAGACCGATATTTGTTTCGGTTCCCAAGATTACAGTATTGTCTGAAGAATGCTAACGCACGAAACGGCGCTATCTACAACATAGACAAAAGAAGCAGTCTATAATTTAATTGCTTGAAACACTACCGACAATCTGATATAATAAACGACAGCCGACTGAACGCGAGCCGGCATATCTGACAAAATTTTCATTAATTTAATTAAGCGATGAAAGAACATCATATTCAGATATTTTTCAGTTGAAACATCAGTCAGGGTTGCTCTACGCAAGTAATATTTCCATATGGGCATGATATGAGCTTAGCATGTAAATAAACGAGCGGTTGGCGTGGGTAGTGTCTATTCGTAGCCATTCCGCGATTATCCTATTTAAGCCATACGGGCGTGACTCGCTATTTCTTGTTATTTTTCATAATACCCAACTTTTGATGGCTTGCGTTATTATTTCTTGCGAAATTGTTATTTTATTAAAATACTAATAACAGTTCTAATTGATATTAATTCACGCTAGACGCCGTATACTCTCTATATTTTTAATGTTCATAATATAATTTTTGTTTCGACCTAGGACTATTGCACCGAATATAAAAATAATCTAGAATATATTATTTTATATTTATGCAAAGTTAATACAACATTTTTTAAACATAATTACTTACTTTAGATTAAAATGAACCATTGTGTAGCTATTATATTAAAATTCTAATATGAAATTTTAATATGTTCTTTCATAAACTTTCAACTGAAACGTGCATGCAAGGTATTAATAAAATTAATTTGCATTTAATATAAAACATTCTAAACTGAAATCGGAATACAGAAACGTCGGGAGAAGGGAATGTTAGAGAAAAACCGTATAAATATTCAGCGAGACTATATAAATAAAGTGAGTTTGAGCCATTTATTCCGATACACGGGTACTCTGCGCAGACACTGGAAAAGTTGGGCGGAAACGGGATTTCCTAATGCGATTTTAATTCTTTTCTTCCAGCCACGAGGGTAATTTCAATAAAAAGCGACGAATATATTTTATTCAAACAGAACATAAAAAATCGTGTGACGGTTCATTAAAAACAAAAGTTCTGAGCGTCTTCCGTGGCTTTCTGCAAAAATAGAACGAAGGTATTATGTAAAATATAAGGGAGACATTAAGCCTGATTGTAAATTTCCGTTTATAAAATGTTAAAAGACATAACAATAAACAGATAAAATATCTTAGTATTATAAAAATTGTTGAAGCAATGCAGTATTTTTTATATAGTTCATCTTTTGTAAGCTACCTACGCACTATATCACAACATAGTGCGTAGGTAGGTATGTGAATATAAGAAATAAATAAAACGCCTATCCGCTAAAAACAAAAATATTTAGTCAACGTTCATACGCTCAAAGGCACCAAAAGCCTTTTTTTGTTTACAGTTATAAAAATACATAAACCTTCTGCCGTTTAAAGGATCGTCAAGTTTTATGAAAAATTCACATCGCTTTAGCGTCTTATTGCTCTCAGTTTTGTTAGATAACAAATTGAAAGAGAATAAATAATCTTAATATATTGTTGTTGTTAGTCGGAACATAGATATTTTGGCTTCTCTTTATTTTTATTAATGTTATAATTTTCACAGGAAGCTTACCCACAGGAAGATAAAAAACATCTTTACCTATACACAACAAGTTTTTCTATAGTTTTTTTTCAGAAATTTGTTCGTAATGTACGGTGTCATGTTACTAAATGAATGATGATGGTTAATACTACTTCTACTATGAGTATTGAGTATGACTGTGTCCAACTTAGAAGTTTAATTATAATATTTCCTTTGAACGTGGATTTAAGACTTGGTTGCATTTATGTTTAACTTTTATTTAAACACTAGCTTCCGCCCGCGACTCCGTCCGCGCGGAAAAGTTAAGATTTTTTTTCTACGTATTTTTCCGGGATAAAAAGTATCCTATTTTATGCCCAGGATAATAAGGTATAATTATACCAAGTTTCATCGAAATCGAACCGTTAGTTTTTACGTGATGCCTTCACATACAGACAGACAGACAGACAGACAGAAAGACAGACAGACAGACAGACAGACAGACAAAAATTGATTTAATCACATATTTGGGTTTGGTATCGATCCAGTAACACCCCCTGGTATTTATTTTTTCAATATTTTCAATGTACAGAATTGACCCTTCTACAGATTTATTATATGTATATAGATTACATCATCCATATCAAAACATCATTACTATATTATATCCAACATACTCGAATCTCAACAGGTATACCACATAATTGGAATTAACAGTAAATTGTTAGCTTTAAGCGCTATGTAAGGGTTAAACTAAGCTAGCTACATCACGTTTTAATGGCGATAGTATCGGGGTCAACTGGCGTCTCACGATCCACTGGCCATTTGGCAACCTGTGTTACAGGCCAGATTAAGGTTATATCATATTGTACTAAAATAGTTTACTTTATCAAGACGACGTACGAACGTCATTTAACGTGTGTTGGTCAAACTCATGTTAGGGGTTAATGTATTAACATAATATATATTGTAGAACAATTTTGGGACAATTAGATTGTTATTTAGTAACATAAGTAATGCTTCTACGAGTGTTTTTTTTTCTAGAGAGGATATTTATAGAAGAAGGCTTATCTAACGTTATTTTTATCTGGCGATTGCGAGAGACGTAGACTGAAGCTACATTCTAGTAGGTAATGTCAACAATTATAATAGTGCCTTATTGCAATACCTTTTTTGAAATTTCTTAACAGCTATTCGTCGTGGGTCTGCCTGGATATTTTTTTAAGAGTTTATTTTATTTTAATTCAGGCTGAGACAAATTCAGCATCCCCAAAATGAAATGAACATTAAATCCGATACTACATCCCCAAAATGAAATAAACATAGTTAAGTAAATAAAATATTATTCGAAATTTCGACGTCTATAACTTTTCCTTTCTTAACAAAATGACAACTTGACGAGTAAATTCAGTACCATATTTTGTATGCACATTGTCCGTCTCAAGACTGAACCGGAAATTCCGTTGTCCATACACATTTCTAAAGTTCTGGTCGATGCGGAAATCATCTCGCGAAATATTCTGAAAATTCTGTCGAAAATATAACTTGAAGGGATGGAATGAGAATTCATAATGTCTAACTTTTAAAGATCATAAACAGCATAGACTTTTCATTGGTAAAATGCTTTTTCGTAACATAATAAATAATAATTTCCCTGTGAATGTCATGTTTTATTAAACAAATATGATCACGATACAGAAAAACTTAACACTGTGTGAAAGAGCAAAGTTAATAAAACAGTTTTTACATTTTGTTTATTTACAGTGTTGAGCGTTATTGTGCTAAGCGAGTAGCGTTCGTTTTTAATTAAAAAATAAACAATTGATGTGTAAGTAAAAAGAAAAACAATCCATACTAATATTATAAATGCGAAAGTAACTCTGTCTGTCTGTCTGTTACTCAATCACGCCTTATCTACTGAACCAATTTGCATGAAATTTGGTATAGAGATATTTCGATACCCGAGAAAGGACATAGGATAGGTTTTATCCCGTAAATCCTACGGGAACGGGGTTTTCTTTGAAAACGCGAGCGAAGCCGCGGGCGGAAAGCTAGTATGGATATAAATGTATAAAAATGATATATCATATTACTGAACAGAGGCATGGTACCTAATGGAAAAATCAAGTCTTTATTAAAAACATTTTGTGAATGACATTGTGAATTCCTTGTTATCGCAGTAGTTTATCGGTTTTATTAAATAGGACAATGAATAGACCTTTCAGCGATTTTCGTCGAATATTTTTTAGCAGTTTGTAATTTGACAGGCGGGATTCGAAAACGACAAGTTCGTTTTAATGTTTTTAATGTCTCGGAAAACTAAATTTATTGAAAATAAATATCTTATGTAAAGGCATTACTACAAAGCGATTAAGCTTCTTCTGGCTTCCAAATAATGTCTTAAAAATGATACTGCTAAATTGTAAATTCACTATTAACACATTATAAGAATGTGTAGGTATTTAGATACAGGTATCTAAAGAAATATGAACATAAAGGGCGTAAACTTTCAAATAATTTAAAAACTTATTAACTCCGAACATATAATTTAAAATATATTGAACATACCTTTGCACAATAACATAAAGGTAAGCAGCAGCGCTCGGGAGCAGAGCCTTGTTAACGCCATTGTGATGCCACTATCGACCCCGCTTGCAGGCGCGCGATCTCATCTCAGATGACCTGCACAATAAATATCAACTCAATTATATAAAAAGGAATATGAAATATAATGTGATGTGATGTATTTTTTGCTTCTGAAGTAGTTTAGTTTAGTAGTATATTGCGTCTCAATAACCAGTAATTTATTGCACTTGTGTCTATTTTCTATGTCGTACAAAAAATAAGAAACGGGCAAAACGATACATTTTTAAATTGTGTAGATAATAGATACTAAATCCTAAAAATGTGTCTGTCTGAAACTGGTGACTGATGAAATTTAATAAAGTTGTTATAAATCATAATAACAGGGTATTTTACATTCTCAAATTAATATCGTAATACAAACGAGAATTATCGATTAAATGCGGCATGAACATAAACTAAAACCAAACTTAAAACATTTATAAAACCATTCTTAATGGTTAAAAGTTAAGCAACAGTTGTGTTAATAAATGAATAATTAAACCAAATAAACACTTCCAACTTAAACATCGTTGAATTAAAACTTTCATTAGCGTAATTGTAAAAACAGAAATAATAAAAGCTTCGGAGGACTAACAAGAAACGTTGAGAATCCCGGTAACTACTTAACGATCACAAAACTACACCAACTATTTACAAAGAGTGATTTAAACTTTTTTATTACAGGAGTTTTACTGAAACGCACTAAAAATTGTCTTGAACCAACGAGAACCAACGGTTTTCAGTGATATTGCCTGGCGTAATCTTGTAGTCCGTGTGAATAAACCGGTGTTATATGTATCGGAATGCTAGCGTAGTTTTACCAGATTTTTCAGTGTTATTCACATGTTAAAGAAACGTAATAACTAGATTTGTTTTTCCTTCAAAATCAATCACACTTTTATTTAACTTGGCATTTAAAAACGTACAAGTACATACTACTGAAGATCGTATATTATTGCTAATAATACACAAGACATTTTAGGATTGAAACATTTCAATGATCTATGAAACAGTGAGATAATTATTTATTATTTTACAATATAATATAGTAATTATTTACAAATTTCTTGACTATGTAGTTACTATCTACATTACATTACGCTAAATTATTTCATATTTTTTTAATATACATTTAATAAATAAGCGTATCATAACGGTAATGAAACAATAAAAAAACATTTTACACTATTTTAAAATTAACATAAACGTGCAATTAAAATATTCTAAATTGTAAAAAGCATCCCTCTTACAGTCTGTTCTAAAAATGCGCTTAAAATTTCTCTCTCTCTTGATCATTTTTCATAATTTATTTCTGACTACAAATGGTATTTCAAGAATAAGGAAATAGCTTTGATGCCGACAGTCTATAGAAAATACTTTCTAGAACTCGTAAGGACGACATGATTTTTATATTCGTTATCTTTATTGTACACTCAAGTGTGAATTTATATTAGTATTTTATGAAATGTTTTATGAATTACTAAAAATAATAAATGATCAGAATTAATATTCATTGATATGTATCTTATAATTATTATCTAATAGATACCTAATTCATTATTTTAATCAACCATTTGGTACTTACGAGAAAGGCTTTAAATTATTAAACAAAAAAAATGTTTGAATTACCCAAATTGATTTAAGATGTGTAATTAACAACGTAATTAAACATATTCAAGGACATCAGCACAACTTAAAACCTTGAAATTTTAATCTATGCTACACACAACTCTCGACTCCTTTCGTATAATCTTAACAAGCAAAACATACCTAATTAATTCCTTCTCCAACTTAACAAGAAAGTACTACTAATTAAAACTTCACATCCTAACTAGTTATTTTTTTAAATAGCTATGAATGTAATATTCGTAGTCACACAGCGTATTCTGATTTAACATTTGTCCACACTGAGAGAAAGTTTCATATATAGAAATGGAAATGAACACATAATGCAAGGTAACTGGGGCGCAAACGTATAATAAATATGCTAGGATTCTGGATTCCAAATTCAAAAATATATTTTTTATGGCAACACGTGTCTACAGGACTACTTTTTACGTTCATTGGATATTAAAAAAAAACATCTCTATACTTTATGGAAATATGTTATTGTTTTTTAAAAAACATAAAGGCATAAACTAACAAATCTACTAAGACTAAATCAAAACTGTTATATTCTCAGAAATGGATCTGTCTTATTATTTATTTATACTGACGGTGCCGTTGTTCATATTAAGACTTGTTTTTCATAATATAAGATCGGATCATACGAAACAATAAAAATCAACTGTGTTGATCATCTCGCCAAACTCACCATATTACTTCTACTTGCTTCACAAGAAATATCATTACATCCTAGACAATATCTAACTGACGCGAAGATATTAAAAGACAAACCCAGCCAAGTTGGGCCAAGTCTCGTAACGACAATAGCTTAACTCAGAAAAGTTACGTAACCAAGTTAATTTTGCGGTCCACCAACTAATCTTTACTTGGAAACCCTTTGAGAATCGTCTCCGCCATTCGCAAAATAACACCAAGATGTTGTTGATGTGTTTTTTTTTATATTTCTAATAAGATCTCTTTATTATTTCATCCGCGATTGAGTCTTGTTTTGTTTAATTATGAACAGATAGCCCTTTCGTTTACGGGAAACTATATTTTGTTATTATATATAGGTAGGTACTATATTTGCGTTTCATAAGAAATCAATCAAATAAAACAACTGATCTAAAAGCTTTTTATATGAAAAATTTGAGCACAAATAAAATCAAATTTGTAAAGGCTAAATTCAACAATGTTTCGCCGCTGTGGTTCGTCGAAATACCAATAAAAGATTTATTGTTACAAAATACAGGTCGAATTCAGTGAATATTTCTTGTAGCATTGTTTGCTTAAAGAAGAAGATTATACATTTTGTCTTGTACTTGACCAGTTCTAGCACCTATCTGTGTGTATCTCCGTTTATTTGCTATTCCTAAATTAATCTTCCTCTTTTAATATTTAAAAGCTACGTTAGAAATGTGTATCTAACACATACACGAATGGTGTAAAACCAATCTTCAATACTTGATTACACATCAGAAAGCATTTACTAAAGAAATAATTAATTATACTTGAAAAGCAGATCCGCAAATGGATGCATCTTTGTATATTTATTTTAATTAACAGATTTACATATTAGAAAAAGATACATACGAATAAAGCTAATCTTATTAGAATGTTTATTAAGAAATTCAACACTGGCATTAAAAACTGTTCTATCAAACATGTATATTTCGTCTTCAACTGTAACTAGCTTATTTATCAATAGCTTCACAAAAAAGGTAAGACAAAATCACAGACAAAATTATATTTACGAACAACGAAAAATACTTACCTACGTCAATGAGTCATGTGAAATTTTTTGTAGTTACTTTAATACGTCTTGCATATTTATTATTTAACTAGCGGTCCGCCCGGGCTTCGCCCGTGGTATCTACATGTTTAAACTATCCTATCTCTCAAGTTGAATCGAACTGCACATGGTGTGCGAATTTTATTATAATCGGTTAAGTGGTTTAGGAGTCCATTGAGGACAAACATTGTGACACGAGATTTATATATATTAAGATCTTAGATTACAAAATAAAGTACAGATGGAGCATGACAACCGCCCGTCGCCCTTGTCAAAGAAAATACGAAATCAAAAGCAAATACGTCGCTGCACCAGTGCTATAGCGCATATAGTGTCATGCAATACGTCAAAAAGGGTTTGCAATTTTAGTAAAAAAATGCTGTCTTAAAACGCTGTAAAATTTGTTCCCGAAAACAAAAAAAAAGATGAAACATCGTTTCACAGGTTTTCTGTAGATTATTTGGCTGATTTATTTCTTTATACGAATAATAATTTTACAGATATGAAGGAATACAAAACTTCAACGTATGTTGCCAGTATTTTGAAAATGAATTTGCCATTTTTATTGGTAAAACCGTAAAATGGTTAAAAGATCTTCAGGGTAATGCTGTTGGATTTTTCGATCGTGAATGTGATTATTTGTATAGTGCACTAAAGGTTCATGATCATTATTAGATTATTTTAATAAGCATAATACATTATTTTGTTACTTTTATATAGCTTAAAAACGTCATAGTCATTTTCGCTAGCGATTTAATTTATGTGAACTCCATGATGAAAATAAAATGTCCCGTATTCTCGACTAAAAACTACCGCTAATCGCATTCATATATTTGAAAAATAAATAATAATTTAATTATTATAGTTAATATTGAAACTTTTTTTTATGTGATTTATTTAATTCAAAATTGAATATAATTATTTTGTCCATATATAACTTTAGTAGGCAGGTACTTTATATATAATATTTTTTTTTATAATATTATAAAAAAAATTCATAAACCCGAAATTATATTATTAAAATAAAAATTAAAACTTGACTGCTAATTTATGTGTATAGCCTACGTCACTACCGCCACTAACATAATAATTCAGATGATTGCAATGAAACCTCACATCTCAAAATTGGTCCAATGGTTTATACTGCAGGGCGTGTCAAAGAAATATTATACCTACATACATACATAAACTCGAAAAACATAACCCTCTTTTTTCCGTAGTCGGGGAAAAATTTGGGAAATTTTTCAATATCCGGTAACATTACACGCACACAGAAGCACCGTGTACGTACAGTGCAGCGGCGAAATGACAGCACACATAGCTTTCTTGAAAATGACGATAAATCATTCGGTTTAGTTCGGCAACGCTCCATCTGTCTTTTATTTTGTAATCTAAGATTAAGATATATTATATAGGTACCTTTATATTGAACACAATATCTTGTACGTACAACAATGATGGAAGTAGTAAGTACGCCTTATATTACGTTAACTCTAGTAATTACTATTTTTAAAAATTACATGCACCAACGTACCGGCTATTCTTACAAAACAGCTGTTAGTATACGGGTGAAGTTTAAACGTTAGGGAGTGCCTTAATTGGGGTTTTACGAACATTAACCTTTAACTAGTGACGCGGAGTCTCACAGGCGTCGCGTGTTTTACAAATTCTCAGAATTGGTCACTTCCCCCCGCCTGCCGCGACCCCGCTTCTCAGTAGCCTCTGTTTTAGTGCTAAAACGCTCGGGGAACGAGGCGGACTTGTCGTCGGTTGTAAAACACGTGAGTAAAAACACTTACAAAATCTAAAGGAGTCTGTCAGGCTAAATGTCCCTAGTTGTCATACAAATGTTTTTTAAACCATTTTTTTGTTTTTCAGTGCAAAATGGCGGAAAATCAGAGGAAACGTAAATTGTCTGCCACAAATTCACAAACAAGACAAGTCCTGCGGTTAAACAGTCCATCGTTTGAAGAGGAGTTCAATGCCCTCATGCTAGCTTCAGACCAATCAGACAGCGAAGGTGATTGCGATGACTTTTTGATTTCCGAAAATGATTTTTTACAAAATCATGATAGTGATCAAGACGAATATTCCCAGGAGAGTCGGACCATTCGAGAAGACAGTAATGAGGAAGGTCAAATCACTTGTGAAGAAGTTAGCAGCGACAGTTCTGAAGACGAAGACATACCTCTTTCAGAATTACGAATATAGGTTGCCGATAGAGGTGATTTTTTGAAGTCATTAGCCCGTTCGCTAGTGATACCACATATGCAAAGACGTGTCATCAGCAGTCAATTACCAAGGGAGTTACGACTAGTGATAAAGCGAGTTCTGGGGGATGATATGATCGAAGAAGGTGACCAAAGTCATGAGCCAAGTCAGGGTAAACGAAGAGCATGTAGGGTTTGTCCACCTAAACTACACAGAATGACAATTTACACGTGTGTCGGGTGTTCTAATCCCGTTTGCTTGCAATGTTCTCGCCCCCTGTGCAAAAATTGCCAGTGATTTATATAAAGTTGAGCGGTTGTCAAATTTTTTATATTTTTGTTTTCAGAAGTGCTGTTTTGTTCTTTCGTTTCTTTATTGATTAGATTTTAAGTAAAAAATGTTAAATTTTAAATGTTACTTGTGTTTTGTCAATTAAAAGGCTAAAATGGAGATCTCAAGTCAATTAAGGCTGAATAGTACTAGATAGAGTTAATGACTGTTTTTTCTTTAATTTTATAATAAAAGCTGATTGTATTTAGTTTTGTGTCTTTTATTACATACCGATGGTTAAATATCAACACAATTTTGATACGTACATATTACATTTTATGCCTAAAATTTACTTTGAAAGTAGTAGTCTGTCAGACGTCATGTCCCGTATAGTGTTATACATTTTTCACGTCACTGGTTAAAGGTTAATCAAGTGCTTACACCGGGGGAGCAGTTAAAGGCCAGTGCACACTATGTCCGACATCGATGTATCGCAGATGTTAGGTTCTGCAACAATTTTATGGCTTAATTTGTCGAATATCGCTGTAGATGACAACAATGTTTCGTTCTTTTTTAAACAATGATGGCAATTTGCAATTAAAAATAAAACATAAATGTATTAGAGGTTGAAATAGGAATGTGAAAATTCTCAGGAATGTCTGTTTACATAAAAAATAAGTTTCAACACAAATAATAAATTCATAGAATCCTAACACACCTACATACCTACACACATATATTTTCCCTATGCACTCATAAACTCGTTCTTTAATTAAATTTATTCAGCCCATAGAACTGTAAACTATTTAAAACTTCGAGTCCGTTGAATTGCGAACACATAGTTGCAAAATTAATGGATTGTAGTTTAGGAAATAGGTAATATAATTCAATATCGATAGAAATTTATTATTGTATATTCGTATGGAACCGACTACTTTAGACTAAATTTCAACCCACTTAAATAGAACAGATAATATAGCTCAAACTTATCAAGGCTCGATGAAAAATAATTATTAAACTTATTAAACGCGATTCTTGTTTTTTAAACTATGTTTATTATAAATCCTGACATCAAGAGCATGTGCCAGTATGCAGTGGCCCTTACGTCGGACGATCCGTCGTTTGACAAATGACAATCGGCCACAAGGCTCCGACTCCTTACATCCGTCAATGCATTTTTTCGTGAAAGAAAAACGTCTAAGAATAAGAAAAGTTTACCCTTAAATTTATTTCCTCTTCCGTATAATTGATGATTGTGATATTTTTAATTTTCATTGAACGCGTTTTAGCGAAATTTAATTTAATCCGCGTTGAAACCGCTGAAAATAATATACGGGAGTTTCTATAGAACCTACCTTCATTTTAGTAAACTTCTGTGGTTGGAGATTTCGAAGATTTATGACGTCATATAACTTGATAAAGTGTGTTACCCATTGAATGATCTCCGTTTACCAAACAATTTCTAGTTTATGTGTTATGGCAGAATATTACAAAAAGGGTCCGTGAAACGGTTATTTTTTTTAATGTTTATTTGTGCAAATTATTTTTAATGCGAATATATCCTAAAATCGTAATTGAAACGCGAACGCTATATGATTATAGATAATAAAATAAAACCGATTTCGGGTGGTCTTTATGAAAAGCGTCAGTCGCGTTGAATGGTGTATAAAAATAAATAATTATTACTGGCGAGCGCGTGCTTGCGGTCGCTAAACCAAACACGGCATCCGTGTGTCGACTTCCGACGTATCATGATCACAAGGCAGTATGAAATAGTTTACATTTACGATTTTGTTCTGACTCCCTAAAACAGGAATATGGTACGCTTATCACACACATAATATTATGTATCTTATACTCAAGGTGTTTGCGTGATACGCAACTTATGGCTCTTTCCCCGGGGCTGTGGGTATATGTAGGTATTAGTTGGTTCAATAAAGAAACGAATCTTCAATGGCGGCCAAAGCTGACTTTGACAGATGGTAGGATCAGCAAAAAAGAAAATAAAAATAACGTAAATTGATAATTATTTTATTAATTATTTCAAATTGTTTGTTGACAAACTTTTTTGTTATTGTATTTGTGTATTTATATGAATTATCATATTTACGTATACAGAATGTAATAAAATCCCCATAATACTTGTAATAAGCCCATAAAACTGAACAACTTTTCCCAAAGAACATATTTTGTCAAATTCCAATAAAACATTATTTACTTTCGCAAATGCATAATTGTCATTGTAAATTTATGATAAAAACTATTATAGGGAAAATCAAATACATTTTAGTGATTTAATTTTTCCCTTTTTTTTGCATACCGTACGGCCGTGTGTGAGCGAGAGGGAATGATAAGCGCCGCCATTGAAGATTCGTTTCTTTATTGAACTAGCTAATAGGTATGGAAGATTTTCCCATTAAAAAAATGTGTGAGCATGTATCAGATGGAAGTTTATTTTAAATTATTTCTTGCATTAGAACTAAAAAGAACTAGGTACTTAGATGTAATTTATGTCCAAGATTGATTTGCTGTAAGTATTTTATATTTAGTACCTAGTAGTAGTAAAATTACAGCTCCGTTCGTTATTTTTACTGTAATCATTAATTTCTATAACAGCTAGTTATGCTACTGTTTCTAACTGCCAACTGTTCATGGCAGAAAATATAGAAAAAATAAAGATGGAATTAAAAGTAGGTTGGTCCACCGAAAATATTTTAATTAGTTCTGTTGACGAGTCTGTATTTATCTATGCGTAAAATTGTCTATTATCTTCTCAGGATATAATATAATTTTAATCGAAATTTAGAAGATTAAAGTACTCGGTGTGCTCCAAAAACTTTTTATTAAATTAGAACCGAAAATAATAACTGCCAAAATTGAATAGATAGAAAAAGTATTGAAACTGTTATAAATGGTAATTTTCCTCAAGATTCAAACTATAACATGGCTTATGATATCGGAAAACCACTCTCTAGTCCCTTTGTTATATTCCCTGGGTTTTTAAATCTAAAACTTATGACCTGCACGTATGGTTCCTTTTAAAATTTAAAAGATGCAGGAATGAAAACGTATGTATCCTCTTGTATTCTTCTTCTGTATATCAAAAACCTGTCCTACAATAACGTTAAAAATAATATATCGTTTCATGGAATAAGTACATTTGCATACTAATGTACTTATTATGGATTATTTCATAGCATAGGTAATAAATATTTGACTTTTCGTTTTTGCGTATTACGATAACCACAATTACCTTTTATAATATTTGTAGGTACGTGTTATGAATTAAAAATTGGTAAAAGCTTATCAGGCATTAAATTTATAGTTCCAGAAGAGTTCCAAAGATACTGATTTGTGATTGACTTATTTAATGCAAATTCAGAGACCATACTCAAAACATAACATGACTATAAATGTCAGCATTCATATTTTCAATAGAACACATTATATCAGAGATTTAATATAATAATATTATCCTCGTGCATAAAACTCAAACGTGAAACGCGTTAAAATAAATATTATTATCTATCATTATGCATGCGTTATTCGCAACAAGCCTTTAAATCGTTATTTTAATATTACTACATAACCGCACCCGTTTCATTAATTTCACACCATGTCCGAGGGGAATTTCGCTAAATAAGCTTTTATAACCATTATGATGTGTAAATTTTAATTGTCGGCACTGTGTGATTGATTACGTATGATATGGTAATATGAAAGTGAAATACGCGATAAAGCTTCTCTGTTTAAGCTATCATTACGATGAACTTTCGAACCGTATATGGGCATAATGAAATGTTATTACATAAACCGCCATTGTTGATACAAATTACTGTATGATTGTATCCTTTTGTCGATGAAACACCGCATTTTTATGTTTATTGATTATTGCAGCAAGGGTACCTATTGATTGTTGGTTGCTTGTATGTATTCAACGAACTGCAAGAAAAGGAAGCGGCCGGTGATTGGTATTAAATGAACCTTATAGTTGTCATAAAATGATAGAAATATGTTTGTTATCATGATACCCAAAGATTTAAGTATAAGACCTAGTAAGTATTTAGTATTCTGTGGTGAAGGCTATAAGAAAATATATTAATGTAGGTACATACATAGAAATTGCTTAATTTGAAAATAGCTTAGTATTTTTAAACCTCTTAAATTACATAGAAGAGGTCATTATGGGCAGTAGTTTTATAATAAATTGAATCCTTTATAACAGCAGCGTCATGTGCAGACACAAGGTTGGTGCCATAATAAGTTTTCGGCAATAATGACTTTTTTAGTATTATTTTTTTAAAGATGTATATTGTATAGATAGCTAAGTGTGCGTGTATGTATGTAAGAATATTAAAATACATATTTTCAAAACTATAAATACCAAATTATAAAATAAAAACCTTATGCTTAAAACAAAATTGATGAAATAACTATCTATTAATTTAGTTTAAATATTGAAACTCTCCAAATGAGCTCTTGAAGTTGAAACTATCTATAAAAGAAAAATATTTATAAAAAAATACATGTACATAATTATTAGATACATTATTACAAAAAATTAAACAACAAATGCAAATATTTTGTCACGCTTTACTTTAATTATATGACCGCTCTGCCCAATATTTAATATGAAAACTCTACATTCATAATTTTATAGCTAAGTATTGTATGATGAAGTATACTGCAATACCTAAACATACCAAATCAGATCAGTTCAAGCCTGTGGCCAGTTAAAACAATTATTCTATGAACATAACCATTAGTTATTATTGCTAATGCCCATATATTTGTCCAGAAAATTCCACACACAATCCAGGACGCAGCTCTCGCAATATATTAAGACAAATGTTATTACAAGCTCCACTCGTTGTATTTTTAGTTTCTCCCTCAGTTCTCGTATGAACAGACTAACCAATGTTGAATTAAAGGGTACTCCACAACCCTTTACGAACTCTTAAATTGTGAGACAACTTCCGTACTTAATAAATTCAAGATAAACATTGGATGGCGGCATCTTTATATATTGTCTTGCTCACAAAGCTGGTCACCACTACCTATATCTAATCTGTGCCGCTTTTCAGTATAAAACAATTAAATGCTATTAAAGTTAAATTATATTTATTATAATATTGTGCTTTTACAAAAACGAAATCTAAGTAGTATTTACAAGTACAAATGACCATAATATGAATATTACGTGTTCACCTAAATTGAAACCAATTAGCTAAGTCGAAGCAAAACCTTTCATTTTCCGTAACTATGATGATTCTAATCTCATCTCATCATGGCATGTTAATGCGAAAATAATATAGGTACTCGTACTAAGGAACAGATCAACTGTACAAAAACAATACAATTCTCAAAATCTCATCAAAATCTCCGCTGAAGATTTCATATGAACCAACAAATGCCAAAGAGAAAAAAGAACCTAGTACATCAATTTAGTTTTTAGTAAATAATTTTTCCATACAGAATACAGAACCAGTTTAATATTTTTACGGTAAGACATAATATTAGTAATCGTAAAGAGCGGCAAGATGTCACAACAATTCTCGTACTTGAGCTTTAGTAAGCGATAGGTAATATTATGCATGAAGTTGACAAACAAATTAAATTGCACCGCTACCAGCTTCTCAAGCTCCACATATCTTTATATTGCTGGAAGGAGAGCAGGTACCTCCTAATATCTAGAATGCTATAAGTACGTTATAAATATAAAAAGAAAAATATTCACTGCTTCTGATTAATAAATGAGTTTATCTAATATTCTTCAACTGTTAAATATTTGTTTATATCACTATTTTTAACAATACATTAAATTATACTTTAACAAAAATTTCCGATTTACTTCTATCAAATACCTACCTAGAAAATTAATCATAATTAAAGACGATACTAAATTATATTTTACTAGCGGTCCGCCCCGACTTCGCCTGTGGTACATATTTCGCAATAAAAGGTAGCCTATGTTCTTTCTCAGGGTCTAAAGATTGTCTGTGCCAAATTTCATCAAAATCGGTCCAGTAGTTTACGAGCCTATTCATTACAATCAAACAAAGTTTTCCTCTTTATAATATTAGTGTAGATTACAACAATGAATTAAAATTATCCCACTCTAATACACATAATATCCCCCTATTATGTGTATTAATTTAACAGAATTTGATTTACAGTTTTCCATATTCGTGTTATAGCAACGAAACAAACAAAGCAAGGACAAACTTGGAGCAGATTCAGTCGCTTAGATGAAATTGTGTAACCCAAGAGACTACTTTTAGTTCTGTTTTGAGTACCTACTTCCTAAATTATAATATTACTTATCCTCCTTTGTGTTATCAATTTAAATATTACAGTGCAGTATTTGATAAATTAGAAAACAAGTTCAGCCTAAAATAAAGTAGGTTAGTTAATAATATCTTGCCGTCTTCGTAATCCCTACCACGAAGTCATAATTTACTTATTAAATGTGACTTCTTAAAACAGTAGGTTTATTATTACATTTTTTTTTTTCAGTACTAGTAGTTAGCACAGATAATAATGCTACGGTACTAGCATCGAAATAACATCCGTAATAAGTATTTTAATTGAAAATATTTATGCTAAAAATAGACAAATATACTGAAATCATGAGCACATAATATAATATTATAACTTATTATTAAAGCTGATTATTTAATCCATCAAAAATATTTCGAAGAAAATAATATACCTAATGAAACTTTGTTTGTCATTTATCGTATTGAGGCAATATCAATTTGCAAACTGGCAATTACAATAGAAAAAAGTCTCCAGTTGAAAATATACTCATGTTTTTTCAACAAAGGCGTATAGCTTTTATTCAAAGCCTCATTGAATTTGAACAATAGATCAGTTGTGTCGCAATGAAAGTCGTTTGAACTAGAGTAAATAAACAGCACATATTGTCGTCTATGTGTTTACACATCTCCAGATAGTTTACAGATGAAGTATACTTCCTCCGTTATTTTAATAGTGGATTTATTTAGCGGAGACAGCGGGGTTTTGAAATGTTATTTCATGTACTTTGCAGATCTATACCTAATTATATGCGGAATATTATTGCTGTATAAAGCTTAATAACAAAAACATGTAACCTTTCATATTCATAATTCTTTATTGTTTCTCTTTTGCAATGGAGTAATATAACAACGATAAATAAAAAGAAACAAAAATCCTAAAGATAATACACGTAAATGCCTTCAGATCTTAAAATAAATGATGAGTTTGGAACCTTGTTTGATCCGTCATTCACCATTAGTTTGATCAACGCCACTTTCTTGAAGAAATTGAGAAAAATTGACATTTTATGAGCAAATTGACATTATTTTGATCTAACGTATTTCACTTACCAGAAAGGCACCTTTATACATATATATTTTTAGCGAATCATTTATTTTCATTGTGATTCGACACAAAAGATGAAAATGGAAAAGGAAACAAATAAAAAATGGATGCACTTCTATAAGATTTCTACAATAAATAGGATTGAAAGACATCAAGTAGGGATTATAACTTTAATTAAAAATGTACAACATATCTTAATGAACATTGAAATAATTAATATTTAATATTCAATCAATTATCTTTCGCATTATAAACAGTGGGATGGGAAAAATTATTGTTAATTAAATGGTGATAATATATTACCTACGTGATACATCATATTAATTTTTTTTATATATTTACTTATAGTTACGTTAGTAGGTGGCTCAGTGGTCACTCTCTTCAATCATAAAGTTCAAGGGGTTTCGAAGAAACAAATTGATCTGGAGACGGTGAGGGAAAACATCGTGAAGAAACCATGCAGGTAGGAAGTATGTTCAAAAATCAAAAGTTCAACGACATGAGACATCTGCCAATCAAAAATATTGTAACGCTAATTCAAACTATAATAATTAAAAAATATATTCGTCGGTAGATTCATAATAAATAAACATATCATATATCATGCTTATGTAAATAATAAATCTCCAAACGAGTTTTTAATATCTGTCCATCATATACGTAAGTTAAGCGTTCCGTTGTACGGTAAAGCAATTATTTTTTTTAGGGTATTGCTTTAATGAGCCGACGACATGTGGGCACAAACATTCTTGAACCCCATCTTTGGTAAAACGTTCTTGCTGACCGAACGTTTGTGCGTTTTTAATTACTGCGTGCGGGCAGCGATAGATATCTGTCTCTTTGGGAGTAAGAAGTCGACACGCAAGTGATTTTAAGTTTTTGTAATAAATGGTTTTCCGGACGTTGAATGGTGGATTTATTTGGTTGTTGGGGATCAACTCTGCCACATAAATTATAAAATTATAAATTAATGAATATCTAAACTGGCTAATTGAAAAAAATGTTAATGACCGTTTTAACTCTAAAGGTAATTTAAAAAAATTAGGGATATTCTGTGACCTTTCTAAGGCTTTTGACTGTGTAGAACATACCACTCTATTACGGAAACTAAATTTTTATGGTATTAAAGGTTTATCTCAGGACCTCATAGCTTCATATCTTCAGAACAGGGTACAAACCGTTGTTGTTAATGGAGAGAAATCTCGCGGTGCGCCGATTAACATAGGTGTTCCGCAGGGATCACGCAGGGGAATCTTAGGACCGTTTTTGTTCTTAGTATATATTAATGACCTACCTTATTATTTGCAGGATATGTGTGAAATAGTACTGTTTGCAGATGATACCTCATTAATATTTAATGTGGATAGACATGACTCAAACGTTGACGAAGTAAACTCTGCTCTTTTACGCATATCCAATTGGTTCACTGCTAATAATTTATTATTAAATGCAAAAAAAAAACAAATTGTGTAGAATTTATCCTTCCAAATGTAAAAAAGGTAAAAAGGGATATTATTTTAAACTGAAACTATATTTATATTACAGAAAAGAGCCATACGCTCTATATATAATTTACGTGCTAGGGACTCACTAAGAGATCTCTTTAAGAATACTGGTATCCTCACTGTACCATCACAGTATATATTTAATAATATTTTATATGTACACAAAAACGCAGACTTACACACAAGAGTAGGAGATAGACACTGTTATGGCACAAGGAACAGAAATAAAATTGAAATGCCATTTTACCGGTTAGCTAAAGTTAAAAATTCATTTATGGGTCAAGGTATACTTTTTTACAACAAAATTCCTCATAGTATTAAAGAGTTTAGTAGTGCTAAATTTAAGAATTATGTAAAAAACGTCTTAGTTCAGAGAGTCTATTACAGCATTAAGGAAGGTGTTTCTTGCCGATTCTTCTCCATAGATACTGCTTTCCGAATCGGTGGTAAATGATAAAAATATGTATTGACGTTTCAAAAGTGCTTCTCGAAGAAGTCTAATTGAATAAATAAATGTTTGAGTTTGAGTTTGAGTTTGAAAGCAGTGAGTTCATAAAATGTTAAAACTAATGTATGTTTAATTTTTCACATATCAAAACAGAATACGTATAATCGAATAATCGTGTTATGTAAAGTGGTAAAATTATTATAATGTTGATTTTATCGCCAATCGTTATTCGATATAGTCTAAGATCCGGCTGCAGGATTAGTGCGCTCATCGGTTTTTTGCTGAAAACCGAATTTTTATGTATATTTATAATTAGGAGAATATATATCGACTAGGTTGCCAGTCAAAATTTGGCCGCAAGCATGTTTAATTAAAATTTTTCTAATCGATTTTTGGGAAAAAAATTCGTTCACTTGTTTTTTTGAATAAAATGTAGTCTACATCACGGCAAATGATATAAAGATTCAAAAAAATCACGGTTGCCGCTTTTCACCTGGCCGCAACATCTTGGCAGCCTGGTGCAGACAGGTATGATTTCGATTCATTTTTACGTTCATAACGTACATTTATGAATCATATATCAAATTAAAGCTAATTTTTTTCTATTTATTATCATATATGGTTGCCTAATTAAATCCGGCCGCAAATAAGGGTTGCCGGCTGTTAAAAATTATATATATTTACGCCTATTAGTACACCGACGCATTCTTTTTATGTATATTTATAATTAGGAGAATATATATCGACTAGGTTGCCAGTCAAAATTTGGCCGCAAGCATGTTTAATTAAAATTTTTCTAATCGATTTTTGGGAAAAAAATTCGTTCACTTGTTTTTTGAATAAAATGTAGTCTACATCACGGCAAATGATATAAAGATTCTAAAAAATCACGGTTGCCGCTTTTCACCTGGCCGCAACATCTTGGCAGCCTGGTGCAAACAGGTATAATTTCGATTCATTTTTACGTTCATAACGTACATTTATGAATCATATATCAAATTAAAGCTAATTTTTTTCTATTTATTATCATATATGGTTGCCTAAATAAATCCGGCCGCAAATAAGGGTTGCCGGCTGTTAAAGATGTTGAATATTTAAGGTTGAGTGAAAGAAAATATGTCGTCCTTTTCAAAATGACAAATTTAAAAAGTAATATTGATTTAATATAATTGACAGCCGATCCTCTCTTTTTCTCGTTGTTTCGCTGCCGCACGCGAATGCGTCGGTGTACTAATAGGCGTAAATATTTATAATTTTTAACAGCCGGCAACCCTTATTTGAGGCCGGATTTAATTAGGCAACCATATATGATAATAAATAGAAAAAAATTTGCTTTAATTTGATATATGATTCATAAATGTACGTTATGAACGTAAAAATGAATCGAAATCATACCTGTTTGCACCAGGCTGCCAAGATGTTGCGGCCAGGTGAAAAGCGGCAACCGTGATTTTTTTGAATCTTTATATCATTTGCCGTGATGTAGACTACATTTTATTCAAAAAACAAGTGAACGAATTTTTTTCCCAAAAATCGATTAGAAAAATTTTAATTAAACATGCTTGCGGCCAAATTTTGACTGGCAACCTAGTCGATATATATTCTCCTAATTATAAATATACATAAAAATTCGGTTTTCAGCAAAAAACCGATGAACGCACTAATCCTGCAGCCGGATCTCGTACTAATACCTAACCTAATGATAATTTGTGAAATAATTAATGGGCATGATTAAAGCGTGCGTGTTTACGTACAGCAATTATAGGTATATTTCAAATACTTGGAAGTTATTCATTCGTCAACCAGCTTACAAAAAATTGTCGAAACATGTGGGCATTTAAAAGAGGTATCGACAATATTTTGCTGCACAAAAAATGTTTCATCGCACGCATCGCAAATTGAAGGAGAATTCGTCAGCTATTTTTATCATACAATTTATGTGATAATTTAAAAAAAAAGAATTCACATGTGCGTTCCGTTTTACGCGTCATCCATTTTCCGCAGCAGAGTCAATTAAACAATATGGCGGGCTTTGGCGCCAAACAACGTACACGATAAAACTGCATTGTTGACGGTCGTGCTCGATCACTTTGATCACCCGCGTGTCACACACGTTATCGTAGCTTCCTATATAAAATGTTTTTGTTTTAAACATCCGGCTTTTCCAATAGATACTAAACGAATGACCATAACTGGTTCTATTATTTTGTACTTAATTTATGTTTTTTTATAAATTATTTTTCTAAACTATAATAATGTTACGCGTCGCTTTTAAGGTTAAGATTTATGATTTACCAAAGATACATTAATTACCTACAAAATAAGCAGTGTATTGAACTGTTTTGGAAGTCACTTGTATGAAATAGGTAATAATCAAATTGTCCCCATAGATAGATAGAGTCATATACTCGAGCAGCTATTCAGATTCCTAAGTCATTAATGTTCCCTCTATCTAGGATTTGTAGGCGCAGATTAGTAGTCAGATAGTTGGGTTTACGGTTGCTTTGAGCTCAAGTAGATGCTGTAATCACAGACATACATTATAATTTGACTGAAAGCAATTATTTAACCACCAGTTTACCAGCTCTATATCCAGACGTACCTATCTATATTAACTTCTAGACATCTTAGAAATATACAGGGTTACTTGTAAAACACCAGCAACCTCGCAGGACAAGATACCTAACATCATAAGTAACAACATTAATTGTTCTACGACTTTTGATATTTTGTTAGATTTTATTTTCATACAAAAATAAATGTTCATTTCATTTTCCGTTTGAATATTATAAACTCTACGCGCATCACAAAAATTACGTAAACAAGAAGCGAACGGGAGGGGAAAGGGGGCGTCGCGTCGCGGTTGTCCTTTCGATGATGAGTAGAACATAGACTTACAAACGTTAGGGGCCATCCATAAAGTACGTCACACTAATTTCATGAGATTTTGAGCACCCCCCCGTCCTTGTCACAGGTGGTCACATTTCTAAGACCCCCCCCTCCCTAGTGTGACGTCACATGTTTCGCAATTTAACATCGAAAAATTATTAAATTAAAACAGCAGTTTCAAAATAGTTTGATTTCCATTTAAATTAAGTACTTTTTTATGAAATCAACATAATTAGTCCATTTGAAAGTTACATTTGGGTTCGCATTTTTTAGAGGACGCAATTTTATTTTTTTGATGTGTAGGGGGGGTCAGTGTGAAGCTATCGCTAAGTTTGTGGGGTCGCCACCCTTGTTCCGCGGCCGCCATCTTGAAAATAGCGGTTGATATGGTTTTTACGATATATCTCTTAAACTATTTATCTGATAAAAATAACATTGTAAGCATTATTTGTTGCAAATTAAATTCTCTACAACTTTAGTCCAGTAATTTTTTATCGTAGAACTATAAATAAAAAAATTATAAGTTCAGAAATTAGAGATATTTATATTTTTAGATAATTTTCTTTATCATTTTAGGAAGAAATTATATCAGACAATTTTTGTGGATTGTTTTTCGAGGAACAGTTTTTATTTACAACATTTTTTAATCACGTCAGTAGCTAGGGTTTTACACATCCAAAAAATAAAATTGCGTCCTCTAAAAAACTTAAGATTTGGCCTAAAAAATGTAACATTTCAATGGACTTTTGAAACAATAACAAAAAAATAAACTAATGAATAAATATAAATTGTCAGCAAAACAATTTAAATCGTATTGCCCTAAAGATAGAGTTGGCCATATTTTTTAGATTAATTTATATTTCAAATTACGCGATTAGTACCTGTAGATTTTGAAATGTGATGTCACGAAACTTAGGACCCCTCCCACCCCTTGTCACACCATGTCACACTTTGTCGACCCCCTCCCCCCCTCTTTACGTGTGACGTACTTTATGGATGGCCCCTTAGGAGAGTACAATAAAAGCTTAAAAAATCATTTAAAAATAATTTATTTCGTTATGCCAAAAGTCGTAGAACAAATGTTGTTACTTATGATGTTAGCTATCTTGTCCTGCGAGGTTGCCGGTGTTTTACAAATAACCCTGTATACCTTTTTTTTCGTCTGCAGTGTTAAGATATCAGAAACTTTCCTTTAATTCTAAGATTGTTTGCAATTTGTTGCGGAGTCTTAGAACAAAGGGCAATTATCTAAACCATTGTTTAGAATAAATCATTCTGGAGTCCAGAGTTCAGCTTGTAATTCTAATAATATTAACTATTGCAAGAGGCTAGTTTTCCTATATCCAATGAGAACGTCGAATATGAATCGCTAAGTATGAATCGGTTTTTTGATATCTCGATTTGGTTTTAAGTTTTGACAAAATGTTCTATCAAAGTTAAATAAATACCTTAGACTTAATGTGTATTTACTTACTCATATTTATATTACAAGAATAGGACGTGGCCACGTGCGTACGATATTGTTAGCAGTTTAAGGTTTTCTAGTCTACCTACACTGGCGTAAATAATCCACATCCACATCTATCATCGACAGCCATTCACGAGCAGCGAAAAGTGCTGCGAACCTTTTTAATGGCAGCTTATAAATCGCTTTCAAAGAAATTCCCGAGGGTCGGGCACAACAAAGCTAACAAGGGTATGAGCGCAGACGCTCATTTGCGACATCGCCACAGCCATTGATGGCTGATTGCTTAATTGCTTCGTTTAATCAATTGAGCGTTTGAGAAACGCATGACCGTTGTGCTCGGACGCCATTGAGTTATTGCTAAGCCCCGGGTCACGAATCCTTGCTTTTATTAGCTCCTATTTCTTGGTATCTATTTAGCTAGATCTTGTTGATTAAAGATTTCGCGTAACGTTAGTGCATGTTATTTGACCTATTCAATAGTGCTGCGAGTGCATGTGGGCTTGTTTATTTTCTCGGAATAGTGTGTCGTTACATGCATGCTCTTCATAATACGTATTATTATATCTAAGATCATTAGAATATAAACATTTATAATCCTATCCTACTTCCTACTAATATTATAAATGCGACAGTGTGTGAGGCTGGATGAGTATGTATACGTAGATGTGTACCAGTATGTTTGTTACTCTTTCGCGAAAAAACTACAATTTAGCACACATAATAATAGTGATGAATGTGAAGTTTTTTAAAGGGAAGCGATTAAAAATACCTATTATTTTACGGTTTATGTATCGCGTATAATCAAAATACAAGGAAACACTATTTTTTTCAGCAGTACTTTATAATATATTGCGTCCATCGGTGCAATGTAGAATTGTAATATTTTTGGGTGAAACTTTATTCTTTTATTACAATATAATCCTTTTGCCGGTGAAAATTTTGTGAAAATGTTATGTATACCAGATTCTTTGACCACCGACCACAATAAATAAGGACCACAAAAAATGATGATAATAAATGAATCGATATTGACATTAGGAATACACATTCAATATGTAAACGGATAAGAATCAGTTTTATTAATAACTCTTAATAAATAGAGCGTGTGTGAAATACTTATATATATCACAGTTAGTCTAAGAATTTCCGTTTAAGCGCCATTACTATAATAGGTTATAGCAATATTTTAAAAGAGATTTAGTTCTTCAAATGATAAATGTTTAAGTGAGTTTCCTCTTAACAGCCCGTTTAAATACATTTATCGCTGTATGTAGGTCAATAGAAAGTTTTAAAATCATTCATTAAAACTATTATTAAAACGTATTTAAAACGTATTAAGTACTACCCCGCGCTGGCCACGATGGTTTATCAGGAATCAGGATGGGTGAATGTTTGTTACTCTTTCGTACAAAAACAGCTCATCAGATAAGGATAAAATTTGTAGAGACATAGATTTTTAGGTATACGTGGACATGAGTTTTAAGAGAATTATCCGGAAGGACACAAACAAGAAGGCTAGTTTAATAACCTAACCTAACCTATAGAGTGCTTCGTAATCGAAGGACTCTAAGAGATAAGAGAAAAATATTCAGGGCGTAAATATTTATAATATTCCTATCTAATGTTCCTAACTAACATCACTGGATAAAAACGAACAACTATATCATACTTTTTATCATCGAATACCAGTTTTCTCGTTCCTAATTAAACGAGTTTCGGATACAACTGCTACCAAATCACGGATAAGTACTTAAGCAATTGCGGGTTTTAACCTTTCATAAGCCTTCCGTAAATAGGTCTTACACCGAAAAATACTGCATTAAAAACGGTTTAAAGTTTTAAAGTAAACGAAGATATTCTTTATTAAACTTCACCGTCGGCAGCCAGTAATTAGGTGATGCTGGAAGAATTTTAAAATATCAACACTTTCTAAATTGGCCGTGTGAAAACTTTGGCACTAATTTGTAGTTTTTAATTTTAACCTTGCATATGAGACTGTGTATTGTGTAACTAATTTATTTCTAAAAAATATTATTAATTACACTAATTTCCTTTTCTGAGAATTTATAGGCATAAAACCTCTCTTCTAAAGTTGTGCGGTACAAAGAAAATATAAACAACTATCTTTAGATATATGTATATTGTATAAGTAAGCATATAGAGAACATTTTCATTAATTACCTAAAGATAGAACTTTTGCGTTCTATCTAAATAAGCATTCAATTTAATTTGTATTTATTTTTTCGTTTCTTTTTGTGTCGGTTGTACTGATTGATAGATTTTTAAAATTGTTTGATTATTTTTATTTATTTAAATAGTCTTGGTAAGTATGTCAATAATAACTTTTCATTATATTATGTACAAAATAAATATTTGATCATATTCGCGAATAAAATGAAGATCATTGTAGGTTGCGTTGATTTTTGGTTGAAGTCAGCTTTTTCGTGAAACTTGGCGCTCGTCCAACTTGAACTGTCTTTTGTGTGTCTGTTTGGTTAGATCCACAATGCAGCCTTTACTGAATTCATTGAATAGTTATCCAAAAATCTATCCTTGTATGAAGCATTGATAAATGTATTAGGTATATATATGTTTTTAGGGTTCCGTACCTCAAAAGGAAAAAACGGAACCCTTATAGGATCACTTTGTTGTCCGTCTGTCCGTCCGTCCGTCCGTCCGTCCGTCTGTCAAGACCCTTTTTCTCAGGAACGCGTGGAGGTATGAAGCTGAAATTTATATCAATTACTCAGGTCTACTGTCCCTTGAAGCTGTGAAAAAATCAAACTTCTAAGCCAACGCAATCAAAAGATACAGCTGTTTATGCCGCAAATTTTCGACACTTGGAAGGGAATCAAAACCTACAGGGTGCTTCCCGTGAACTCAGAATCTTGAAATTTGGTACGAAGCAACGTCTTATAGTATAGATAAAGGAAAAATTACGAAAACCATAAATTTTTAGTTACATCACATAATATATATTTTTTTAACAATTTTAAACTCATAAACGCGTAGAGGTATTAAATTGAAATTCATACCAAATACTCAGGTCTATAATATCTTTAAGCTGTAATAAAATCAAACTTCTATGTCAACGCAATCAAAAGAAACAGCAATTTAAGCTGCATATTTTGAAACTCGCAAGTACTCGCAAGGGAATCAAAACCTAAAGGGTACTTCCAGTCGACCTAGAATCTTGAAATTTGGCATGAAGCAACGTTTTATAGCACACATAAAGGAAAAATTCCGAAAACCTTAAATTTTTAGTTACATTAAAAAATATATATTTATTTTTTAATAAATAAAAACTTATTACTTTTTTCCTCGTGAACGCGTGACTCGATTGTCGTAATGAACGAACTTTGTAAACCTTGCAGGTTTTTACGGAACCCTCGGTGCGCGAGTCCGACTCGCACTTGGCCGGTTTTTTTATGATGAATTTACGTCTACATTATGTGATTGCATATTACATTACTGCATATTTTTAGTTACTGTTGTTTTAAAAAGGTCATAAAACGAACTACCGTAATTTGACAAATAAACAACAAAATTATTGCAAATATACTTCTTTATTTCTGTTTATATTATTATAAAAATTGTCTTTTGTAGAAATATGGTTCAGTCATAATTTTATATTTGCTCATCCGGGTCAACACGTTGGATGCTTTTTCCTTCCGGAAAATCTCTCTTGGGAACGGAAACCAAAACCTGTTCGAGAAAAAATAAATGAATTGCACAGAATTCTGTGATGTGATTAATTATAAGAATTTATTACCACAATCAAATGAAGGCACTTTGCACTTCAAGAAAATGTTCTTGAAACAAAATAAAAAAGGGAAATCTTTCTTTTTCAAATATCTACGACCTACTTTATTTATTTGAGAAATCATACCTTTTCCCTCATCCCGGTATTTCGATCTAAATACCAATTGTATTTTTGATGAAATTTCCACAGAAGGAAATTAAAAGAAACTTACATATTACAGGTAGGTATATGACTAGGATACTAGGTTATTCTGCGGACGCGGTTCTACCGAATACCCGCGGCCCCGTCTATAAAGCGGCACGGCGGAACACAGTGGAGTTTAGTCGGTAGGTCCCTGCACTCAGCAGGGTGAGTCCGACATAACCCAGGGCTCTTTCCCCGAGTGCCCTGGGTATGCCTAAATGCATTCTCCACTATAAAAAAAAAAAAAAAAAAGGATACTAGGTTATAAAAATAATTATGACTTAAAAGGTCACAAATAAAAATTAATTTCCTTGAAATCAACCAAAGAAATTAAGGCTCGCAAACGAAAACGTATTTAACTACACTACCTACACTATGCTGTATATTTTATCTCAAACCAGTTTCATGACCTTGACCTTTGAATTTATAAAACTTATCAATGACACCATAGGTAATCCATATCCATATATTAGAAGTTATCCTGATCCTCCAATTTAATATTTATAAAATGGAAGTATTAAGTAAGAAGTAAATTGCTTAACATACCTAAGTATAATTAATTTAGCTTATGCTTATGAAAAAATTTAGTAAATGCAGCATAAGCTTACATTTTTCGTTGCAAACTTAAATATTACAATAAATAAATTAAGTTAATTATAAATACTATATTTGTTAACATTTATAACAAGTTTGAATAAGCAGTAAACCAATAATCTTATAATTAAAGGAATTTGATAAATTTATTATATTTCATAAATAATTTACAGTTCAAATTTAAAACTAAATTCATGAGAAAGTAAATAAAGTTGACTCATACATTATCATATTATTGATACACTAAAATATTTATTTAAAGAGCATTCAGATATCCTGCCAATAATAATAGCTAAATACAAGTGTCTGTCCACAATTCCCTTGAAAACGAAGCGACGCGAATGTGCTAGATAAACAAAACAGCTTTGTTGTGAAGTTTCCAAGCGACATATCAAAAATCAATTGTAACTATTTACACAGGAGGATAGTGAAGTATTCGTTCCCCATAACTTCCGCACTGGGGGCCATCTAATCTATACAGAACAGCGATAATCACCATATTGTTCCCGTTATTTCAACACGGTTACGCACCGTGGTCACGGGTCATATTCAGGTACTTTTGAGTTATTGTAGAATATTTGTATGCAGTTGCAATGAGCATTTGTCTAGTTTTCCTACTAATTTTGTTTATAAATGTTCGTACCTACTGATTACAATCTAAATATAATGCAGCTGATCTACGAAGTACTAGCTTATATAACTGTTATAATACCTAATTTGATATCGTGTATAATTTTGAAAATGTGTGAATTGTGTGTATTTATAAATTTATTTCATATTAAAAAAAAAAACATAGGTAGAATGAAAATTTACTTTGATTGGTTTTATTATTCAAAATATTGTTGTTAAAATTGCTTGTATATTTTTCAATATACAGTTGTTTTGAAAAGTTTAAGTTAAAATTATTCGTTCGACAAGAGTTCGACATTGTAGCCAACAATCTTACCAAATTAACATACCTAAAATAATTTGAGGAATGATCTCAAATAGAATAAGACGGAAAGACGAAAGGTCAGTCAATTCGTTGTACCTACTTATTTATTTATTTGTTTATTTAGGTAAGTAAGTATATTATTATGTTATTGATTTTATTTCACATAAAAATCTTATAATTAAGTAGCGTATATCCTGATTTACGTCTGGGACGTATCTCAATTGGATTTCCATTGTAAAGCAGGAGTAATTAAATAAAAGGAAGGCATTGGAGGCACGATATTCACCAGGAGCAGGACCCGATCCGTCTCGATCGTATACATAATAATCTGTACTGAATATTTCATATTAAATTACGAGCTTTTCCTGAATTTGGGATTAGATTAATTTTGTTTACCTTTGAAAATGCTACAGATTAACAAAACCAATCATTAATAGATACTATTATATTATCTTTGCTTTAGTTAACTTATAATAATTAATTATTGAATTGTAATTGTAATAGTGAATATATATTTATTTTTAAGGTATCATGTCTGAAACGTTTTGTTCAATTTGTGCGTGAAATAGTTAATTAATTAATTAACAATTTACTGATTATTGTGACAATAAAAGGAAATGTTTAGACGAATTGTGCGAGGATGACAATAGTAAATTAATTAACTCTGACGTCGATTTATTAAGTCCTAATGTTTCAATTCTCTCTGTATTTGTGTTGAATAGAAACAAAACATCGGTCCTCTTTGAGAACCCATAAATGGCATGGTAGGTAATTGGTATTGTAGTTTTTGTTGTTTTAGCTTACTTTTCATTGCTTTTATTATATCTCTACATGTTTTGTAAATATTTTATTTATTAAAATCATGGTCGTGTAAGTGTTAAATTTGTCTTCTCATATAAGTTAATTGAAATAATATTGATTAAAATAATATTGCAATCTTCGCGCAAGCATCATCAATGCTGATTGCTCTCTGTGCTCATTTTAAATTTATTTATACGTAGTTATAGTTAATATAGCAACGACATTATACATGATTAATTGTAGCATTTCAAATTTCAATTGTCATTTAAAAAATATATAAATTATTTTGAATCACTGTCACTTCAACAGTTAAAAATCTATTTAAATTACCGCACTTAATTATTAAAAAAAATGTAACTTACTCATCACACAAAATCCTTGCTAGTACAATACAGTCCACACACAACACACACACATAATCCAAAAAACCAGTGTTCAAAAACTCCGAACTCCGTAAAAGTTTATATCGCGATCGTGAATATAACTCTCTGACGCGGTACAGTCGTGCGCGAAAGGCGAGACGCGACGGCGGAATGACTTTGTTACGGGAGCTTCCAGCCGCGGCGCGATTTTCGCCCCTATATCTGATACAGCCTGTCATAGCTTTCATTTTAACTTTTATCCCTTTAAAGTTTAAAGTTATGACGAAACTTGTTTGATATTGTTTTCAGTGGCTTAAATTGGACAAGTCTGTTTGCTGCTAGCTATTTTAGAATTATTAACTAGTAATTGGCTCCTTTAGGCTATATTTTATTTCAGTTTCAAAACCTGATATGAATACTGATGGATTGTGAAAATATTGGTATTACATATATCGAAATATTGAAATACAATTATCCAGATAAAGCTTTTGAAATAATCAATGTCAGGAAGAATAATTTATTGTTGACCCGGTCGGGAATATTTAATAAAACAACGTATTAAACTTGTTAACCGTAACTTTGCATTTTCCCAGTATTTGCGTGTATTTTCAGCATCACTGACGTAAAAGAAACAAGATCAGGCGAAGGCGGTGACTTCATTAAAGTTTATTTTGTTATATTGAACTTTATCAAACTAAATCAACAATACAGATAATAATATAGAGGTAATAATCCTGCAAAAGTTTGTGACCTCTTTAGGCTAATGGAATGAAATGAATCATTGAATGTTAGTGATAGTCCAAATTTATGTGACGCTTTTCTAATTAGATGTAGGGTCTAATAGAAACCAATTTAAATGTGTTATTCGGGATATTCTACGCAATTAGTAGAGTATTTCTGGGATGGGATTGTCTTTATTTAGACTGTTTTAATCGTATGTGATTCTCATATTTATCGTATTGTTACAATTGTAGCAATTATTATTCAGAGGAATCATATAAAAGTACAATTTGTAATGTTTTACAATTTCAATAAAAACCCAAAATATTAAATACATATTAGAAAAAACTCTACAATTACTTATAAATAAATAAATTACGAAAACGATATTATTACGCATTGTTAAATGTTAATATAGATTATTTTTTTTTTCTATCTATGGTTATATTGGTTATCCATAACAAAAGAAATAAAATAATAAATGGCTGTTCTTTATTGATTGATTATTATTTATAGGATAATTGATTCCTGTTATCTACGATTTCAATTTTTTCATAGTATCAGTATTTTCTCTCTTTTATGATTGTACGGATTACTATCGTTATCGAGAATGCTGCTAGATTTACTTTAAGCCAGACATGAGATAGGTTAACATTAAACTTAATTTAAATCCATGTAGGCACGCTGATTCTTTAAACGTTAAAGTCTCTATTTCGTTGTCTTTTATTTGATGATCCAACAAACCCCTTGATCTATAGCGATGTCAAAGCGAGAAGCACAATGAAAGCTTCAGTCGGCTTGTCAATGCCGGGACAAAACTTTATAGCCCACTCATTTGTATGCACTGAGGCGGTTGTGGACTTAATGGTCGAGTAACCTTATTTCCCTGATTTTACAAGTTCCCTATACATAATGTGAAGGGTTTATAAAATGAGTCACGCTTGTTTACACGCGACAATGGAGTCGCCACGTAATTTGTGTTTAATGAAATTATTTTTTTATTTTATTGTATTTTTTTATTGAGTGTTCTGTGAAAAGGGTTACCATAAGCTTTATAATGTGTGGCTTTTTATGATAAATGTACTTAAATATATCAATATAAAATTATCTTATTACTTTTACTTATTTGATGAACATTTCTTGTACAAATCTCTACCAAATATTTATAGAATTTATATCTACGAACGTATTGAGCGTATATAAAAAGCAGTTTCTATATAACATTCTTTCTTTGAAATTCAACTCATAATTTAAGCAAATTAAGTCCTTACAACCCACCAAATTTAATGGGCACTAATTACACGTCAAAAATGATTGAACAAAGAATATTATGATTGTAATCGCTTTAACGGATTTCAAATTATTCACAAACAAATTGAGCCTTCACAAGCATAAACTTTCATTACAGCTATTCACAAAGTATACATATTATTGCGACTCTCATTAATACAAAAAGGAAATCGGCCGTTTTGCAATTTAATGAAATTGAATAGTGCATACAGATCCATTGTCCCAATTATTGAATATGTCGACATTGGTCCCGGCTGTTTAATATTTTAAAACTGACTAAGTGGATTGACTGTTTAATGAATGAATATGTACTGAAATATTTAATTTTCAATAATGAAAGAGATATTCTGTTTGGATAACCAGCAAGAGATACAAAATATAATGCATATTCCCTATGGGTCCCAAAGCTATCCGAATTATAGAGCTAATAAATAGTTAACAAATTGATTTGCGTAAGCTTTCCAACAGAAAATTACTTCAATTTTTGTATATTTTATCGTCATACACACACGCTCAATTCTAGTTACACTTTACAGTGACAGGGTAAACATATAATTTTTAAAGTGAAACTTTTATTACTTACATCGTCTCAAACTTTTTGGTCTGTGTAGCGCATGTCGCGTGACGCACGATACGTACGATAATTATCGTACAAATACGATAATTTTTAGTTAAATGTCTATAGTGTGAAAAAAAGTTTCACTTTTACCGTGGTTTCATAAAACCACACAACATTTTTTTATTAAATTACTTTAGATAAAATTTCACGCGGGATAAGATGAAACGAATGTTGATAAACGTTTGTTCGCGGCGGACTGTTTAATCATATTATAATACATCAAGGCGCCCTATTAGGCTGCACTTAACCAGGCCAGTGTTAAACTAATCAGAAGAGCACACAAGGCCGGCCCATAGAATGGATAGAACGCATCTGTGGCGAAAGAATTTTAAAACATTTTAAGTGAATGAAAACAAAGCTTTTGCTCGCGATGTTATGTGCTGATACGATTTTTATTTTTCATAGTAATTGTTTTACAATTTTAGTAGCTATTAGCAGTATTACTATTATATTTGTTTTAAAGTATGAGCACGTTATTTCATAGTTAGGTATATTGCTGAAATATAATAAGCGTCCTTGACCGGATCGTAGTCTATTTCTAGCGTAGAAAATGTATCGTATATCGTTCCTTATGAATGGACAACGGTTTCAATTAGGTTAGTAGCATTATCTATGGTTGTCACTCTCTATGAGCACACGTCTCCCTTCTTAACTCTATTAATAAATCTTAACTAAACTATGTCCTTGGTATGACATCTAAAAATGTCAGGCCCAATAAAACATTATATAGACTTTAATAAATAAATTATTTGATGAATTTCACGCTCGGCTGCGTGTCGCTTACATCCTAACATATATAATACGGAACATGTGGACCGTTAAATTGATATTTGCCTTTCGGATTATTATGCTTTTGAAGTGAGGAGGAGGATATAGAAATGGTCGTTCATGCATTATTGTTGTAATACTATATTGGCTACTTTGTAACGAATAACGATACAAGTAAACAACCCTTTTGGTATAATTTAATATACGTTAAATGATGTTTAAATATCGAGATCCGAGAAAGCCATAACCTTTGTATATTGCAAACTATTTTTGAAGCGAAAATACAAAGATTGATCATATTACTCTTTGTAGGGAGAGGGTATTCATCATGTCCATTTTCCGCTATTGCGTTCGATTTATTATGTATTTTGGTATCGTTACTCTTATTTTTGTATGTCTCATACGTGTTCAGATATTTATAATCGAACTTCAATACATAAAAACAAATATTTAATTAAAATGGAGAAATTCTAATGATGTTATTAAACGACTTATTTACCTAATTATCTTTAAAAAAGTCATACTATGTATCTCTTGCACTTACTCATAAAACAAAGTTCATAATATGGGGTACCTACCTTCGCCTTAAATTGTTCGGCGTAACAGAACTTACAGTAATACAAAATATGTTAAAATTATCAATAATAGCAAAATGTTACAGAACACAGAATTGAAATAAAGTGAATTTAATGGAAATCTATGCTCATTTCCTCGTGTCAATGCAACGTGTTGAAGCGGCGTCTCCTCTCGCAGACGATCGCTGTTTTTTATTAAATGATTATTTCATATTTAACTCATTGTCATTAATACAGCTTGTTTAGTACATATATTTTTTATTGATACTACATATTAAGGTAAGGAAGATATTAAAAGCGTCCCATGTCAACAGTCCAATATTAATCATTATTTTTATAAGCAAGATTTTCACTCTATTCAATGAATATTTTAAATCACTCAATATTATTTCCATAGGTAACAATAGCATAATAAAAATCCCCGACCCTTATCATTTTCAATATGATGAATCGTTGTCCACAATATTGGTTAATATTTATAAAAAAATGATTCTCTAGCAAAAAAAAATGTTTCCAATTTTATCTTTCAAAATTATTATAATATTTAAGCATTACACAGGTATTCAATTAATTCCAATACTGATAAAAAAAAATTAGGTAACCACAGTAAAATTTTAAATAAAATAAAGTACAATATTGATTACATTAGATAAACTGACATAGATTCTAATATAAAGGATGTACCTACACATGAACCCATTTCGAATCGTTGAAAGCCCAAACTTTCCGTAACAATTCGGCATTCGCCTAGACTTTGACCTCGAAGCTACGAATGTTTCGTTTTGATATCTAATTGCTTTTAGACAACCAACTTTCTTTCATTTTATAATAATAGACTTTTTAAGGTCATTGGAATAACAATTATATCCGATAACGCGTTACGCTGAAGAGGTGGCACTTAAAATAGATATGCGCCTACTGTAACGAGCTTTTAATAGTATAGTCTAACATAGAGTATAATGATTTAAAAAATGTTTTATATAATTAATATTTTTTTCTAATTATTTTTGCTCCTGTTTACTAATTGTGCTGTAAGAACAAAAAAAAATTAACAGGAACCTTTTAGTCGAAAAAAAAACATGATTCAGAACATAATAACCACTACACCTAACCTAATCCAGTTTGATAATTTCTTTTTTTATGTGTAAGTAGTATTGTACAATTTATAGTACTTACCTACTTAGGTATACTATTTTAAATATATGAAATGCTTCATTTGTTTATTCCCAAAAAGTGTATAAAATGAGGTAAAATACAAAGCTCATAACGTATAACAGTTACGTTGAGTGACCACTGCTTTTAAATTGAACCTTTAATAACCCAAATTTACATATCCAACGTATCGATATCAGGCTAACAATTACGTGATAAAACCTTGCATTGATTTGAATTGTATTTTGAATTAATAGTATATTGGAATCATAAACTGTATTGTGTGAGTTCTATTGTCATCTAAGTAGGAAGTGTATGAGATTTGCAATAAAGTGGGATCGACAAAAACTGATTTTATGGGCGTGCGCGTGCGATTGAATTCATTTGTGCTTAGCCTTAGAGCTAGTTATAAATATGTATACTTAAGTCGTATTTATATTGTTTTGAAATAATAATATCTTATTGTTTCCTTAACCTTTCTTGGCTCTTTTAAAGAGAATTATGAAACCGAGATGGGATTAGAGAATATCTATTGTAGTACCAAAGTAATGTTTCCTCATTTATAACTTAAAAAAATAGCATAATATGTTATGTGACTCGTTGTAATAATATGGCTTTGTAAATATAGAGATACTCTTTTGACTTGAATTGAAAATTTATTGTAAGTAACTAGTGAATTCTTTGTAGAAACAAATAACGATCTTTCGTTCGAATCTAAAACTATTCATGTAACTTTGTCAATTTACATACCTATAGTAGTCATGCAATAGGGAAATAGAAGTACAGTTCTACATAACATAGTTTTTTTACTCTACTTCATTTTGTTCGATTTATTCATCATATTATATTTATTTTTTCCCAGCTCCGCGTCTAGCGTGCGTGTGGGCGACGCGTGCGCACCGCAGGCGCGCCAGGTGAGAGTGATAACATCTGCCGGACAGACGGACACCCTCTGATAACTATATCCACAAACTGAACTACTGTGGTGAAACTAAACTGTTTTATCGTGTTATTTTTTAAATTTGTTTTGCCCATGACCCATCCCTATTTCGGTGAGACACAATTAAATTATTCGCATTTTAGAAATTAAAGACTTTTTAACGGATTTTAAACGCGATTTAATCATTATATTATTTTCTCCCCGTGACCACGCTCGCTGTAAAGTGTTCGAAACGTCGGGAAAATAATATAATGATTAAATCGCGTTTAAAATCCGTTAAAAAGTCTTTAATTTCTAAATGTATAATACTCGCGTAAAATCAAACCCTAGAAAATACTATTCGCATTTTTTTATAATTGAAAACTTTTTGAAAAAGGTTGTTAAATAATTAATTTGCGTCTGTAAAACGCCATTAGAAGTGGATCATGATCAAATTTATAGTCCTATATTATAGTCTTATATAAGTATATTTCACACCTGCTCTGTTATTTAGTATGATTTCTTGTAGCTTTTTGAATTATTAACTTGTTAAATCAAACTGGATATTTGCTTAAAAAAAACCATTAAACGGAATTATAAAATGATAAAAACCAATTAGACCTGGTTAGTTCGTTTTGTTTTGTCCGTTTTTTATCAGAGGGTCTTGTATCGAAAAACCCTACTTAGCTTACTTCAAACATTTGGTTTTATACACCTGGCACGATAGCCCTTCCCTTATCTTAGCTACATAATATACAATGAACAAACATTCATTATGATTTTATATCAATAGTTTTAATCATTTTCACCTTTTCGAATTGTACCAATAGTGCAACACGCGCAATCACGTTCAAAGTTCAAATGGATTTATTGTATAGAGCCATGTAGATTTGTAAAATTATGAATAACTAGCGGTCCGCCCAGGCTTCGCCCGTGGTTCGTATTTACGTTATCTCTACATAAGAACCATCATCCTACTTAAAGGAATACAATAAAAAAAATATAGAAATCGGTCCACCCGTTCACTCGTGATGCCGTGACCAAGGAAAACGGGTTTCATTTTTATATATGTACATTACATATAGATAGATATGGAAACACACAAAATACAATAGATCTGTGATCCACCAACAAAAAAACCAATAAACTAGCAAAGTAGCTCACCAAAATCGAGTGGCGAATCTCAGATGTCCTATAACCTATTATTATGTAAGTAATGTAAAAGTTGAAGTAAGCACTAAATTATATGATTACTGAATAACATATATTTGTATGTAAATGTAGTGGCAAATAATATTTTATTATCATAATATAGTTTGTCATTATCATACAATTTATGTCCTCAATTTTAAACCCGATTATAACACCCCTCAGTATGCGTGGTCGGATCCAATTCGCCACTTTTTTCTACAAATATTTTGAGTCATCCCTAGCTGTATTAGTCACGGATAGTAATTGTTATTTTATTATTGTTACTAGCATTTCGCCAGCGGCTTTGCCCGCGTAGTTAAAGAAAATCCCGCATAGATCCCGTTCCCGTGGGATTTCCGAGATAAAACCTATGTCCTTCCTCAGGTCTCAATCTATCTCTGTACCTACCAAATTTGAAGTAAATCCATGCAATACTTTTAGACGAGATTAGCACGGGCATACATGCTTACAGAAAAATAGAAAAAAATTCTAAAAACTGTATTTTTGGCTTCGGTATTAGTAGATAGTACCTATAATCTATTGTAGATCACGCCCCAGTATTTTTTTTATATTCAACTAGAATTCCGCCCGCGGCTTCGCCCGCGTTTGCAAAGGAAAACCCGCATAGTTCCCGTTCCCGTGGGATTTCCGGGATAAAAACTATTCTATATGTTAATCCAAGTTACACTCTAATCTCTATATGTGTGCTAAATTTCATTGTAATCGATTCAGTAGTTTTTACGTGAAAGAGTAACAAACATCCATACATCCATACAAACTTTCGCATATATAATATTAGCAGGATGTAAAGTTTTGACTTTCCTACGATTTTACTATATTATGTATAGATAAACGTTCATTTAGTTATTAAATATAAATTGTAATTAAAAGTTTTCATAAACATATAGAACAAGCCATGACATAATAAACATAATATTTACAATTGTCTTTAATATTGAATGGCTATCGAATTAACATATAAAAGCTGGTCGAGTGCTTGGCGCCTTTTGAGAATGCCAATTACAATACTTATGCAACAATGCAGACCGAACAATGCTGAACTCTTTGTAAACAAACTACTCGAACACTACAAAACTTTTTAATTGATTTTATTTAGATTTGCGTACCAAACAAACTGAGGATTTATAAGTGAAATACATTTCATTCATTTTACTTTAGGACTTTTCAATGCTTCAGATGGAAGCCTTTGTTTACGACATAAATATTAAAAATAAGATACCTATTATGTCAATTTTATTTAGTACTAGCTTACCGCCCACGGCTTCGCCCGCTTTGTCTAAAACCTAATAAATTATATACTGAAACCTTCCCTTTCAATCATCAAAGGGACATAGGGAAAGAAAAAGCGACTTTGTTTTATACTATGTAGTGATTAACAAATATAATTTATAGGTCCACGCTTTAACGCTAACATTCTATACAATATAGAAAAAACAATTAATAAAAAACGTTTAAAAATTTAACCAATGCTATTTATTTTAAAAATCAATTCCAGTTCCATTTGTGAAAACTAAATTCAATGAACAGAGGTAGCTCGTGTCATTAATGACCCAAACAATTCGGGTTTCACACGAGTCAATCTAAATTAGAGATTTAATAGACAGTATAATGGCAAAGTTTTAACTTGATTCTTCTTATTGAATCCAATATAATAATTAAACCCCTAATTCTTGATTTAATATTCTCTAGCTCTAGCAGCTGAAATAAGTTATAACCAATAGATATATATGTTTTCGTATTTCTACTGGATACATTAATATTCATATTTGTTTGATTCTGTTTATACAACTCACAGGGGAATCTGCCCTACATTTAGTGTCTTAAATTTAAATAATTCAAATTTACGATCCAAACTTTCAGTCCCAACTCTTTCTATTGTATTTCTGAAAATTACTTTAAGTTAAATGATCGTCTAGTAAGAAATTCTTATCAAAGTTACAAATTAGTCCCCTGGCAGACCCTGAGATCCTTGACAATGTTGAATAATTTTGCAACTGAGCTTTGTCAAGAAAAAAATCAAATTTATAAACATTAATTTCGCGAACGCACAATAATTCAACAAGGAGAATTTTATAAACCACACAATAAAACTGAGGCTGTCTAGAACTGTATATTGCATATTGCCTTTTATAATATACTATTTAAAATCTCTTTTTTGTGTTTATCAATACGCAGCCCACTTTGGGACTGTTAAAAAAAAATTAAGAATATAATATGATCAACTCATCACACTTACCTATATTATTTGAAATTATAACAACAAAGGTAAACCAAAGCTTTTATGGCTGACAAAGTATAAAATTTGACCAAGATTTGATATTAAATCGCAACCGCAAATACTCAAATTTAAATATAAGCATAAACAAAGCAAATACTAATAATCATCATTCTTCATATCTGCTATCGATAGAGTTGTCAATGTAACTACATATTGGCTCGGTCGTCACGTCTCACGACCCGGTTATCTGCCGGGACATCGCGGGTTGGTAAACATCTAATCTGCTATACAAACAACGAGGTCGTATTGCTTCTAAGACCATAGAGAAGCAAATGGAATTGCTATTCTTATGCCACAGATTATAGTATGATTGCAATTCGGAATTCAAAATTGAACTGTTATGGAAATAGTTTAGTAAGAATTAGGAAGTACCTACATAGCTAAAAATGATTAATCGTTGTTAATTAAATTAATGATAATTAAAAGAAATTTATTTTTCTCTACATGTTTGTTATTAATATCCATTATACATATAATTAATTTTCACAGATGGAAAAACAATACAACATAGAAGGATCTAGCCTTAAAGTTTTCGATAAATTATTTCCTCACGCACCTCTAATAAAGAGCTTACAATTAGAAATTAAATACTTTTTAACGGATTTTAAACGCGATTTAATCATTATATTATTTTCCCGACGTTTCGAACACTTTACAGCGAGCGTGGTCACGGGGAGTCTCCCCGTGACCACGCTCGCTGTCACGAGTCTTTAATTTCTAAATGTATAATACTCGCGTAAAATCAAACCCTAGAAAATACTAAGAGCTTACAAGTTACAACGCAAGTCAAGTTAGTTTAGTCTCAATATCTTCGGTTTAATATCGTTGCCGTCAGCATTACACAACCGCTTAATAAACCGCCATCTTTAAATTATGTAAACCTTAATAAAGTGCTAAATAACCAACAGAATGTCTTGATTCGAATGACAATGAACTGTTCTTTGAAACGGCGTCACGCGTGGACTTAACGCGTCTAATTTGAAAAGTCACCCCGCGCCTAGCTTTTAATGAGTTTTCGTGTAATACCTTCCTTGCTCAGCAAATTTATGTCATGAATAATAAACGCCGCCTTCAAATCCTGATGCAGACACGTTCACAAGTAATCCAAAGGTGTCATAAATGGAATAATAATTAGTTCATGAGATTTTAAATGATAGTGAGATTAAGTCATTACGGGACGTATTTAGACTACATTATAACTTGTTAAATTAAAGCGTGTAAAATATTGTTTATCGTCATACATTTATATCGTTAGAAGACAATACAATTTCGTTACCTATGTAGGTACAATTTCGTTACCTATGTAGGTATAAAAAATGTGCATTTTTCTATTTTCTACCCTTGTATTTGTTTCTACCTTATTCAATTTGAAACTAAAATGGGTATAATTGACACAATGGCTGCAGTATAAAAAATAGACGAAATGATTATTACCTATTACAAAAAATAATAATAATTTAAGACCCCTTGTTTGGGTTTCATTCAGGCAAACCTGATTTTAAACATCTGGGCTAGGTCAGCTATTTAATTATTAATTAAATATAATGTAGTCATTCGATTTTATAATTCAACATCAACAATAGAGATGAATAAAGTAATATTTAATTTCATATCAGTGAAATAAGGTTCTCTACAACAAAACTGCACAACTGAAACCGTAGTATTTGTATTCTCTTTGACTGAAACGAAGAAGCGGATTGACCGTTAAAATAAATAAATGCAACGCTTCATAAATCAATCATTATTCACACTTCAATACTTGTACAAGGTTAATGTCATTTAGATTTAATCAACCATCTATAAATATCTACGATAAAAAATATTATAAAACTTCAATGATCTTTACTATTATCAAGAAAGTCTTATAAAACACTCGATCTTCAAGCTGCATAAACTTATTTTCAATCTAAAATACAGCATAATGGAATATTACGCAAACAAATTGTTGCAGTTGGCTTGCGGCAACGACGCGATTGCTTCCAACCTCTGTTTACTTTAGAACTTTCAACTTATTGGGCAAAAATATTAATATACTTAAAGTAGTTTTCGCTATACAAGATAATGAAAGTCGTGAAAGTTAATCTATTAAATATCAAGCATTATTTCATGTGACGTGTATGTATAATAATAATTAATAAGTAACAATTTATTATAATAGGTACGTGAAAAAAAAGTTGTACCTACCCCTTAAAACAAAAAAGGGCGAATGAAATACGCGCGATATGAAATTTAGTACATTTATATTGTACATATATAGAAAAGGAGTGCAGATTATATTTTTAACAATTATGTTTAAAAAATAAATAAATCAATAAAAATGGTACTCGTTTACAATTATAATAATTAATTACAATCATTACTCCTCTACCTCTCTACTACCATGAAATAAAATCTACGTCTACACACAACCTTTAGTTACGTCATATCTTTCCGCCATATTTGCTTATATTAGATGCAGATATTTTTAAAGATCAGCAAAAATAAACATACTAAACATATGTGTATTTTATCAAACTTATTACGGAAAATGAAAAAACTCATACTTCCCTTAAAAGCTCAAAATTCATCGCCCGTTTTTTCTGGGACACAAAATCATAATCCACTTGACGATAAATAACATTACAGCCAGAACTTTCAGGCTCTCCATTTTTTTATATATAAAATTACCAGTAAAGTGTAAACGCCGACAGCCATTTTATTATTATATTAAGATTAAAAATTTATATTTAATACAAGCTAAATTAATTGTTAAATATAAAGCTAATATCCCCTTTTAAATACAATATCTAAATAGTTGCGATGCGATAGTTATATGAGATATAGTAAAAAAAAATGGAAAAGTTATAAATGATTTGATATTATTAATTACTACATAATATTAAGATGTGCTATTTATTAAACATGTTTTATGTCACGGGCTCAATTCTAAATGCTTAGTGTTTTTTAAATAACAAAAAACTTATGTCTTCTTCACTACCTAACCACAAACTTTTTTACACTCCTTTGGGCGCGATTTTGACCCACTTTAAATGGCCAGATTTCGTTCAAACTTTGTAGATTTATTGAGGACCGATGACAATACACTAATTTGATAAAATTTTCTATTTTTTAGTTTGGTTTTCTATAAAAAGCGTGTTTTTTAGTTTTTTTTAACTATTACTATTGTAGTTGCATTTTGGTTCCGTAGGCGAGGACCTGGTGATCTGTGATCCTCCAACTCCAGCAAATTGTTTGATATTGTATCTAAGGAGAAATTAATAAATGATTTGATTTGATTTTACTGTCTTTAAGCTTGACGGCTTACCAGTACCACCAGTAATAAAAGAAAATTAAAGAAAAACAGTACGTAGGTACATAACTTTTTTCTTTAATTTTCTTTTATTAGGTAAATTAAAAACTTAGAAGTAGAAAGATAGAACAACTCGAACATTTATTTATTAAAATATACTTCTTTTAGAAACACATTTAAATCGTCATGATATAGTTTTACCATTTACCACCGATTCGGAAAGCAATGTCTACGCAGAAGTTATAACAATAAACTTTGTAGTTGCTCTTTTAAAATCTTTTAAGAATCATAAATTCCCGGATATGTTTACATACAGTACGGCATTAACATATTCGCGGATATCCCCCGGGGGACGACCTGAATTTAACTTGCAGCTTATCTGAAAACAAGAAAATAGTTTAGGGAATTACATAGTGATAAGATGTGAAACATCTTATTTTTTTATTATGTAAATGCCGAGAAGTGGTTATAAACATAACCTCTTGAATGGTTCGAAGCTCATTTTAAACATTGTTTTTATCCTGAGAGCGGGGATGAAAGTCACATTTTTTTCTTTTTTTATGTAACTTCCTAAAAAAATACTACTAAAAAAATAAGTTGCTTAGGAATGATATTTGTATACCAAAGGATAGTGTAATTATTCTGGTACAAAATAAATAAACGTATTTTTGTATAATATTATCAGTTGTAGAAATATTTTGTATTTTCACTCCAAAGAAAAATATGACTTATAACCCCGGGTCAGGGATGGTTGTCACAATGCCTAGGGTAGGTAGTCACATACTAAATAACAGGAAATTTATAAATAGAAAGTCACTTTTTGGTCTTATAATTTTACGGAATAGTTTTTAATTAAGAACTCTTAACCTAATGAAACCGTAGACAGTCTTTATTTCAGTCTGAACATTAAGAATCACAATTTTAGCAAATGTAATTTATTTATTTATTTATAACTCTTTATTGCACAAACTAAAATATGACAAAAATAACATTAATACATAAGAAAGGCATAGTTTGTACAAGAGGCGGCCTTATTGCTAAGCAGCAATCTCTACCAGGCAACCTGATGGAAAGGAAATGTATGAAGTTAATGGGACAGTGCAAAAAGAAGAAAAATTTAGTAGACCAGATGTGCATGTTTCTAGAGTCCAAAATATACAATCCTGGCATTGTACCCAAACCTCTAGATTTGCTTGCTGGGTATGGCGACAAACAGACTAAGCAGAAATCTTCATTCTCTTTCACTTCTTCACTGTTGTCAGATTTCTTCTTATTTTTATTAGATTTAGAAACCTTCTTTTCTTATTTCTTCTCACTCAATACAAGTTTTGTTACTTTCTTTTTCTTAGCATCTTGCTACTTCTTTTTCTCTTCTAAATAGGTCTTTTCCGGTATATCTGTCAGAATGGCCGATTTACATTTTCTTTTATCACCTTGCTGTGACTTGCGTGGAGGTGCTTTTGGTAGTGGTTTCAAAATAAGCGGAGATACGTTCAGAGTAGATTTTACACCACTAAGACCTGGTATCGCTAGGGGCTCCCGGGTTTTTACTCCACTTGGACCTGGTATCGCCAGGAGCTCATTGGGAACTTGATTCTACAAAGATTCCCCTAGCATCGGACTTTCTATAAAATTTTCTGGCGTAAGGATAGATGGACTTCCAGCAGGTTCGTTAGGGCGATTTTCCGGTGTTGATTGAAAATTAACGGCTGAAACAAACAACCTCAAAACGCAAATAAAGTCAGCTCTTAGTCAGCTCGCATACAGGGGGCTGGTTGTCACATGTGACAATCAGCCCCCGAAAATTTGTGACAACGAGCCCCATAACACGTTTTAGAAAAATAACATTGAAAATAAATTCCGAACAATGAATATCTAAAAAACTATACTACGATATTATAAAAGACGTTTCATCATCATCAAATGAACTGAAAGATTATTACTGTAAAACAAGAACGTATACTTACGAGGTTCGACACAGCAGCACAAAAATTTACTTTTGCTATGCGAAAACAATAAACACTTGTGAAGCCCTCACGGCAGATCGGAGCGGTCTGACGCGAAGTGGGGACAGCGTTGTCACTATATCGCTTTTGCCACGCTGTTCAACAGACTTATTCGATAGTTCAGTTTTGTGTTAAGACCGCTGTGACAACCAACCCGTGAGACAACCAAACCCGGTCTCCCCTAGTTTTATAAATAAAAAGGGACATGTTTGATCTATAGATTTTATTCAATAGTAGTGATATATGTATATTCTTTAAATCATCAAATATCTTTAAAATTTATATGTATCTATATAATATGTATAATGTTGAAATAGAATACTATTTTATATCTCTATTGGATCGTACAATAATTTGTTACCTATAATTTTATAAAACATTCCTTTTAATGTTATTTGAAATATTTTAATTTAAAGATACCACAATTCAAGCCGCGGAAGTAAAATATTCCTTCAACAGATATCATTTATATTTCTGCGAATGTTTATTATCTGTGGTGCGCTGCATCACTCTGTGCAAATGAAATTAAACAAGCTGAGTCTAGCATTCATAAGATCTGCTTCATTATTATTACTTATATTTGACCATTTATTCTGAGATTTCCATTGTTTCTTTTGTTTACTAATTTCAGCCAATGTGTGTAAAATATTTTTAGCGCAAACATTTCATAGTAATACAATGGTAATCAGATTATGAAAACTACAGTCCTAATGATTTACGCCTCATGTCGATTAGGTTAATAACAAAAAATTAATTTATTGAGAAATTTCTAAACAACAATAATTCATTACTCCAACTCCAACTCGTTTCAACTCAAGAAAAACTGATTATTTCTATTATTTATATTTCTCAAAATGAAAATGACTGTTAATTAAGTCTTTTTTACACTGACACAAGCTCTACACTGAACAATATAAATACTATAAAAGGATTAGGGGAGACGTGGGCGGCTGATTTTGATGGGCTATTAAATAACATCTACTTAGTAGATACATTGATGGCGTGTTACAAGTACGGCTTCATGTAAACTGTACTTTAATTGCATCATGTTTACTATTTACACTTGCTGGCAATAAAATGGAACATAAAAGTGACACATCGATTTGTTTGTTTTATAAAGTGTTTATAAAGAAGAAACGGTTACCACCCAAAATATCCTGTTATTTATAGGGTGATATTCGATTGCCATTTCTGAAGCTGAAACTTGAAAGTTTGTTAAAATATTTGAAACGAAATCAAATTGTTTCTTTACAGTAGAGTTTTTTGATATCAGGGGCAGTGTACATGGTTTTGGTGGGAAAATATTTAATTAATAATTTGATTAAAACAGCTGTAGGCACACTTTTTATTGTTATTTTTTAATGTGAATTTAATATTTCGGTGAAGTTCATGTTTTTCAAAATTTTAATAACAATATGTCCTTTTTTCATTTAAGTTATCTCGTCTTAGATGATTAATTCAATTCATCGATTTTCCGAACCAATAAGCACCTAGAAACAAGCGTCTGTCAAGCATTTTATTAGAAGAGTTTGGCGGCTTGACAAGAAAATTATTCTTTTGGTTCAAGAAACTAGTACCTATTCCCACAGAACAGTTATTTGAGTATTTCATTATTGTTTTATTTTCTTGCTTAAATCCATTTCTAATACCTAGTTGCATAGCTTTATAAGCTAATAAATAAGTCAGATTTAAGAATAAATAAAAAAGCTTTCCATTTTATTCATTATTCAAGAACGGTTCAATAGTTTTACTTAAACGAAATATCAGTGTTTTAAATTTTGGTGACAATGCATGATATTAATTATTAACCCTACCTTCGTTCGTCCTTGTAAAAATTCAGATACAGTATATAAATTACAACGTTGAACCATTAAAAATATGTATGCAAATGAAACTATGTATATTGAATGGATTAATTAATTTTGCACCGGAAATGACAAAAGTACGGCGACTTCTATAAAAAAGAGTTTTTTCCCTCTATCCGAACGACTTTACGAAATTAAAAATTCTCTTCAATGTAGTAAGTCATGAAAGTAAGATTAACTTTCGTAAATTTTGAATACAGAAAATATGCTAGTTTTTAATTTATTTACGAAGCTGTGGAGGTAGTAAATTCGTTTTTTTTAATCTCTAAAGCTTGAAAAAATCTACGTTGAAATTATCTACTTATATATACCTTTGTTCATTTTGGAGTAATAAAAATATTCTAGCAGTAAAGGCTGAAACAATAGTGTCTCGGTTAGATAAAGGGGAGGCTTGACACAAACTTGGCCCTAAAGAAAATCGATCCATGAAACATGTGAAACGCATCCCTTTGTTCTAATAAAATGAGGCTTCTGCACTTTACTATATTTTGTGACCTAGGTTATTGTTTAATGTTGTTTTTTTACATTTTAGTTCACGCTAAACACGCACATTTTTTACGGTAGTTAGCTTTACGATTGAAAGCTCATGCTCAGTATTGCTCAGTATGCATAATATTTCCAAAATTTAGCTAACTTACGTACGTGTAATAGCTACAGCTAGTCGGCAGATAATATCTCCACGAAGAACAAGGTATTTAATATAGTAGGTATATTCAGCTGAGCGAAGCCAGAAAGCTAATATTTTGTAAAACTGATATCAGCGAATCCCATAATTATAAAAGTACTGACAAAGTTTCAACTATTTGTTGAACTAATTAAATAAACTTTTTGTAATATATCGTTGAAAATTTTAATATTACAAAATTTCAAAGCTTTAAATACCTAGACATATGATATGAAATTTTAATATATGAATAGATAATATGGTCTAGACTCTAGCAGATACCTAATTCCTTCTTTCTAAATAGTAAGGATATTATTATAGCTATAAGAATATAAGCATATGAAAAAGCAACCTCTGTATTCTGTAATTAGAAAACCTTTATACCTACTGCAGCTTTCAAATTCCCTCATACGTAAGACGCATGTAAGACGTTATATAGGCAAGTTAAAATAACGCTACACGATGTAAATACATTGCTCCTTATATTAGAAAAAATCAGTCTACTAATCCTTACCTTCTAACCTTTAAGGCAATGTATTTTGCTTTTAAGTCGCCCTTTTTATAAGGTATGGGGTGAAAGCTTAAGCAAAGACATTTTTCTTCATTCACCAGCGCTAACGGAGACTGACGAAAATGTTCCCTTTGTAATCTCTATAAATTTCGTTCAAAGCAGAATTGCTTCTGTTATGAAACATGTATACTCATAAGTATTTGTATTTCTTACCTATATTATTTTTAATTTATTTTTTTTTATTATGGAACAAATACCTTTTATTACGAATGACAATTTATGATTGTTTAATTTGTACAAAATAATATGTCAGTTGAAGGAAATCCCTCTCCATACTTGGCTCTAGGATTGGACCGACCGCGGCTGTTTACTTTGTATAAGTTAAATCGTCACAACTCGACAAAATTACAAGGAAAGCGCATACCACAAATATAATTTTGTGGTAAGCGTTTCTCAAACTAGTATGTGCTTTCGACACTAGTAATACCTATATATTTTTAAGTATGTGCTTTGTTTCCAGTAGGTTTGTAGCATTTAAAGATATTTGTTTCATTTTTAATATATTTAACTCAATAATATGATGAACATTGCATCCCATTATTTTATAACCTGTCACTTGTCTAACAAATATTTTTCTGCAATATAGTTTGCTCCTAACACACAAAATCCCAATCCGAACTTATTTTTGCTTTACTAGGTATATTGCGGCTATGAATTGCTTACATTGCATTGAAATAATTTATCTGTTCAATATGTTAGAATATATTTTCGAACGGTTCAAACGTAATGCTCTAACAATCCGAATCGCCGTATCACGTTTGAAACAAATTCCGCCGAATCAACGAACAGAATAACAATTTCTTTAACAATGAAAATATTATTCTCATCTATGTTCATAAAGCACAGAAATCTAGAAACCACAACAGTTCCGTTAGTTTAGAGCCGCTCAGTTTTGGGAAATAGGAAAATTTCCAACGTCAAAACTTCACTTTCAAATTGTTCACTACTCTCTATAATTTATTGAAGCTTATTTAAAGTTACCAATTTGTTTTCGACTTTCAATGAGCCTCTAGATGTTGTTGTGAAATGAAAAGTTCCAAACTTCTTAATATAAAGGCGTACACGGAATTTTAAAACATTAAGATAATAATGCAAGATATTGTTTTTAGTCGTGCAATCTTCTTTGCTAAACGATTTTATAAGGATTTAATTTTATTAAACGGGATTACTGATGAAAGACTGCTTACTTAATACCTTTCCCTACGAGTACTCCTTGGCTCGAAAACACAGTATAATAATATAAAGAAAGTATCATTACAGAAAGCTACATTATACAGATATGTTATAAGTTAATTTTTAAACCTAAAATTTTTTTGAAAAAATCACGTAGGTATATATAAATATAATATAAATAGTAGGAATAAAAATAAGGTCTATTTACTGTTATATGTCATGAAAATAAGTGTTACAACTCAACTCAAATTCAAAGTCAACTCAATATTTCTTTATTCAACTAGACTTCGTTTAGAAGCGTTTTTTAATCCTTTAATTACGGAACAAATATGAAATTAAAATCTTAACTAATACTCATACATTATAACACGAAAATGGTATTCATCGCTAAGACAGCTAAGCCTAAAACCGTTGAGATTCACAAAGCTTCCTGTCAGTACGTACAAAGGGTACGCTGCATATCTCGCCAATTTACCCGACCATAGCTAAATGACTACACATGAAACTGCCGACAGTTATCCTGTAAATACGTTTCAATACTGAATAGCTATAAAAACTTTTATAGCTTATTAATTTATGGCGGTAGAGGCTATAAAATTAGCGGATAATGCAAAACTGCATTGAAATATAGTCACACAAAAACAAAAAGTTCCCTAATCTTCAGATATTTAAAAGCCTATCTAGGAAGATTCATAGATTCTCATAATTATATATTTTATGACAAAACCTTTTCTCCATTAGTATATAGGTTGGTATATTGTATGAGCTAGTATTTTATCTGTGCTGAAAGTAACCTAACTATCCCCCATACGAAATTTCTACATTTTCAAGATTTACGAAGCAAAACTGTCGGATCTCTGATACTTCGAAAATTGAGTTTGTTCAAAGGCACTAGTTCTCATCCCTAAATACTGCACACTAGCTATCCGGGAAGAAGTTGCCAGGTTTAATTAGGTCACGAATGAGAACAGTCGAACATGGGCCAATAATTAAACGGTCATCCTAACAACCAAACGATTGAGGTGAGATTTTTTATACCAATCCCCTAATCGAAGGATTAACAAATGTATACGATATAAAATACTAAGTCTTCATATGATATTCTGGTCAATGGACAAATAATTTAGATTCAGCTAACGTGCGACTAAAGGATACTTATCTTGACATTATTGTAATCAAAAACTTGTATAAAGTAAGCAGTATAAAATACATGCTATTTTTCTGGAACAAATGCACTGCTTTGCGTTTTCATTTATAAATAATAGAAACACGTTTCGCTTTTCTTGCCACCTTAAAATATAGAGAGAATACAATTTATTTCTTATCTTTCAGCGTTTACAATTGACTCGGTCGACTTAGCGTTATTTTAAATTCGGGCTTGGTCAACAAAACGACCGCGAACGTAGATATTAGCATAAAGTTCTTTCTATTTTGTTTTTTATATTGTTATATATTAACAACTAGCTTTCCACCCGCGGCTTCGCCCGCGTTTTCAAAGAAAAACCCGCATAGTTCCCGTTCCCGTGGGATTTCCGGGATAAAACTATGGACTATGTGTTAATCCAAGTTACCCTCTATATGTGTGCTAAATTTCATTGTAATCGGTTCAGTAGTTTTTACGTGAAAGAGTAACAAACATCCATACATCCATACTTACAAACTTTCGCCTTTATAATATACATATATTAGATATTAGATTTTACTTTTTCGTGTTAATATCAGGAGAGGTGATGTTATTTTTTTTTTCTATTTAAGTAAAAAACAGTCATGCCATAATTATTTTGTTTGTATTTAAAAATTTTAAGTACCTAAATCATTAATCCAGAGCATTGTTTTACGTAAACTACTATTTTTTATCTAATAAATATGGTAAAATTTATGTACCTAATGAATGTATTACGAGTAGGTATAACAATAATATTCTTCAAATCCTATTTTGCATATCTTGCCATTCTGTATCAACTTTAAAAACAAGCAATGCAGAACTGTGCTATCGCGAATGAAAAATAATATCTGTTAAAATGACAACTTACAAGATACACAACGACAGATAAGTCTGCCCGACTGAATTTATTACTCTTGTTTATTTCCTTAGTCGGAGCACAAGCAATTAGATGTTATAAGTGAAAAACCCACATCAAAATAATATTAAAGTTGGCTAGAATTATTCCGTGTTTCGCTTTTTCTTCTTTTTTGCACCTACACGTACACAATAATATGATATCTATGATAATAGATAAAATAAAGATGGAATAATATAAAATAGTAAAGAAACTTTGTTCAAGATTTCGTTTTGATTGTATAGGAATATGACGACTCAATTGGTACTCGAGTATCGGCTGATTCTATAATACGAAGAATGTAGATATGAGATAATATTTTTATCTACATATTTGTTTATTATTACATTATCAATGTCAAATATATTGTACTTAAAAAGAAGAATCCAAAAAAAAAGCCAAAAAAGATAAAAATTGTATTAAGCTCAAGCTATAATCTTTCTTTCCTTCATTATATAGTTGTCAGAATTTAAAGGAGCAATTTCAACAATTTTATGAAATATTTCTAAACGGAAAGATAAAATTTCCATTTGTAGAGTTTTCATTTTCAGTTTATTTTCAGAAACTTTATGTTAAGAAAATTAACTACTTAGATTACAAAATAAAGTAAACTAATATAAACATTTATTGTGCAAGATGATATCTTTAATCGAGGTTTTAATTTTCCGTCATCTATCCCGAAAACGAGGCAATTCAGCAGTCAGCAGTGTTCTACTTTTGTCGAGTTTTCGAGATACATGAGTGGATCTTTCGAGAATAACCAAAAGCTTATTACAACTACGAGAAATCCCTGCTTTATATCTTATATTCGCTGTGGGCTGGAACAAAGAAATAATAGGATTGCCTAGTTGGCGGACTTACATTTTTGCTAAGAAGCCTACTCGGAAATTTTTTAATTTTATTTCGCTACCCATTAAATAAGAGGTATTTCACTTTCAAACGTTTATTTGTAGATATCTTAGATATTTATATAGCCATATCTTGGAATCTTACTTAGCGATTTCTTATTATGGGGATAACAAAATAAAAGACTTTTCCTGTTTTATTTTAAAACTAAATGCTTTTAAATGAATTTTATATTAAGAAAAATGAGCTGTTATTATAATATCTGATGATTCAAGGAACTTCTTAGGTATAATAATTTATTCTCAGAAAGATACTGAGAACGATTGTAATTAGATATAGATTTTTAATCAAAACAGGATTATCATTAGTGAAATATAAACGTAGTCTCGAACGTTCGGTTCGTTATTTCATAACTTTAGGAAATAAAATGAATGTTAACTAGGTACTTTATATTATTTAAGTTAAATGCCATGTTAAAGCAGTGTATCTCTTAGTTTTTAATTAAATGTAAATATTTTACTCATGATAATTTGTTAGCTACGTTGGTATGTTTATTAAAAATCGTCATCATGATGACTGCAAAAGTGCTCATACGCTACGTAGCTGTTATTTATCAATTTTTATACAAACTAAGAATATGTCATATAGAAAATAAAAATCTTGGTAACTTGTCGAATCCAATTAAATATAAGTATAAACTAGACCAAATATTGCCCTCGCGACTATTTCAACCGTCCGTCACTGAAAGCGGTTCAAAAAAACACAGTTTTAGTTGGACGGGAGTCAGATTTGGTATTTACGATTTCCTCTACGTATGGACACATATTTCCCTTAGAACAGGAGCTATTATTTTATGCTGGTTGAAGGAACGCGATGCTGAACAATTCTAATCTGATAGCATTGCATAAAAACTAGGTCAGCGCATGTTCTGTCTAATTTAGAGCCCGAAAACTGTTAATGATTAATCTAATACCTGATGGAATAAACATCCAACTCCGTAGATCAAAAAAAAAGATGCAACATAGATATTTTTTATCGGTTTATAATATCTATCTTAATTTATATACTGTCGTCACCTGTAAAATGGATGAACCTGTCGTTGCACACTAACTCATACCCGGCTCGATGTCTCAACGTCAATAACTCTCGGTGTTTCTATTGACCTTAGACACAAATATTAACTGTGTTCGGAACACGGAATTGCGTGGATAGCGCACGTGAACCCGATCCAACGGGAATTCAAAATGCAGTTGAACAATGCAGATTGCTATCTCCGTCTGATAAGGAAATAGAAAAGCTGAATACGAAATTATTTACCCCAAATACGGTAGTCTCCGAATGTTTTATTTCTTTATCTAGTAAATTAATATAATAATCAAAATATAGTTAACTATAATTTGATAGATACCTAGATAAATCGCTGAGGAATTGTAAGCCTTCTTTTACATACAATAGATAGGTAGGTACCATATTATTTTATGAAGGGATTAAAACATCCACCATCCTATACATACTTACAGATTTATAATAATTGTTCAGCACAATTACATATAAAATAACACTAAGATCTTATTTTGAAACGAGGCAATGAAAAACATTCAAATAAACGTTAAATTTAACTCGGTCTGCTTAATTTTATTAACATATTCTTACAAACATCCTAATTACGCCTTAATCATCTATTAAAATACGCGAAAGAGCCAAGTTTTTCCGCTCAATTTTCCGAATAGCAGCAAATTGCTTAATTAGAAATGTTGTCGGGACCTACGCAAACTGGATTGCTTGTTCACGGTGCCTCGGAAAACTTATCGCTCGTCCGTGCCCTTTATCCTTTCCATTTTGAAAATATTTATTTAGCATCCTTTCCCTAAGCCTCGCGCCCAGGTGCGAGATCGCCCCAACTCAAATAGAGGGTTACCATTTAAATCAGCTCCATTTAAGTTGCCACCGTATTCATACATCAAACTCGATCAAAGTTTTACGCTTGTTTCACCGGTGTAAGTAAAAAAGAAACTTATCATATTTTCATCATAATATATTATACTATATCTTGAACATATTGCCAACATATAAATGTGACTACATATAATATTATGTGCAAACAAGAATGAATAATTACATTTTTTTCATGAACGTTACGACTATGTTAGTATCTAAAGTTGAAAAATATTTTTGTATTTCAAATCGAAATTGTTGCCAAAATCCTTCGTATATTCAAATGTTTGTGTAGTCTCGTAAAGTTTTATCCGTGAGATACCCGTTATATATACGTTCAAATGTGCATATTTGTCGATAGAAAGTAAGGGAACAAACCAAATCCCGATCAAACTTTATAAATAAAACGTTTCATTTCTAAATAATTGAAGATTCATGTTAAAACTTTCCATTTCACTGGAAAGAGCTAAAGTACTCGAAGGTCCATTTTTGTTCGTCCTAATTAAGTCACGATCGACACAGCCGGTCCTTTCCCTTTCAGGTAATCACGAATTACGATTGGTAGACATTAATTCAAAATCCCTTCAAGGGTAGCTGACGACACCACTTGGGCACGTTTAATACGAGACTTATATACGAGCATTCCAAGTGCCCCTTAAATTCTTAAGAAAACGATGTCACATTATCTGGGTAAAAGGTATTGGGAATATCTACATCTTCCAATCCAATTCATTTTCTATAATTATGAGACCTGTATTCTATTCAGTATGAAAAGCCCGGTAGGGCTGGTGAAAACTTTATTTTTTATTTACAATTTAACTGAATTGAATGTTTTCATACCTTCGAGTTTTCAAAAATTCTTTACAAAAATAAAATTATAATATAAATGTTTAATAATGATTTTTTGAGTAGTATTCTAAAGTTTGTCTAGAAAAGTAGAGAAAAGTCGACTTTACCTACCTAAGTAGTAGGTATATTATCCACTTATTCGAAACGTTACAATACCTACTCATCGCAAAATTTCCATCAAAAGTATGTAGGTAAACATTCGTGGCATCTTTCAGTGCCCATATTTGTCAATTTCAAAACGGTTTCAATAAAAGAAAAAATCACCTACCTATAATATACCAAAAAGCAGTTTCAATTTAACGAATAGTTCCTAATTAATTGCTTGATTTCCGCAACCAATGCATTGAGGAGCCAATCTTCCGAATAGTTAAATAGCAATTTTTATTGAATGCATTTGAATGTGCGAGACTAGGATATTTATTTAATTTACTTGCGCTTTTATTTGCGATTTTAATTTGTAGCTAATGACCCTTTCTAAACAGATATTTTTCCAAGTTAAAAAATGCACATCAAGATATATCTATTAAAGAGCTTCCATTATAAAATTGTCCGTTGAACAAGCAACGAAATTTTACTCTTTATGTTAGTAATTCTTTGAAAAATAACTTAGTACGGAATGGGAACAGCGTCGCTTGAAAAACGAGCAGTGTTTCTGAAATTAATTGATTGGGAAATTGAATCAATTTCAGTTAAGCTTCAAACTAATTAGAGGAGTGATTTGTATCGACTATGCCTCAAATACAATTATATCCATTGCAATTACAAATAGGATCATTACGAATCGAGATAACAAATTATTTTGCTTCAAATTTCAAATTACCAATGAATATTCAAAAATATTATTATCTATTGTAGTCAATTTATAAAATAAGTATACAGTTTACTCCGTTATTTAAGATAAAATATTACATTATATCCGGGCATGAATACTGTGTCTAAAATATTGTTAAGGATTAATAACTAGAATATATAGATTCAATAAGTATGTTAAGCGACGCAACCGAGTACCTAAAGCACATAATATATCACATGTAATTAGAACTAAAATCTCAACAGCAATCTAAAATCCTGACACGTTTACCATCAATTTGTTATGAGTGGACACAAACAAAAGCATCTGGGTTCGATCAAATACTTATAAATATACGAAGTCATACAGCTGACACATTTTAAATTATTAAACATTTCACAGAGCTACACTCGAGTACATATCGACATTGTTCAACAAGCTTCGATTAAGTCATTCAGCATACCAACAAAACATACAATAATTTGTAGCAAGAAACAATAAATCTTCTTTTACGTCATAAAGCTACATGCTAGCACTAAAGTTGCGAGGAAGCCGGGCGGAAAATTGCAAAATGCGACCAACAATATGAAAGCATAGTTACCTACTTACTTTACATAAGGCAACCATTCTATCACTATTCACGTAATTCCCAGTAAATAGCTGCAATGATTTTCATACAACATGCGATAAAACGTTTTGAATATGAGACTAACGTTCATGACGATTTTATTTTAATAAATGGTTTTCCGAATAGCCATACATTGTATTCAAAAATACAGATAAATGTAATGTACAAAACTGTGATGTTAATACAAAGAGACTAACATTTAAATCAGCTTTTATCAGAGTAGATATAAATAAATGATAATATAAATATATAGATATAAATGCGAATAAAACAAACAATTATTGTGTATAGGTAATATGACAAATTAGCTTAAAAATTCATAATTAAAAATTTGTTAACGTTATATTCAAAATCTCAGATATTAGGTACAGGTTGAGAATTAAAGATGTTCTCAAGTTCTCTCTAGACAGTAAATTACCATCTATTCTGCAAACGTCGATTGCAGACAGCACCTGCAAATCATTCGTGACACTATATTTTAAGCGAATTAATAAGTTCTACCAACGTGAAGTGACCAGCTACTATTAATTGGTTACCGGCTAAATTCTAAAGTAAAGCAATCTATATTAAGCACCACACTGCGGTCGTTTCGACCGAGAAACTACATTAGACCGATTACGGGTTAATTAATTCTCCTATAGCTATAGACTATATATTACTTGATATGTCACACGAAGAAGAAAAATGTGACCGATATTTATAAAACCGACTTTTGTAACGTTTTTAGACACAATTGTGTTTAACGCTTTTTAGATTTCAAACCTGTTTATTGTTATCGCAGGAAAGAATAAAATAATTTTGGAATTTTTTTGGTTGTCTGGTAGAAATTGCTCATGAGCGATAAGACCGCCTACTGTACCCCCTCCTGTGCTGCTTTTTATGTCTTCCTGTCAATTTAATCTGTTCTGTAAGTATAATTATAAATTTATTTAAAGAAAATATACGTTTCTTTCTTTATAAAAGTTGAAGAGAGCATTGTCTTTTAAGTAAAGGGTGTGTTGTCTTACAAAATATACAACAATAGGGATAACCTTCGATCCATTTTTGATACTACATACCAGGCCGCGACATCGTTTGGACATGAATGACTACATTCAAACCAAAAGTTGTTTCATGTTTACATCGGCAAAGTATATTTATTTTAGTAAAGACAGAAATATGTAGTTATAAAAATATATAATATTGCCACCACAAATATACAAATTGTAGCAGACCTAAGTAATGTGATAATATGGAGACTTAAATTAAAAAATAATATATAAAAAACAATCAAATGAGACAGAGAAAATCGAAGATTTGCGGCCACTTAAGCTTTCAAAGTTTCAAACACAATCTTCATAACTTCTACATACGTCACAAATCCTAAAATAACAGGAGCTATAATGTCGAGCTGATCATCGCGCAGCACTTTAAAGAATCACGAAACAATACCGCCCGTTATAAAGTAACATGAGAAGGCTTTTAGAACTATTGAGACAGATTTAAATTAGCTCTTAACGGAATAAAAATAGAGTGTAAAATCGATTAATGGAATATGGCAGAGGTTTTGTTTATAGGTTGTCATGGAGACTATTGGAGTGGACACTGAGGGCTCTCAGACGGGCAGCACACGAGCTCCGCACTCGACCCGATGAAACGTAGACCTGAATTAAAGCCAGTCTGTTCCTAGAATCAGATTGCAATTTATCTATCCCGCTTCGAGCTCGTATGTTTTATACCTACTGTTTTGCAAAATTTCGGATGTTGGAATGCAAAAGCATTTGTTGGAACGCAAATTTATTGTACATACGTATGCGACTTGTTCAGTACAAAATATTTTGCAAAATTCATTTATAGAAGCAATCCCTTTTGTCGCAGACGGTATAACCGTATAGCACGTAGTAACTATTTATATAATCTGTGATATTTCCACGTATTTAATTAATTAACATCGTTTGTATCAAGAATGAAGTAAGTAGGTAATATCAATTTTACAAACAAATATAAGTAAGAATAATTTTTTGGTGGGTAAAAAATAAAAACCAAATATTTTCTTCGTTGTTTTAATGAATAATGACAGATCTAAATATTGACGAAATCACACATACCAATAGATCACATGAGGTCAACAAAATTAAACAATAAAAATTAATAAGGTACATGAGTTTAAAAACAAAAAAATAGTGATGTTAATTAACTTTTAAGTATAAAAAGTTAGTACAATATGTGTTTCTATATCAAAAATTACTTAAAATGTGTCGTTTAAAAATAAAACAAAAAACTAAAAGGCAGTGACATCATAATAATAAAATTAACACTAGAACAAGTTAAACTTAAAAATATCTATAATAAATTATTTATGCGATCATTGGCTGCGATTTTGGTTACGAATTCAGAAAGTATTTCTGATCAATAAAACAATAATTTAAATTCTAAAAGTGGATTTTTGCTTAATTCCTTTTCATACTAATTAATTTGAGTGAAGAGCGAATCTTACAATCGAATTATTTGGTCTATTTTTATGGTGTGAATAGAAAAGTGTATATAATATTAAATATGTGCGCCAAAATTTCGTCAATTTTAAATTTATTGTTTTATTGTTCAAGAAGAGAAACATACACTTATGAATTGCCTGTAGGAACTATTTTCTTAATAAATAATTTAAAAGCTTTTTCCATCAACATAAGTTGCAGCATGAAAATTACGCATATACAAAATGTTAACTACAATAATGTAATTTATACATATAACGCATACATTATTATTTTCTTAGGAGCGCTACTAGTACAATCAACGAGAAAAAAATATACTTATACAATTTCAAATACAAATATCTTCGCGTATTTATAAAGTCCATTAATATCGTCATCAAGAGTTCCCAAAGCAATTCATAATATACACAAAATATCCAGATCACTAATTAATATAAGTGGTAAAAATTTTAAATTAGAATTAGTAAATTGTATACAGAGGAATGTCATCAATAGAAATCCTAAGAGATACAAGAGTATAGTCTCGTTACATATGTATAAGGTTCCTGGTAATTGATATGGCAACACAGTTCATAGATTATAAAGTCTTAAGAGTCTATTCCACCACAAACTGGCAACTATCGGCTGGAATAATGCGAACATTCGAATTTCAAAATTCATACGTATGAAAAAATGTAATTGCACGTTCGCTTTACATTGCTGCTTTTAATTACTGCAGTTGCAACGCGCATTGTACGTCATACTAAAGCGTAGTTTATATTAGCGTATTATAACGCTATCGATGGTCAGTTGGTGGTAGTCAAATGTATTTAGAAGATAGTATAAAGGTAACTATAATTACTTCGATATGAATGCTAAAATAGTCGATGTATCACGTAAGCGATAGCACTTATAAATACGCTGTTATACAGATTATTAAAACAATTACACACATTGAACACGCAGCATCGCTTCCGTAGTACAGCGATACAATAATAAAATATACATATTTTCGATAAGCTAGACAAGTGTTACATTAAGTTATAAGTATAGCTATAGAATGCTAAATCGATGCGGTAACTCGATAAATGATAATGCTGAATTCTAAGTCGTATTATGAAAAGTAATAAGTGTCAAACTTTGACGTATACAGTCATATTTGTGATAGAAACGAGTTAAAAAAGGTTTTAAACAGAATACTTACGAATAAAAACAAAAGAAAAAAAATGTGTGCGTGTACTAGAGTACACACGTAAGAAGTGAAACTTAGGGATAAGAAAAAGTTGGCGCGTAACGCAAAAATATCACGCCTACGGCGTAACGCAAAAGTGTCACGCCTACGGCGTAACGCATCAATGTCACGCCTACAGCGTAACGCAAAAATGTTACACTAAATTTTTGTCCAACCCCGATAAAGAAGTTTCACTTCAATAATATGTATGGTAAAGTAGTTATAATAATAAAAATAATCCATTTCAATTGATAAGGTTTTTACGATGTTTTTGAAGTGTAACATTTCTTCGTTACACGTGACAGTTTTCCGTTACGCGCCATCTTTTTCTTATCCCTACCACGCGTGATTCGACGTAAGTATTTCTGTAAAGTTGCATAATATAGTAAATTATTTTTTGAAAAATAAGGTCATATTAAAGAAGTTTCACTTCTTACGTGTGTACACTAGTACACGCACACATTTTTTTTTTATTAATAAAAGCGACCTAATTAATAATCGGTATAAACTATAAAGAGTGTACAGATCGAAAATAAATAAGAATATAAAAGTGAAGTAATCACAAATAAAGGAAAATGTTAATAAAAAATATTACTATTATTCTCCTCAAATGCATCATTTTATCGTCACTTACAAAAAATAAATTTGTTCTATTTTATTGGGTCAAATTAAGTCACTCGCAATTATTTAACGAAATCAGTAAATTTTACTAAAAATATATTGATAGATTATTGGAAGTGTTTTTGTTAAAATATAACTAACAAATAAAATCCGTAATAAATCATGTAAGAAAGACTGCGATTTGCCTAATTTGACAGCAGTGTTTGAGCAAATTAGGTGCAAGGTGCAATATAAAGAAAACTAATATTATTGTCAAAATCATAACAAAACATAACAAGCTCCAAACATCTATACAATAAAAACCGTTACCTACTGTATAAACCCTTACACTTATTAAACCAAATTTGTATATATCAATCACTTATTCATAGCCACGTACTTACATCTCTAGCTATTGCCTTATTTACGCCGAAGACTTGAGAAAAGTTACATTGCATTCATAATATACATGATAATATCGAAATGAATATAAAAAATGCTAAACGTCAACAAAAAACATCTACGTTTACACATATTACGCCGCATTGTAAAATCATTATGCAGTAAGTTTTTTTTGAAATTTTGAAATCCTAAATTTTACATGAGATTACACACCTACGATTATTCCATAATTATAATTATTAAAGCAAATCTACTCTACATTCTGGGAATGTATAAAGTCTACGTCTAATGTATATACAACAAATAAATTATAAAAAAATATAATATTACAATCAACACGTCGTACAATATAAGGGTATTAAAATTAAATATTAAAGAGATTCGTTCTTTGGAAGAATTTCATTTTACCCGTGCAAGACAAAACTGGAAATATTTTCTTAGTACTTATTTATCAAACTGTAAACTCAGTGTAGAAAACTGATTTCTGAGCTAGCGCGCAAGAGCAACGTTTGTCTCCGCAACTATTTTGTCTCTCCCATCAACTCTATGGGCTAGTAAGAAAGTGCGCGCACGTAGCGACTAGCGACGCAACTTCCTATAGAGTTGATGGGAGAGACAAAATAGTTGCGGAGACAAAAGTTGCTCTTGCGCGCTAGCTCTTACGTATCTTTAGTCAAACAAATTATAACGAGTATTTATTTATCAAATGCAAAAAAAAACTATTAAGTAATACATATATGTATAATGTTTAATTGACAATTGTGTAGTTGAAAATAATAACGACGCAAAATTAGAATCTAACCGGGTTATTTCTGTAGTTTAAAAAAAAAATCCAATAACTAAATAGATTGAAATCATTCTCCTTTTTTAAGCGTCGCATCGCAAGCATCTTCAATTGTCAACATCGTCTTCTTAAATTATATTGAAAAAAAAGCCAGGCAATAAAATATATCAAAAATGATTATTGAAAAATGTCAATTGTTTTCAATTCAGAAACCAAAATGCCTCGGTTCATTAATCCTTATTGCCATAGAATTATCTAAAGATTTATCTATTTCGAAAGAGTTATGAAAAAACCATCTGAGTGGTGTCCGATTTACCATATTTTCTATACGAGAGACATTTAATAATTTTAAGTTCTTATAAAAGAGTTATATCTCTCACAGACGCTCAAAAAAGCCGCTATATATAGGATAAAGCCGAGGGCCAAATGTAAATTTGACAACATATACCGCGTTTGCTTTGTCAATAGATATTGAAAATATTTAAAACTGTATAATTTTAACTGGAATAGGCGTTATGTATTTGCTTTACGCGTCAATGTAGATTTTGAAGAACCCATTTCATTGGTTGATTAGTTTTGTAGGTGAAGTAAGAATTAAGGTGGAATCTAAAATGTTAAGTTCTCGTTCGTTCAATCGTCAAAAGACAACTAACTATCCATTTTTTCACAAGTTTGTAATTATACTTCAAAAGGTAGATAATTACACCAAATATTTTTAAGTTAATAAACACACCACACGCTGAAAACTACTCCAATAAAAACTTTTTTTTTTAAATAGCCAGTTGACGGTAAAGCAGTCTTACGCGCATACACCAAAATATACATATGCTCGAAGGACCAAATAACTACATCCTTAAAATCCTTCAATAACGCAGCCTTTACACTATAGACATTTAGATCATCGAAGTACCAAATGTAGCAACGCATCTAGAGCATTAGCTTACAAATATTGGTCCTTCGAACGTAATCGTCTGTTATAGTAACAATGTTCGAAGCGCCAATATTTCTTTTTTAATGACTTTATATCCTCGAAGGAACAATATATGCAGCAAACGGCGGTATTGTCGAGATATTGGTCGTTCGAATATATTAACGTCTCTAATTACTCTTGAGACGTGTTAGAAGGAACAGTATTTAATTTTAATGACGTAAAAATTCCAGATTGGTCCTTCGAAGGACCAATCTCGAATGCTGCAAACGGGGTATTGTCGTAATATTGGTTCTTCGATCGCCAACATTTCGAATGACCTATTCAAAGTCTCAACATGTAAGAAGGACCAGTTTAATTTTTAATTTCTTGTTTCTCGTTAAATCCTCGAAGGACCAATCTCGAATGCAAGAAACGGCGCGGCGGTACTGTCGAAAATTTGGTTCTTCGAACGTATTAATTACTCTCGTTAACTGAAGGATCAATATTTAAGTTTAAGGGTGAAGTTCAAATCCTCGAAGGACCAATGTATGTAGAAAACTGTGATATTATCGAAATATTGGTCGTTCGAACATGAGAATAACTCATTCTTGACGTTAAGATGTTTGAAGGACCAGTGTCTAATCTTTAGAGACGTCACAATGCCTGGAAGATATCGCTTCTTAGCGATAAGGCCGCCTATTTGTACCGCTTCATTGTTTGTGTATTATTTTTGTTTGATTTTGTTTTGTTTTGTGTGTGCAATAAAGTGTTTTTTATTTTTATTTTTTTTTTTATTTAATGCAGCAAACGGCGGTATTGTCAGCGCTAGGGTCGGCTCAGAAGAGCGGCGCGAACGCGTCGGCGTCCGCGTCGTCGGGCTACAGCGGCGGCGCGGGCTCGCCCGGCAGCGCGTGCACGCGGGCCGACAGCAGGTTGTGCAGGATGAACACCGCCGGCTTCGGGCTGCCCTCCATGTCCAGCTCCTGTACGGGACATTTATATTTTACTAACTTCCGCCCTTGTACGTGCATCCCCGTTTTTCCCCGTTCCCGCAAGAATTTCGGGAAATCCTTTCTTAGCGGATGCCTATGTCCTAACAACCTGCATGCCAAATTTCAGCCCGATACGTCCAGTGGTTTGGGCTGTGCGTTGATAGATCACTATATCAGTCATATATTTTATACATTACATTATTAGTTTTAATACACTTTTAACCTAAGGTTTTAAAAAAGCGTGTGTGCCTAGCACACGTGTCAGAAGTAATTTTTTTTGGCACGATTCAAAGATACCAAAATCGTCACCTCACTCCATGATTTGACGTTATTGTCTTGCGACCACATTTAACTCTCAACGCGCCTAAAAAAGTTTTAAGCCCCTAGTACACAATGGCCCATGCTGATCCATTGCAGGCCATTGCCATTGTGTACACGGGGCAATGGTATATGATGGCGGGCAATGGTCTGTCGTGGCGCGCAATCGGGGAGTTGTCGGTTTTTTGGGCACACTTCAAAGGAATCGTGGCGTAGCGTGGCCTGCGGTGTTCACACAATGGGCCATTGTTTAGTTCGTAACCGACCGCTGACCGGATTAGAGCACTTTTTTGTTGCGTACTAGAACTAGAATTTTATTTTTATATTAAAATATAGTATTTGATCGCCTAAAATGTCAGTATCGTGGAGCAATGAAGAAACTTTCAGTTTTATTGATTTATATCAATCTGAGACCTGTACGTCCATCGCAAGTGGCTTGCCAGGCAGCAATGAGACATGGGCCATTGTGTGAACAGCAATTGATCGTGGCCTCCAGTTGTGCATTGCCTGCGCTGGATCAGCATGGGCCATTGTGTACTGGGGCCTTTACATCTGTTTCACTGATTGATTTGCTTTACGAACAAGTACAGTAATCCAAAATTAATGATGGCAGGTGATGGCAGTAGGGAAAGTGAAAATGAAGAAGAGTTCCGATGTATCTAAAATGTCAGAAATAAAGATAATCCCTGATTTTGATTGTTTTTATTTTTTTTGTAATTGTCATAATATTGAAGAATGATCAGTACTGTACAGTAATCCAAAATTAATAATGCGCATGCAAATCTTCGCTAATTGTCGTATTTCCGAAGACACTCGAATCATTGAATCGTAAGAGCCCTAAACAACGAACTTGCATTTTACACCTTGTTCAAAAGAAATAGAAGTCAATTCACGGTCATACACAATCAAAAACAAATCGGGCGGTAGGTGACGGTAGCCTGTCGGTCAAAAAACTCAAAAATCCGTCAGTTGTCTTTAAATATCGGTGGTGACTGCACGTGTTGTCTCTGTGTGGAATAATATAGAGCTGCTATTACGTACCCTTCTTGGTTTTGTTTTTAAAGGTGAATTGAATTAATCGATGAAATGATTTACACAGGTGATGGCAGTAGGGAATGATTTTGATTGTTTTTATTTTTTGTAATTGTCATAATATTGAAGAATGATCAGTACTGTAAATACTTTTGAACTGAGATTTTAATGATAAGATTTACATATATGGTTTAAATATAAACCTGTGTTTGAAAACCATACTTTATACAATATAAATTTTGTGTTATTTTAACCTTCTTTTCTTCCATCATTACACCAGCTTCAGTAAGACACTTTAAAAGTACTATAAAATATTCCAAGTAAATCAATCCAACAAAGATAATATATTCGCAATCGTGGGGTTATACTCGCTATTTACTTACAAGGAATTATCGAAACAAAATCGTTACTTACCTACAAATACATATTAATCTCTTTAAGCACAAAACATATAATTTGACTAAATTATGCATGAAGAAAATGCATTTAACCGCTCTATGTAGATATCATCTTCGGACGCTCCGAGAATATGACAGTTGCCGAACAGTGATGAAGATTTCTATGCGCATTATTACTTTTGGATTACTGTAGCTGATTAGCCAGAAGTGATATGTGAAGATATATTGGAGTTTTATTGACAAGATAGGAAGTCACTCTTAACATCATTTCGCACACAAAGCCAAGTTATTGTATACGAAGTCATCTGTGCCAATTTCGAATTTTCGAACACGCGCCACCTGAACACGTATCCAAACACGCACACGCACATACACCTGCTCTAGCGCGTACACGCACACGTACCAGCGTATCGTCAGCGAAGTGCAGCCAGAGCGCGGCGCGGTCGTCGTCCGCGGAGGCGCGCAGCGCGTGCAGCGGGCGGCGGTACAGCGCGCGCGCGCCGCCGCGCCCCAGCGACCCCGCCGCCTCCCACACGCACACGCCGCCCGCGCCCAGCGACAGCCGCGCGCACGCGCCGCGGTACCGGCAACCTGCACGGACGGAAATTAACAATTACACAAAAATACCTGGAGAGGTCAAGTGTCAAAGGACACTCGGGTGAAACTAACTTGCTTTCTATGTAAGCGAGAGAGAAAGAAAGAGAGAGAGACACAGAAACACGCGCACGACTCACAATTACAACAAAAAATGTTAATACAAGTTTTGTTCTAGCTGTCCAGCTCCTTTACGCAACGCGCGATAAGGAACTTCAAAAAAACAGCATCAACAAAATATAAAAGAAAATAGAATTCATACGATTTAGATAAATTAATGTCTAAAAACAGTTCACTAGCGAATATGCTCTATACCTGTGCCTGTGTTACCATGCATACTCTTTCTCATATTACAGTACATCACATCACACTACACTCAAACATATCAAAAATAGCTGTGCTCCGCGTTTTAACCCGCATTGCTCCGCTCCTGTTGATCTTAGCGTGATGATATGTAGCCTATAGCCTTCCTCGATAAATGGGCTATCTAACACCGAAATAACTTTTCAAATCGGACCAGTAGTCCCTGAAATTAGCGTACTCAAACAACCAAAATCTTCAGCTTTATAATATAGATTTATCAACTTACGGAAAGTGAACTCCGGCTGCGCGCGCACCGCATGATGCGCGCCGTCCACCAGCGCGCCCGCTACCGCAGCCAGGTCGTGCGGGGTGTCCGCTCGCAGCGAGCGCACGACCAGCCCGGCCACAGTGCCGGCGCGCACGCCCAGCGCCGCGGCCCCCGCACCGCCGCGCCGCCACCACGCCAGCCGCGTGGCCGCGAGGCCGAAGCACTCGCTCGGCGCGCACCACGCCTCCGCAGACCAGGGTGCCGCTTCGTATAGTCTGGAATGTGTGGTTGTGTAAATTGAATGTTCTCGCAAAATAATTAAAAGTTATACAACAGAAATATATTAAAACTAGGTTTCCGCCCGCGGCTTCGCCCGCGCAGTCAAAGAAAAACCCGCATAGTTCCCGTCCCGAAAGAAAGGACTTTCTCGGGTATCCAAATATCTCCATACCAAATTTCATGAAAATTGGTTCAGTAGTTTAGGTGTGATTGAGTATAACAGACAGACAGACAGAGTTACTTTCGCATTTATAATTATTAAAATAATATTTTCATAGTAGTAATGTTAACTAAAATATGTTCTAAAAAGAAGGAAATTCTAATAGTTTATCTTGATACATTTAAAAAATAAAAGTGTGTACGTACCTCAATTCACGATCCGTTATTGCAACGAAAGTCGGCACCCATCCTTCTGCTTCGTCTGATTCATCTGAACCAGCAGACGCGCCAACCTGTACAGAAATTATGTCGCTATTCTTTAATCAAAAAATTAGGTTAAATATTTCCTCCATAGATAAATTAAAAAATTGGATTTGAAAGTATTAAAACTAAAGAAATTTTTGTATACATGTTAAGCATAATAAAAATCCCCAAAAAAACTTATAAATTAAAGGATTACAATGAAATCAATATGAAACTATGCATGTAAACAATTTTGTAAGTTCCCTGGATATGAAACAACAACAAGACTTAAATTACATATCATGTGTAATTTATTGTGACATTATGCTGTAACTACACTCACATGTTCACTCGGCGGGCGCCTCGCCAGCCACCCCGCGTGCCGCACATCCCCCATGAGCGGGCGCAACCGTGCCCGAGCCCGCGCCAGCGCCGCCCGGCACGCGCGCCTGGCCGCCGCGTGCAGCGCGCGGTGCCAGCCCGCCGCCGTGTTGCCGCACGCCGCGCGCAACGCGAGCGCGTGCACGCCGTCCGGCGAGTAGATCTCTATCGTGCGCTCCTCTACACAATGTATAAATATAAATAGGTATACATAAAATAAAAACTGCCAAATGTGAAAGTCCAAGTTATTTATGAATCAATACAATATGACACTGCATCTCTTTAAATTTATTTCAATTTTCAAACCGAGTGCAAAGAAGAAAAAATGCAACTATGATCATTATTTTAATGTCAATGTATTTTATGTAAACAACATCCAATTCATATGTTGCATTAATGACTCATTTCAAAGTTAAATATATGTGTGTAATCACAAGTAAGTATCCAGACTACAATCAACACTATTTTAATTCATAAAAGAAAATTACCAGGATCATGATGTCGTAGATTCTTTGCAACGCAAGCCATTAACAGCGGCACATATCTTGTGTCAGCGCGGCGTCGTCGCGGCGAGGGTGGGGACGGGGGAGCCTCCACCATGTACCCTCTCTGCAGTTCCCAACCAACCTCGCTTATAATGGAAGCCTTTCGGAAGTATGGTGTTACTTCTCTGAGATATTTCACTAAAATTATAAGAGAAATGTATCAAATTATTATCATAGTTTGTAACAATGTAGAATATCTATAATATTTATGTAAACCAAAATTATAGATATTTCATAAAATGTCTTTAAATCAATTTTATAGGTAAAATTTCTATAGGTATTTAAATTTTCTAAATTCTCCTACATCACACAAATTAAATCAGAACTATTGTTATCCTTATCGTAATGAGGTCAACCGTCAAAGCATTGAAGCAATTAATGAAATTTGCTCATTACTCATAATAGATGTTAAGTGATGACACAGAGGTCAATTTAGAGCAGGCAGAAGCAAACTCAACTAACTAGAAACATACTAGATTGAGGACTATTTGTTAATGATTGTATGTACTAAACCTTACACTGTAACTACTAATAGATTAAACAGTATTTAAAATGGCTCAGTAAATATTTATATTTTTAGATAATCTGCTTAGTTCAATGGATATTTGGAAATTAGGCTTTATAATGATATAGCAACCTTAAACATTAACTGTGTTAGAAATTATTAAAGAACTAATATACTACTTTTAAAATGTAAATCAACTATAAAGGAATCTGGATAAGAAATTTGCACACGCATAGTAACCATTACTAGTAGCCGGTAGAGTATAAACCTACATTCTTTTAATATAACAATTTATTAATTACCTTCTAACTGAACCATTTTTCCAGCCCGTTTAAGAGCTTTCACAGCTTCTTCGTGAGTTGCATCCTTCAAATCTTCACCATTAACAGATAATATTGCATCACCAACATACAATTGTTCAGTTAGGTCTGCTGCCATTCCCTTAAATATTTTAGATATTAAAATGGGCATATTGTTCTCTATACCTCCTTTTATGGATATGCCAAGACCATTGTTGTCTGATTTAACTACTTGCACGACGCGCTTCTGGTTAGCGATCGCCTCTGGGACCTCGGTGAAATCGCTGTTGGGCGTCTCAACATTGTTGTTGTTTAGAGTGCCATTTAAAGTTGTAGTTGCATCGTAACCATCGTCTAAACAGACGCTAAGGTAATCGTCTTCCAGGGAGCAGTGAACGCGGTACCACACGCCCCGAACTAGGGTTTCCAGTAGTCCTGACCGCACGCAAGTTGCATTTGGACTTTCACTACCACCACTAGATCCTCCGTTTTCCACCATAGTTTCTTTTTTACAAACGCCTGGCTTAAATGTGTAAACACTTAGAATTAAAATTATATTTTGAGTATGAAAGAGTATGTGATCTACATCAAACCATTTTTATGTTTACGTTTTAGATCAAATTGGCATATATACAACATTTAAAATGTATGATATTAGATAATATCACGTAACATCTAAATAAATACAAGATAATTTACACAATCAATAATACAACATAATTATGACATTTCGTATCGTTCCTTCGTTGAATACTACACAGATTAAATAAATTAAACTCCATCACCCATCACAGTCTCACAGATATACGCAAAGTGTGTTGAATGGTGGTTGAATGCTTTAATCTTCCTTTAGCATTAAGTTAAAAATCTAAGTTGATCTTAAGCTTTGATTTGTGCTTTGATTACACATTTCTTTGTGATTTCTTTATTTCTTCCACAGAACAGTTAAAAATAGAAGTGCTCTATTGTCATAATTAATTAATTAGTATGAAAACCACTGTCATAAACCCTGTGGTAAACCCCTACAAGTTAACTATGGCTTATAATGGACAGCTTAATTTTAGTAAAAACTAACAAGTAATTAATTCAGCATTTTAGTGTACCCTCATTTTCTAATTCTTTAGATAATAGTGCGTGAACACTATAGTTACGATAGCGCAGCGTAATTATGAATGTGTGTAATAGAGCTAGGAATGGAATAAGTAAAGTTATTTAAAAAGGTTAAGGCATGAACACACCATAAACACGCCAGCTGATTTTGCAATTTGCAATGACACTTGACAGTATGTCAATTGTCAATCATGAATCTGTCAATTTTCAATAAATAAATGTTTGTATTTGTTGTGAGTTGTGACTTTACATATTTTAATATTTTAATATAATTACAGTTGTTTTATTAAATTTCTGAACCTAATGCCCTTTAAAACCCTGCCATTTGGCATTTATTTATATTTATATTATTAAATAATTTTGAAGTAGAATGGCCAAATGTAGAGCATGTCTTGTGAAAAGTGAAAATGTAGTATTATTTGACGAAATCAGTATATTAACTTTTAATATTTTAACAAATTTAGCTGTAAGTTTATAATAAACTCGAAATAATACCTATATGACCAGTGAAAATTTGCACACCCAATCAATGGGTAGAATGTATTAGCCACATATAATTGTAATTTAAGCATCTATAATTTGTACTATATTCTTGCAAATAAATAAATATAATTTGAATTTGAATTTTAAAACTGAACTAACATGAATTATGTGAGAATCCGTGTTTATTCATTTTGGTTTTAGGTAAGAGAAGATGATGGTCTCCCGCAACATTTTTGCAGTTTATGCTATAATAATATATATAGTTTTGGTCAATTTCGGGAAAGATGTATTTCTGCGGATGCTGTACTAAAGAGTAAAATATCATGTGAAATAGAGGTAAGTTAAAAAATGAGCAAATTAAATTAATAAACTTAATTATCTAAGATAAATGATAACAATACATAATAGAATTAAACATTTTTATATTTTTTTTTTGTTGCAGGTGAAATCAGAAAATACATATGTTACCGATATCAAAATTGAGAACGAAATATTTAATGATGATAACAATTTATATTGTGAGGAAGAATATTTAGAGGGTGAAGACGAAAGTGAAATTGCTATTCAAATTATAAAAAATGAACATGAGACTGGTATGTTTATTTAAATCTTTAGTAGTAGTAGCAAAGTTTTCAGTTATGAAATATTATTTTAATATCATAACTAATATTATAATTGTAAAGAAGAATATATCTTGTAATTGCACTAAAATGAATCAGCCTCACTATTATAATTTTATTCTAGATAAAGAAACAAAAACAAACAGGAGACAAAAAGTATGTCCAAAAAGCAAGGAAATTAATGTAGAAGTGAAAAATAGTAAGTTTTCTTTTCTTTGCTATCATTGTATTAAGACAATTTTTATAATTTATTTTACCCATTTGAAACGAACAATTTTTATAAAATTAATTCAATAATGTACCCATTATCCTTAATATAATTAACCCATTGAGCCCCAATTGGCCTGATCGGTCCAAGACACAATAGATTTTCTATTGTGTCTGTGATTCCAGGGCCTGAGTTATTAAAATAGACTTTCAGAATTAATTATTAGGTGCATGTCAAAACCGTTAGTTAGTTTTTCCATAATTTCCTTGAAATAACTACTGTCATTAGGGGCCATCCATAAAGTACGTCACAACGTAAAGGGGGGGAGGGGGTCGACAAAATGTGACATGGTGTGACAAGGGGAGGGAGGGGTCCTAAGTTTCGTGACATCACATTTCAAAATACTAATCGCGTAATTGGAAATATAAATTAAACTAAAAAATATGTCCAACTCTATCTTAAGGGCAATACGGTTTAAATTGTTTTGTTGACAATTTATATTTATTCATTAGTTTATTTTTTGTTATTGTTTCAAATATTTGATATTATGTTGATTTCATAAAAAAAAGTACTTAATTTAAATGGAAATAAAACTAATTTCGGAACTGCTGTTTTAATTTTTCGATGTTAAATTGCAAAACATGTGACGTCACATTAGGGAGGGGGGGGTCTCAGAAATGTGACCACCTGTGACAAGGACGGGGGGGGGCTTAAAAACTCATGAAATTAGTGTGACGTACTTTATGGATGGCCCCTTAGGCTAGATGAAAATAGACCGAAAATCCAAAAATAGAAGCATAACCTTTCAAACTTAAAATGATTTTGTAAATCAATTCACTTTTGACAGTATTTAAGATGAACACACACAAAAGAATTAAGGCATATAAAATAAAATAAATGAAACTAATTTTGTGTCCACAGATAACTGTGAAAGAGAAACAAGGAAGAAAACATATAACTATGGTAAAAAGGAGAATAAAAAGGAAAAAAAATTGCAGTTTGGTTGTGGTAATTATAACAAAAAATACATATATTTTTTTTATTACCTACCTAATTTAAATAGTTTGGCTCTATATCCATTACATAGGGAACGGGATATTATATTATGTAAGGTGTTTTTTTTTTTTTACTTTTTCTGACACTCTGTCCATGGATTTGGATATCAACAGCTGTATCAATTTATGGATACATTATATCCATATATAATGTATAATGTATCAATTTATGGATACATCAATTCATGGATACATTATATTCATAAATTGAATATCATCATTACCTACAGATTTGAATCAATATAATGAAAAATGAAAATGTCCTTAGTACATAATTATTCTGTTTTTAATATGGGTAGTAGAGATAGTAATTGTACTGTTTATAATAATTAGGGTATATAATATGTACATACTTAAGGCACCCAATTCTTTAATTTTTAGTCACAATACAAAATAACATGTATAATTTCAGGTTTATGTTCAAAAATATTTGAAAATAAAGACAAATATGAGGAGCATGTATTGTATCATAAAAAATATAACAGATGTTCTCTATGCTTCCTAAACTTTAAAGATTGGTGGCAAACATTGACCCATAGGGCAGTGCATGCAGAAGATGGAAAATGTTGTTTTATTTGTAAGAAAAAGAAGAAAAGTATTGCGTCCTTAGAATATCACTATAGAAAGGTGCATTCGGGTGATGAGGTAGTTTCTGTTTAAATTTGTTATTTTAATGCAATATTTAAAACTATTTTTTTTTAAATTATAGTGAGTATATTATAAATAGCCTCATTATGAATGCATCACTTATTTACTTATATTGCTTTAACATGCTCTAACAAAAAGTATTATTTATTTATATAATAATGCTAATACTTTATTTTTAAAGTCCTTGTTGCGTCCGTTTATTTCAACCGACAACGGACTGTGTTTTTTCAGTCGTTTAAGGCGCACCGCTATCATGTGAAATAAACGGACGTCTAAAATCTCTCTCTAACGATACTAAATATGACTGAAACTTTCTTTTACAGAATGTACAATTGGAGTGCAGTATATGCTTTAAAAAATTTGGAGATCCCAGAAAACTAAATAAACATCATTCACGATCACACTCAAATAAAAAGTTTATCTGTGATTACTGCCAAAAAGTGTAATGATATACTTTTTTTAATAAGTTACATTATTATAAAATTAGAAAAGATTAATTTTAACATCTAGTCATCTATCTGTTAGTCTGTACCATTGAATACATATAACATACATATATATAATAATTATTGTTCGGCATTATCTACATAAACATTCTACCCATATACAAACATGGTAACGCACACATTCACGTACTACGTATAATATAGTGAGACAAAGATAGAATATACATTTCAACCATTATCAGAAAAGAGTTAGCAACGTAACCGACTAAACGTTAACCCGGCTAGTTAGCTGACTTCAAACGTAACGTGTTTTTTCGCGTATGCCGTTTCTACCTCAGTTTATACATGTATTCTAATTTCTAAGGTCTGTACTGTCTAGCTTAGCCCAAAATCGTTGTTCTGCCAGTTACTAGTTAAAGTGGCTAGTTTGAATATTATTTACCTATAGTATAGTGGCAAACTGTTTTCATTTTTTTTCTGACAGATTTTCTCACAGGAGATCTATAGAAATTCACTTGAAAACGCATAACAACGAAAAATTCGCTCGATGTAAACAATGCGATTATGCTTCCACCACATTGTCAAATCTTCAGGTAATCAAACTTTGTTTCTATACTATGTATAATGATTATATCAAGTGCTTAGTTTTCATTTTTGTACAAAGTATAAAAATAAAATTTATATATAACACTAGCTTACCGCCCGCGGATTCGCCCGCTTTGTCTAAAACCTAATAAATTATATATTAAAACCTACCTCTTGATCTACCTACTGTATCTATTAAAAAAAACCGCATCAAAATTCGTTGCGTAGGTAGTTTTAAATATTTAAGCATACAAAGGGACATAGGGACAGAGAAAGCGACTTTGTTTTATACTATGTAGTGATGTGTTTATTTTATTAAAATTGCAGAGTCATATTTTACGTAAACATACGGCTGAAAGAGTGTACTGTAATTTATGCTCAAAATGGTTCAAGAATCAGAAATCTTTGGACTCCCATAAATGCCGAGGGCCACTGCTAAAAGTCTGTCCTGTGTGTGGAAAGAAGCAAAAATGCGTAAGTGTCTTCACTATTCTTGACTATACTGTCTATGTTTATCGTCTGCTGTAAAGCCAACTCTTGCAGTAAACAAACAAATGGTTAAACGAATTATTTCTAAGTTGCTGTGCTCCGCGGTTTCAACCGCATTGCTCCGCGCCTGTTGGTCTTTGCGTGATGATATTTAGCTTTTTACCTTCCTCGATAAATGGGCTATCTACACCGAAATAATTTTTACAAATCGGGCCAGTATTTCCTGAAATAAGCGCGTTCAAACAAACAAACAAACTCTTCATCTTTATAATATTAGCAGGTATAGATATTATCTGTGGTAACAGTTAGAAAAGTTAAAATAAATTGTTGCTGGCAGCACTGATTGCATTGATATTTTTGGTTTTATGGCATTCAAATGCTTAGTAAATATTAATTTATAAAGAATAGAAAAAAAAAACAAAATTTCAACAAAAAAGGTCGTGTTCCATCGCTACAATATTGTATTCACTGAAAAGTGTTTCATATTGGTTGAGATGGTTGTTAACGAGCTCTGGCGGGTCACGACTCACGAGTGACTGAGTTGGTCAGGCATCCGCCCCGGAATGGCGCGAAAGGATGCGGGTTCGAGTCCCGCCTCGTGATCGAACTTTTTCTATTCTTTATAAATTTATAGCATCTAGCATGTTAAAAATTTTTCGGATGATTATTGAGGATTGGCAACATTTAAATTTTTTCCAGCGAAATCGTCAAACATATTATAAACTCTTGTTCAACAAATGTTTAATGTGAATATAAGGTTTATCCTACCGAGCCAAAGTCGACCTTATATTAGGTAGAAATAAAATCCAATAGCTATTGTAGGTTGTGTTTTTTTTTTTTTGTTTTTGAACAGTTAACCAGTCATATGAGAACTCATTCTACGGTGGCGAAATTTAAATGCAATAAGTGTCCCGCTGCGTATAAAAGTAAAACTTCTTTAAGAGATCATCTCGATAAACATGCGGGAACTCCTAGAAAACAATGTGAGTTTTGTCTGAAGGCCTTCTATAGCGGTGCGGTGCTCATTAAACATCGTAGGATACATACAGGTTTGTACATAACTATACTAATAGAATTGAAAAGTCTGTTTCTAATATTAATAGCGGCTTTTTACTTATTCTTTATTCTTAAAAAAAATTCTGAATTTCAGGTATTAAACCATATGTGTGCCACGTTTGCAAGAAAGCATTTACAGGAAACAATAACTTAAAAGTGCACATGCGAATACATGGAGAAGACTTAATAAAAAAGAAGATAAAGGAAGACGTGAATCAGGAAGAATTTCATAAAAACTTTTGTTAATAATTGTTAATTGTAAATGGTTGAATAAATAATATAAACAAACATCGTTTTCAAATCATTTATTTTTATAAATTATTCGCCATAGAAATACGGTTTTACATCTAGGTAAAAAAAGTAAATGTATCACATACAAAAAAGTCTTTGGCAAGTACAGAACGTGTACCGTGGTTTTACTTAAGCGATAAATATAAGAAAGTAAAAATGGTAGGTATCAACATCTACAGTACAAAATTTCACAAACGTACACTGAATAACAAATAAAGGTATAGGGAATAATAATGTAAGGTAACAAAGTTGTCGGTAAATGTGAACCGTTTTATTTATAATTTGCGACAAAACACACGACCATCCGCTCAGTTTCATCACAATTAATGTAATAGAAATATATTTACATGAGATGGGTGTTAAGTATTTATTTTTGTGTTATGAAACTAACCATGAAGTCACTATGATTAAATTGAATGAAAACGCACAAGTGCTACCAGAGGAGTAAGACAAGTGGCTTTCGTTTAGCGTAACGTTTGATAGAATAGATTATGAATGTATGAGATTGACATAAGCTGTAGATAAATGTATCGACAGCTTACGTCAATCTCATACATTCATAATCTATTCTATCAAACGTTACGTTAATAGAAGGCCACTTGTCTAGGGGGGCAGATATGTAAATGGTAAGTACGTAAATGTGAACGTCAACAAATTGATAATATACATTGATTCAAATTTTATGATTTCCGAAATCCGAATCCGAAATTATCCTAAAGTAACAAATTTTCTGAATATTTTTATTTCATCAGAAATGTATGATACTGATAGCTTTTGTGTAGATAAGTCTCAAGATTCTTACCTATAAACACCAACATCATATAAATGCTAAAAGTGGTTAATGTTTAAATATTTAAGGTGTACAAAAACTTTTCACACGTGCGTAGCTGCTCCAAATTAGATCTCAATGAAAATATATGAAGTGAACGAAAGTAATTTCAGTTCGCGACTGTATTTCAATTAATGGCAACACTTAGAAAAGTATTAAAGACGCTGTCAACTTGTGCATTAAAAATATTAAAAAGGCAAGTATCCTTGACTAAACAATTTTGAGCGTGATATGCATAGAGGTTTTATAGAGTAGGGGAGACATAGCTACCTTCAAAAAATTAAAATTAAGAAATGACATTTACCTGTATCGACATTACTAAATAAATGATTTTATTGTGCTACTCCTTTTTTACGTGCGATTATAGCCAAGGATTGGGTCCAAAATTTTCGCTCTGTTTCTAACTCCCGACCCCCTCTAAAGGTCCGACTCCCCCATTCTATATTACCTGTATGGTGATATGCAAGAATAGTTTAACTTAAAAACTATTGGCAGTGTTCAATTTCACATAATTTTAGTATAATGGTATGTTATTAGAAATTATTTTCGTTGTTGAGTTTATAACTAAGGCTGGATGAATAACTGCAACTATCTCCACATGAATTAACAACATTATAACTAAAACAATAAATATGTTACTTACTTTAATTAGAAATCGAGCATTCACGATACATGTCATCGCATCAATTCCTAAATTAGGACGCTAAATTATTATTAATCAGGAGAATAGAATACCTTAAAAAAGGAAAAAATTCTAACTAGTAATAAATTCAGTGCCATGTCTTTTGTCTTTCTTCTATCGCATTTCTAAATAATAATACTAAAAATAGGACATAAATTAGGAATACAATTTCCTAATTGGATAAATCATAAGTACATCGAGTGATTTATTGTTACATAATATTTAATCCTATGTTAAATTCCCGATTATTTATTTATTTTAAATAATAATTCGGTAAACAAAAAATAATAAAAATAGTAATAATCATAAATATGTTATGAGTAATTTAAGTTTTAGTTGCCTCATCTGTAAATTTGCACCTTTGTCAATTCCAGTATAATCAGAAACCCATAATTAAAATCAAATAATTTTCTACATTACGAAAATGTAAACAGCATGAAACTCAGTCAAAAAAATAGTGTAAGCATAGACTAGCCTATGTATGCAAAAATATAACGAATCTAAGGGCGGCCGTACACGGACCGCTCGAGCAGTTAACGGCTGAGCGACGTACACGGACGGCTCGAGCGGTTGGCGTCAACTGCTCGAGCCGTCGATTGTTGACCGCTCGAGCCGTCGCTACCAACCGCTCGAGCGGTTGATTTTTTTGACTAGTCAAGTCATTGATTTTCAGGGGGGAAGGGAACCGTCGACGGCTCTAGCGCAGTCAACGGCTCGAGCAGTCAGTGTATGCCTCACGACCGCTCGCGAGCCGTCAACGGCACGGTGGAATTTCGTCATGCAGTTGACGGCTTGAAGCGGTCGCGACGGCTCGAGCCGTCACGTGTACGGCAGTGAATGAATGCCTATAGTTCACCGCGCGGTCGCGGCTTCAAGCGGTTGGTCTCAACTGCTTGAAGCGGTCCGTGTACGGCCGCCCTTATATCGACAAAAAAACTGAAATAGACAAAGCAGAATGTCTATATTATGGAGTGTAGAGATAAGAATATTTGTAGTATTGTAACATAAAATAAAGAGTCCCCAAATCACTAAGATTCCGACATCGCATGGGCATTTAGAGTAACCAGCTGGAAAAAGTATACTTACCTATTATTTACGTATTCCAAAATTAATTAATACGTAACTAAACATTTTAACTGATTTGCAATATTTTTAATAATGCATGTCTTATTCCTTTGGCACCGCAACAACAACTCAACATGTTGATCTCCTTTCCTCTGCACTCCATAATTTTGATTTAAAAAAGCAGATGTCAGAAACTTAGGAAGACTTTTCTCTGTCATATTTTCTCGTCTATTCTCTATTGTAAATTTAAACCGTATAAAACTTTATAAATTGCACTATCCTTCTGTGAAAATTTCGAGTATTTTTTTCTAATTCATCGCTAAGTACATCTATTTCAATATAAATTAACCAACATTTGGTCCTTCACAAAGCGCTTGGAAATTGTTTTTACGAAAAACAAAATAAATAATAATCTACTAAAATAAAGTGACTATTGAAAAAATAAATAAGGCGGTTTCCTAATCTTAAACTAGCGTGTACCTATTAGCAATAGCAGTGATAATTTACTTACATCTAAGTCACAAATTTCGGCCGAGAGTAAATTTTAACATTTAATAACGTTACTATCGCATTTGCGTATTCAACACAACTCGTATTAAATTTAATAATTTATTTCTGACGGATGTTTAATATTTTCGTATCAAATTTATGGACGCAAACGCAATAGTGACGATAGCAATCAACATACATAAATGGAATACCACAAATCTCCATCTAGGTACCGTTCCAACTATCTAGCGTTCAATTAAATTTCATTCCCAAAATGGGTGTTGGGTATTCGGACGATAGTTTCCTTAGTGCCTACTTTATCTGTATCTATGAGGGAGCCGGAGCTGTGTTTTTTAGTTTTCGGCGCGAGAGGAGGTACTTCGCTGCAAGTGGAAAAGTTGTCGTCGTTTCTCGAACTACCCGCAGTGCTGAATTTCTTTAAACTGCCCGTCGCTAGGGAACCGTTGGAGGAGGAGCAGTGAGGTGGAAGAAGTGGAACCCTTTCTTGAAGCTCCCGGCTCGAGGTCGGTTTAAAACCACACGCGCTAGTGTTATCTGGTGGTACTGTCTCTGGACAACCTCCCATTTGGATCCAATCTTGAATCCTGTAAACGAAATTAGATGACATCATTTTTACGTATATTCAAATAACATTTCAATACTAAGCTCTAAAATTATTTGATATGTTTCTGAAGCTTAGATATGTCTGATATTGGACCTACATAGAATATAGATAGATCATAGACAAAAGTGCATTCATTGACAAAAGTGCTGATGTTGCGCTTGCTTTTGAATATTTTTTTAGTAGTGTCCCTGTTAGTATTACCGAAAAATTAAATTCGTCATCAGCGCTTGCGGAGTCCTACTTGAGGGACCATGTTGCTGAGTGTAATGTATTATTTGAATTGCGACATGTGACTGCAGAGGAAATTGTTAAAACTTTTAAAACATTAAACTTAAAAAAAACATGTGATCTCTGGGGAATGTCTGTAAATTTAGTAAATAATATTATAGAAAACATTGCCAACCACTTAGCGTTTATATTTAATCAATGTTGTGACTGTGGTATATTCCCTGATTTATTAAAGTTAAGTAAAGTAATTCCTTTATTTAAAAGTGGTGACCAGGAAGACTGTAATAACTATAGGCCAATTTCCATTTTACCAACTTTGAGCAAAGTCTTCGAGAAATTAATTTTAAACCAATTATGTAGTCATTTTGTATCAAATGGTTTACTGCACGCCAAACAGTTTGGTTTCACAAAGGGGCGCTCTACTACTGATGCTGGAATAGCTCTTTTGTCACATATATATAAAGCATGGGAAAATTCAAAGAATGCTTTAGGGATATTCTGTGACCTTTCTAAGGCTTTTGACTGTGTAGAACATACCACTCTATTACGGAAACTAAATTTTTATGGTATTAAAGGTTTATCTCAGGACCTCATAGCTTCATATCTTCAGAACAGGGTACAAACCGTTGTTGTTAATGGAGAGAAATCTCGCGGTGCGCCGATTAACATAGGTGTTCCGCAGGGATCTATCTTAGGACCGTTTTTGTTCTTAGTATATATTAATGACCTACCTTATTATTTGCAGGATATGTGTGAAATAGTACTGTTTGCAGATGATACCTCATTAATATTTAATGTGGATAGACATGACTCAAACGTTGACGAAGTAAACTCTGCTCTTTTACGCATATCCAATTGGTTCACTGCTAATAATTTATTATTAAATGCAAAAAAAACAAATTGTGTAGAATTTATCCTTCCAAATGTAAAAAAGGTAAAAAGGGATATTATTTTAAACGGGGAGGTATTATACCCTGTGGATTCTACTGTTTTTCTTGGATTGACACTAGATGAGAAGTTACAATGGGGGGCCCATGTTGCCGCCACCGCTGCTAAGCTTAGTTCAGCTGCATATGCAGTTCGAAGAATAAGGCATCTCACCGGTGTAGACACGGCTAGATTGGTTTATTTTAGCTACTTTCATAGCATTATGTCCTATGGAATTCTTCTATGGGGCAGGGCTGCAGATATTGAAACTATATTTATATTACAGAAAAGAGCCATACGCTCTATATATAATTTACGTGCTAGGGACTCACTAAGAGATCTCTTTAAGAATACTGGTATCCTCACTGTACCATCACAGTATATATTTAATAATATTTTATATGTACACAAAAACGCAGACTTACACACAAGAGTAGGAGATAGACACTGTTATGGCACAAGGAACAGAAATAAAATTGAAATGCCATTTTACCGGTTAGCTAAAGTTAAAAATTCATTTATGGGTCAAGGTATACTTTTTTACAACAAAATTCCTCATAGTATTAAAGAGTTTAGTAGTGCTAAATTTAAGAATTATGTAAAAAACGTCTTAGTTCAGAGAGCCTATTACAGCATTAAGGAATATATGGAAGATAAAAACCCATGGAGGGTTGTCGCGTGAGAACCGCAGGACAGTTCTTTGGCATATTATGATAATATATACGTACGGTTACTTACATATTTTGTAAAATTAAATTGTAATACTGAAATGATTTAAAAGAGCAACTATGGAGTTTCTTGCCGATTCTTCTCCATAGATACTGCTTTCCGAATCGGTGGTAAATGATAAAAATATGTATTGACGTTTCAAAAGTGCTTCTCGAAGAAGTCTAATTGAATAAATAAATGTTTGAGTTTGAGTTTAGACAACAAATTGTTATACGAAATCGCGTTTCAAACTAACGCAGTAAAGAAATTTAAATTAATGATTAATAGAAGTATTTACAATCAAAAGATAAATATAATCAAGTATAAAACCAGGTTATTGATTACGATAGGTAGTTTGTTGACCCTACGACACTATTGTGGCTAGCCTGTAATTTGATGCGACGTCTCTATTCTATATCTATATGTTTAAATGTATAAAGGAATTTATGTGATTGTTAGTTCAATCTTTACTCATAGAAAAACTTTATGAAAACAATTGTTAAGCATGAGAGAAAACACTTTATAAATTTCATGACTAAATGCAAATATCTACTTATTAAAAAACTACTCTTGCATGATTAACTTTCTCCTTATAAAAATTACAGACTTATTACATGAATTTCTAATTCAACTTTCATACAAAAATGTTTGTTTTCAATAAATTGCTTATATAAAAAATTATCAGATTTATTAAACTATTGAGTACAATACCAATTTAATAATTTCGACAAATTATCATTATGACAATAAAAAAACCAAATTTAACTTGTTAAATATTTTTGAACATTGACCTATATGACCCAGAAACCGCAATAATTGTAGTTAATTATTTTAAAATAAATAAATAATAACTGTAAACACGAAAGAGTACTATGGCCGTCTTTCCGTGTCGTATAGGATAAATCAATGAAAAATTTGTAGATAAACGTTTGGCACAAGAAAAAACTTTAATTTTTGCCCGACAAAAAAAAATTGGAGACTAAGATACTTTACTCAAAAGTTAAATATTTACATCAATAAAAAAACGAAATTCATCAATGCAAGGAAATGAAACGAAAAAGACTTACCGATTGACAATTTCCTCGAAGTTGGGTCGTCTCTGCGGCGTGTGTCTCCAACACTCACGCATAAGCGCGTACATGGGTGGAGGACACCCGGTGGGGGCCGCTAGCAGTTCGCCCCCACGCACCATTGATATTACCTCCTGGTTGCTAAACCTATGTGCAAATAATAATAATTCATTAGTTATTTAATTATTTTCATAAAAACCCCACTACATACTTAATAAACCATTTTTAAGTGAATGGAGGGTTTAAGATTTTAACTGCCAAAAATCCGAAAATTATTTCATCAAAATATGAAATAACAAAATTCCTTAATTATAAATACATAAATAAAAACAAACCCGTAATATGGTTGTAGTCCGTAACTGTAGATCTCCCATAACACTACACCATAGGACCATATATCACTTTCTGTAGTAAATTTACCATACAGAATAGATTCTGGCGGCATCCAACGCACAGGAAGTAAGCTTTTTGATTGCACCTATGAAAAAAATTGTATTAATGACGCTAAGTTATTTATCTTAAAAAATATGATATAATTGGTATTTGACTCACTCTGTAATAATCGGAACTGTAGATATCTCTTGATAAACCGAAATCGGATATTTTAACAATAAAATCATCCGAAACTAAACAATTTCTTGCTGCCAAGTCTCTATGAACATAGTGATGAGAGGCAAGATACTGCATTCCGGAGGCGATATTATTTGCAATGTTCAGTAAGCGCATGGGAGGCAATCCTTTTCCAGAAGGTGGTGCCCGGCCCATTAAAAATTCATGCAGGTCTCCACGAGCCATGAATTCAAACAGCATACACAGTGGCTCCTCTCGTAAAGCTACTCCTACAATACAAACAATATTTTCGTGTGTCAGCTCTGAAATTAAATCAATTTCTCGTCTAAAGTCAGCTTTTGTTTTAGCTGATGCATTCTCCTTTAATGCCTTCACCGCAACATATTGTGTTTCGCCATTCTTTTTAAGTGCACCTTTGTAAACTTTACCAAATGCTCCTTCGCCCAATTCTTCAAGAAACTTGATCTGTGATAAGGAGTATTGAGGTACACGGAGCACACCATTTCCTCTAACATTTCTTGTCAAATGAGGCTGAGTGCCATTGTTCTGATTTGTCAATAAATCATTCATTTCTATGGGAGAATTAAGTCTTGAATCACCATATATATTTTTATCTGCATTTGGCAAATTTATATCCCTTATAGTGGATGCACTACCTTTTCGCTTTCGTCTCAGGACGCATGCTATAAATCCACCAATTACTAGAATTAGGAAAAAGAATATGCCAAGAATGTATATCCAGATTCTATGAGCACACTTAGGTATGTCACATAGCTGTTCAGTTTTGCCATCATTGTCAATAACACACCATGGTTGCGATTTCATTCCACCAGGGTTTCTGCAATAGCTATGCCGACCAGCTAATTCTGGATAATCTGACATCCTAATGTGCATCTGCTTTGACCACGCTACACAGGGCATTCCATTGTTAGCTACATTCACTCTCCCCAAGTAACCACTACCATCTTCCCAATAGCATTCATCATCGGAGAGTATTAAAGTGCCTATACCAATTTCTAAGCAACCAGGATCGTCTTCTGGCAAATCTTGGCATTCTTCTAGTGTCAACTGTTGTCCAATATGTGGATGTCTCTTTGCAATAGCATATTCTGTTTGACAGAGTTCATTCTCCAATATCTCACAATCTTGTTTACATACTCGTCTCAGTATTGTTGAATTATATCTAAAGTTGAAAATGTCTACAGACATATTACTATTGGCCAATTGAGGCTGTAATCCATTTGGCATTGTATCATATACAACTTTTGGAATATCATTAATATTACCTTTTTCTGAGTCAGGGTGCAATTTAAATATCTTCTTTGCTTCAATGAAAAATTTCTCATTTGTAACAAAAGGATGCCTACATATAGGAAATGTTGAGTAACAGAGACTGGGAAGGGCATATTGTTCACAATGAGAACTAATCTCATTTGAATATTTAGTCACTTGGAATGCTTTATGTAATTTATCTTCTAAAGCTGCCTGTGTTGTATTATACGGTATGTAAACAAATTGACCACTGAGATGGGACTTGCATACTTTTCCTACATATTCTTGGCATATAGGCTCCAATACTTGAACCACTGTTAAATTGCTACTTGCAACATTGTCTTGAGCAATCATTCCTTCTGACACCAAATTTGGTGTTGTTTTTATATCAACTATAAATTCATTACCATCATCACTACTGGGCAATATGGATGTAGAAAATTCATTATTTTCTACATTAACACTATCAACAATTAATCTAGAAGTCAATTTCTTCTCATAATTTTGCTTTATAACACATGTATAATTGCCTTCATCAGCCCTGGTTAAATTTTTTATTTTTAGAGTAGTGCCTATGGTATCAATTGTTTTATCAACTTTAGTTAAAATTTTTGTCTTTATGTTTTCAATTATAGCTCTGTTATCTTTTAACCAGTAAACTTTCACATTCTTCATTAAATTCTGGATGATGTGATCTGGTGGTAATTCCTTCAGTGATGTTTCTATGCCTTCTTTATTTTTAGTGAATTTCTCAACTTTTGTAAAATTCATAATAGCCTCACATTTTAACCGAACATCCGTACCTGGTGCTTTCTTTATTAGAGGTGCTAATGTTTTAGCAAAATAAATATCCAGTTGAATATTCCATACTTTTTGCTCCGATGAAAAATTAGATTTCAGCAACGATAACGACTCGCCCTTCGATATTACAGGTTGGCTTTTGTATAAAACAGTAACAATAACTACAATGTAAACGAATTTCATGATTAAACATCACTTCAATCCTTGTGCGTTAATAATAACACATATATTATATATAGAGCCAAACGGGCCATTTAGACCTTCTTAAATCTCTTACAAGAGAACGTCAGTTGTTGATTTTCATTTTACTTTGCATTTCACAGAAATCAATTATGAATTTGCAAAAATTGCCCGAAAAACAAATAACATAGGCGCGCAGCACAGCCGAAACCTGAATGCTATGCTATCTAGATTATAGTCATAACATTAAACATTTGCCAAAGATCTCGTTGTTTATACTTTATCCACTATATTATTCACCAAGCGCTCAGAAAAATAGTGACTTCGAAATAAAAATCTAAAGAACTGAGTTTCTGAGTATGGCAACTTATAGATACAATGTCAAAGTAATCAATTGATTATTATCACAGATAAGATATAGTACTATTAATATAGTATTATATTATCTGTGATAATACTAAACTAGTGAAATAATTAAACAATAATTATTAAATAGGATATCCAGGAACCACTCAATCAATTATTAATAAAAATATATGTCAATCAAATATATATAAATCAATTATTAAATTTGCGTTATCTCATGCGCCTATAGAGCAGTTTTGTTTAAAAAATAAACTTGAAGAGAGAATGCTTTTAGAATGTGCACGGTACGATCTCATCTAAGAACCTATCCAGTGGCCGCGCTGAATAAGGCCCTACTTACCAATAAATAAATGTAAACCAGCCACAAAACTTCTAATAGTTTTTACTTATCTGTGATCATATGCATTGACACTTGATTGACACTTTACAAATGACAGATCCGACTTCCGAGGTTACAGATAAAATAATATTAAAACTCAAAACTACCTAGGTAGGTATTGAAAAACACTACATTTTCATAATTATTGTTCCGTCACTGTTCCGTGTTCTTTACCGATTGTCGTTACCTAGTTTTTGTCATTTGTTGAAATTGTTAACTTTTTAAAGTTTTATAAATAAGACTATATTGTAATACAATGCCAAAGAATAAGAAACAAAAAGACGATAGTTCAAGTAGCGATAGTGATGAAGGTCCAGTAGATGTAAGATTTAAATTATAAATTTTCTTTCCACGTTTCATAGGCATATTTTCAGATAAAATTATTTCTATTTTTACTTCACCTGTTTCTTGAGTTATATTAAGTTTATCTGAGGTGTTATCATGTACTAAGCCGGTAACCTAAAAACATAACATTAACAGATGTGTGTTTTCATTTGAAATATTTTGTTTTCCTAGTAGGGTTAGGGTTAGCGTATATTCTCGAAAAGTGGAAAATTTCGTTTTTTTTTTCAAATAAGAATTAACATATCTCATTTTTTGATAATTTTTATATTGTGTATTGTACCTATTTTGTATTTATTTTACAGAGGAATCCTCCGCCAGAAAAGAAGGCAAAGACCAGTTCACGGACGGATGACAAAGAACCTACTTGGGTGCTTCAAGGCAAAAAATTAGTTAAAGTGAGAGAATTTAAAGGAAAAGTATATGTTGATATCAGAGAATTTTATGAGAAGAATGGAGAACTGTTACCTGGCAAGAAAGGCATTTCCTTGCAGCCTGATCAGTGGAGGAAGTTATTGTCATTAGGCGATGAAATAAATGATACAATCAGTTCCATGTGTTAAGATGTTCATTTTGTTACAAGTTAAATAAATCTTTAAAATAAAATGTTTTTAATTTACACTAGCCACTTGTCTCAAAAAATAGCATATGTTACTTGGATAAAGAATATTATCTCTTATGTGGTAGTTTTTGAAAGGCAAAATAATTTTCAAAACCTTCAGTTCAGTATTTCCTGAGACTACTCGATAGAGCCTTACAAAACTACCTGTAATGTTAGTTTAGATATAGGTTTTCTGTATAAACTACTAAACTGAAGAAGAGATGTTCATTCCTTTACAATTTAATAAAATTAATGACATGTTTTTCTATATTGCTGTAATAAATCTAATAATACAATTCTCGTGTCACAGTTTTAGTTGCCATACTGCTCCGAAACAGCTGGACCGATTCTCATGAAATTTTCTGTGCATATCGGGTAAACCTGAGAATCAGCCAACATCTATTTTCCATATGTACCACGGGCGAAGCCGGGACGGGCCGCTGGTTCAATATATGTATAAGTATAGATAAATAAATTGAAATAAAAACACATATTGATCATAAATACAAATTTAATTTTATCAATAACAACACAGGGTTAGGAAAATGTAGCCACCTTCACAATCTTAGGTGTATGTTAGTAATCATACAAGACCTTAAAATAAACAGGTACCAAAATATTGAGCACTAAAAAATCATACATAAAGTAAATGAAATCTTTCATTGTAAATCTATAATCTAATTCATATATCTATTCCAATGTAAGATACATCATTAAGCGCGTCACACACGGTGAAGATACCCGAAATTTTGTGGGTCATTTGTAACAGGATGGCGGTTCTACAGGGGTCTTAGTACGCAATGACAAAAAGAAAAATGATGGTCAGAACGCTGATACCGGATACCGTAAGATACTATAACGTTTTATATTAGAGAATCTTAACATAAAATATTATAGTATCTTCACCGTGTGTGACGCGCTTTATGCTATAGAATGCTCAATAAATATTTTTTTTTGGACATACTAGATAACTAGTAGTCCAAAAACATGATAATAATAAAAAAAATAAAAAAGCATTGATTAGCTTTTGGAGACTATCACAAAACCTAGAACATTATTTTTCTTGTTTCATTTAATATGGTATTAATTTTCATTTTTCAATACTATACATACCTAATATCAACAAATTACCAATAATGAGTACCAAGTAAGTAATTTCAATACATTCAAAATGTAGTCTACACTATTTTTTTTTTATTTGGTATTTTTTATATATAATAAAACAATGAATGTAACAATGCCGAACACGATTATTATCAGTTTAAGAATTTATGATATATTTAATATGGAAGTCACAAGTTTCGACTAGAACTCATCTTTTGCGTTAAACGCGTAATGGTTTTGAATAAATTGTTAAACCTACTATAATTTTAACGCGAAGTTACTGAATACAGGGTATTTTTTGTCTCAAATAAAAATATAGGTCAAGAAAACAGTCTTCTGAGAAATTCTAGAAAGAAAAAAAATTGTCTTGATATAAGCTCAACTATTTACACTATTAAATGCGTCATATGACAAAAGTTAAAAAATATTTTATATTATTCAGAAAATGCATTTTTTTATTCACTAAAATGGATTCAGACAGGAACTTTCAATGCAATTTGCAATATTCAAACATAAGTTCATCAGTAAAAAAAGGCCAGCCATGTAAACAATATACATATTTTTGCTAACAAAAAAAAATATATAGAAATGTGCTAATAAACACCATAACCCATGTGCACTTACAGTTGCTAAACTATAACGTTCAGGCTTCTTGTAACTTCATGAGATCGCGCCTCAAAGTTATTTTATTTATTTAAAAAGGTCTAAATATGCCTATCTTCCACCATATAACCATTAATGAGAGGTCCACTAAATTGGGCACCAATGATTTAACCCGGCCGGCCACCATAGTTTTACGCCTCCCTTTCATTGTCGTTCAGCTTAATATATTTCTACACAGGCAGTTATCGACTATTATATCGATTCTATTTTGTCTTACACGTACAATAGACATTTAGATACTACTGAAATTTATAAAAAGAGATGGAAGTATTATAGACAGTGAAAATGTGAATATTAAAGTTTTAAAATTCTATTTCTAAGATCTACCATAGTATATAATAGTTGCCAAGTCTTGTAAGAGTTCATTATGAACCATTTTAAACATATTTTGGAAAATTATCGTACAAACATTCGTATAAAATAAATTAAACTAATTAAAATAAAACACTATCAACCTTATCGGTAAGACATACGGTTTAAAGTAACCTGGCATAAATAGTGGCGAACCCTTACTATACTATACTAACACCCACTACGTTAAAAAGGAGGTAATATATCTTAATTACCACTTATTTGTGTAGGACATCCCTAAATGAACCTATAAAATACATTATCATTATGAATATCTTTGGAAAAAACCTAAAAGTATTGATATAAAATTAGGCAACACTATAATTTAAAAACCACCAAAATCGATTTAAAATCAATATTTCTACTGGAACTTGTAAATATTCCCAAGTATATAACAATATAGGAATAGATGAACCATCCGTGTCGACTAAAAGAGTACAATTAGTATGGACATCAAAAAATATAAGATCAAAAATCAGATCTCAAAATTTGCCTACAATAAAATATAACTACGACCAGATATATTGCTAACTTAAACATGTAATATTTTTTTATTTTATCTTTGGTTTTATGTGGAAACATGAGATTTTGAAGTGTTCGCACATCTCTTGTACCTGGAAAAGAAAAAAAAAATTTTTTAACTTAGTCAACGTTAATCGCTACTCTAGCAACACTGATCTCATATAAACAAAAAAGACTCAATCTCACAATCTCTGAGGAAAGTTCTCCTGGATATCATCATCATCATCATCATTATTTTTTGAGTCTATTTGTTTATATTATTAAATCAATGTTTTTAATACATTTTTATCCTTGTTTTCAAATACTGTTTAGAGTTTAGACATTATTTGCATATTATGCAGCACCAGCAGCCCGCACCGAGTGCCACTCACCACTTTAGTGCCGTAGTATATATGCGCCAGGGAGCACGCGAGGCACAGCACGGTGAGCAGCATCAGCTCGGACATGGGCGACACGCGCCAGTACAGCACCAGCAGCCCGCACCGAGTGCCACTCACCACTTTAGTGCCGTAGTATATATGCGCCAGGGAGCACGCGAGGCACAGCACGGTGAGCAGCATCAGCTCGGACATGGGCGACACGCGCCAGTACAGCACCAGCAGCCCGCACCGAGTGCCACTCACCACTTTAGTGCCGTAGTATATATGCGCCAGGGAGCACGCGAGGCACAGCACGGTGAGCAGCATCAGCTCGGACATGGGCGACACGCGCCAGTACAGCACCAGCAGCCCGCACCGAGTGCCACTCACCACTTTAGTGCCGTAGTATATATGCGCCAGGGAGCACGCGAGGCACAGCACGGTGAGCAGCATCAGCTCGGACATGGGCGACACGCGCCAGTACAGCACCAGCAGCCCGCACCGAGTGCCACTCACCACTTTAGTGCCGTAGTATATATGCGCCAGGGAGCACGCGAGGCACAGCACGGTGAGCAGCATCAGCTCGGACATGGGCGACACGCGCCAGTACAGCACCAGCAGCCCGCACCGAGTGCCACTCACCACTTTAGTGCCGTAGTATATATGCGCCAGGGAGCACGCGAGGCACAGCACGGTGAGCAGCATCAGCTCGGACATGGGCGACACGCGCCAGTACAGCACCAGCAGCCCGCACCGAGTGCCACTCACCACTTTAGTGCCGTAGTATATATGCGCCAGGGAGCACGCGAGGCACAGCACGGTGAGCAGCATCAGCTCGGACATGGGCGACACGCGCCAGTACAGCACCAGCAGCCCGCACCAAGTGCCACTCACCACTTTAGTGCCGTAGTATATATGCGCCAGGGAGCACGCGAGGCACAGCACGGTGAGCAGCATCAGCTCGGACATGGGCGACACGCGCCAGTACAGCACCAGCAGCCCGCACCGAGTGCCACTCACCACTTTAGTGCCGTAGTATATATGCGCCAGGGAGCACGCGAGGCACAGCACGGTGAGCAGCATCAGCTCGGACATGGGCGACACGCGCCAGTACAGCACCAGCAGCCCGCACCGAGTGCCACTCACCACTTTAGTGCCGTAGTATATATGCGCCAGGGAGCACGCGAGGCACAGCACGGTGAGCAGCATCAGCTCGGACATGGGCGACACGCGCCAGTACAGCACCAGCAGCCCGCACCGAGTGCCACTCACCACTTTAGTGCCGTAGTATATATGCGCCAGGGAGCACGCGAGGCACAGCACGGTGAGCAGCATCAGCTCGGACATGGGCGACACGCGCCAGTACAGCACCAGCAGCCCGCACCGAGTGCCACTCACCACTTTAGTGCCGTAGTATATATGCGCCAGGGAGCACGCGAGGCACAGCACGGTGAGCAGCATCAGCTCGGACATGGGCGACACGCGCCAGTACAGCACCAGCAGCCCGCACCGAGTGCCACTCACCACTTTAGTGCCGTAGTATATATGCGCCAGGGAGCACGCGAGGCACAGCACGGTGAGCAGCATCAGCTCGGACATGGGCGACACGCGCCAGTACAGCACCAGCAGCCCGCACCGAGTGCCACTCACCACTTTAGTGCCGTAGTATATATGCGCCAGGGAGCACGCGAGGCACAGCACGGTGAGCAGCATCAGCTCGGACATGGGCGACACGCGCCAGTACAGCACCAGCAGCCCGCACCGAGTGCCACTCACCACTTTAGTGCCGTAGTATATATGCGCCAGGGAGCACGCGAGGCACAGCACGGTGAGCAGCATCAGCTCGGACATGGGCGACACGCGCCAGTACAGCACCGCGCCCAGCACCAGCGCGTACGGCACCAGCAATCCGTTCAGTGCCTCGCAACGGGTATCGCTCATTTGGGACACGATTAAACGACACTGAGGAAGAAAAAATCCAATTAAAAACATAATTTACCCTACTACAAGGCCAATGTTAAATTTAGCCTATGTTATTTTGGCTACGAAGCAGTGACTGTAAGAAAAACAAATGAACACTCACGTTTATATTTGAGAAAATTGTGCCGGTTAGAACAAAGAAGAGCCTCGGTCCTCTATTGATAATATCCGTTGGCGAGTAGAGCACCCAAATAGTGCTTAACATGAAGAACAAAAACAGAGGAATGAGCGGTCTTATTGCTTCGCAGAACGACCGCATTTTACCAGTCTTATCTCGGTAAGATCTGGAAAAAAAAGTAAACAATATATTGCTAGACACATCACACTCAGTCAATGTCAAAAAAATAAAAAAGATGACGTAAAAAAGATAACCATCAAAATAATCTATTATGAATAACATGTCCATAAATTTTATGATTCTACCCTCACTTATTTTAACTATAATATGTACCTCTACAATTGATAAAACTATAATAACAATCAAATGTAACTAACTATATTACTACAAAAGGATAACTATATACTGTAGAATGATGATAGAGATGCAATAGCATCTCTAAATTTTCTGATTCTACCCTCTTTCATTTTCAAACCTTTACCAATTTTTAACCGACTTCAAAAAAAAGGAGGAGGTTATCAATTCGGCCGGTATATTTTTTTTATGTATGTACACCGATTACTCCGAGGTTTCAGAACCGATTTTTGTTCGATGCGGGATGGTGTCGAATTGGTCCCATAAAAATTTTATTCGGATAGGCCCAGTAGTTTTTATTTTATGAGCATTTTTGTCTGTAGGTATTTGTAAATTTTGCAAGTGCAAGTTTGAAGTCGGTTGTTTTTAACGCAGTTATCACTTGTACTTACTTATAAATGTTCCACAGTATAACAGTCTGGCTGGTTAGTGCAGCGGAGAGGTACAGTGTGAACTCGAACACTATACCGGGTGTTAAGCCTCCAGGCAAACTCGCGTGCCAAGCGTGTGGACCTATCACTGATGTCACAAGTAGGAGGATGCAGGAACCCTGGTATTAGGAAAGGGTTTTTTTTATATTTTTTCATATATATTGTACCTAGTAAGATGAAGGAACTTAGAATGGTGAAAAAAATTATCTATTTTATATTCGAAATGATGGAAGTTTCAGTCTATTTGGAGGCCTTCCGTATTATTATTTTTTTTTGCGATAGAAAGATATCTTTTGAAAAATCCTTATGTTAGAACATTGTACATTTTTTAATGTCTTTCGTGTTTTGATGTAAAGAGATTAAGTGTAATAATTTTTACTTTAAATATTTAGTTAAAACAATCAAGTTTTTATTTGGTTGTCCAAAGCATGACGTAATGACAAAATATGTATGAAAAAATACCATTTTAATAACTTATCATGGAATTATTTTTGAAGTTATACTTCTTTTGGCGCGATGGAGAAAAATGATGAGAGTGAATTTCTACGATGCGCGCGCACACCGACACCTAAATTTAACAGCATGAAGTTAGTTCTAGGTGGTATGAAAATTGATAACTATGTTCAAGTTGAATATTCTAGTATTTTCCATACGCCAAAGAAGTATAACTTCTAACGCGTGTACATAAGTACACACACTCTTTTTTATAAAAAAGTTCAATTTTGAACTGCTATTGAATTGAAATTACAAGGTAACCATCATACGCGTCGATTAAAAAAGTAAATTTTACAACACCCTAACTCAATATTAAAATTTAAAATAAAAAAAAATATCTACTATAATGCCTTTGTAGCTGTTATATTTATATAAGTTATTTAGTATTCTTGTTTCTGTATATTTTTGTGTTGATGTAAATAACTTTTGGCTGACCATAATTAAATAAATAAATAAATAAATAAAAACGACGTGTGGCACTCGGGGACTGCCGCGGTAAAGCTTTTGCATGCTATGTCTTCAAGCCACACCTACGCCCGTCGGAGTGGGGAGCGTGAGGTTTTTTCGTTACGGAATTTCTCGATTCGGTCCCCGCGCTCAAGGCCCGCGATAGAAGCTATGCAATAGCTTAATACTTCGTAGACCATAATATTTGATAGTTGATACTTGATACTACAATATAGTATTACCGTGATCATACACACCCAAATACACACATAGGTACACAAAAAAGTTTAATTTCCGTCAACACAGTAACAAGATACTCACAATCATAGTGAAGTCGTATCCCCACGGCAGAAACATAACACCCGTGTTGTATTTCTCCCAGTGAGTCAGGTAGAAGTTTATAAATATGTTCCAAATCACGAAGAAAAATCGCTTCGGGCTCAGCTCGTCCCTGGAGTACGGAGAATTAATCTCTTAATTAATTTAACATTCTAAAATTAAGGAAAAAAGTCCTAATATTGCACGCCTCATAAGCGAAGCGTTGAGGTGGGTACTACTGTCACTTCGCGCAAATCATCTGATTTTTCAAACTTAAAATGTCTTTATGTATCATACATTGCACTTGTAAGATAATACATACACACACATATTAAGAAAAAACACTATTTTTAACATTCATGATATTTTTGATGTCATTTTTGTTATTTAAACTAGTTAAAAAACAGTTTAAAAAAGTTCTGTCTTGGACGTCCGTGTGTCTGTATGTGCGGAGGATTTTCTTGTTAACACGATAGCGACCGAAATACTTTACTAATCGAGTCTTTTTTTTTCTCTTACGCTTGAGTATGCTCAGGAATAGAACCCTTTCATTTTTCAGGGTCTGATTCGATGTGGTTTAATTGTTATTAAATAAACAAAAAAAATATCGACTATTTTTCTTTTTTTTTTATATTTATAGTGTACTCAAAATTCACCATTATAAACTCGATTCTTTATACTATAAGCCAAGGTTTAAAAAAATAAGTTGGTAGTCAGTCCCTTAAACCGGCGCAGTTTCACATCTAGGTGGGGCCACAAGAAAAATAGCTCAATTATTACGGTACCGAATTCTTTACTTTTCCAACTATTTTGAGACAGTACAAGAGCATTGGCACATGAGAACAAGTGTATCTACATACTTATATTATATACACCTTTATAAATAATCAATTTTATTGTAAAGGATGAGATTATGAGGCGTGCACTTTTGGATTTTCCAAATTATTTTATATTTCTGTTTTCAGAAATAAATTAAGGCTAAAAATCAGCTCACACAAGTGGAAAATATAAAAAATGATATCAAAAGATTTCATAAAATATTTATGACATTTTATATTTATGTCGGTTATATAATCAAGTTTTATTAGCCAATAAATAATAATGAAAGATATGTATCTAAACTGACAGATATTATGTATAACTGGTTTTTTGCGACGGAAATATTATACTTTTAACATCGAAGCGAGTACAACATACATTAGATTTTAGTCCCAAATTCTAATACATACTTCATTAGGTACTATACGTTTATGTAAAGTAATAATATCTTTAATAGTAACTAGCGGTCCGCCCCGGCTTCGCCCGTGGTACATATTCACGTTTTCTCTACATAAGAACCATCCTCGTACTTCAGGGAATATAATAAAAAAAGAATTAAAGAAATCGGTTCAGCTGTTCTAAAGTTATGCGCTTACCAACACATTTTGGGATTCATTTTTATAAAGATTAAATTCCTTTCATAAAATTTAAACCACGTTAGATAAATCGCGCGATAGACAACACTCGCCATATAATCATACGTATAAATAGACACTATTTTTAGCGTTTATCGTGATTTATGCTAATTGAATTCTTGCGTATTTTCGAAGTGAAACTTCTTTAGGCGCGTTGATAGTTAAATTTCAACGACGCGTCATGGCAATGCCGTCACGTCAAGGCAACGATTTTGGTATCTTTGAATCTGGAGAAAAGAAGTTTCACTTCTGACACGTATGCTCGGCACACACGCTCTTTTTTCAGATACCAACCTTCCGAATATGCTGTAGAGACACGTGGGTATAAGTACGGCGGAATAAGAGTCAAGTCCATGGTCAAACAGCTCGCCGAGGGGACCACTGCTACCGGTGCGGCGGGCCTGCTTGCCGTCTATACCATCTGTAAAACGTAGCGGATAAAATAAAACATTATTTGTGAATATCTAATCTACTGTAATTATTCGATCTTATATTTTGTGTAAAATTATCTACGGGGTAAAATGGTATTGTATAATCCGCTGCTTTCTACCATATGCCTACTGAATTGTCTTAATTTATTTTAGATCTTAGATACCTAGGTACATTTGTAGAAGATGTGAACGAACGGACGAACGTAATTTTACTTATCTAACTAAGTACATAATATTATTTAAAAGTTTTAAAAAGACGTCGGTATTTTAACATCCCATTAGAAAATGACCACAAATTAAACAAACGTCTACGCGATTTAGTTTAAAAACCGGGTTATTCAAGGTCTTACTTGTTATTAAAAATATTTAATGACATATGCACATTATTGACTATTGTTCTTGACTATTGTAGGTATTCATGTCAATAAATCATAGTATGAACTATGAACTACCTATGTTTATCTTTTAAAAATATATCAATTAACTACCTATGTAATTGAAAAATGAAAAATAAGTAGTTATGTATGTACTTATGCATATGATAAAGGCATTTATGATTCATGTTAAAAAAATTGTCCTAAATAAACCAAGTAAATTCTAATTCTTCATTTGCTACTGAAGTAGACCTACGGTAAGATTAGGAACTAATACACAGTGCATTTCTTCACACTCCTTTTGATAAGATGTGTCAGAGCAGAGTAACTAAGTTGAACGTAAATAAATAAATTCTATATTAAGAGACGTTATCAAAATATAACACACTCGTGTCTAGTAGTACAATCTACTAGTAAACAATTTTATTATGTTGATTCATAAATATGCTAATTATGAAAGTTTTATCAACTATTACGTTAATGAGATTTGAGAATGTGTTTCAAAGTTTCAGATCGTTAATTTAATAATTAACGTTTTCATTCAACAATACCTCGTACATACGTAGTATATTATTATTAGTCTGTGCTCGTACTTAATGTCTTTTCGACTTTATTTCTACAATTTTAATAAATTTTCCCAAAAAGGACAGAGCTCAGTAGGTAATATTTTTTTTACTGAAAGGGACCTTACAAGAGAATAAATGATCTTTCTAATAAAATTATCATTTTTAAACAGTAGATATTACTATCTAGCGTTGAGCGTTGGCCGTTGGTTAATTTGATGAAAAAAATAAACCAGCATTCCTGCAGTGTATTTCGAGCATATTTTTTTTTTGAGCACAAGGTGAAAAATTCTTTATTAATTACATCTAATCATCTTTTCTAAATTGCATTTTGAACGAAAAATATGCCATACTAAGAAATATAATATTATAAAATATACTTACTATTCTTCGTTCTTATTCTCCAACTGGTAGGCAATTACATATTGCGCTTGTTTTACTACAACACCATAACGACCTATTTGTAATAAATCCGCTTCTGTGTAATCTCACATAATATTAGTCTTGACTTGACTTCATAACTAACAGTGATAATATTACAAAATAAATAGGTAGTGTTTGTTATTTGTAAATAACATCTGAATGGAAAAGAGATTTATCAATTTTCTGCCTCAACGAACGAACTACTATCTATTTTAATGTTTATCCAGATTATTCGCATGTTACGGCTGGGAAAAAACAGAATTTGAAACTCTATAACAAATAACAATGTAGCTTACTAATGATTAAATAACTTTTAAATCGGTCAAGGAGATTTAGTTATGTCGTAGCAAAACAACCAAAAAATTCAAATCTTTCCTTTTTATCAGATCAGTTTAAACATATCCTTTAATTCATATCCAATTCCATATATCTGTGCATTTTGGGAATATGAAATCGATCCTGCATCCGGTTTACAGAGACCATGGTTTCTAATTGATAACGTATCTAAGCGACACCGTAACATGAGATAACAAAGGGCAGTTGTAATCATTGTATTACTATTTCATTAATCATTATTTAACTAGTTCAAATCTAGCGTAAAAGCTGATTTATTGAGTGGATTCACTAACACTCTTAATTATTATAGGTTCTATAAAACTTATAGGCGTGAATATGTAATAACGGTGGAGATATTTGCAAGCTGTTAACCGGTTTCTCGTATCTTATACATCAAAGTAACTACCTATTAAATCTAATTGGACGTAAAATATATGCGTAATATTATACGCAATTGTATGTGACAAGTGTGCAATTTATTTTACTAACGAACTTGTCATCAGGCCATGTAGCACTACTAATATTGTAACGACGAAAGATTAGTTTTTTTTTTGTAGCAATTTAACTCAAAAACTACCTCACTGATTTTAAGTTTTTTTTTTTTTATCATTTATACGATTTTAATATGCTAACTACTTCTGCATAGTAAGTGGTAACAGTAGCGTCTGTTTCGGCAACCCCTGTGGCTCCATCAGAAAGCGGCTAGGAACTTTAATAGATAATGAAATGCTATATCACTATAAATAGAAAAAATTCCAAACGATCAAAATTTAAGTCGATAATAGGATAAATAAGGCAAATAACTTAGACCTTGCGCTTCGTAATCAGATTACGAGCTTCACATAAAATGTGGCTATTACGATAATGAGTTATTCAGGCAATTTCATATATTTTTTTCCATTGACTGTCATGGTAATTTAGATGAGATTTGTACAGATTATATGCATTACACATTGTAAGTGACCTCGTGTCAAAGATAATGAGTGCCGCGTTTGAATTAAGTACGTGATTTTATTCATCGATACACGTGAATCGATATTTATGACATTTTTTTAATATTTGTTTTTTATATTTAACTTGCTAAGTATAAAAATTCTGCAAAAAAAAACAAAAAGCCTTGAAGAAACGGTTTATGTATTTCGCATTTTATTAAATTAATAATAAGGCATACTTTAAAAAAAAAAAGTTTTATGTCAGCATTGAACGAATCAATAATTTTTTCGTTTGAAAATAAATCGTGTACTTCACACATAAAGGCGACGTCACATGTTGAACAATGACCTCTGGGTCAAGTTCACTTATAAATTGTTTCGCTTTTACGTATACACAACACTAAAGCCGTCGCGATTCCCCCGATAACAAGATTAGAAACTCAACAAATTAAAAACCATTTGATTTTTTACTACTCACTTGATATACATTATAGAATAGCATTTTTGAAAGTTGTTTCAGCAAGGTTCAAGTACCTACCATAAAATACAATACAAAAATTTTAATCAAGGTAAACTTACTGAATTTTATTCTCTTGTTTTTATTTCAAGAGTTTAGTTTTTTTATAAAGAAATCCTGACAACGCAATAAAATCACGTTTAAAATCTGTTAAAAAGTCTTTCACTTCTAAATCCATACTAATATTAAAAAGCTGAGGAGTTTGTTCGTTTGAATGCGCTAATCTCGGGAACTACTGGTCCGATTTGAAAAATTATTTCGGTGTTAGATAGTCCATTTATCGAGGAAGGCTATAGGTTATATATTATCATCACGCTAAGATCGACAGGCGCGGAGCAATGCGGGTGAAACCACGGGGAACAGCTAGTGTATTATAAAATGCTCACACAAAATCCTACAATATAAAATACAAAAAAAAAATCCTATATATACCTTTCTATTTAAAGGGGATCTCTTAGTTTCTATTTATCTTAATTAACTGTATAATATGAACAATGAACCACAGAAAAAATCTGAAGTTTTTAGCTGGCAGTCCAATCTTTTAGCAAGTAAAGTAAAGCTGATGAAATGTTGTAAATCTTTTGGAATATTATAATATTCTAATATTTGTTTAATTCATCCTCAAGTGCATTCTTTTTCCATTTTAATTTTTGTGTAGATTGCTTCAATACGTTTGCATGATTGGATGATCATAATAAAGTATCAACCTAAACTTGATTTTTATTTTTACAATTACTATCTTATAAATTTAAAATAATTTCTCTATCATTGATATGTACAATGGGTTACTAAGAAACATATTCATTTTGTTTCTTTGCATTACCAACAAGTTTCTTTCATGTTACTATAACCCAAAAAAAAATATACCAATAGCCAGAATGGTTAAACCTCCTCCTTTTTTTTAAATTTGGTTAAAAAATTTGTTCTCAAGTGTTACCTACACGATTATACTTTATAAATAGAAAACACAAATAGCACCATAAATGGTATTGTAAATAAATAAATAAAACATTACCTAAAGTGTAAGCCACAAATAGATTAACAGACGACACAGCCCACACCCAACTTGGTATATGGTCGTTTGTCACATTGTCCTCAGTTAGAGCGTGGAATCCATAATCATAGTAGGTGAAGAGCAGGAAATTAAATACAGTCAAGAGGAATCCACCAAATGTTAGGAGATTCGGTGCAACCCACATTGGACAAAACTGTAACCATATTATTGTATTAATTGTATGCACATCTAAGATTATTTATTTTAAATTAATTACAAAAATATATTATTGCTTCTTACATTACTTTTAGGCTAATCATACATAAAATAGTTGAAATGATAATAATTTTCAACTGCTGTTGAAATTTAGCAAAGCTACATTCAAATTAACCCATTGACCACCGAGCTGCCCCATCGGGAATAGACACAATAGATTTTCTATTGTGTCTGTGATTCCGGGGGCTGAGGGATATATGTTTGGATCAAGATATTTATTAATTTTTATTAATAACTAGCGGTCCGCCCCGGCTTCGCCCGTGGTACATATTTACGTTTTCTATACATAAGAACCATCCTCGTACTTCAAGGAATATAATAAAAAAAGAATTATCAAAATCGGTTCAGCTGTTCTCAAGTTATGCGCTTACCAGCACATTTTGGGATTCATTTTTATATATAAGATTGATAAGTGTAATTCCAATAAGCTTATAATTGAATAGGATTTTCATACAGCATGTAACCAAATTGCATTACCTGGACACACCAATCCCAGAAAGGATGCATAACATATTGGCTGAGGACACTAGTATCGATTGAATTGTACTGGAAATATTAAAAAGACTTGTAAGTATAAGGATTATAAAAACAAACATAACACGATTGCTTTTCTATATCATATAGGTATATAGAAAAGGTATACTCAAATTTCGTAGTTAGGTACCTATAAAACTATAAAGTAATTAATTGAAGAAATTATATTGCAAAATTACCTTGTATTTCTCAAATCCTTCCAATTTATCTTTAGACAGGAAACGTGCCATTATATTATATTTATTTTACTTCACTTCATAACAAAACGAGCTATCGGTCACATATACATGATGTTTTTGTTGAGCATGTAAGGTTAACACGCAGAATCAGCACATATTATATGCATTACAAGCTCTTTAAAATTTGCCGACAAAAATGGATCCACCAAACTTCAATCAATACAACACAACAGCACCGGCTTTTGAATGAAACTAAACTTCAAATTTGAAAATTGAATTTTGAAATCAATCAAATAACTTTATAATTTTGGGATGTCACAAATTCTAGTCTTTTGGGTATTAAATATCAAGTGTTGCTATCCATAAATATTATAATATGGTTTCAATGTGGTTTCAATTATTGTTTTATGTAGATTTAAATATTATATGAGGAAATTTCGTCTACGTCTATTATTAATTATTATATTCTTATCATGATCACCGGGCATTATTATAATATGTAATATGTTATTTATAATTTACACAGATAATTTACTTAAACATTTACTTTCAGAGTATATAATATTATAAACTATGACATTAGAGAGATTTACTCTGTTCATTTACTGTAGAGATTGGTAGAGATTTATAATTTATTTATAGCGGGAATTTCAATTCCGAATGTATTTCCCAAAGATTTCCCACGTATTTCCGATAAAAGATTTCCGAATGGGAATTTTAGTGGAATTTCAACAGATGAGACCTTGCAATGTACAAAATTAAAATTATAAAACATTAAAAAGATTGAATTTTTATGATTTAATGCGACTACGTTTATTTTAACTAAAACGTCTTGTAAGAGGAATTTAATTTAAGAATTTCTATTATTAATCAGAATAATTATACATGTACCTATATTTAATTATATAAATAAATACAGGGCCGGAACTTGTGGGGCCCTGGGCTGAAACTACCCAGGGGCCTTTTTTTTTGGAAATGTTTATATTTTCTTAATACTTACTTTCGCAATTTTGTTATTTTAACATATTCAAATTTGATTTTAAATCGTTTTATTAATTCAGGAGTCTATTGCGGACAAACAAAGTACCTAACACGTAATTTTTTTATACATATTTAGATAATAAAAAAATAATAAAATAATGTTATTCATCCATACTAATATTATAAATGCGAAAGTAACTCTGTCTGTCTGTCTGTTACTCAATCACGCCTAAACTACAGAACCAATTTGCATGAAATTTGGTATAGAGATATTTTGATACCCGAGAAAGGACAAAGGCTACCTTTTATTGCAAAATATGTACCACGGGCGAAGCCGGGGCAGACCACTACTTTATTATAAATTAGTAAAATAATCTGACAGTTATGTTATTTAAATAATAATTTAGAAATTAACCTTTCTCCATTTTTGTGCTGCAAATACTTTTATTGGTCATCACATTGCAAGTCTTTTGTTAGATCACAATGTAAATAAATATGTAAATAGTAGTAAATCGTAAATAGTTATATATTGACACCCTAAAAGTTGTCTCAAAACTTACATATGGTATGGTTTAAGCAACTATTTAATTTCAAGGTCAAATGAAAATTCAAAATGAAAATTCCCGGAAAATGTCTGGAAAATATCCGGAAAATGCCTGGGAAATATCCGGAAAATGCCTGGGAAATGCCCGGAAAATATCCGGAAAATGCGTGAAAATGTCCGGGAAAAGTGTGGAAAACGCCTGGAAAATCCTCGGAAAATGCCTGGAAAATCCTCGGAAAATGCCAGGGAAAAGCCTGGAAAATATCCGGAAAATGCCTGGGAAATGCCCGGAAAATCCTCAGAAAAGGCCTGGAAAATCCTCGGAAAATGCCAGGGAAAAGCCTGGAAAATAACCGGAAAATGCCTGGGAAATGCCCGGAAAATGCTTGGGAAATGCGTGAAAATGTCCGGGAAAAGTGTGGAAAACGCCTGGAAAATCCTCTGAAAATGCCTGGAAATCCTCGGAAAATGCCTGGAAATCCTCGAAAAATGCCAGGGAAAAGCCTGGAAAATATCCGAAAAAGCCTGGAAAATAACCGGAAAATGCCTGGGAAATGCCCGGAAAATTCCCGGAAAATATCTGGAAAATGCGTGAAAATGTCCGGGAAAAGTGAGGAAAACGCCTGGAAAATCCTCGGAAAAGGCCTGGAAAATCCTCGGAAAATGCCAGGGAAAAGCCTGGAAATATCCGGAAAATGCCTGGGAAATGCCCGGAAAATTCCCGGAAAATGCCTGGAAAATATCCGGAAAATGCCTGGGAATTTCCCGGAAAATGCCTGGAAAATCCTCGGAAAATGCCAGGGAAAAGCCAGGCAGGCATTTTCTGGATATTTCCCAGGCATTTTTCGGATATTTTCCAGGCTTTTCCCTGGCATTTTTCGAGTATTTTCCAGGCATTTTCCAGGCGTTTTCCACACTTTTCCCGGGCATTTTCACGCATTTTCCGGATATTTTCCGGGAATTTTCCGGGCATTTCCCAGGCATTTTCCGGGAAATTCCCAGGCATTTTCCGGGGTTTTTCCAGGTATGTTCCACTTTTTCCCCGGACATTTTCACGCAGGCATTTTCCGGGGACATAAATAATAATAAAATAATAATAATAATAAATCTTTATTAGCAAGCAGGCCAGTTACATTAAAAATTAACAATCTATGTACTTACAAACTAATTAATAAAACCTACTAGCTAAAAGGAATGCCGCTCAGCATTTTACAGTGAAAGCATAGACTTTCACTGCAGAGCTGATTTTCAGCGACACCTTATTTATACTTATGTCTAATTACCTACTTATAAAAAGATTTACTTAATGTTAATATTCAATATAAGTAATAAATAAATAATTAATATAAATATAATAAAAAAATAAATAAAAAAAACATAATAAATAAAATCATAAATAGTAGTACTTATAAATAAACAATTTATATTTTTTTAAGTGAATAAATACAATACATTACATACAATTATATACATTACAATACAAGCCAAAACCAGACAAGTGCGTAGAATTACAAACGAGCAATGAAATGTTTAAACATGTTTCTGTTTGATTAAAAGGTACGCTGTTAAATGTTTATTAAATGAGAATTTTGATTTCTTATCCCTAATAGGAGGACATCCGGAAAATGCCTGGCAATGCCTGGATAATTCCCGGAAAATGCCTGTAAAAGTCCCGGAAAATGCGTGAAAATGTCTGGAAAAAGCGTGGAAAATGCCACTTCAAATTTGCGAAGTAATTAAAGCAGAAAACCAAAAAAAGAAAAAGAAAGCTAAAATCTTTCATATTAAATGTATATGGGTACTTAATGTATGGGAGGGTTTAAAGATAATTTTTTTGATATTTCTCGATTTATTTTTAAAAATTTATTACGGCCATTTTACTCATAAGGTTAAGTACTTTCGATATCAGTTTAAAGTTTTTTGTTATCTGTAATACTTGCGGAAAAATCGCCTGTGCACACTTAACGATTACACCCTGTATAAGTATTTACAGACTTACAGCTGGGTATCTCGAATTCCGAGATTCTTACCTAATTTAACCTTACATGACTTGGCCATAACTCGTTCGGGCTCGTACATATTAAGAGTTAAAACGCATTCAATAACGCATTTCGTTAAAAAATGACAAATGTTTATAAGTATATAAATTTTTAATTGTACGTTGATAGTTATAAAAAAATTATTTCGGTGTTAGATAGCCCATTTATAGTGGAAGGCTATTATATCATCAGGCTAAGACCAACAGGATCTGAGCCACGTGAGTGAAATCGCGGGGCGCAGCTAGTTATTATTATGTATAACTACCTATATAAAATAACCAAATAATTTCAATGAGATTTATTTTCTATAAGTTGAAAATCAACATGCAAACATCCTTTTAGGTACATGTTAGCAAAAGTTATTGAAGTAGGTAGTTATGCGATTTTCATCAATTTTTTTTTTCGAAAACCGACTACAGATTTTTTTTCAAATTATCGCCCATTGTTTTTATCGGGGTATGGGGGCCCTTTTAACCTCGGGGCCCTGGGCTGCAGCCCATAAAGCCCATGGGTAGATCCGGCCCTTATAAATACCACAAATAGTTGTACCTTTAATATTAATTTGATTATTTTAATCACTAGTTAGATCTGGCACCATTAAAACTTATAATACAATAACTTTTAACTCGTTTTTGAGCCATTTTTATTACCTAATGATCGGTGACAATACCATAATAATTATTTCATGACTTTATCCGCGTATTTTAATGCGACCCAAGTATTGCAATTTCGTAACGGACTAATGAAAATAGATTAAAGCAACTGTAGGCATATCCAAGAAATTATTATAATAAGTATTTGTTTTTTGATAAAAATAAATATTAATTGGGTGACTTTTGACCCCGCAATGCATGTGTTATCTTGGAATCGTTCCGTAGTAACTTTTTGTGGAAAAATATTACACAAATTACCTTTCATAAAGCTAGTCCAAGGTCAAATTTAGCTATAAATTTGGCATATCAACCTATATTGATTCCACATGATTCGCATTAACAGCTATCAAAATTTAAATAGGTACCATTATCTTTTGTGAGTACGATTAGTGATAAAATCATTATCATAGATATCATAAATATAATCACTCGGAGGTAATTATAATACGTGGGCTGGTCTTACAGAAAATCGGCAAAATTATCAGGGTTTGTAATATCTTTCTGATAATACGTAATGTTTTCGTATTGTTGTCTTAAGGAACTGGGTACGGGATGATATTAAAACATAAATAGATTATTTATGTGTAAGTGTTCGTGACACAACATCGTCTCAGGCGTTTATCAGTATTTCACTTTAATAATTTATGTGACAATGAATAAAATATTTTATAAATCGTCGTCTTTGCGTGGAAAGACGAATCTGTTAAGGCAAATAGCCTATTATTCAACTGCAAAGGTATGTTAGAAAATATTTTGAAAATCCGTATCGCTCTTTTTTTCGAATTTAAATGTTAAGTAAAAATAATACCCCAAAAATATTTTTTTTTCCATTTAATAATAGTTAGATTGATTAATAACTCAAATACCTAACAATAAGGATTATTTCTCAATATTTAATTTTTTTTTATTTATACTGTAAGAAAATACTTTTCATAATTTAGATAATATTAGTAGCAGAATCTGTAAATTTAATTATCCAATTAATTCAAAGCATATCTACAAATTTCTTTATTTTAAATAAGTAAGGGTTAATGTTTAAACTTTATATCTACAGATAATATTAATTTCATATTTATTCCTGATAAAAGAAGAAGATAGAATTCTGTACTATTTCACGATTGAAAATATTCTAATTTAGTTACCTAATTATTATATTTTTATGCACCTACTTTACTTTACTTTTTGTATCACGATAGATTCTATTCAGAAAAAAACGTTGAACTGAAAAATATGTTAATCTACTTTTAATGTTCTTGCAGATTTATAGATACGCTATCGATCAATAGGAATTAACTTTTTAACAAACATGCTTATGATAAGCTAAAGTTACGATGGAAACAGCCTTTAATCTGTTTATCAATATTTATTATTTTCATTCATTATCTTGAAGGTGTGTTGAGTTCTCAGTAAATATTGCGAAAATAAGGTCAGCTCGCGCTCAGCGTCATCAAGCTTCAATTACACGAGAATATAATATAATAAAATATGCTTTCACTGAGAAAATATTATGATCATACTGAACTGAATTTCGAAACTTCTATTCATACCGCTCAAAGAAACAAAATAAGGCAAAGTTCGAGAGATTCATAGGCGGCTATGCAAAGCTTATAAAAACTATGTACTTTTAATGCTGGTCGGTACTTAGATATTTAAAATTGTCAGGGATATTCTGTAGGTAGGTGTGTAAGAAAAGAGATAATTTACCTTCTAGTGCTTAATTAAAATTACACTCGTAGAATCATTTTGTTTATACTAACTTCTAATTATTCGCAGTAGGTAATTTAATGCAGAGAAAAATGTTATAATAGGCATTATACCCTAAGATTTACGTTTTAGCCCCGTAGAGTGATTGCAATTCGTAGAGAAGATCAATCAGTATGGGAGAGACGCGCCCCCTTTGCCCCCTTGAACGTGAACCGGCTGGTGAGGCAGGGGGTCAAAGTTATAGTACAGCCTTCAAATCGAAGAGCTTATCCTATGCAGGTATGTGCATCTATATTATTTGAATGACAATTTGTTTGAAACTATAATTAGATTAGCTACCTATATTGAATTCTGACACAAAATAACAAAAGGCATACATAACTTTTTTTAAGAATTGAGCTTTCACCGTCATTTCACGTAGTTTATATTATGTAGAGGTAGAGCTATTTGAAAACAATCATAAACATGTATTACCAATTTAAAACATTACAGTCATACATAAACGCTGGTGCAGTTGTCCAAGAAGACATCAGCGAGGCAGGAGTCATATTTGGTGTAAAGCAAGTGCCTGTCGATCTTCTCATACCGAACAAAACTTACTGCTTCTTCTCACACACTATTAAGGCTCAAGAGGCCAATATGCCAATGCTTGACGCTATATTAGCGAAGGTAATGTATAACGGTTCTTTTAAATTCGAATTTAATAATGCAACGGTTATTTTTGAATGAGCGTTGGCGTAACTACCTTGCATATTTACCTAGCTCTACCATCACGGACCTACCTAGACTCTATCATTCAAACGGACTCAGAAATGTTGTAAACTATTTCAATATTGGTGACGATTAATTCGCTCAAAATTATAGATTAAGATAATACCTACCACCTTAAGATTTCCCAATGCATATATTTTATAATCTCTGTATTTTTAACCCAATAACTTCATAATGTAAAAATTTAAACACCTTTTACTTTACATTTTCATCTGCATTCCAGAACATTCGGCTTATAGACTATGAGAAGTTAATGGATGATTCCGGTAACCGTGTAGTGGCTTTCGGTAAATATGCCGGCGTCGCTGGCATGATCAACATTTTGCACGGTTTGGGTTTACGACTACTGGCTCTGGGCCACCACACACCTTTTATGGTAATTACCCGGACTATTATAAAAAAAAGTAAAACAGGTAGTTACTTACAAAATAAAAACCATAATATTATTTTACATTAGATAGATAAATATTAGACTAACCATGATCATGAATAAGGTAGCTATTTTAAAGCATCGTTTATTTACTTATTTATTTATTTTTACCATGACTTAAACATAAATAAGTAAATAAACGATGCTTTTTCGAATTCCTAGCCGGTATACATCAGTCAGTATCGACATTCGAAATCGAAAATTTAACAATAATTCCAAAAGTTTTCAAACTGCGGTCAAGTGAATGGATCATCGGGACGATTGGTTGACTGCTGAGATTGGTTGCAAATTTAATACGTGATATGAAATAATATATCGAAAACTTCTCCAAGTTTGCAGAACTTTTGGATTTTTTTCACGACCATACAGCAAAAAATAATTTAATTGCAATTTTAACAATGTTCCGGACTGCGGACAAGGTTGCAAAATGAGATTTATTTTCGTCCCAATGTACCATTCACTTGACCGAAGTTTCAAAACTTTTGGAATTGTTGTGAATTGATTGTTATGACTGACTGGAGTAGTAATTTAAAAACAAGTAATTTTCTAAACGAATGGAAAGGAATTTGCCGTTTGAAAGAATGGAAATATATTTAAAAAAATTCAGATGTATTTTTATAATACTAGGCAGTAGGTAACGATGATTGATTATAAAATGATAAGCAAATTATGAGGATAATAATTGTAAAAGATATCACAAGCAGCCGTACTTTCAAGTGTTTATTTCCTAAAAAAAAATTGTAAATAAAAATATGTTATAAGTAGCAAGCTTAGCTTAAATAAGTTATCTAATTTATTAACATGCTATTTGTTAGTGATTAGGGTAGGTATGTTATCGATGTTGAATGCAGATAAGAAATAGAATAGAACATGTGCGACTACAAATTACGTGGACTATCGTGATATTTCTTTAAAAATATGGTGGAATTACTTACATTACGTCATAATTAGTTTCATTATTTTCTGAACTTAATCTGCAACCGAATGAAATAATATAATTACCTATATAATATATATGTAGTATAAGCTATGGAATACTACGAAACGGTCATATTTAAACTAGTTTTCCTTTTGAAACAACAAAATACCTCTATAATATCGTCTAAGTTCTACGATATGGAAATAATCTTTTGCAAGAAACAAATAAATATTACCACTAGGTACTATAAACAATTATTTATTAATAAAATATTTATATATATAGCACGTGGGGCCAGCGCACAACTACCGTAGCTCTAGCATGGCCCGCCAAGCAATCCGGGATGCAGGGTATGAAGTGTCTTTGGGTATGATGCCGAAGTCACTGGGACCACTCACCTTCGTCTTTACTGGTTCAGGGAATGTGTCTCAAGTAAGTTATCACTAAATAATATCTACACATAGCATCAATACTTAAGTTACCAAAAAAAATTCGTATGTAGCAGTTATGTTTTTCTTATTCCTAAAAATCTTACTAAAAATCAACTCTGCTTATGTCAGATTACTAGATATGCAACTACTGGAAAACCTCATAATACAAATTACTTACTCTTAAAATAATTATTGGAAAAAAAGAAAATATGCATGGTAGTTTTAACGTAGGTATTGTACCTATAACTGAGAAGTATGTATTTACATTTTTGATATTCCGTTACGAAGTCTTGAGAATTAAGATATCCTAATGCTAAACGAAAATTTTATATTCAGGGCAGTCAAGAAATCTTCCAAGAGCTACCTCACGAATATGTACCACCAGAGATGCTTAGAAAAGTTGCTGAACACGGAAGTAAGTAGCTCTATTTACCATTTTTAATAAACAGCTGTATAGTAATTGCGTAATTCTTTATCAATAAAACAAATTAATCGATGATAAAAGTTAATGAATGGAAAATTTCATATAATACCTATACTTACGTAACGTAAAGAGTATTCACGAAAATTTTTAACTGGTGGTTTTAGCTGAAAACCACAGCATAAAAAGCTTCGTTTAATCAGCTATCAGTACAAAACGGAAATTCATGCTCAGTTGCATCCTTTTTCATGAACACACACACTACACATTCATCCTCTCTGTATTATTTGTGTAGTGAATGAATGTCTAAGGGCTAGCGCGCAAGAGCAACTTTTGTCTAGCAACTGTATGGGCGCACGTAGCGACGCAACTTCCTATAGAGTTGATGGGAGAGACAAAATAGTTGCGGAGACAAAAGTTGCTCTTGCGCGCTAGCTCTAATTTAATTTTAAAGGTCCGAACAAGATCTATGGATGTGAGGTCCGTCGTCGTCACCACTTGGTGAGGAAGAACGGTGGTGGGTACGACGCTCAGGAGTATGAGGAACATCCCGAAAGATACATCTCTACTTTTGCTCAAAAGGTATGAAAATATTTATATAATTTTTTAAATCATATTTGAAAATGCAAAAAAAATTATCTCGTGTATTACGAACTTTTACTTTCTCACTAAATAGGATTGAAAATTGATTTTTTTAGTCGACTTCGTTGCTAAGTATATGTGTACCTAATGCATTTATAAAAGAAATGGTTTGTAAAAGAAGTGTTTCATATTTTGCTATGATAAATTGGTACAAAATTTAAGTTTTAATTTACAAGCTTCGATGCTAGATGTATAAGATCGTTTACATAGGTATCTATATTATATGTATACCTTAATCGATTTGAATTTTGAATCATAATATAAACCGTAAGTATATAAATATAATAATATTATGATTGCATATTTAACATTAAGTAATTATAAATCGATAATAATATCGTTTTATTAAATTACAGCTTTATACTAGTTTATTGAGTAATAAACGCTAAATTATCATGAAAGGAGGTCATAGAGAGTAATTTGCGTCTTTTCATCATGCAAATAGTAGAGAAATGTAAATAATGCTGACTTATTATATTAGTATGTATATTAATATATCGAGCGATTACAGTCAATAAGTATACGCAAAAAAAAAAATTAATAAATTCGTCAACCAGCCTCTTGGTTTTTTTATTTACCTACCCGCATTTTTAACCGACTTCAATAAAAGGAGGAGGTTATCAATTCGGCCGGTATATTCTTTTAGTTATAATATTTAGAGAATAAGCGCAAATCCTTTTGAGTATATTCGTTTATATTTTAACATAATCAAAATGTTTTATTCCAGATAGCACCATACACATCAGTTCTAGTGAACTGTATTTACTGGGCCGTGGACAGCCCCAAATTGTTGACCATACCTGACGCGAAGCACCTCTTGCTTCCGACTCACACCCCCTGGTTGCCGACTAGTGTTGGGGCCCCGGCTTTACCCCATAGGTTTGTATAATAATTACGAAAATAAAATATTTTATTATCTTATAATGAACGTGTAATATCCAGGTGTGGTTTACAAATGATAATCTCAATCTTGCCATGAATATGTTAGGTAAGTAACTACAGTAATTAATAACTAATAGGTATATTACCTTTGTTAGAATTATTGTTATAAATATTATAACAAAAATATACGGAGACTATTTCTTTCCAAAACACTTAATTCTTAAATAGGTATGTAGGTAAATGTTATACACACATAATAATTAATAAATCATATTGATAATTAATCATTACGGCTTTTTATATTGTGATAATCATTGAATTTCATTTATCAGATATAAACGAAGCTGATTTCTGTTTTTATTTATAACATATCACATAACTATCCCTTAAAGCTACTTAAAAATAAGATTACTGATAAGTATCCATAAATTAAATTATGTCAAGCTATCAGAGTATCAAAAGAGCTTTAACGATTGCGATGCGATGCAAATTGGCGGTTTTTGCTCTACCTTTTTTTGTGGTGGCATTTATATTTATTTTCAGCAAACTTTTAAAGACGATACCCGTATAATTATATTCTTATCATTCGAGAGTATTCGATGAGATGCTACTTTTTCATTTGGTACCAATGAGCAGTTTTTGGGTATTGTAAAATCTGCTACATTAGCAATGCTCTCATTTTTATTTCAAAGAAAGAAGAGCATTTTTTTTTAATTAACGTAACATTTGCTTCTTAATACCAAGTAAACTGTTTTTAGAATGCTGGCAATTTGCGACATATCGGCTGACCCGGGCGGTTCAATAGAGTTTATGAACGAATGCACAACCATCGATACGCCTTTCTGTCTGTATGATGCTGATAGAAACAAGGATACCAAGAGGTAGAGTATTATTTTTAAGTTAGATTTACCAGAATTCTAGACTTTTAAAGCTTTATTTTTTTCTAGCACCTTCACTTACGTCCTGTTGTCTTTGCCTTGTGTTTTTTTCAACTTTAATTGAGTAAGCTTCTTTTCTTTTACGAGCTGTATAAAAAAATCGATAAATTAATTATTGTCAACGCAAAAACGTTTTTTTTACGAAGCATAGCAATATACTTACTTAACTGTAACTAAGCTAATGCAGCATACACAGCAGCAACATATATTATTATTTATCCGTGTTTTTTACAGTTTCAAAGGTCCAGGTGTTCTAGTATGTTCGATTGACAACATGCCCACACAATTACCGAGGGAGTCTACGGATTTCTTCGGAGACCTACTGTACCCATATGCTGAAGATATCATGAGCTCGGATGCGTCACGGCCACTGGAGGAACATAGTTTCTCGCACGTTGTACAAGGCGTAAGTTATATGATTCTCTTTATTTATTTCAGGTTTTTTTTGCAATACAATGCAAAAAAAAAACCCTGAAATACAGCTTTTTTGTATTATGTTCGCTATCTACATGTTGGTTGATTTTTGTATAAGTGAGGTATAATTTTATTCTACGTATGTAAATTCGGGCTTTAGGAATTGAGGATGTTATTATTTTGTAAGGGATGTTCTTTTAATTGCCTAAATATATGTATCCGTGCCTTTAGAAATGTATTTTTATAATTCATTTAATTGATTCATAAATATTTGTAATCTAACGCTACATTGCGTTCAAAATTAGATCGTAATTAATGGAACATTTTGAACAATAGATATGCATTCTTGCGTTGTTTGTGGAGAAATGTTATTGTTATAATAACAAGTTTATCACATTAATAATAAAAGATAACTTGCCCTGAATACTTTCACCCGATAAGCGTAGCGTGATTGACATTCGGCAATGTGTAATCTTTGTTGATTGTGCTTTGATGTACTAATTATTTATGTTCAACTGATTTTGCTTTAGATTTATTCCACTGCTTTGTTTATTTTTGGGATTATCGACTATCGAATGTGATGTAGCAGGTAATCTGTATAATTTCGCTGTTTACATTCGCCACGGGCGCGGGCGATGTCAGTTTAGGAATACTCCCAGTTTTGAAATTGTCCCCACCATCTTTGAATTTTGTCTAATCTTTGAAATTTTCGATTGAAATTATTTGAATCTCTTTGTACGTGGTGGGTACTTAGATACCAAAAGGCAAAAAATAGCCATTTAAATTAACAAAAAGTAGGTACTTAGTTATTAAATAGAAGTTAATAAATATTTGAATTGTTATGACTTCACATCATTATCAATACTCAGTTCTATATCATTTGTATTTATAATCGTAATCAAACATTTCAGGCAATTATCACGAGCAACGGTCGGCTAACTCCATCGTTCGAGTATATCAACGAATTGAGGATGTCTAATAAGTGAGTGATATTTTTTTGTGTTATGTGACTTAATAAATAGACAAAAATAAAAAGTTATGGTAGCAAAGCCTTTTACGTGCAACGTTTTTTCGTTCTGACGGACAAACGCCGCGTTCAACTGACCAAAGTTATTAACGTGCAAACTGTTGTTTATATTTTCAATTTGGCTGTATCCGTATTTCACAATAGGTAGGTACAACACATAACGAAGAGGACGGTGTCTAAATGATTAAGTTTTATCAAAATATTTACAGCCGTTCCCGTCATAAAGTGGAGGGCCATGACCAACAAGCACCGATAACAATTTTGGGCAGTGGGCTTGTGTCCGCTCCCGTTGTGGAATACCTGGCTAGAGACAAGAATGTTGCAGTTACTATTGGTAAGACTCGACTGAGAAAATACATAATCGTCATGACCTTATAGTTATGACAGATTTTATTTTTACAATGTGGAATACAACCACGATTCTTATAGATGAATTTTGCATTTTGTAATTTTTTAAACAAAGAACAGCAAATGAAAGCCAGGCCATCAGACCTTATATTAGCTAGCCGTACATAATATTTACAAACACGTTTTTTTAAGCTATTGCATAGCTTCTATCGCAGGCCTTGAGCGCGGGGACCGAATCGAGAAATTCCGTAACGAAAAAACCTCACGCTCCCCACACCGACGGGCTCGGAGGTGTGGCTTGAGGGCATGCTATGCAATAGCTTTACCGCGGCAGTCCCCGAGTGCCACATGTCTTTTTTATAAATTCCAGCATCCCAATTCAAAGAAGAAGCGGACGCGCTAGCGGAGAAGTACGGCGTGCGATCTGAGTACCTCCAAGCGAACGACGAGAGCGCGCTGCAAGCGATCGCGGGCAAGTCCCGCGTGGTGGTGTCGTTGCTGCCGTACGAGCTGCACGGCGCGGTGGCGCGCGCGTGCGTGGCGGCCGGCGCGCACCTCGTCACCGCGTCCTACGTGCGCCCCGAGGTGCAGGAGCTGCACGACGCGTAAGTCTCATGTAGCCGCTCTAGTGGGCTAGTCCCACGTGGTGTTTTTTTAAAGTTGTGTGTGCGTGGTGGTAGCTGTTGTTAATATGGAAGCTTCTAGAAATTGGTGCATCAGCTGACAAATAACAGCACAACAAGCCGATCGCAAAAAGCATCGCATTCTCATTCCTCACACAGCAAGGATATATGTTGCCAACCGTTAAGCGTTAAGCAAGGATATACTACTTGTTCGATTGTTGACCTACTATACCAGAAAAACACGGTGTTAAAATAAAAATAAACGATGACGCAGTCTGCGCAGTCTGGGCACAGTCTGCGGCAACTGCAACACAGTCTGGTACTGTTTCCTGATAAGGTAGAACAGTAGGTACCTACACACCCTGAGAAATAAGTTTAATAAGAAGTAAGTTTTATGAACTAAAAACTAGAGCGAGATTTCTAGAAAATGGAAGAACAAAATTCATAAGTCTGCTAATGTAGCTTTTGGAATTAATTTTTTGATGAAATAATTCACAGGTTCCATTTAGGCAAAAAAATGATAATGATGTTGATAAGAGATTTAAGCTGAGCTATTGAAAGTCAATTTAATATAATTGTTTCAGTGCCAAAGATGCTGGCGTTACCCTTCTCAATGAAATCGGTCTAGACCCAGGCATCGACCATCTCCTAGCCCTCGAATGTATCCACAACGTGCAATCACATGGCGGCAGAATCGATTCCTTCGTTTCTTATTGCGGTGGTACGTATTGGGATATTGATTTGATTTTTGAAAATATAAACTTCTGATTTTGCATTGATTTGAGAAATTTTTGTTGTAAAAATTATTAATTCTGAATAACTTTTTAAGGACTTAACCCAGATAGGAAGAAAGTGATCTGATGAAAGTGATATAACGTATTTTTCATCAATGTTTTTCCAACATTTCCATTGATTTGCCTCATTAAAATGCCCTTCGTTGAAATGAAATATGAAAATTTATTTATTGTTTATGTTCGTTCTAGGTCTACCAGCACCAGAGTTCAGTGACAATGCTTTGAGGTACAAATTCTCATGGAATCCCCGCGGAGTCCTTCTCAACACCATATCAGCAGCTAAATACCTTAGCAGAGGACAGGTAACTATAATGATTATGAGATTAATATATTTTTTTAACATCCAATAAAAACTAGTTACCGTACATTTTAATCTAATAACCTTTCCTCCTTAATCCTTTGAACTGCATAGTAAGTCATAGACTTCCAGGAACAATGCAAGTTTAATATTCCTGATATTTTTATTCGTAGTTACCCTCAGGATCTAAATTTTATACGGGTTTATCTTTATGAAAAGTCCTACAACTAGCCTGTTTTCTATCTATCACACTACTTCACTTATCTACTAAATTGTCGCTTTTAATTTCCTAAGTACTTACAATGTTGAATAACGATTTTATACCCACAAACACAAATTTGAATTCATTTTAGATTGTAGAAGTATTAAGCGGTGGTGAGCTTATGTCCGTGGCTCGTGAATTAGACTTCTTACCCGGCTTTGCTTTCGAGGGATTCCCCAACAGAGACAGCACTAAATACTCCTCATTATACGGAATTGAAGACGCACACACTATGTTCAGAGGAACTTTGAGATACAAAGGTGTGAAAATTATTATTTTCTTTGTAAGATTGTTTTCTGTAAATAATACGTGGACATGTCTTTCAGATTGAATAAAATATTTTCACAATATGAACCATTTATTTTTTACAGGTTTCGCGGAAACAATTAAAGCAATGCAACTATTCGGCTTCGTAGACCCAAATCCCCACCCTTCCCTCCACCCTGAAGGACCTCAAATTACTTGGGTAAGTGTTAATTAGTAAATTCTTGCTTTTATTTTAATTGCGTTTAACGTTTTGTTTTATTTTAATCCGCCTATAATTTATATATTTCTTTTATAGCGCCAATTTGCCTGCGAACTTCTCGGTCTGATGGACAGTTCGATCTTCTACGAGAACTTAAAGCAGCGGCTAGTGGAAAGAATCGGGGCTACTGGGGCTCAAGCGATCGAGTCTCTTGGATTACTGGGCGACGAGCTGGTGGTCAAGTGTGGCTCACCGCTTGACACTATCAGCCATTATCTTAGCAAGCGTTTACGGCTTGGTAAGTTCTGAAAACCTGAATTTGGCTCATCATTTTTCTGGCTAGTAATTAGCCAAAAAAGGGATTATTTAGGCAGAAATTTAAACTAGTTCTACTTGGGTGATCTTAAATTTGAAACGCTTTTAAAATATTTTGTCAATTCAGATTGATTCAGATAATATTTTAAACTTAGCTATCCAAGTTATCATAACGATAACCTTTTGTGTATTTTCGCTTGAGGATGTTTTGAATATTTAATTACACGAGTTGCCGCTTACTGTTCTTAAAGTGCATACTGCAGTAATCATGGTAAATTCAAACAGTAGGTACTAGTATTATTCGATATCGATAATTATTATTAAAAGTTTTTGAAGTTATACTTCTTTTGGCGCGATGGAGAAAAATGATGAGTGAATTTTTACGATGCGCGCGCACACCGACACCTATAGCATGAAGTTAGTTCTAGGTGGTATGAAAATTGATAACGTAAATTGATAATGTTCAAGTTGTATATAATAGATTTTTTTCCATACGCCAAAGAAGTAGTTATAATAACTTCTAACGCGTGTACATAAGTAGACAAACTTTTTTTTTTGTTTATAATATATTGTATATTATAGAAAAAGACGAAACGGACCTCGTCGTACTCCGCCACGAGATCGGTGTGACGTGGAGCGACGGACGGCGCGAGCGGCGCGAGGTGACGCTGACGGCGCGTGGAGACGAGCAGCACACGGCCATGGCGCGCACTGTTGGACTACCTACCGCTATCGCCGCCAAGATGGTGCTTGACGGTGAGATCTGTACTCATACACATACACACACATAAATTCTCGTCCAACTAGGGCCCTTCCGGCCTCCTCCACTCATAGTCCATTGAAAAGTTACATTTGGGGTTGCATTTCTTAGAGGACGCAATTTTATTTTTTTGATGTGTAGAGGGGGTTAGTGTGAAGCTATCACCAAGTTTGTGGGGTGGCCACCTTTGTCCCACGGCCGCCATCTTGAAAATAGCGGAAGATATGGTTTATACGATATATCTCTTAAACTGTTTATCTGATAAAAAAAATTTGTTAACATTATTTGTTGCAAATTAAATTCTCTACAATTTTGGTGCAGTAACTTTTTGTCGTAGAACTATAAATAAAAAAGTTATCAGCGAAAATGTTCAGATAATAGAGATATTTATATTTTTCAATAAAACTTTTTTTTATCATTTTACGAAGAAATGATATCAGACCATTTTTGTAGATTTTTTTTCGAGGAACAACTTTTACATACAACATTTTTTCATTACGTCAATAGCTAAGGTTTTACAGCGCTCTGAAGTGAGTACTATTTTTCAGTACTCTAAACTATACATATATTGGCTATTGGCTCTTTTCCCATGCAGCACTGCAAGAACAGAACATTTCAGCCCTGCTTTTCGACGTAAAAAAAAACAATTTTATCGAAACATTTAAATAGCTCTAATTTCTGAACATTTTCGCTTATAAATTTTTTATTTATAGTTCTACGACAAAAAGTTACTGGAGCAAAGTTGTAGAGAATTTAATTTGCAACAAATAATGTTAACAAATTTTTTTTATCAGATAAATAGTTTAAGAGATATATCGTAAAAACCATTTCAACCACTATTTTCAAGATGGCGGCCGTGGGACAAGGGTGGCGACCCCACAAACTTGGTTTTAGCTTCACATTGAACCCCCCTACACATCCAAAAAATAAAATTGCGTCCTCTAAAAAATGCAAGGTCAGGCCAAAAAAATGTAACATTTCAATGGACTATCAAGCGACAGGCGACAGCCCAAGCCGAGGTTCGAGATCCCCGTCTGTTGGGGACACCCTTGCGCATGTCGCTACCAGGGTGAACCTTCAGTTCCCCCCCGCGTCCGCGTTAAAATGTAGAAGCTCTTCTTTCTGGCTAACATTGAGAATCACACCAAAAAAAAAAAAAAAAAACAAAAAAACACATAAATTCATTATTCTATACAATACCATGCCGTGCAAACCAAGTACCTTTTTTTTTTTTTTTTAAAGTGGGGAAATCTTGCATAGGTACCCACGGCGTCCGGGGAAAGGGCCGCGGGTTATGTCGGATTCCTACCGACCAAAACCCCAGTGTGTTCCGTCAAGCCACATAAACGACAGGGCCACGGGTATAGGTAGAATTCTTCCGTGACCGCAAATCAAGTACCTACCTCTTTACAATCCGCACCGTGTTCTGTAGAATTCTAAATTCTAAACATTAGGGTCGCGTAGGTACGTCATCGTCAAAGCGCGCACGATAGACGCATTTACACCCGCAATCAGCAAGCACTACGGCACAGAATACAAACACTGAGGGTAGTTACAAGAAAAGAAATAATCGCTTTGTTATACATTGTTTTCTCTGCATGGTTCACTGCATAGTATAAATTGTTAATTTACTACATAACATGCGTTGTATTTTTCATTTCACAGGTGAAATTCAAGAACGAGGTGTTGTCTTACCATTCGCGCCTGTTGTGTACAAATCACTTTTATCAAGACTGCGCTCCGATGGAATTACTGCTAGGGAAGTGTGTAGACCTCTTAATTAAAATTATTCGAAATTTAATAGAAAAATATAAAACAATATCAAATCATAGAATATATTCTGATTTGTAATTTTAATTTATTTATATTTCTCAGATTATAATTACCCTTATCGTTCAGTGTTTATGGATAAAGAAAATCCCCTTTGCAATGTAAAATTAAATTAAAAAAATAATTAGATAGGTAATGCGTTTATAACGCGAACGTGACGAATTTATGTTATAAAACCGAAACTTTTATAACTTTTTGAAATAATTAAGTATTTAACAAGAATGAATATTTAGAAATAAAGTATTTAATAAGATTTTAATAATTTATTTGTTCAAAGCCGTGGTTCAAAGTATTTTTATATGAGAGATTTTTATTTTATTATTAGGACCTAGATAGGTTTTAGCCACTCGGTACATATATATGTACCAAAATTTGCAGTGTCCATTGCAGATAAATATTTTGTTCGTGTAAATAATGAATTGGATATACTCACATGTATTATTATGAATGTGTTTATGTAAGATAAACTTTAGGTTAAGATTGATGCCATTATAAATATAATAAACTTTGTTCTAAGAGGGCGTTTTATTTTGTTTACCCATCTATGTACTATTGTTATCTGACTGGCCGGTGGGCTTGGTTGGTAGTGGCCCTGCCTTCCAAGTCACTGGTCGTGGGTTCGATTCCCACCCGGGGCAAATATTTGTGTGATGAACATAAGTGTTTGCTCTGTGTCTGGGTGTTAATTATCTATATAAGTATTTATTTAAAAATTATATATGTATGTTTATCAGCCATCTGGTTTCCATAACACAAGCGAAAGCTTAGTATGGGATCGGATCGTGCCGTGTGTGAAAATAGTCCTGAAATATTTATTTATTTATTTATTTATCTTTCGGGAACGTAGTTTACTTAAACCCCCTTAAGAAGTTCTTCGTTTCCATTTACTAATAATTCATATTTGAAATAACACATAATATAAAAGGCAATAAAATATGATTGTTGTGTCCTGAGAAAAAAATTGATTTCCGCGTTGCCATCCATGTTTATTTCTATAATAATGTTTTGATAATCTTGATCGTTTTATCTTATTTTTTCATTTTGTATTTAATCAGTTGAAAAGGAAACTTTTTAATCAACCATAGATTGATTGTTTATATGCCGAATAGATAATTTGACAGGAAAAAACACAACAAAAGTTTTTGATTTCAGCAAGGCATCCGTTGAAATGAAAATATTGATATGCAGTAATGTCATCTGGAAGAAAAAGGTTTGACATGTTTGTCATTCAAATATCATTTTTTTGCTAACCTAAAATGTTTTATCAAATGACTTGATTTTGCTATTTTTTGATAATTTTTCACGGTATTTTTTATAAATTTACGAAGCTAAATCCCGATTGTGTCGAAACGCGTGCAATATCTTTTTTGAGTTTTTTTTTAATGAGCGACAACTTTTAATGATGACTATACGCTAAAGCCTTGCAAAATGGAAAACGACCCGAATAACACTGTAAGTAGTTTGTGGATGATGTTGATATCACTACGTTGTTTGTACGAAATTTGTTGTGTCTAAGTTATTTAGCGATACTTATACTGAGTGTTGTTTTTGTCTAAATTATCTACTCTTAGATGATAGGACAAAATAAACAGGATACAGTTAATATTTGAATTTATAAATAAAGTATGATTGTGCCGTAATAGATCATGGATGAAAAAACCATATTTGTACCTATAAAAAATTTTTACAAAAATATGGTACTATTGGGTATATGGTATATTATTATTTATAATTTAAATGTTATTAACGCTTTGCAAAAGAAGACTTATTGGACGATACTCGTGTAATCGTGTCTGGTCGTGAGTTCGTAGCTACTCAATGCATTGCCCATAGGATCTCACCACCAGCACCATATACAAACATAACACACATATCCGTACAAAGCATAATAGTAATAATTGTATGCTAAAGCAGCAAATAGCGGGTTGCGAGACTGGACTATGCATGTCTGTGGCACTGCTTGCGCAAGTGCCTGCACACACCATACATTGAAGCATTACATTGAAGATATGTATATTGTATGTGACAATATACATATCTTCAATGTAAAGCATAATTGTAAAAAATCGTATCCTAAAGCAGCAAACAGCGGGTCGCGAGACTGGACGATGCATGTCCGTGGCCGCGATGCAAGCGCTGCACCGTTTGCGCGAGTGCCGGCTGCTTTGCGACGCGATCGTGCGAGCGGACGACGGCGCGGCCTTCCCCGTCCATCGCGCCATACTGTCGGCCTGCAGCCCTTACTTCTTGTTAGTTTATACCTGCCTATCCATTCTTTATTTATTTAAAAGTTTCTAAAATTTAAAATACCTCTATAAAAAATTAAGCGAGAAAAGATGGGTCTAGTCACTATTGTTGATATAAGAGATTAGAGAGAGGGAATTACAGTGTTAGCTAGCATGGGTTATTAACAAACCAGAACTCAAACTCAAACATAAATCACACCAAATTTTATTAGGCTTAAAGTCCAGAACATTTCTTTGCAACACATCTTGATAAGAAAGTTTGACTTTTTCTGAACCTCTGTCATTTGACCTCAAGAAAATTTATCGAAAAAATATGTTTAAGAAAAGTAAATAGGCAATGCTATAATTAAATCTGACGATATCACGTTATATTAAAGAAAAAAATATTTAATGTTAGAGGGCAAATATAGGCGCAGTAGACAATTTATAATAGCATATTTGTTTTTGCGATGTGTTTATAATAAACTTAGGCCGATGGAATGAACATTTAATCGGTTCAGATAACCTTACATGAGTGAATTATACAATATTTAGATCAGTACTATTGAAATTACCTAGTTCTGAATTGCAACTACGTAGGACGTAGGTAATAAATTTTGACCAATGCCTAATCTGTTTACGCTAAACAATATCATATTACAGTTTGATTCATACCCAAAAAAAAAATTATAACTCAAAATACATATTTATGTCATATTAGATACCTAAACATTGTTGTATTAATATAATTAATATGATATTATATCCCCTTTGACTATTTTTTGTAAATAAAGAACATTAATGAAAATAATGCTGTTAGTAGATAGGCTTTGTCTTCAGCGGCTCTACGTATGTTTATTTGGATATTATTGAAATGTTCTTCACTAAGACATTCTGTTGCATTATCGTTTTCATGTAAGTGCAATTTTACAAAGATATTTGCATACAGCATAGTTCTATAAAATTTGCTTTTGTTAATTCCGCCAGGGCTCTCTTTACAACAACGCTGCATTCCCGTGAGCAAAGCGATGTGCTGATATCCGGTGTACGTTCCGAAATACTACTATTGCTGATTGAGTACGCGTACCTTCGCCGCATCGATGTCACGGACACCAATGTGCACGAGCTGCTGATGACCGCTGACTACCTGGCCTTTCTCGGAGTACTCCAATTGTGCTGTGATCACCTGAGGACCTCGCTGAACCCTAAGAACTGCCTTGGTATCATGATGTTTGCGAGGTACTGGATTATTGAAATTGCACTCTTATGATGTATAATTTTAGGGTTGTTTTTCAATTTGCTATCAATATGATTAGATGTTGTCGTCTGAGGCAGCTTTGTTGGTATTTTAACACGTTAGCTGCGAAACAGGGCTTGAAACACCCTGTCCGTGTCTCGTCGTTATAGCGGTAGGAAAAAACTTAAACTTCTCTGTCGTGCGGGAGGCATAACTTCCATCTGGTTCAGTGTAGGAAAGTGATATCTATATATCTGAGATGTGCTATTCATTCCTAGTTCAATGGTATACCGACCTTAATACCGGGTTTCTTAGACCTCGTGCCGCACTGAACAAATAAAAATTCTAACACAGTGCGGAACGAGGTTGCGAACACCTCGTACCACCACGCACCTCGTACCGCACCCTAAGCTAGCTTCACGCGGTTAGTGTTGTGTAACGCATTCGAGACTATTTATGGAACAACTTATTGAAGCTTTTACAAAGAAGGACTTGAATGTGGATACAGGTAATTTTCAAACATCCTAATTACTCGTTATAATAAATATCGTTAATAGAATCGTGAATGTGACATGTTGAGTAACTTTCTTCAAATAGGTTGATAATCATGATTACTATTAGTGTGTTTGTTCATTGAATCAACTATTATTGTTTGGCCTGTTTTAATGAAAAACATCCATTAGTTTGATAAATAAATGCAATTAAATAAAATCGATATTTCTTTTCCCATCACTAAATTATATGAAAAACTGCTATTGTTCAGTGCGGTATGGGGTACATCAGACCCCACATTTTATTTTACCCCTAGAATCTAAACTAACTAATCTAACCACGGGCGACGGTAGATTTAGGTTAAGGAACTCATTGTTAATAATAATCACGACAAAAGCCGCACACTTTGTCTTATTTGGCGCCAAAAAAACGATTTTGGTCTCCTACGGGCGGTGGGGTTTAATATGCCTCGTGCCGCCACAATCTCTGGTATAGGACAAGGTTTAAAACGACCCGTAACGCAGTAATGGAAAGTACAGATATTTCTGTGCCGCAGTGAACGTGTTAAGGATACGATATTTTCAATCATCGCTGGAAAATGCTAGAAGTCTGATATAAAAAACATTTTTTTCATGTGAAATGTGAGTCATGTGTGCCATTAATAATATTAGCATTGAATGAAAATAATCATCAGTACCATTAATAAAATGTCTCAAAACACTCTTAATTCAAAACAAAAGATATTTCAGACGCGTGTTCTGCTACAAGCTAGAAGCCGACGCCCGTCGCTATTTGCTGCGTTACTTTGTCACTGTGGCCACTCAAAGCGATGAGTTTCTACATCTGCCACTCGATGAGTTGAACAGCATCATACTTGAGGATGAATTGAACGTGAAAAGCGAAGAGGCAGTCTGGGAATCGGTTTTGCGTTGGGTCAATTACGATCGGGACGCGCGCTGGCAGAACACTGTCAAACTTATGGGCAGTATTCGACTTGGGTTACTGGATACGCAAGTAAGGGACTTTTTACGTGAGATTAATACTCATTTAAAAAAAATGTTAGGCAGTTTATTTCACGACAAGAAAACAAAGAAATGTAGAGCTATGCGCACATAAACTTTATAAAACTGTTTATGACATCTTTGTGTTCCACCATTGAATCTACGAGATAAAGTTATAAACAACAAAATTAATTCAAAATTTTACGTAGTTCTTCCTGGAAAATGTCAAGGATCATCCGTACGTGACGGGGAATGAAAACTCGCGCCCTATCATCATCGAAACCCTGAAATTTCTATATGATTTGGAAATGATTGCGCAGAGAGATGGGGAGGTTGCCACTCCAGAGATAGCACGACCTAGAGTGCCACATGAGGTATAATTATCCACAATTATTTCAGTTGATTTGCTATGTTTATTAGTTAACATTGTACTATAACAAATGTTACGAAGTCTCAGTTGAGAATTAAACGATGTGGTTAAATTATGTTCCAAACTAACTGCTGTAAGATTTGAATTTTATATATGTCGACGGATAAGAAGTTAAATAGATACCCATATGTTATAACATTTAATCTGAACATAATAAAATCGCATAAATTATTGATTATAAGTATTTGAAAACACGAGTTTAAACAAAATCATTGGTAAGATAAATGATAGGAACGTGATAACAAATTAAAATGAAACAGAAACTGAAATCGAATAGTGTTATGTTTATGAAAATAATAAGGTGAAAATTAATCCTTGATAACATACGCTAGGTCCTATTTGCGATTGGCGGGTGGAGCGGAGGTTCACCGACAGCTTTTATTGAAACTTACGACACGCGAGCCGATCGTTGGATTAAGGTTTATTCTAATTTATTGTATTTGAAAATATCTGACCCCAACATATTATTACGTTTTTCCTTACTGCTATTCCTTCAGTTCCTCAGCTTCCTTCAGTTTTAAATATATTTCTCCACCAAAAAAAATTGACTTCGTATCTAATAAAATAAAAATAGATAGGTAAATGTAATCATTTCAATTCTTAAATAACATTTAGTTTATCATATGTGGGTGGGGCCTTTTGTCGTACCATAGTGTAACGTTGTGATTATTTATCAATGAATGTTCAACATATTATGAAGACCACAACAAAGCATGACTATCACCAACAGTTCGCATGCTTCGTAAACGTAGAACTTTGTGAAAAATACTCGCTCTACGTGTAGTATAATATATTATCATTGCTATAGTTACGCACAATTTAATTTATTATAATATTGATAATAAGTAATTAACTGGCTTATTTTATTAACAGTAAATAACAAAAATTAATTGATTTTGTACAATTTACATTTCATGTAGGTACTTACCGTCATTTTTATATGATAAAAATGGCAAGTAAGTTAAGATTGCCTATAGATCGTTATCTAGAAACGTTTTTCTATCATTGAAAGGTCGAAGAGGTAGACCCAGCAGGTCCTCGTGCATACCACGGCACAGCTGTTCTTGGCTACTGCATTTATGTTATCGGAGGTTTTGACGGCATGGACTACTTCAACTCCTGTCGATGTTTCGACGCCGTCACGAAGACATGGCGTGAGGTTTGAAAATATTGAAACAATATTATAAGAAGAATAATAATTCTAGTTTTCTGATTAAAAATATTTAGGAGATTTTTAGCTAAAGGAATAAAATAGTTTGAGCCAAAACGTGATAAGGTAGAAGTAGGGTTATCTAAGTTGCTGAAAAGAAGATAGAAGATAAATAACTAGACCGGACATGTTTTTTCTGTTCTATTTCGGTGATAACGTTTATAATAATCTAAATTTTTGTGAATATATTATACGCAATAAGTATAAAGTTACGTATTTATAATTATTATTCCAATATTACACTTAAAAAAATGGCAAAAATACCTATCCAATTCTGATAAAATAATAGACAATATTATTATAATATTATATCAGACTTAACAAACCTTTTTCAATATGATATTATGAAGATGGTACCTACATCCATCTCTTTGTATAAAAGTCAGATAATGTAGAAGACCTTGTTTTCGTTGCAATACACCATAATCAATAATTTTATTAAAATAGTGCCTAGTATGTTGGGTTGTGGAAAAAAAACGCCTTCGTCACAATTGATATTTTATTCCTTGTTACATTCGCTATTCACTATAATATTCGCAATCTTAAATAATTGATTTAAATAACCTTAAAGCAAGCACGAGGCACGGCAAGGCACTTGTTGACCGCACTGGTCGGCTGTTCAAGATCAAGTGCTAGCTGATCGTCTCTTCAAAAAATGTGAGCAATCAACTGACAACTAACCGCCTGGAGGGGAGGTTAAGTTGTCAGGCGGTAGATTATAAATAACGGAAAACCTTGTCTATGGAAATGTACTATGTATGATTTTAAAATTTGTAACAGCTCGGCCATCCGATCTTCAACGAGTGCCTTCGTTGGCTTGAATTTAATTTAAACAAAAATAAAATGTTAAATGGAAAATGGAAAACAAAATATAACCATGCTTACATGAAATTGAAACAAATCCTTATAATTAATATTATGTATTTACAAATAGTTCCCGAAGTTTGAATTGGTATGATTAGCTTTTACAGATAAGATTTACAAATTTAAAAAAATATATATATATATTATATCACTATTGGAACAACTTCGGCAATCGCTACAAAAATTTGTATAACAAAAACTCACTTCTCTATCCGTTTGATTAGGACTAATTCAAATTCAAATAATTTATTGCTTACCAATACATTTTTTTTCATATTAGTGACCTTATGCAGGTATTGCAATACAATCATAATGTCATATTTAAATTAAATAATACTATCTCATACATTTAAATTAGATTACAAAAATAACAATGTACAATACTAATTGTTGCTTTCTTTTGGGCGGCACATCATTGTACCCAGCATGCCCTCAACAGTAATAAAAATCACTCAGTACTCACTGCTTGTACATAGACTGCATATTGTTACTCTTTGGGCGGCACATCATGCCCGGCATGCCCACAGTATGTAAGCTATTAGTTTTAGGCGGCACATCATTGTGCCCGGCATGCCCATAATAATCATAAAAAAACACTCGGTACTCACTGTTCGCACATATACTGCATTTTGGTTCTCGTTGGGCGGCATATTGTGCCCGGCATGCCCACAATATGCAGGCTATTTCAAATTCCATGTGTTTGTTATAAACGTCGATCATTCTTCGTTCATACCAAACACGTAGACTTGACTCGTCATTTTAAAGAAGGATGTGTATTACAACATACATAAAGAACTTTAAACTACCTAATGTCATATAAAATTTAATTATTTTGATTCTCAATGGCATCAGAACAACTATCATCACCGTCATTATCGCTATCCGACATCGATTTAAAATTTAACCAAGGGTGCATTTTGTCGGCTGCCACAACAGCTTCGTACCGCCTTCCTTTTCGAGATAAAGGGGTATCCTCTACCACATAACGGTCGCTTGGTAAAACTTTAATTACGCGGTACGGTCCCTGTAGCTTGGGTTCCAACTTTTTAGACTGCCCGCTACCAGATGCAACTGCTCTCAAAATTCGCACTAGATCACCTACTTTATATACTTTTGCCGCTTTTCTTTTTCTATTATACCGTTCTTCACTGATCTTCGCTTGCTGTTGCATCAGGCAGCGTGCATCTAATCTAATATCGTCAATGTTACCGTCTACTATTCCATGTCCTACATCCGAAATTACTTCACTTAATATACCTTGCGAAGGATTTGTAACCCTACGCCCAAATAATAATTCACTAGGAGTTTTTTTTGTGACGTCGTGTATTGTCGTATTAATGCCTAACTGTATATCCGATAGATTATCATCCCATGTTCTAGGATCTTTGCCATGGTTCATGGTTCCCAAAGATGCCAATATAGTTCGGTTTGACCTTTCTACTTGACCATTTGCTCGCGGCGTGGCTACTGCATTCATAACATGCTTTATGCCTAAGGCCTGTATAAATTTCTTAAACTTCTTGCTGGTAAAACAGCTACCTCTATCAGAGATGAGGCGTGTTGGAGTACCAAAATACCCAATAAGATTTTTTTTTATTACTTTTATAGTTTCCGACGTTTTGGTACTTTTGACGGCTGTCAAAGAAACAAATTTAGTAAAGGCATCGATGATTACTAAGATATAAGAGTTCCCCTTCTTGCTCTTAATGAAAGGCCCAACATGGTCCACGTGGACCGTATGAAAGGGGATTTCTACTTTTTCTATGGAATGTAGGTGACCTTGTCGAGCACCACCTGGCATCTTATGGTGAGCACATTCTAAACACGCTGAAACATATTTGGTGACAAAGGTTCTCATTTTAGGAAACCAATATAATGCCCGAATACGATCTAAAGTCTTTTCTAACCCAAAATGGCCTACGTCATCGTGATTGGCTTTAACAATTTGCCAGCGTGCGCCTCTAGGCACTACCCATTTGATATTATCATCAGCTATGACCCTGTATACACGTCCATTTTTTAATTTGTAATTTTGAAATATACTTACTATGTTGGGGGATTCTGGATCACTTAATATTTCTTTAATACGCCTTATATCGTCATCTGAAGATTGAACAGTAGTAATCCAATCTTCAGCAGTAACACTAAGTATATCAATAACGTGCAAATCGTCTACTTTTGAGTCTGATGGAGCTCGACTCAGGGCATCCACATGTGACATCTTATCTCCTGGTCGATACTCAATTTCACAGTCATATTCTTGTAACTGCACCCACCATCTTGCAATTTTCGGGATCACATCTCGTTTTGTAAGTGTGGTGCGTAATGAGTTACAATCTGTAAGTATTTTAAACCGAAGACCTAACAAGTAGATCCTAAACTTGTTTAATGATGCTATCACAGCTAAAGTTTCTAACTCAAACGAGTGAAGTTTCTGCTCTTCTACCGTGGTTTGACGACTATAGTATGCTACAACTCTCCATAAACCTTTCTCGTCTTTCTGAAGAAGAATACCCGCGATGCCGAATCTACACGCATCCGTGTGTAACTGAGTTTCTAAATTTTTGTCGTATAGTGCGAGAATTGGTCTGCTGGTCAATCGTTTTTTAATCTCTGTAAATGCAGTTGCTTCTTCTACGCCCCATTTCCAAGGCGCATTTTTCTTTAGAAGACCCGTCAATGGTTTTACTATCAGAGCAAAATCCTTGACAAATCTTCTAAAGAAGCTGGCAAGTCCTAAAAATCGTCTAACGTCATGCTGATTTAAGGGAGTAGGAAATTTTGAGACTGCTCCAGTTTTTGCAGAGCCTGGTTGGATACCATTACCACTTATTTCAAACCCTAAAAAGTCTAATTTATCAAACATAAATTTACATTTTTGCATTTTCAGTGTTAAGCCTCCTTCTTTTAATAAATTCAAAACTTCTTCTAGTCTTTGCAGCGCTTCATCAAAGCAACGCGCGGGTATCAAAACGTCATCCATATACACAATTACATAATTTAAACGTGCCTTATTAAGAATCTTATGCATGGCTCTTTGGAAAACCGAAGGCGCGTTTGCTAAGCCAAATGGCATTCTGGTGTATTCATATTGTCCATCTGGCGTGACAAACGCGGTCTTCTCTTGAGACTTCTCCGAGATGGGAATCTGATAGTACCCTGAAGCCAAGTCCAGCGATATGAACATCTTATGGCCCGCTAATTGATCAAGAAGGTCTTCTACCCTAGGGAGAGGATAATGGTCTCGCTTAGTCCTGCTGTTTAAGGCTCTGTAGTCAACGCACAATCGCCTCTCACCACTTTTCTTTCTCACCAATACAATGGGGCTCGCGTAAGGTGATGAAGACTCCTTAACTATACCACAATCTAACATTTCTGCTACCATGCGCCTGACATCTTCTCTTTCTGCATACGAGAGTCTATAAGGCCTGTAAACTACCGGTTCTTCATTCTTTAATTGTATATCCATTTCTAATACAGTTGTAAATCCGAGATCCTTAAGACAGGAAGAAAAACAGCTGCTATATCTTGCTAGCAAGTCCTTCACCATTTGTTTTTCTAATTCGCTAAGATTATCACCTATAACAGGCTCAGATATATCATTTCTGTCAGTGAAATTAACGTTATTTACATATTTACAATCATTACTCATTACCATACTGCGTATCAGCAACTGTTCACGTTCTAGAATTAAACCCTTAGTTCTAGTATTTAAGATAAGAAGACAGCCTAATCCATCTTTTAATTCATATTCTCCCGGAAACAAATAAAATTCAGAACCATTTTGTCCCCGCATACCACCTCGAACATATACAGTACAAGAAAGTTCAGGTTTTGCTAATACTGCGACAGTTTGTATTGCTTCAGGGTTAATATAAGTTTGCTCCCTACACAACAAGTGTAGTTTAGCGTTTTGGGTCTTACAAATCTCCAACTTATCTGCGGTTTTAGTGATTTTAATACCCGGCCGTTCTGAAAATGAATGCCCTAGAAGCACTGGATAGTTAATAAGATTATCACTAATAACTAATATTTCTATATCTCTTTCAGTAACTCCTTGTACCTCAATATTAACTAACGACCTACCGATAGGCTGGTACGGTATATTGCCTAGGCCTTTTAGTAAAGGTAAATCATTTGTGGTCCAAACGAACCCTAGATTTAGAGCATCCGTCAACCGAATTAGTGTACATTCGCTTCCTAAATCTAAATGACATTGGACATTTACACCGTTAATACGTATAGGAAAAGTATAAATACTCGCCGATTGTTGACTAGAGATTTTTAGCACGGTTTTTTCCTTATCTAGCTTTTGAGCAGGTTCCATTTTAGAACACGCATTAGACAAATGACCTAATAAATTACAACGACTACACTTTAATAACGGTTTATTGCATTTATAGCTAGGGTGACCTACTTCGTTACAATTGAAACAAGTTATCCGACCCGGTTCGGATCTATTCGGCTTATTCAAGACCCTATTTGAATTATTTGGTACCGGCCGTTTATCTCTATCTCGAATTGATCTTTCGGTATCCCTAGAAACGCCTGGTTTAACAGTTTTAAAAAATTTGAGTAACTGTTCAGGTTCAGAGAATTGTGCCGCTTGAGCTCCTAGTCTAATACCCCTATCTTCAATTCCATAAATTAGACAATCAACTGCATTTTTGCCATATATGTTGCAACGGTTTAGTAAGTTAATTTTAGTGTAATAATATAATTCTGGTGATTCACTAAATCGTAGTTTTTTATTCAACATTTCAGTTAACAATTCACCATAATTCTGGGTAGATGGAAAAGTTTCAATTAATTTAATTTTCCATTCCTCCCAAGAATACAGCAATGTGGGGAGACTTTGGTACCACGTTTTAGCTATTCCCGAGAGTTTAGGCAGAGCGTAATGCACGACTTGTTTTTCTGACCATTCGTAAATTAATTTACATTCCTCAACCTTCGATAACCACGCATTAATAGTCTGTTCTTTTGCCATTGGGTCAAAATCAGGTATTACATTGTGAATTGACGAAAATTTATCACTAGAACTATATTTCATCGATTTAATTGCATCAACAAACGAATCTATTAAAGTACTAGTTACATCGCTTTTATCACCTTTTTGGGGTCTTGTAATAGAGCAGTCTTTACTACGTTTCCTACTTCTACGGTCCCGATCAATATTCATAATTCTGCTATCATGGCGATTTCGTAGCCGACTGCGGCTACGACTTCGATGTTCACCAGATCGTTGGCTGCGACGTTCAATACTACGCCTAGAACGTCGCTCACCGGGGCTCTTTTGGTGGTGCTCAGTGTTAGGGCGGCTCCGGTGACTGTCACTTCGGTTCGGGCTTGGGCGCCGACTGCGGCGGTCTGAGCGCTTTTCACTGCGGCGCTCTCTACTACGCCGGCTTCGCTGTTCACTGCCCTCACGACTGCCGTCTCGGCTGCGCGAAGGAGTCCTTGACCAATCACGGCCCATCACCAATCTGACAAAAAAAAAATTAATCCGAATCAGGTTCATTTATTATTAATGAGTTAGCTTTTATGTTTTAATGTAAAATGCAAATCATAAAAACATCAGGGAGTTCACGAACAGTACCAGAGAGTACCCTGGCATACTGATAGCAAAATCCGTATTAGACTAGTCTAGTGTTACAGCCCTACTACCCGGGAGTGCCCTGGCCAAATAGTGCTGTACCTCTAAACTATCCAACTAGATATCTTACGCTTGATCATTAAGAAAGAAAAAAAATACGTGTATATAATATAAATATATATATATATATGTGTGTTTTTTTTTTATAGTTTAGTCACTCAACCTTATTACCAGAGTGTAGCCCTGGTCAAATATTGTCAAGATTCCAAACTATTCAATTCTGTGTATTGCTAGCACTATCAGGGAGTGCCCTGACCACGTGTTAACAACTCACATATATAATGTTCAATACAATATCATAAACGTAGGTATCACAAGTTCTCTTTTTTTTATGATAGTTTAGTCACTCAACCTTATTACCAGGGAGTAGCCCTGGCCAAATATTGTCAAGATCCTAAACTATTCAACTAGTGTCTTGCTAACACTATCAGGGAGTACCCTGACCACGCATTAACAATTAACGTACTTACTTGTAATGTTGTAAATTATTCGATTAAATAATCTAAAATCACAGTCGTCTCACCAGGGAGTGCCCTGGCCAGATTCGATCTGGATCGTAGATCACTTAAAGCGTCGTTTGTTAACATTATCAGGGTGTGTGAACCCGGCCAAATGCTAACAATCAACGTTCGATACACGTACAAGGATTATTAATTATTCACACATTTGTGGGCAAATGGACGATAACAAGCCTTTTATTAAATTAACAAGCATAGTTTAAAATACATAAAGAGAAAAAAAAAATATCCTTTATAATAATTATGATCCATGTAAACTATATGTTAATAAAAACGGTGGTAAAAAAAAAATATAAAAAGAAAAATGTCACATTACCTTGTTATCGTTATCCCGCTTCTGAAGCTGTTGGGTTGTGGAAAAAAAACGCCTTCGTCACAATTGATATTTTATTCCTTGTTACATTCGCTATTCACTATAATATTCGCAATCTTAAATAATTGATTTAAATAACCTTAAAGCAAGCACGAGGCACGGCAAGGCACTTGTTGACCGCACTGGTCGGCTGTTCAAGATCAAGTGCTAGCTGATCGTCTCTTCAAAAAATGTGAGCAATCAACTGACAACTAACCGCCTGGAGGGGAGGTTAAGTTGTCAGGCGGTAGATTATAAATAACGGAAAACCTTGTCTATGGAAATGTACTATGTATGATTTTAAAATTTGTAACAAGTAGTTAGCTGTTATTTGCTAAAAAATATAAAAACTTAAGTTACAAACATGTCACCAAATCTTGCTAAGTTTACAAAGTGGTTTAAAATCGATTCTAAACGAGTCGTATACAAACTTTCCAACTTACAGGTGTTAAAAACAATCAATATTCAAGAAGATGGAACCAACTCTCAGTAGATACCTACACATAATAATATAGTATGAGTAAAGTAACTATTGAAATTGTTTTTAATTTTAGTCACGCGCCAAAGATTGATAATACAGCGCTCTAGCGCATGTATGGGTCAATTAAAAATTTAAATTAACTGATACTTATTCGTGTTTTAAAACACTGTCTGTTATCTTGAATTTCATAATATGCGAAAAATATACAATTATCTAACTGCGAAGCTGTCGGTTTATTGACTTTTGGATATATTGCTGCATCTTAAAATTACTTCTATTAGATATTGATATATCTGAAATACCTACTTACAAGTTACCATTATTCTTACACAATTAAGTACACATATACTCAAATATTTTTTTAAGATAGGTATAGGTATAAAAAAGATTTAATAGACCTTAGCCCAGACTAGAAGTATCATACAAAAAAAAATACTGATGCACAGCCTAAAATATGGTTAACGATAGGCATCTCAAATAATTTTAGACAAGAACGACTCATATACTCATAGCACAGATAATATTATAACACTACTCGCTCATAGAGAACAAGAATTCACTTTGGAATTGATCGTGATTCACTGATTCCTCATAGGTCGCGCCAATGAACGCACGCCGCTGCTACGTGTCCGTAGCTGTGATTGGCGAGACGATATATGCCATGGGCGGCTACGACGGCCACCACAGACAGAACACGGCGGAGAGGTTCAACCACAGGACAAACCAGTGGTCGTTGGTGGCGCCCATGAACGCGCAGCGGTCGGACGCGAGCGCTGCGGCTTTAGATAGTTAGTTATTAAAACTAGAATATTCTTGTCTATAGATGGATCAGATGCTCAGGTTTTGAGTAGTTTTCTAATGTTGGAATTTTCTTTACCTCAATTTGAAACTGAATCGCCGTTGCTTCCCCAAACAGTTTGAAATTTTGATAGTGTTAACTAATGTTACATGATTGATTTCAACTTTTTCGCTTCAACTTAAGAGCATAATAATAAACTACATTTTCCAACTTGTATATAGTTAATTGGAGCAACTTTTTTGGAGATAAGTGGATAGAGTTTTTTTTACAAAAAAGCTAAAAACAGCTCTACGTGCTACCAATATAGACACTGCGTTATGCGTATGATTTAACTTGTCATGCACTATCTCAAACAAATTTACACGTAGATAAAATCTACATAACGGGTGGTTTCAACGGTCAAGAATGCATGAACAGTGTAGAAGTATACGACCCCGACACCAACCAGTGGACCAACCTCGCGCCGATGCGCTCTCGGCGTTCCGGTGTTTCTTGTATCGCCTACCATAATAAGGTAGTAGGTACTGTTTCTTTGTAGTATACTAATTAGTAAATGTAGATTATATATTAATTGTACTGTTAGCAAAATTTCGTTGAACGTGAAATTAGTATAGTTGTATCATAGAAAATAAGTTGTTGGCAACGTAATTGCTCATGCCATGATAGGTCAGTCAGTAAGTAGATCACAATATTATTTATTATTGATTGACTCTTAGATATGATAGTCATAACATATTAAATTTTATTGTGTTCATTATTCGTAGTAGTATACTTAGGTACTCTACAAAAATATATTTTTCTCGTAGAACATAGAAACTAGAGATATATAGCCGAAAGTAAATAGCTTTTTGATTGTGTCATTTGCGTAAAATTTTCTATGTTTCACAATAGTCAAAAATATCAATGGTCCGTTATTAATTATGATCGTGAAACAATTTTTCTCAATAACTTAGTATTGAATCTCTCCCAAAAATCACCCAATTCAATCTATTTTCAGCTTTACATTCTAGTTTCGAGAAATTCAAACCTATTTTCTATCTTCTTCGAGAATCCTCTGCAATAAAATATATGAAGTTTATCAGAGCAAATTAAGATAACTTTAATTGATTAATTGCGTGCCTAACTGCAGATACTTAGGTGTTTATAGAGAATATAATTAATTACTTCCCTGTTGCTGGTTATTTTAAAGATGTGCAGTTGCTATGGTTACAAACGTTACCATGTGCTAAATATTTCTGCAATGTGAAGATTTCAAGATTAGCATAATCACCATCATCTTATTCCATTTCACTGCAGGATTAAATACCTACGTATCTCCTTTGAGTTTGAAAACAAATATACTTATACATTTTTATTAGTGTGAGATTTCTTGTGTTTACCACTATCAGACTTTTTGCATAAATATGGCATTTTATGCAATTGATTGCCTAATCTTCTAATCATCTAATTGCTCTTTACTACAAGTAATACAACTATTTATTGCAGATTTACGTAATCGGGGGTTTCAATGGTATATCGCGCATGTGCAGCGGCGAGGTCTACGACCCGGCCACCAATGCGTGGTCACCGGTACCAGATATGTACAACCCTAGAAGCAATTTTGCAATAGAGGTCATTGATGACATGATATTCGCGATTGGTGGATTCAACGGCGTCACTACTATATACCACGTTGAATGTTACGACGAGAAGACAAATGAATGGTTAGTGTTTCTCAATAAATTACTGTATAGGTACATATCAGAATGTAAACAACGTGAATAAAAAAATATTGCTTCAAAGTGAAGTAAGAATAGAAACGAAAGTTTCTATTTTTTTATGAACGCGTGGCAGAATGTAATATAATTTCCTATTATCCCAATATTCCTCTTCTTCTCTCTAATCAGTCTCTTTTTAAAATATCCTTTTCAGTAACCTATTTTCTTAAGAGAAATGATTCTTGTGTTTAACTCATTCTTGATCATTCAAACACCTATTAATGTACACTGCCCACCATATCCAACGCTTTGTCCTTTAGGTACGAAGCAACAGACATGAACATCTACCGTTCAGCGCTGTCAGCGTGCGTGATCATGGGGCTGCCGAATGTGTACGACTACATACACAAGCACCGCGAGCGCTTGATGGAAGAGAAGCGGCAGAAGATACTGCTTTCCGAGACGGCTAGGCATCCGCAACATCGTACAGCCCTGCCAGATGTAAGAATGCCTAATATGCTTGATGTTAAGATAGACTTATAGTTAAAGGATTTGGCAGAACATTCACGTTCAACTATGAACAATGATTCTTGTCTAGCAGTGAGAAGAGAAAGAGAGCTTTTGATGTGATGGTACCTACAGTTTTCCTGCGATCGATTCATAATATTATATTTGTGTATGTTGTGCGAAAAAATAAGCACGTACTTCATTTTAAACAACTTCGCAGTGTTGCTGAAACTCTACATTCCCATGACCAATTTGAATTTCCTTCCTGCAAAGAACATCGCACTTTTGCGATCGGTTATTGGTTAGTAATTGCGAATTAAATTAATTAATAGTTTGAGTGTCGGTATTCATATTTATTTCTTCGTAGGTACACATTTTGTTCATTATCGCCGTTTTGTTTATAAAACAAAGAAATAATTAATGACTATTCGTTGCGAGAGGTCGACATATTATAAGAACAATAAAATCGACCTAAGTATTTTAATGTGATTTTAATGAAGTGGCCTGCTTTGACATATTATGGAAAATATTGTATCGTTTAAATGGTTTAATTAATTAAATGTTATTTTTCAATAAACTTATACGGTTGATTGAATCTTACTTTTGTGGTACCTATTGTAAAAACCTAAATACTCAAAAGAGCAAAACAAACAATTTAAAAAATCGTACTTAATCATAACAAAATTATGTAAGTACATAACAAAATAGTAACTTATATATATAAACATTTCACCTAGGTAACATAAGCTAATCATAAACAAGGAAAATAGTAGCCATGACTTAAAGACACATCACATTTTGACGATACAAGTACAAATGGAAATAAATTAAGTAGGTAAGTTGTATGGTATGTTATATGTTTATTATGTAATATAACACAGGTCCACCTCATGGAAGACAACGACGACATGCTGGAACAGCTCGGTCTGATGGAGAACCAGAACGACGTGCCCCCGCCCCCGCCGCCGCCACCCCCGCATCCCCTACAGCCGCAACCCATGGAGCAAGACAGGAACTTATTGTGAACACTAACTTGCAATAGGTTAGTGAATATTGCGCAGTCCTCTGGTTGAATGTTGCCTGTTTGATTGAGTGACTATAAGCGCGTTTATTGAATGACTACAGATAGGACAACTCGTCAAGTTGTTGGATGTAATGTAATTGTGGACATTTGAAAAACATAAATTGATTTATCTGAAAAACTCAGTCGATTTTAAAAATTCTTTCAGAATATCACAATACCTACTACACACAATAAATTTTTTCCTTGTTCAACTGGGCGTATCGGCAAGCGACTAAGTAGGAAGGCAAACCGTAAAAATATTTCACCTTATATTTTAAATGTGATTGTTACTGACCTACCCATTGATGCATTGCACTTTTCAGTCTATACATCTATTACGTAGATACTTGTCGTGAAAAAAAACTTAAAAGGCAAATTGGGGCTTGATTTTGTTGACGGCTATTGCACGATAATAAAAAGTGCGAGCCTTCTAATCTAAGAAAGTCTAATTCTGCTACCGCTCTTTACTAGTGGTAACTGGAACAAAGCTTGTTTATAACTATCTTAGTAATAATATTGTCATGTAGAGCATCGTTATTGAAGGTCGGACTATAAAGTTATTATTATCGAAAAGACTATCTATCTACTTGCGAATGTAAGTAAATACTATAAATAAGAACTATTAGCCCACATATTATGCGTCATGCGTGGGATCAAAACATTAAACAAACTTTGGCTAAAAATTTAAATAGGTTATTGTATCCAATTTACTTTTTATCTAACTAGATATATATGAAATATAGAATTCGTTTATAGCTTCTATTCCCTGTTGAGCTGATAAAGACAAACGAATAAATTAAAAGAAATGATAAATAAATAAGAAATTATTCACGCAGCTTTTCTTTCACGCAATAATGCTATAAAGTGCATGTCTATTTTTTCAGGTAATCTCATAAAGGTGCAATCATCAAGAAAGAAACGTCTAGTCAATAATAAGGAATATCTATTGATATACTAAAACAATCTCGTAGGAAAAACTTTATATAAAAATTGTTTCGTACCCGTTCTTTATTTATAAAATATTTACAATTATTTTAGTAATTTTGCCATATTTTTAATGTGATTGATTTAATTTCATAATGTGAATCATACCTACCTGTATTTTGGGAATAGTTTTTGAATATTGTATCAAATTTATAGGAAGATTGTAATATTATATGCAACAAAGTTGAAAAGTAGTTTTATTACAATATGTCCTTTTTTTGAATCTACTAATAAGATATTAAGAAAAAATGTACATTTTTAATTCAGGAATAAAACGCTAAAAAGTTCTTCAAAATATATATTGCAAATTTGTCTCCGTCATTTGTACGGAAGATCACAATTAAACTTTGTATTTTATGAAGCCGTCCAAATTCAAACTAATCTTCAAGTATCATAACTGATATAGTCAGGAGCGTCTTTTACGTCGCTCAGGCCATTCGTTTTTTCTAGAGGACTCCTTTGTGTATGCATTAATTGCTGCCAAATTCTCTCAGTCCAAGCCACAGCTGTAAAACAAGCCCCGTTACTTATAAATGCACGAATCAAAACTGGACCTAATCCTCGACTCATACAACGCCAACCATCCGTGCGAATGGACTGCCTGAAACAATCCCACGCTCCAGTGTATTTTTGGATTGCATCCCCTTGTAATCTTGATTTAATTACATCGACAGGATAAGATACTATCCATGATAATGCCCCAGCCAACCCTCCAGCCATAAATACTCTCATCACAGATTGATTTCCACGCGTCATTGCTTCATACGAAACAAAATAGATCGTAAACGCTGGGCTATCACGCAGTACTGTTATACCCAAGCCTCTAAACAATGCTCTGCATCCTCCAGTTTTCAATATATGTCGCGCTCCTGACCAAGCTCCTGTCGGCATAAGCTCGCCAGGTCTCGCTAGCTGCTGTCTCGTTTTTATCAACTCTATTGGCGCGCATATAAGGCTCTGAAGTAATCCAGAGACGCTTCCAGCGATTCCATGTGCTATTAACGATTCTGAGCTTGGTAAAGCTCTAATTGTATTTCCATATGTACCAAACACGACAGCGTTAATCGCTGCAATTCCTCCCAATGGTGCGCCAACTCCTCGATACGCAGTAGAAAGTGAACCCCCTTTTAACAATGCTCTAGTGCATTCCAATGCACTACCCCTTCCTGCTTGTATATGGACTTTTAAAGTGTCCAACGGATGTCCAACTACAATTCCAGCACAACCTACAAATTAAATAATCATTTTAATAACAATTCTAACTTGTTAAATGCGAAAGTAGATCTATTAAAAGTAAGATGTTTGTTCAATAACTCACCTCCTATACATCCTGCTAAAAAATCAAGAGCCATACTTTGATATAAAAAAATAACAGTAATTATACTCTAGCGATAACTGAAATGAAAAAAAAAGAAATGATTAATAAGAAGTTATAGAAAGTTAATAAAGACAAATACCTATCGTTAGGGCAAGAAAAAGAACAATATATTATTTTTTAATATTTTGAACACTTCTGCATGTACAGATACATACCTAGTTTTGCAAATTAACTGGACAAAGAGCTCTTTTCTGATTTTTATCTGGATAGCATTTGAAGGAATCTGAATAAAAATACTCACCAAACTGCAGTTCAAATCAAGTAGTCGTAATGCGAATTGACGTTGCCTCCACCGGAGGTCACTCCAATGAACATATTGGTGGGAACAGCGTCCTGGTGGTGAATAAGTGGACGGTGTACTGCGTACAGAAGATTCACCACGAATGCGCCACCACCGGTCACCGGCCATGCGTCTCCTCCGGACCTTTCCACTCATTATCACTTCAGGTCACTGTTATCTGAAGGGGCATATAAGATAATAATACCTCGGACTCTAAACAATACATTTCGAAACTTTATTACAGCTGATGTATGATTTTCTTATTTTTTTAATCATTCGGCCAAGCCCACAATCATACCTGTATAAATAATCTGTAACAAGAATGATGTTCACCGTTTATTGGTTGTTTTAATATGATATTTGCTACGAAATTACTATTTTTTTGTCTTTCTGATCTGGCTGGAGTCAGTTTTAGATTTATGATAATTTCAACCAAATTGAATATTCTATGCCAATATATTTTCATTGAGACCATACATTAACAAAAAGGGGAAGAGACAGGATTATCATCTAATTAATATAAATTATATTATATTTTAAAATTGGCATGACTATGAAACCTTTCCTCGGGAGGAGGAATGCATATTTATAACGTATTAGAATGCCATAGAACCAAAAATATCAAATTCAAGGCAGTAATTCTTATGCATCATCACTACATAGTACATAATACATATAATACAAAGTCGCTTTCTCTGTCCCTATGTCCCTTTGTATGCTTAAATCTTTAAAACTACGCAACGGATTTCGATGCGGTTTTTTGTAATAGATAGAGTGATTCAAGAGGAAGGTTTTAGTATATAATTTATTCGGTTTTAGATAAAGCGGGCGAAGCCTCGGGCGGTAAGCTAGTTTTGTATTCAAAGGTTTGTGTCAATACCAATACAATTCTATCAGCTACGAAATGTTAGAAGTAGAAAAAACTATTATACTTATATAAATATATTATATTATATTATTATATCATCATTAAGTAATCTAAGGGTGAAACGGGTAAAACCTGTGGTAAAACCCTACGATAAAAAGTTACTCATTATTAGCAACTAGCAACCCCGTAGCAACTCCTGTCGCTGTCATTGCAAAAAAAAATTAGGTACCTGTCAATAGTTGTAACTAGGTAACAAAGTAAAATAAATGTAAATAAATATTTGATCAGATTTAATTCAATTTGTCTAAATTAAGTATGAATCTTGAAAATGACCATGATATAGCTGTTAGTAGTGAAAAAATGAACAGGCTTGATTTTGAAAGTGAAATACCTTTTACAACGATTGTTGAAATGAAACGGGAACCCACCCTAGAACTCTCAAAACGTAAAAATTCCAAGAGCTCTAAAAAGCAACCAGAAATCAATGTAACAGAAGAACCGTTTAATTCAATTAGTGATATAACGAAGGTCTGCCACATATGCTTCTGTTATAGTAATGAATTTATTTCTCTAGAAAGTGATGATCGAACACTAGCCAATATGTTTTCGTATATAACATCGCTCGAAGTAAGTATTCAAGAAATATCTATTAAAATAAATTAACTTATAAGTCTACAATAAGAAAGTACCTAGTAATTATCCTAGTCTATGTATAAGTAATAAGTAAGTATACACTATTTTTGTTTTAGGTATTGCCCAATGAAAAGGTTACCTTTAAAATATGTGAAACATGTCGCAACGATGTCGTATATTGTTATCAATTCAAAATTAAGTGTGAAAAATCATTTTTTATACTTCAAGAACCACTTCAACTAGTAAAGAAAGAATTAAAAAGTATAAATAATAAATCTAGGTGAGTGTAATAAATTTCCTATCTTAAAGAATATAATTCTATATTATTGTCGTAGATTATTAAGGTAAATAGTTAGCCATATTCTTCACGACTCAAACTTTATTAATGCAAATTTCTGGTTTGACTAAAATCCTGGAATACTGAACCTTAAATTCTACTACTTTTTATTTCTCATAAAATATGATCCAACATGATTATTAGGAAAAATAAATACTTAAGGTAAAAGGTTAATTACAGAGTTACCAAGAACATAGAGAAAGAAACACAGACTGAAGAAGTACAATTACCACAAATAGATTGTCTGAGCAATGTTTCTCTCAGTCAGACAGAATGTAAAGAAGAACTTGATGATAGTGAAGGTACAATTTATAAACGTTCAAAATTTGTTATTAGTAGGTTAAATTCCTTTGACAATTCATAAGTCTCTATTTCGTTAGTTGGGTCAGCGTAAGTTGGGGTATTACTGTACTTAAACATCAATTGACAATACAAGTCTTTTTGCAGAACATGTGGAATACTTAGACAGTGATTACTTCGATACAACTAGTTATGAAAAAGATAATTTTGATGCAAAGAAGTAAGTTACTCAAATAAAATAAATGGAATTACTTGCCCTAGAAAAATTATAAATATTGTTTCTTTATGTTTCAGCATCCAAATTGAAATAAAACTGGAAGGTGTGTTATGGTTATTATTTGTCTTTGAAGAACTGTTTTTGGAATTATAATTAAAGGACATGAATTAAACTTAAAATCTATGAAAATTAGTTTATTGGAGAAGGTAACAGAAATGTTAATTATTTTTCAGATCCTAATTGGGAGGAAAATGTAAGACAAGACAAGGAACAATTGGAAGGTAAAAAGCAATCCAAAACCTATTACAATTGTGTTATATGTCAAAAGGTAATTTTCACCATTCATTTTTGCTTTTAAATGTTTTAAGAACAATAGAAACAAGTAATAGTACTTTTGAAAATATTTTTTTATTCTAGAACTTTCTGAAAGAGAAAACCTTGAAGGCTCATATCAAATGTCATAAAACAAAAAGTGACAATTCAGTTAGTTGTGGAAAATGTAAAGAAACATTTGGATCTGAACATGATTTGAATGTTCATTCAGCATTGCATACTAAGGGAAACAAGTGGACTTGTAATAAATGTTTGAAGGAATTCGAAGGTACTTTCTAATCCAACATGCAAAATTGTTTAATAAATTATTGGGTCAAGAAACATCAATTCTTAAATAATTCATTTCTTGCTTTTTTATATTTTTAGAGCGGCCGTACACGGGCAGCTCGAGCAGTTAACGGCTGAGCGACGTACACGGACGGCTCGAGCGGTCGGCTTCAACTGCTCGAGCCGTCGGTTGTTGACCGCTCGAGCCGTCGCTACCAACCGCTCGAGCGGTTGATTTTTTTGACTAGTCAAGTCATTGATTTTCAGGGGGGAGGGAGCCGTCGACGGCTCTAGCGCAGTCAACGGCTCGAGCAGTCAGTGTATGCCTCACGACCGCTCGCGAGCCGTCAACGGCACGATGAAATTTCATCATGCTGTTGACGGCTTGAAGCGGTCGCGACGGCTCCAGCCGTCACGTGTACGGCGGTGAATGAATGCCTATAGTTCACCGCGCGGTCGCGTCTTCAAGCGGTCGGTCTCAACTGCTTGAAGCGGTCCGTGTACGGCCGCCCTTACTGTTTCCAATCAAATCGAATTATTACATGGTTATGTTTTTTTTGTTCACTTCTATACCAGACTATACAAGTTTGGTATAGAAGACTTGACTTATTCATACATAATTTTTGCATTGAAAAAAAACATTATTTAAAATTTACTTACTAAAATTATTAGTTAACGTCTAAAGATAAAATATTCACACCAGACCGTACTCGTCTCCGCCGGCACATTCGCCGTCACTTCGAGTGCAAGCGCTACACGTGTGACCGCTGCGACAAGCAGTTCGTGGAGCTGTGTGCGTTGCGGCGACATACGCGTGTGCACACTGGCGAGCGCCGCGACCGACCACACAAGTGCGCGCTGTGTGATAAGAGGTGTGTGAACGCAGCTTTATAGGACATGTAATTCAGGGGTATTCGTCGCTGCAAACAGTATGCGCCATGTTCGCAATGAGGAGACAGCACCAGCGCGCGCTCTGCAATAAGAAGTGTGTGCACCAAGATTTATATGCAATATGTAATAGGGGTATGTGTGCATCAATACACATAAAAGTAAATTAAAAAAGTGATGCGACTGTAGGCTGTGACAAAAGCTTTGTTACTGACCTGCCTTATAATATTAATTTATATAATAAGCATTTTAATTTATATTTTATTCTTTATTTATAGATGTTAAATTGTAATTTATTAAAATTATGTTTATTTTTTATTTTTACTGTATTTCCATAAGTTTCTCATAAAGGTACGTGCACAAGAGCCAGCTCCAAGTACACATGCTGTCCCACTCTGGCGTGCGGCCATGCGAGTGCGACACGTGCGGCAAGGCCTTTCCATCTCGCCGACTGCTGGCGTCGCACCGCCTCGTGCATTCCGACCTTAAGCCATATGCGTGTAGCTATTGTGATAAACGGTATGTATATTATGAAGAATAGATCTTAATAAAATTAGATAAACACACGACTATTTTACACGTTCTTAAATATAACTTAATTTTCATTTTGTCTATACAGTTTATGTGGCGATAGGTTTTCAGTGTAATATTATATTTAGCTTCCTAGCGAGATCAGTATTTTAGATCGAAATTATTCTTTTTTAATTTTTAATAAACAAGTATTCCAGTTTTATTATAAAACATTGAAATGTATTGTATATTAGTCTATGCTGTTTGTGAATTATGAGCAGAAAATATTAACGTCTTCTTAGCGTATATTTACGCTTTTCCGAAAATATCGACGTATTCGTAATTCAACCCCCCTTATAACCTACATACACACGCGTTATAAAGCCGACTATACACTATTCACTCCCTTCCCAGTTTCCGTCACGAGTCGACCCGCAACACACACCACCGCACGCACACGGGCGAGAAGCCGTACGTGTGCTCTATATGCGGGAAGATGTTCATACAGAATAGCAATCTGACGCTGCATATGCGCACGCATACCGGTAATAATTTCAACTTTTATGAAACTTCGTAATTTTATAGATTCTATATAAAAATTATAAGATTTTTTCTAACAAGATCCGTTGTAATTTTAGTGTCTATGTTTGTTAAATATAGAAATCAAGTTGTAAGTATACAATTGATTATAAGAGGTTCTGACACTATTCGATTATTTTTATAGAAAACATAGTTGATTTTTTTTTGTATCTATTAACAAAAAATATGTTTATCCTTCAATGAAAGGAGTAACAATTATGTTTTATTTTATATGTGCAGGTGAAAAGCCATATTCGTGTGAGACATGCGGGCGCATGTTCAAGTCAAGCTCGTCGCTCAGTAACCACATGCACACGCACACCGGGGAGAAACCGCGCGAATGCCCCGTTTGTGGGAAGAGGTATAATCTAGCGTAATCTAATAAAGATTAATAAAAGAAATTGTGTTTTTTTTGGGATTTACTTAAAAGTGTTAAAATTAACTATTGTTAAAACAATAAAGAGGAAAAAGATTGCATAGTTCTTAAGTCAATCTTTCCTCTTTTCAATTTAAATACTTTTTTTTTCGATAATCACATTTTTAGCCATATAAATTTATTTGCAATACCATTTTAAACTCCCTAGCCTCAACAGTTTACACAAATATAAAATATAACCTAACCTGCAATTTGTAGGTTCGCGCGTACAAGCCTAACGAATCACATGCGTCGCCACACGGGGGAGAAGTTGCATGAGTGCTGCGCCTGCAAAAAGTCGTTCGTGACTGCGTCGCGGCTCAGGCAACATGCGCGCACGCACACGGGTAGATGTTTTGGATTTTGTTAGACATTATCTTGAATAACATCACAATACATTTTATCTTTTAAAATTAATGTATGGAATGTCTGTATAATTATTAACCTTTCTATTTGCCTTTTTATAAAAAAAAAATTATTTTTTTTAATATTTATTGATCTTTGTGTTCACATGTAGGTAAATATTCGAAATCTTTTTGAATAAGTAGTGCATTAATAAATGTTAAAAACTTTTTTATCATTCTAAATATTTTTTTGTAGGTGAAAGGCCGTTCAAATGCTCTCTCTGTTCTGCGCAATATACAAAAGAATCGTGCCTATTAAAACACATGAAAAGGCATGAGAGGGAAAAAAGTAAACACATAACTAAAAACGAGAATGTACTCTATGTTCACAAAGTACCAGTCATTGTGACGGACAAACTAGTCGTTACCAAAGAAAATGTTAAGGAAAATGATAAAAATGACCTAACGCTAGAAATGGCAGGAGACGGGCCTATAGAAGTTTCTGGAGAACTAATTTTAGAGGATGATAGCAATGTGAAAACAGAATTATTAGTTATTGATGATGGACAGAATAATATAAGGTATGAAAGCAGTGAAGTACTCAGCACTGATAATGGTTACACCAATGAAGATATAAATAGCATGAATATAGTTACAGTTAATGAAGGAGCATTAACTACTTCAGATATATTGGAAGGAACAACAGTTAAGCTGTATAGATTAGACCAAAATTTAGTACAAATTCACACTACAGGTGACAAAGTTACGATTAGTAAAATATCTAACAATATTACTAATTTTTAGTTTACTAACTTCTAGAATATTGAAAGTTCATGAGTGAACGTTTATTTTGTCTGTCGTATTTATATTGCGAATTGTTGTACGAAAAATGTTATAAGCAATAGAATGTTGATTTATTTGATTATTAATTTTGAATTTAAATATAGTAATAACAAATAATGACTAAGTAATCTTTATTACTTTTCTTCATTCCCTCTTATAAATTAATCGGAGGTATAAATAAAAACATGTTTTAAAATAAATTATTGTAATTTTAACAAAAAATATAGAACTACTTCTAACAATTGTTTTGCTTAAATGCGTAGTAAGTATTATATGCGCCTATTAAAACCATGACTTATTTTTAGCAGCTTCAAACTTCTGAATATTTACAAGCATTGAATCGTGGATCTCTTTAGCATTTCTGTTTTGACCGTAGTAATCAACAAATTCACCATCAGGGTTTACTAAGTATATGATGATTGTGTGGTCCACCTGAAAAAAGAATATACCTAGTCAAATAGCAGTTTGGCATGTTTAAAAGTGAAGTCCCGTGTCCCCTAGCGGGGTAAGGGGCAGATGCATTATTCATACATTTGTTTCACTGAACGATGGGATGCACTGTTTATGCTGGTTGCAGAGCTTGACCAACCATCATTGCGTACGTCAGTCGCGCTTGTCACATGTATGGAAATTCATAAAACCGTTCATAGCTAGACTGACCATACGCACAGTATTGTCATGTGTATTAGTGTCATATCATACACATTGTTGATGCGTATCGTCAGGACCGACGGTACGCACTGATGTTCGGTGAAGCTCTGCAACCAGCCATAGTTATTGTTGAGCAATACAATAAAGTACTCGGAATCATATGCAAAACAGTAAGTTTATAGAGACAAAATGTTATTTAAGTTTAAGTTTCAATTCCAAGCTCCATTTATCTATAAATATTCACATACTTTTAACAATAGCTAAGAATATGAACTTACAATATAATCATCATCATCGTCACTGGGGCCTGCACTGAAGTATACACGATATGATCGGCAAGCTTGTGCCACTTGGTCTTTGGTTCCTGTTAAACCTAACAACCTGGGTGTGAACTCTTTGCAGTACCTGAAAATTGTTATATTTGATATTTAGTTTGCAATAAAACTAGTTTTATAGAAGTATGTAATTAAATATTTTTTTGTTATTTATTAATATAAACAAGTTGAAATATGTGGTTTGTGCTGTAAAAATACTAACTTGACTTTCTTTCTGGCTGTGGTTATCTTGCATACAAATTGCATTTGCTTTTGTAAGATATTTTAACTTTTGTGTGTATGATAATGGTTAATTTATATGATTACTTACTTCCCAACAATCTCAGGGGAATCTCTTTGAGGATCTACAGATATGAACAGAGGCTGCAATGGAGGTGCTGATGCGTTTTTATCTGAAATAATTTGCATTATAAGAAATATAAAAAATGAAGTAACATGTCTAATTTAGTATATGTAATATTCAGAGTTGTAGCTCATACATAAAATTCATTGAATAAAGTGAGAAATTAATTAATGTTGACATTTAACAGTATTCTTATAATATTTACCATGCATATCAACAACCTCGGCAAGTTTCTCCAATTCATCAGGACATATATCAGGGCAGTGTGTGAATCCAAAGTATATCAATAACCATTTCCCTAAGAAATCTGAACTCTTCACTGTTTTACCCTAAAAAAAAGTTACTAATTTGAATATGAAAGAATATTGTTGCATAATATTTATAAAAGGAATTAATTTCCTATAACTTTGAATGATATAAATCATCAATTTATTTCCATAATCTTACATTGTACGTTTTCCTCAATTAGAACTATTTATTACTTATCACTTTGGAAAATAAGGCTCACCTCTGAATCAACCAGTTCGAATGTACCACCTATTTTTGCCTTCCCTAACTGACGCTTTCTTTCACGATCTAAAGCTTCTTGCTTTTCTTTTCGTACATATAACATAAAGGCTGTAAGACTTCCCGCTACAGCTGCAGTAACTCCCATTGATTTCCATGTTACAGGAGTAAAATACTGTTTCTTTGGTCGCTTCGGAGGCTGAGCGCACTGTTTAACTGATGAAATGGAAAAAGTACGACATAAAGGCCTTACAACACTTCTTAATAAAGAATTCATCTTATTTCAGGTTTACTTTATTATATTGAATAATTATCTTGTTACTATCTAATCAGAAATTGGAAATTTAAACTGCAACTCGTAGTTCGTAAATTGTAGACGGCATGGTACTGTCAAGTGTCAGTTTTCATTAAGCTGTCACTGTCGTTAGTCTTAAATGACAGCACAGAGTTAAGTATTTTTTTTTTCAAATAGTCACATCTTCTTGCCATGAAAACCAAAAAAAAAAAAAAAGTATTTTTTTAACTTTTAAGTTCTTTAATATGATGACAGGTACGGGCACAACGTGTTATGGCAATTCTCGTTCCCACTGCTGGACTGGGACCACAGAGTACTTTTTTAACTGGGACTGCTGACACGGGCCTCATATTGAGGTTGCAGGCCATAATACACTGGCCAAGTGCGGGTTGGCAGAAGTCGTCGCCATATTATAGGTCTACCAGAATCTGATGGCATAGGTATTTATATTTAAGAAATAAAAGATTTTCATGTGGCAATTTATTTGACAACTATCAAATTGGTTGTCAAATTATTTGTCTTTTTTGCAGTTGATGAATAATTTTTAGGATTTTGTCTAAAAAATCTTCGAAAATGTCGAAAATGCCGCTGCGATCACAAGCAATACTTAGGTGTTGTTTATAATATGTATAGAAAAACATTCGATGAAAAAGGGTCAAACACATCACAATTTTCAAATTTGAAGATTTTATTGGTACATTGGACTTACCCGTTTTGATACTTTAAATTAAAATAATATTATATGTAGGTAACTATAATATTGTTTGTTGATTAGAATATAATTTTATGAAAACTTATTACAGGAGTTTCCAATACGGCTAATAGTCAAGTCCAAGCTGTCCAAGTCAATTTTATAATGTGTGTATCTGTTAATACTTACGAAAATAAACATAGTTTTATTTTATTTTTTATTTTATTTAATAAAAAATTATGAGCAGTTTTGATCTACATTATGATTATATCGATATTTTCACATGGCATACTGGTAATGAATAATATACAAATATAGGTATGTGTTAATAATAATATGTATTACCTGTATAAAAGTAATATGTATAATTGTATATTATACATGTAAGTATGTACCTACATAATATTATGTGGATATCTCATTATTAAGTACAGTATTGTCCATTTATGTAATGTGACAAATGATATTGAGGACAAAATAAAAAATAAGCAGTATCAAGATCGTTCAGTCCATTTTCCCTAGGGTTGCACACTCCAAATTTTGATTTCCCTAATTGCCATCAGATTCTGGTTTACCTATACTTCCTCTGTGGTCGTCGCTTGCTTGGTCTCGACCCCCAACTTATCGATGTGAAGTTCGAGGAGCCAGTAGTTTCCTTTTTGTAAATTATATTATAAGAAATTGTCGTCACAATAAGCGCTTAAAAATGTTTAAATTAATGTCTTTTTTTACTTCATTTCCATTATTTTTAATAAGAAGCTTTGTAAATTATCAGATACCTACCTAAATTTAAAATAAAATATAATAATATGGTGGTATATTCTAAATAAGATTTGTGTGCTTCTGACGAAATCTCCAGTCACCTACTTATTTTGATGATTGATGATGTTTTAAGTTTGTTTTGGTTCGTTTTGTTTGAGTTAGCTAAAATAATCAATTTGATTTAGATACTGATTTGATTTCTTGCACGCATAATTATGTTTACACTAAAATAATTTGATTTATTGGAGCTAGAATGAACATTCGCTGGTTTGATGTTGCGCAGTAAAAAGGGGTAGTACCTATAGGGTAGGAGTAGGTTTGCTCTTACACAATAAAACCAATTTTTGTTAACTAGGTGTAACTTTAATAATAAAAACTATCTGTATGTCTTTAAAATACTGCCAATTATTATTTGTCACATTATTTATGTATAAAGTTAGGTTCATACCAAAACTATACTTAATTAAATCCTATAACACTTAGGGACCATTAGGTACCTAATCATAATATACATAACCAAAGAGGAAATAATTCTATGATTCCAATTTGATAATTTTTAATATGCCTCAGCCCTCAACTCAATCCTCTTCAATCTTAAGATCGCGTGTTTCAAAATATGTAATTATATTTTGAATCTCTCATGATTTTTATATGCACTGTTGACTGAGAGTAGTTTTCATGTCTGTACAGACTACTTCTATTGCAATTGCATAGATTTTTTACTTTTAAACAAATTTTAACATTATTATTTAAAGTGGAAGGCCAATGCTTACAATGGCACTATTATGTACAATGTCAGTCAAATACATGCTCCAATAGTTTCTATAAGTATATAAGGTATGGCCGTGAATCTGCCAATACCGGTGTGGTTAAATGAACAAAAATATTAAATAAAAAAGTATACAAATCCAAAGGCAATTCTTTCATTTGAATACGTTTTCCATTTGGGGAATATATTCTTTTTATGAAGGAGATTTTTTTATCGTAACTGAAATAACCATCAATATGGAAAATTTATCGTAAAAAAAGAATATGACTTAAGTACCTACTTATATTTTAATTTATTTTATTATACTTATCTATACTAATATTATTAAGCTGAAGAGTTTGTTTGTTTGTTTGAACGCGCTAATCTCGGGAACTACTGGTCCGATTTGAAAAATTCTTTCGGTGTTAGATAGCCCATTTATCGAGGAAGGTTAAAGGTAGGCTATATTTCATCACGCTACTCCAACAGGGGTGGAGCCACGGGGGTGAAACCGCGCGGAGCAGCTAGTTTAATATAAAAATATTAATTTTGTAATACTTATTGTTCTTCTAATCTCATTCCATTTTAGGTAAAATACAATTCTTTACACATTTTTTGCGAGTCATTTGCTGTTTAATCAAACATTTAAAATATTTAACAGAGTTCTGAGAAAATGACATGTTACGAATGAACTAATTAATTAATAGAAAAGTAAAGAAAATGAGTAGTTACTATTATTGGTGGTTTCTTATTTAATCTAATCATCAATCATGTGGCATGCAATATATCGATATTCTGATCCGGCCAATGCACGCGGCGGTGAGTCGACACGTTGTCAAAGCCGATATTGTCAAACGAATGATAGTCCTTCTGCATGTTCATTTCAGCTAGATTCCTATACCTGGAAATAAAAGACACTCTTGTCAATGTGGCTACTCAATATCTCTTTATATCATACGAAGATATTCAAATTTTTAAGAAAGATAATTATTATAAAAACTATAAGTTCAGGATACATCGCCCATTTTTGCAAGTGACTACTATCAATCTGATTTTCCGTTTGTAGCTTTATTTTGATGAGACACCGAATAATTTCGTGTACGAAACTCTCGATTGTGGTAGCTAACAGAGATAACAAGGATAAAATTTTTTGATTTGATGGTTCTCAAATATTTATTACGCAATTTGTAGGACAATATGTCTGTTGAATTATATAAACATTAATTAAGTGAAAACAAAAAAATCAGCTTGTTAGTAATCATTTATGATGACCTCGTTATCGATACACTTTGGAAAGGGGGACTCTTTGAACCAACCATACTAAGCAACCATAGATTTTGTAGGACAAATATTTTTTCGAATAATTTAGGTGGAATCTTGGTTAGGTTCAATCTTGAGATTGAACAAAAAAAAAATTCAGTTAGTAATAAATATTTGAGAACCATCAAATCAAAAATTTTTATCCTTATTATTATTCTCTGTTAGCTACCACAATCGAGACTTTCGTACACGAAATTATTGGGCGTCTCATCAAAATAAAGCTACAAACGGAAAATTAGCTTGATAGCTTAGTCACTTTCAAAAATGGGCGATGTATCCTGAACAACTATTATGACTCTCGATGAAAATCTTAGTTTCTTTGAGACACGATATTAAAAATGCATTTTCTTTAACGACTACTAAATATTTGAACCATTCAATATCTACCCATTAAAAAATAATCAAATTTTTCAACCTTAAAAACTACGCTCAAATTAAATAGATATTCTTTAAGAAATAACACTACTTACCCTATTACTAAAATAATATTTTTTTATTTAATTAGAATAATATTATTACATACTTTCAGACTAAGGGCGGCCGTACACGGACCGCTCGAGCAGTTAACGGCTGAGCGACGTACACGGACGGCTCGAGCGGTCGGTCGTTGACGGCTCGAGCCGTCGGTTCTTGACTGCTCGAGCCGTCGCTACCAACCGCTCGAGCCGTTGATTTTTTGGCTAGTCACGTCATTGATTTTCAGGGGGAGAGGAAGCCGTCGACGGCTCTAGCGCAGTCAACGGGCCAACGGCTCGAGCAGTCAGTGTATGCCTCACGACCGCTCGCGAGCCGTCAACGGCACGATGGAATTTCGTCATGCAGTTGACGGCTTGAAGCGGTCGCGACGGCTCGAGCCGTCACGTGTACGGCGGTGAATGAATGCCTATAGTTCACCGCGCGGTCGCGGCTTCAAGCGGTCGGTCTCAACTGCTTGAAGCGGTCCGTGTACGGCCGCCCTAAAATGGTTATTTTCATGCGGCTTGCAGTTTGCACACGAGCGACGTAGTAGGCTCAAGGCTTATTTTGGAATGGTTAGATTGGATACCTTTTGACAAGCACACAGCAGCCCAACAAGAGCAGGACTTGCACAGCGAGCCACGCCAGCACCAGAGCTACCAACAGCAATTCGTGCACGCACACCATTGCGCCGTCACCTACTTTCGTATCTTCAGCTGCAAGTTGACAAAATCCGATCATTCATTCAATGCTATTTTGAAATTATAATAGGCAAATTATTTTCTATGTAAATTTCACATAATTTAACTTTCTATATTTTTTTCTAATTATTTTTATTTCTATTTTTGCACGAATTAATTCATCCTTATAAATCGTATCGTTATTCTTAACATATTTAAATATAGAGAGACTCGCTGTTGTATTGATTAATCACATCTGTAAATAAAAGCGCTATTATAACCATTACATAAAAATACATAAAAAACTGATACCTAAAGAGGACCGGTGGTCAGCTCTCACAAGCGTGTCAGCGGAGAGGATGTCCCTTGCGCCGACGACCATCTCGAGCTCGAGCGGCACCCGCCCCGCGCCGCCCGCGCACAGCGCTGACGACCCGCCCTGCGCCACTAGATTAGGGTTCCATGCTGTCTGAGGTAAATAAAATATTTTCTTAAATAAATTATTTATTTCAAGCACACCAAAATAACTCTAATAAAGACAACTTCTCATAAGTATAACTCTATCATTGAAAACACTTACTTTCACTACTTATTTTCATAATTATTGTTAAAAATAAATTGTATACCTAACTCTTCTTTTATTTGTTTCATAGTTAACTCACTTCTTGTCTGACGGTCGCAGCAAACGCGCTATCAGTTTGATCAAACGTGGAATTGGTCTGCCGAGAGCTTCTTATACCACAATTTACCTGTTGAAAAGAACATTTTAAGCAACTTCATTTTGGAAGGAAGTTATTTATTTCAGGTTATAATTTGGAGTTCCAGAGCATGTAGTTCAATGTAGTTGTAGCATATGACATACAAGACATTGGTTTTTGTTAGTCTTCATCCGAGCAGAATCTTTTAGAAATAGTAACGTGAGTTTTCCTTATTTCCTTACCGGAGCACATTTGTTTTCGCAGAATCGGACCATAATGGCGAACCTCACGACGTGTGAGTTTGGGAAGCGGAAGGCTTTGAAACGGGCTGATAGCCGCTGCGTGTTGCCCACGTACGATCGCGTAAACGATGGAAAGTCTACCTGTGAGAATAAGTTTATCAATATGAAGTATTCAGAAAACATATTAACTTATCTTAAACTTATGCATTATTTTAACAAAAAATCATAATGTAACAGTTCTTTTTTACCTGTCCCGTTGGGCAACCTCTACTATCTAGAAGTAATACAGAGCTATCTCCCATCCTTGACGATGCGACCAAGTGATAAGCTTCTATTTCGGTATCATCTAAAAAATTATAATTATTTGATAAAATTAATAGGATGCATTTTTTAATTCAATTGATAGATCGTGATTAAGAAGAAGAAAAAAAGATACATAATAGCAAATTTTAACATTTTCTGTAGCCATCCCGTAGCAATCCAAATATAAATAGAACGAATACAAAGTTACATATATTATATTATTATGTATAAAAGCTACATTTTACCAGAAGTCTCAATGCGAAGCTCCAGAGGTTCACCCAAAGAGACCGCATTAGTACCGCCGTCTGTGACCGTCCTCACCACGTACATGCTGAGCGGCGCCGCTCCAGCACCGAACACGGCACTCGCACCAGCTTCCGCACTTGATTCACTCATTAATGATGGCCTACTGTGGATTTGTAATGTTGTAGTTAAACCCAAAAACCTTCGTTATTAGTTTCAATAATCGTAAAATTTTACGGAGACTGCGAACAAACATTTTATTCGTAGTAAGTACAACCGTAGGTACATAGAAGGAGAAAATTGTATAGGTACATAGAAGGTCCAAATATAATTCTGGTTAGGTTGACAATAAATAAGTTGAGAAGCGTCATCTACTAAATATACGCGCAAAAGGTTTTCCAAATGCAAGGAAACAGATGAACAGGAAAAACCACGTATAATAAATAAAAACAATAACATTTATTATTCTAAATTGCATACTTTATAGTGAGGACATCTCGGGTTTTATGGTCATAAATCCAACTCAAGGGAGGTCATAATATTACCTAGTATCATGAACAGAAACAGTAGCGTCAACCTTGGCGTAACTGCGAGCACCACCATCTGGTGAACATCCCACCCGCACCCAGCGGTCCCCAGCTGTCTGTATGATGGGATTGTTCTGAATCATGAGCACTACGTACGCCATTGTCCTGAAATAAACATTATCTTAAGGTTCATCAAGATTACTTTATCCATATGTGATATGTACTTACCTACTTTTAACGAAACGGCTTATGATACTATTGAATTGTTGTTTCACTATGCAAAAAGATTACAATTTAAAATATGTATTACACAGTTATTTTCTTTTTTCTTAGTTGTGGTATTATCAAGTTAGAAAATTGTCTAAATATCTTTGTCACTATACGCAAGGTAAAACTTCTGATATTTCGTTTTTTAGAAACTCGAATAGAAATCCCATCAATATTATTCATGTGGTCACATTTATCTTACCATTAAAACTCACAGCGCGCATTTCCCTATAATTAAACATACCTATTGACAACCCCATTAGGTGTTTTCGTGATCGCATACGCAAAGTTGACATCGCAATCTCCATGTAATGGTAGCGATAGTTTCACAGTACCAGCGAAGGCTTGCGCACCGCACTTCTCACCATTTCCTGGTACATACATTCTGCCTTTGAATGCGCCGCGTGGACGATATGTTACTACAAGATTGGGACCTTCACAATCCACCGTTACTGAAAATAAGAAAAATCTTTGAAACACATAAATACATGTTGCCCTGATTTAAAATTCGTACTAAACTATGTAATAAGTACTGTGTTAAAAATAGCATAACAGGTGAGCACAGCCAAAAAAAATATTTGTTAATTAATCTCCGTCGCATATGTGAACAGGTAAGGTATGTAATAAAAGTATTATTTATCAATATTTAAATTTCTCAATTATAATAGCAGATCCGCCGTATTCCTGACTGAAATCCTTAATGAAATCATTCAACATTCAACTCACTGTTAAGACAAATCACACGACGGTAATAAGTAGCAGAGGACACTCGACGCAAGAGCCAAGACCCAGTTGTAATGAGGTCCTCGCTGTGCAGATCACAGAGACCTCGGGATGCCGTCGAGATAAAGGAAAAGCCACGGCATATGAAACGGTCCTCATTCTCGCAAGCTGTTTTACACTAGAAATATACTTTATGCGATTACATCGTAACTTAAATCTTTGGGTGTATAATGTATAAGTTACCTTTTAAATTCCTAGAAATTACTATATTGTTATCATTTTTGAGAATCAAATTAAATTTTAAATTTATAAATACTATCTATTTCCAGGAAAACTATAATGCAAAATGCATAAGAAATGTAGACTGTCACGTAAATCGTAAACGATATTGTTAATAATGATATTATTGTATTGGGCTAAAAATGACACACCAACCCGCGTAACAGGCCAATCCCTATCGGTTCTACATTTTCGTAATAGGTATGTAGAGCTTAGTTGTTTTCCGATTACTCAAATGCGTGCGATTCTTATCTAATATAGTCACGCATTGCAAAGGTAAATTAGTTTATAATATTTTAAGGTCTATGTATATTGAAACCGATGATTTATTATTATTAGTAAATCAAACCTCATCTTTTGTGGCGTTTTTTATGCTTAAATCTGTCCTCTTTAGCGTCTGGTTATTGTACTCTTCGTAGGAACATCTATCTATTTTTTTCGGATCTGAAATCAATGAATATATGAAGAATGCCATATAATTTACAATCCATTAACCAACATAGGAATAACATAAAGTTTTTTACCCAAGGATACGCGATACCGGAAGGAAATCGTTTGTACGACTTTCTTCGACTACGAAAAATGACGTTATCAAAACATACTTACAGTCATGTCCACATTCATTTTCTATGTAAAAAGTATAGTAGTTTGACACGCGGTAGGACTCGGGTTCAGTGAACTTATTCTCTCCATTCAGGATACAGTTTCCTCTAGCTTTGTCAGACACAACAAACGTGTCTAATGGGCTGTGTGGATCTATCCACTGCGCTGACCTGTGATAAGGTTTAACAATAAAACAAAGTCAGATGTTTCCGGAAAATTAAGAAAAACAAAATTTTATTTTTTCAAAATTAATATGGTAATAAACATCTTACTCATATTGATAATAATCATATCTAGATCTTAAAAAGTTTGTTCCAACGAAAAAATTTAACATAAAAACTTGGGGTTCTTTAACGAATTATTTTATTTTAAAAAATGTATGGAAATATAAGTTCAAAGTAAATTTTACTTAAGTTTTATAAAAATAAGAAATAACATGCTCTTTACATTTATGTCGATAAAACGATTAGATAAATTCTTTATTCGCTTTGCCTTTGGGTTTTAAATCATATTTAAGTTATATATTGTTAAATTATATAAACTCATTTTTTTTAAACAATTCAACAAAAACGAAAATATATTATGAAGAAGCAAATATCCTTATCATATAAAATTAAATACCTATATGACTCTATCCTTGTTTTGTAATTTACGCACCTGTATAATTTCTCATTTGAAGAAAAAAGCGCATCATAGCAGTCTTGTACGGTCGCATTGAGAAGTACTTTTACATTTGAGCCTTCTGAGTTAAGGTAGTATCCTGGAGTGCTTTCTAAGGCCCACCATCTTTTACTACAGCCAGTAGGTACTAGAATGAAATATTATTTTGTAAATCAAATATTTTTAACAATTTCTACAAACAAATATTATGAAATTGAGATATACATATAGTCTACGACTTACGAGTAGGTATACATATATTTGAGAGAAGTATATTATATAAAATACTTATTCGTCAACTTAGTAACTTTATATTAGTTGTTTACTTAATACGGCTTGACAGTTTTTCTGTTATTAATCTCGTAGTATGCAATAGGTAGTGAAAATTATGATTTATCCATATTAAATGTGAATATGTACTATACTTAAACACAATCTACTTAATGCATTGCATGCAAATTCTTAAACGCAATTATTTTAAAATCACCGTTACCGACTAAATGGTAAACACATACTAACATTTTAAACAAACTTTGGTGAAGTATGCAGCGTCATTGTCCGCTCTCAATTGAGAGACAGGTGACGCGGCGAGGCCCTGGCAATTGCCCTTCGTGAACGTCACAATGACGGACGCACAGTCCTCAAGGTCCCTGCATCTCGCCAAGCAGGCCCCGGTGAGGGACTCTTCGTCTCCACTTGCAGAATACATGAACACCGGCCTGGCTTTGTCTGGGGTCATGCCCGACCATCGAACAAAAGTGCTCGATTCGTGTTGACGACACGCGATCGCATCTATAAAGATATTTATAGCTTATATATGACTAATGAAATCATTTAAGCTGATGAGTTAATACGAGAAGATATTTTTTACTTTTATCAGAAGATCTTAACAATTTTTTTTGTTCTCTATAAAATGAGCTTTTTTTTCACGTCTTTATTTATTTAGCTCGGGAAATTATGTTAATTATGTGACTAAAACAATTGCTTATTGCGTACTTTTACGTATTGATATAATATCATAATGTTGTTTCAAAAATCATAATTATCTTATAAAGTTATAAGTTATGTCTCAAAAAATGAAGTCCCTACAACACAAAGGAAGAGAGTTTAACGGGAGTGCGGCTCGGATTTTTTGTTACTGATTTTAAGCCAGATATTTTTTATAATATAATATCAGGCTTTTATATCGAATCAATAAATATTAATCAATACATTCATTGCGATGCTTAAATTTGCGGTTGAAAGCTCGTGTCATATACATAAATAATGTACATTAGGATGCAAAAATTTAGCAAAAGGAAACCTGTTTGCACAGTACACGTCTAGTAACTCTTCTGAAGATATCACGTAAGCACAAGGTAAGCAATTTTATTCAATATACAACGCGTATTTATTTAAAAAAAAATTATTTGTCTTCCTAATTACATTGTTTGTTATTTTTTTGTTTTTTATCATAGGTTCTCGCAAAAAGCGCTGTTCGGAGAGTATATGTTTAATGATATACATATTTTAATTACGAATTATTTGGTTAGAGACATTCTATAATCTTTAAAGAAAATAATTGTATAATATGTAGACTATATTGTATGATAAGCGGATGTCAATAATTATTATTAACTAGCGGTCCGCCCCGGCTTCGCCCGTGGTACATATTAACGTTTTCTCTACATAAGAACCATCCTCGTACTTCAAGGAATATAATAAAAAAAGAATTATCGAAATCGGTTCAGCCGTTCTCGAGTTATGGAATTACAACGAAAAGTGGCATTGATTTTTATATATTAGATTAACGTATCTAATTAGTTACCTATCTAGTACGTAAATATACTTAGTAGTTACTTAACTATAATAAAAAATAAATAATATACCTAAGTTTAATTTACTATTACATTATATATACACAATGACTTTAAAAATAAACAGCTGTTCTATAAAACCGGTTTACAAACATCCAGTCATCATACCTATCTATAATTATGATTTATTAGGTGGATTAGATAATAATTTTTTTGCAGAAAAATAAAATATGACATGGGATGCTGTTTGGCCAAGCACCTCTCAAATTATTACGAGCACAAGCCAATACATTTTTGTGATTATTGAACACTTATAAAGATTCTATAATATTTTTTTTCAGATGATACATCGACGTGTCTTGAACATGTTTATCATTATGATGATAATGGTATTAGCAGCTGCTGTATTGGAAACAAAAATGTGTCCTACTAATTCCATTGCTATTAAAGGTGCGGGAGGTACCGTGCGATGTATACCAAAAATTAATTAAAGAATATTTCTAGCTATCTCAGGACCTATTCTGATCTGTAAATGTGTGGGTTAAAATCAGCAAAGACCCAGTATACTGAACCTGTATGATTAATCCCGAATTTTTTTTATAGCAAATTAAAAAAGACTTGAAATTGAAATGATTAGGAATAGCAAATATTCCTTTAAATAAATCTTTATCTTCGTAAGAAGAACTTATTGTTGTATCTAAATGCGACTAATTATACCTTTTTGTATAATATGTGCTATGTATTCCGACTTGTGAATTATTTTTATTAGAAATAAAATACTTTATGTACAACGTTGTCTAATATTTTTTTATGATTTTTCCCGAAACGGCATCTGCGTTAATATTCATTTTTAATTTGTAAAAGTCTTGTGTATAAAAAATTGATAATGTTAAGCCTTAAAATCAAAATATGTGCTACGATTTAATAAAGTCGTCTTGTCAAAGAATAAATTAATATTAAATCGATCATGCTATTAAAATAATTATTTTATTCTCGATAAGACGTTGAAATGATTTTATCAATTTAATTTTATTACGTTTTTTCTAGGTCCCTCTGAATAATACCAAAACATAATAGCCAATTCAATTAGATTTCCTAGCTAACCTATATGTAGGTAGGTATAATATGCTCACAAGTGGAATGAGGAAAAGCGTTTACTTTCAATAAAATCTCTTTATCAAAAAAAAAACATATTTTAACCGGCGGTTTTGTAAAGCCTATACGCCCGCGCCGCGCCATACCCAATTAATAGGCGTGTTTTAGGACAGGCGTCTTATTATTCGTGGTTTCTTTTTGAGACAACGTAGGTACAAATTCTATCTACATTTAATATTAAAATGAATGTTTCACTGTATATCCTTTATAAAATCGTCTTTAAGAAACTTCAGCTGTCAGCTAAATGATGTGCATGAGCCCTTTGGCCTTAAGGTTTCGGACTACGGTGTTGATTCAATCAATCTTCAGCAGTGTGCTGCAGGCTAAATCACGGTGAAGTGTAAATCTAAAAGAAACTGTATCACTGAAACGTACGTAATGGTCATGAGATATATTACGCAATTGATAGGTAATAAGCTAAGCTCTTTTGATACAAATATGGAATTAAAACTAACGATAGAGCGATCTTATTGTAATTTTATTTCATTGAGTAGGTACTAGTTAGTACTAGTCATGTACTAGTATAGTATATTATATTATCTGTGTATGGTACCTATATCTAGGTACTTGATAACAGTCAACACGCCACAAACAAGCAAAGCTACTCCAATTGGATAGGTTGGTATGTCTTCCTCATTGCACCGCTTTTTAAAATATAAATGGTGGGACCTAAATAAATATTACTTTTTATAATACGAGGCTTTCACTTTATATATTGACAGTGCATTAAAATTGATATTTATTATAAATAAAATAAGAAACCAGTACGTTATATTTATACCTAAGTATGTCTTTATTTTTTTAGAACCTAAGAGCAAGAAGTTTTACGAACTTAGCACCTAATCGTTGGACAGACATGAGACAACGTAACATGTACCTATTTCTAAAATGTTATATTTTAATTACTATAGGTACATAAATAAAATAAACTTATAACTTTAAAATTACAACTTAATAATATTGTTATGACGACGACGTGACAGCGATAGCTTTAGATTAATCTTGTTATATTATATACCTAGTAATTCTTTGCATATAAAGGGGTTTTAAATTTTTTTCTGTTTGTTTTCTGCATCATAGGTAAAAAATATCAGGATATACTTACTTGCACAGTTCACAATTACACATAGAGCCAAGGCTCTTAAAACTATATTATTATTTATTATATAATACATTGTTTACACTATTCACATGCGCTCGGTAACTTAACTAATTTACAACTCGCGGACGCACTATTTCTCCTTCCGTAATGTTCATCATCAAGTAATTTAATTTAAAATGATAATTTCAAACGAGGTTTAAAAATGTCTCTCTATCCTCGTATAATTTTCTATGAATAACGCAGATACAGCTGAATAAACATACTGACGTCTTCTATTTACTTATGTATTCTTTCAAAAGTACAATGAGACTAGAGTTTAAAGAAATTGCATCGCAATGTACCTACGTCGAACTATTGCGGTAGTAAATTCGTCGTGGAAAACAATTTTCCGAATGCACGTAACGCGTTTAAACAACTGTATACTGAAATCAAAGTGCAGCCGTCATGTGCAGAGGCGGCTCGCCCTAAGGAGCGCTGGTGCAGTGAACTCCCATAAATAATTATAATAAAATCATACTCCTTAATTTCATTATTAATATTAATTATTACTATTTAAAATCAATCGTAATCGTAAAAAACTACTGGCAATACCAATGAATATATCCATCATTCCATCATTCCATACACCTGTAGTTATAATACTGTATTATATAACGCGCGTAGCGGAGCGCTGACGATTGCGCTCCAATGAAAAAATATTTAGTACATTTTCTAATACGAAATCCAATAGGAGTGAAAGAGATAGTTTTGTCAGAGTCCTGCGCGTGAAACAGAAGATTTTCTATGAAAAAATAGCAAAATTCGGAGCGCCGCTCCCGCAAACGTTGCCGGTTCGTTTTTACCGCGCGCCACAAGACAGCGATTGCGCGCGAGGTTGCCACTCAAACTATATAAACAAACACTCTAGTCAACTTGCACGCGCGCGAATGTACCTATATTCGGGAATTTTCTTATTAAAATCATAAGATACGTGTTGACTGTTGAAATAGCCTGTAGTTATCAGTATTACTTGTGAGTGTTAAAATGGACAATTATAATGTGGCGTTCATTAAAAAGTGTGTTAAAACGTTACAAATTCGACTTGAATTGAAAGCTAAGGGACCGCCACGGCCTGGACTTGACCTTACGCAAAAATGTACGACAAAAACGAAAACATATACGCGTGTGTTTAAATCCGAATAATATGTGAAAACACCGTGGTTGTGTGGTTGTGATGAACATGAAAGCAACAAAATATTTTGTTTTCCGTGTCTTTTATTTGAAGCGGGCGCGGCCGGCGGAGGTGAGAGTGCTTGGACTGAAACGGGCGTTGACGACTTAGCTCATCTTTCAATCAAGATGAAAAAACATTCACAATCTCGGTAGGTACCATTTGTTGAATGAACTGCAATTGGCGTCTATCGAATGACAAGACATTCGTAAAGCACTAGATTCCGCGTACCGAAAGTCAATACGCGAGTTCAATGACCGTGTCGATAAAAACAGACATATTTTACGAAGGTTAATAGATTGTGTCAAGTTATAGATATTATTGCACACCAAAAAGAAAGACGTACCTATGCATTTCCTTTATAAGTATTTTTTTAATTAAACCATGTAGGTATTTTCAGTGTTTTATTTCAAGTGAACACCCATAAAATTTTGTCACGAGCCGCCTCTGGTCATGTGCCGGTCCCCACTCCTCACCACGACCTTGCAGTTATTATGGTTTTACAGACAATTTACAATAGAATGACGAGTCAACGATAGTGAAAACGAATGATAATACGCTCGTTTGACGACAAACTACGTATTTTGTAACGGCCACGGCATACGGGCGAAGTGCTTCCAGTAATAACAGAGCCACTATGTTTTACCGATAACCAGCATTTTATTTCGCATCATTACGAAACCATCCGTCATAATATTAAGTATGCTCGTTTGTCAATTTCATCATGCTGGTAATTTGCATAATTGGTGAGGATCTTGATATCCGTCTCCTATTGATAGAATATAATGAAGGGTTTACGGCTAGACAATATTGTGTAAATTTGTGCCTGTACAATGTCAATCACTTCATGTTTAAACTTTGGACTGCCAGCCCTTTGGTTCTAAGTTAGCATATGGTAGAGGATTTCAGGATTGACGGGATTTTCAGGCAGGACCTTTCGGGACTACGTACGAGAATAAGCTGCATATTTTAGCCCATTAAGTTGACAGGAAACTATAGTAATGCATGTAACTAGTTATAGGTAGGTATAATTCCAAACACTCGTAAAATCATGACAAATTATCTGAATTCTGAACGTCACTCCAAATAAAGTCTAATAGTCGATAAATAAATTATATTAAAAACCATACTTTAGCATGCCACCATTTATTCTATGACCTATAAAAGTAATCTGTTATGTTAATTCGACTACATTCAGTATTGTTATGCTAATGCTTCACCGAAGAATGCAAGCCGATCGCGTGCGTAGACAGACGAGCCAAATAAAAACTGTGAACTGATCTATGGTGTTCAAGGGGCCTTAGCCAAACGGCAAAACGCCAAGGAATAGAATACGCTATCGATAGAAATTGACATAAGCGTATGATGTTTTGCATAAGGATTCGGTCACCCTACCAACGACAACGACGACCACGAACAAAATTTTCATCCAGTCGCAATTAAATAAAATTGTGCAAAACACAATTAAAAATGAAATTTAAGAATTTCCTGTCGTATTGGTGTTTGGAAAAAAAAATTTTGAGATCAATGGATAAACAAACAGGTTTTTCATAGAAACGGTGGCTCCTAGAAAAAAATGTATTTAACCTTTTTTATAGATAATTAGATTATATACAATTTTGGTTCAGGTGATTGTATGATAAACTTACCGTCTCGGCGAAAATCGCAAAAAACCCTATTTCTTTTTATTAATTGACCTCGAATTTTTTTATTCCTGAGTACCAGAATGACGGGAGATTTTAATATTGATTTTGAACAAATTTCGGCAAGATTGGAACTTTGGTCGTGGTCGTCTGCGTCGTTGGTAGTGTGATCGAACCATTACCAAAATGTCAAGAGCTTATGTCAATAATTAGCGTTAGCAGTTTCTATTCCATGGCGTTACGTACGTTTGTCTAAGGCCCAAGGACTATTTAAAAGTTATAATAAAACATTTCATAATATGTATCGGAATGATGACAGGAAAATCTATTTCGTGTTACCCGGATTAAAGATTCTAGGTAAGATTCAAGTTATATAATATATAACCAGACTAATGTAAGTCTTAGATACAAAATTTCATACATATCTAATCGGTCAATTTTGGACGAAAGATCCTCCTCTCTCCAACTCCCTTCTTCACATACTTACTTTCACGTATATGACAGTCCTACAAAAAAAATGACACTATTTCATACGATGTCCAATAAAGGGTTTTTGTGATGGCAATAAAACAACAGTGCTAGCGATAAATAATTTATTGTGCGCTTATGATTATGATCAAAACAACTTATAATTTACTCTCACATTAACACGAAATGGCATTTGCAATAGCAAAGTGGTAAATAAGCTATTTAGCTAGATTGCTAAGCTACCAGGTACAATATGAATGTGTTTTATTGCTTTAGAGTTTAGGCAACTACGGTACAATACTATAAATTTGCGAATTTGTAAACAATTCATAATTTTATTTTAATATCTTTCTAAAAAACTTTTTATAACTGTTTAACTGTCGGGTGATCTTTCATAGCGAATTACATTTTGGTTTAGGCTTCATTATTTATACGAGTGTTATATTTCAGACTAGTATTTTATTCAGAATTACAAAAATATTACATCTATTCATTCAACATATTTTCATGAATGCAAATATATCTCCTGGAATCAATGCAATAACAACAATTTGTAGAAATATCAACGTTTTCAAATATATGACTTTACTCTTCTTAAATCTGAATATAATTTTCAAAGTTATCAAAATATCTTAAGAAGCAGGCATTGACAGACATGATTAGCGAAGTTTACCTTGCCGTGTGTAAGGTACGTAAGGCAAGAAAATATATTTTCATACAATTATTGAAATAGAAAATGATTCTTTTTATTACTGTGTTTTAAAAGCTAACAAAACTATTTAAATCTAAATGTATCTGAATCTAATGGAATACAATCATATGAAACTCTTGTCTATGGAAATTATTCGTACGTGCAACCCCAAAATAGAATTATTATTGTCTATAATTTGTAATTTTAACTATTGCCTTAACAATTTCCATAATATTATCACAATATACAGATGCAACCAGTAGCACAGAATAATAACTAGTAGCTAGCCAGTAGGGAAACTTCATACAAACGTCCGAATGCCTCACGCACACAAGTAAGCGTGTTTACGAGAATCGTAAGGGTATTATGATTTATGATATGAGAATGTATGTATGAAGTTTTCCTACGGGTTGTAACTGTATATTGTGATATTATTTTGGACCTCAACTGCAATGAATTAGAGATTACTATTACTTATTACTTTGTTTGGCTATATGTTTACTTTAAGACGTAACAAAAATATTATTATCGTTAGTGTGTATGATTATTATTTATTATAAAAATAAGTTTTGTTGTTAGTTTTTTTTTGTTTTATATTAATAATTATTTAACTATAAATATCAATGTATTGTTATATTTACTGTTAATTAACTTATAACGTGCAAAAAAGATGGCACACTATTCAACACCATGTAGATTTTAAAGAATACAAATAAAATAAAAACAAATAATAAGCGGTGATGGCTATATTCTAAGCACAAGGAAAAACCATAAACATTTTAAATGATGATTGCCTCCTATGACTAGTAGATTTTTTTGTATACTTGTTAATATCATATAATATGTAATATTATGTAGGTATTTATTATACTTTAACCATAGCATGTTATCTTTTAATTCTGACCAACATTACACTTGATCGACATAATCAATGATATATTTTATATTAACATAATACTTTTTTTTAAGTAATACAGTCACAAATACATATGCACTTTGAATAGTCAAAAAACACACATGATAATTAGTACGAAAACCTTAAAAATGTCAGGAATAATTCAAGCTAGGAACTGAATAATAACAATATTTCGTTAATTTATCAAATAAATCGTTCAATACATTCAAAATATTCCAATAATCAACAAATTTAACAAATAAAAAATATAACAAATAATATATTCGGCGGTAATCAGGTACAAAACAATTATCTTTTGGTAATTTTAGCTTTGGTTGATTTTTTATAATTACAATCACTAATACAAATCAAATATAAATACGCAACAAAAAATATCTTCCCGACATATGTAAATACTTCATAATTTTCATTTCTTGAACATTAACATCTCAACTTTTATTTATTGTTTCTAAAAGTCTTTGATTAAACAAGAGTAATCATTTTTATTAAATCCTTTTGCTCAGAATATTAAATTCAACTCGTTCAAAAATAATTACTTTCCCATATCAAAGACTTTCTTTGCCCATTCTCAATTCAAAACCTTTCAACATATTCTTCAATGGCCATACCAATATTTGGCACCAATATTTTGAGCGTCACTTTTTAATATGAATATCTTAAATTTCACAACCAATCAAATTTGATACGTCCCGGATATACATATCGGATATAATATATAAAGTTAAGTGCTCGCGATTTCATAATTCATAAAAATATTTCACACGCACTCAATACACATCAAAAAAAGCAAAAATCGCTTAAGAAGCTTGTATATATTTTCAGCCAGCATTTTCTTCGTAGTGCTTTAAATACGTCAAAGCAGTCAAGAAAAGCGGTGTTCCGAATTTGAATTGTGCTTTTTTGGAACATTTTTTTTTATTTACTTTTTTAACGTTTATCTTCTTTTTTTTCGGAACGTTAAAAGATTTCGAATTGAGAACGTTCGAACTAGACCGGTATTCGGTCTCTGAGGTACGACAAGATGGACGCCGTGCCCTTTGCCAGAATCGCGTGTCGAGGCTGTCTGAAGCAATTACCCATCAGCTCTAATGACCTGGAAATAGGTTATTATTATAATACCGGCCACTTTTAAAGCTTTTCAAAACATAATAATCGTTGACAAGAAAAACCACTTCTAGATGTCTATAATAAAAACAATGTATGATATAAAATTGTTTATGCGTAATATCTTGATTTACGAAATTAGAACATTTTATTTTAGATAACATTTGCAATTGAATTTATTTATTTTTCATTACAGGAAAATTAAACTTGGTAGTTGAATATTTATTAAAACATTTGTGTAATTTTGAAACCATCGTGTATAGGAAAGACCAGGAAAATCGGTAAATAGTATTTGTGTGAGAGATCAACAAAAAATACAACTTACAAGCAAGTATAAACTTCCGAAATAATAACGTTATTGCATTACAATTATTATTTCCGTTGTATACAAACTTTATATACTACTAGCGGTCCGCCCCGGCTTCGCCCGTGGTACATGTTTACGTTTTCTCTACATAAGATCCATCCTCGTACTTCAAGAAATATAATAAAAAAAGAATTATCAAAATCGGTTCAGTCGTTTTCGAGTTATGCGCTTACCAACACATTTTGCGATTCATTTTTATACATAAGATAAGATAAACTAACCTCAAATGCGTAAAGTTCCCCAACTCAGGTGGCACGCTCATAATACTGTTATTGGTAAGATCTAGTACCGCCAATCGCTTTAATTTAGCGAGAGCATCTGAAGATATATTGATCTCAGTTATTTGGTTCTCAGCCGCCAATAGTATCTCTAGATGATCCAACTCGTACACACAGCGCGGGATTTTAGTGAATCTATGAAAAAAAAATAAAAAAATTAACTAGGAAAACTGACTTACTAGTGTTAAAATTAAATAAGATCGCGTGAAGGGTAAAAACCAAAGTGTAAATGGGGATAGGCTTAGATTATGGATTGGTCTCCGCGCGCGCGCTACGACTAGATACCGCTCCACCTAAAAACAATAGCTCCGTGAGTGCGGCAACTCAGTTCTGTAGTGTGTAAGGCAATTTGTAAGGACGCTAGTGTGTGTGAAGAATTGTACTGCCAGGTACATAAATTTTACCTCATAAATGGGAAGTGGGCTATCTTGGAAAGAAGTTTGAAAAATATTTTTATTTCATTTTGGCCTTGCCGGGAATCGAACCCATGAACATGCGACTCAAATCCACTTGCGATGACACTATACTATAGTCACAAAGGTTGTTTAAAAGTATAAAAGCGGAAATAAAAATAATAAAATATATATGAGTCAGTTAAACAAGGTTAAACAGAAATAAATTATTGTTATTATCATTTTTTAATATATGCGTTAGTAATAGTATTGAAAAAAACATTATGAATAAAATAAGTTCAAATTAAAAGTGTGTTTTTGGGATATGCAGTACGGCAACACTAAATGGCGTCGTATTTTCGTAAACAACATTTTCAAAGTACAGGTGAAATATCGAATAATACGATTATTCCTGATGGTACGTGATCCCAGTGTCTTTCTTATTTTTTGTTGTATTTTTTTTATACAGTTTTATGGCACAAACAGGCATTTTACTTCAGGTTTTGTCCAAAATCTTTAGAAACTATCGGTACGTCCTCTCCACACAATGCTTGTGACACGACTGGCTTGGGTAGGTACGCCAAATTCGGCGTACTTTTAGTTGCCGCATTTTTCGAGTACGCCGGCGGTATCTAGTCATAGCGCGCGCGGAGACCAATCCTTAATCTAAGGGGATAGGGATAGGGGAACCTATTCTAATATTACTATTTTTTCCATTTACACTTTTATGCAAGTTACCTTCATTTATTTTTACAACTTAGGGTTGATTCAAGGTATAGCTAATAAGATAATAAGGGATTAGGTTAAGTGGTATACTTAAATCAGCTTTACTTTTCTATATTCTTTGTATAACTATATTCTTATAATTGTTAAGATGTTTTGTTGATGTTTTTTTTTATATAAGAATATTTTAGCTGTTATAGCAAATAAATCTATACTTTTATATCTCTTTCTTTCTCTTTTCATACCAAACATAAAATAACATCTCGTCTTAAAATCCTATACTCACTTATTATTACAAATCACTAGTTCCCTCAAGTGCTTCAAGTCACCGAGCTCAATAGGTAAATCAGCAAGGCAATTTTTGCCCAAGTCCAGAAACTGCAAGTGTTGTAAAGAACCGATTTCCGGCGGTATACTCTCTATACTGTTCGATGTTAGAACCAGTTGTGATAGCCATTCGCTGAGCATGGTAATGCTGAAAAATTAAATTCATGATAATTTTTGAAGTGAAACTTTCAGTTAGTGTGACATTTTCCGTTACGCGCCATCTTTTTCTTATCCCTACCACGCGTGATTCGACGTATTTCTGTAAAGTGTAAAGTGCATATAGTAAATTATTTTTTGAAAAATAAGGTCATAAAGAAGTTTCACTTCTTACGTGTGTACACTAGTACACGCACACATTTTTAAATTAAAACATATCATCAGATGCAATCCTATAAGTTTGATTTTTTATTGATTTCACGTTTAAGGACGCGTTTACGAATCTGACTAAAATAAGCAGTTTTTCGGTGCATTTTGCGGCGAAATAGTACAAAACCAAATTTAACTAATAATTACCATAAATAGATTACTCCTTAATCTTTAAGTGGTACTAATTTTTAAGTCGAAAATTTTGGTTTATAATATTGAAAAAAATAATTTCCGTTGCCTCTTCACACAAAATTGACAATATCGTGCTGAATAAACGAGCATTTTTCTTGTATTTAATAAAACAAATTGATTTATTTAAAAATATTTTAAGGAAGTAGACATGTCTAACTCAAAAAGGTACTAGATAAAACTATCAAAATGTTACAAATAGGCTGAGAAAAAAATTAAAATCAAATCTTATTTTTTCACATATTTAGCTGTAACGCGTGATACTTATTGCATTGAAATAAGGGTTATTTTATTTGTCACTATCTTGATAAAATTTGTAATGAAATATTTTAGTAATTTAGTCGGCGCTCGGACGCCTTTGTGAGTAGACGCTGTGACGCTTGTAAGCAGTTCCTCGTTTACGAAAAGATCGCTGTACGTATACAAAATATTTGACCTAATAAACTTGATCATTGACGCATTCTGCACCGACAACCAAGGCACACCAAGGAAAGATTTTATTTATAGTTTTTCATACTTATCTAATATATAAAAATCAATGCCACTTTTCGTTGTAATTCCATAACTCGAGAACGGCTGAACCGATTTCGATAATTCTTTTTTTATTATATTCCTTGAAGTACGAGGATGGTTCTTATGTAGAGAAAACGTTAATATGTACCACGGGCGAAGCCGGGGCGGACCGCTAGTGGGATTATAAATTTCATATTTAGTTTCTGACTTGATGGAGTGACCTGCATGTGTACTTCGAAAGTTCGAAGACTGCTACTGGAACTAATAGACGAGTAGAGCTAGGTATGCCGAGTTTGGGCTCGTTTTGTTAGTTATGTTGAGACCTTACCTCCGGACTTGATGGAGTGACCTGCAGGTGTACTTCGAAGACTGCTACTGGAACTAAAAGATGGTTAGAGCTAGGTGTGCCGAGTTTGGGCTCATTTTGTTAGTTATGTTGAGACCTTACCTCCGGACTTGATGGAGTGACCTGCAGGTGCATTTACAAAATAACTTACATATTTTGTAAAATTAAATTGTAATACTGAAATGATTTAAAAGAGCAACTATGGAGTTTCTTGCCGATTCTTCTCCATAGATACTGCTTTCCGAATCGGTGGTAAATGATAAAAATATATTGTATTGACGTTTCAAAAGTGCTTCTCGAAGAAGTCTAATTGAATAAATAAATGTTTGAGTTTGAGTTTGAGTTTGTCGACTTATAAAAATACTACAGGTTTGCCGGCAGCTTCGCCTGCATCATTTTTAAATTTAACCCAAATTCGGCGCCATTTTGAAATTCTTTGTTAATTGACCGATTTCGTTCAAAATCGATATCTGAGGATCCTTAGGATCACAAAACAGGAAACTGTTACAAAAATTTGAAAAAGTCAACGCCATTTTGAAATTTTCTGTTATTGTACCGATTTCGTTCAAAATCGATATCTGAGGCTCCCTGGGATCGCAAAACAGGAAACTGGTACCAAAATTTTAAAAAGTCAGCGCCATTTTGAAATTCTTTGTTATTGTACCGATTTCGTTCAAAATCGATATCTGAGGATCCTTAGGATCACAAAACAGGAAACTGTTACCAAAATTGAAAAAAAGTCAACGCCATTTTGAAATTTTCTGTTATAGTACCGATTTCGTTCAAAATCGATATCTGAGGCTCCCTGGGATCGCAAAACAGGAAACTGGTACCAAAATTTTAAAAAGTCAGCGCCATTTTGAAATTCTTTGTTATTGTACCGATTTCGTTCAAAATCGATATCTGAGGATCCTTAGGATCACAAAACAGGAAACTGTTACCAAAATTGAAAAAAAGTCAACGCCATTTTGAAATTTTCTGTTATTGTACCGATTTCGTTCAAAATCGATATCTGAGGCTCCCTGGGATCGCAAAACAGGAAACTGGTACCAAAATTTTAAAAAGTCAGCGCCATTTTGAAATTCTTTGTTATTGTACCGATTTCGTTCAAAATCGATATCTGAGGCTCCCTGGGATCGCAAAACAGGAAACTGGTACCAAAATTTTTAAAAGTCAGCGCCATTTTGAAATTCTTTGTTATTGTACCGATTTCGTTCAAAATCAATATCTAAGGATCCCTAGGATCGCAAAACAGGTAACTGGTACCAATATTTTAAAAAGCCAGCGCCATTTTGAAATTCGTTGTTATTGTACCGATTTCGCTCAAAATCGATATCTGAGACTCCCTGGGATCGCAAAACAGGAATCTGGTACCAAAATTTTAAAAAGTCAGTGCCATTTTGAAATTCTTTGTTATTGTACCGATTTCGTTCAAAATCGATATCTGAGGATCCTTAGGATCACAAAACAGGAAACTGTTACCAAAATTGAAAAAAAGTCAACGCCATTTTGAAAATTTCTGTTATTGTACCGATTTCGTTCAAAATCGATATCTGAGGCTCCTTAGGATCACAAAACAGGAAAATGGTACCGAAATTTAAAAAAGTCAACGCCATTTTGATTTTTTTGTTATTGTACCGATATCGTTAAAAATCGATATCTGAGGATCCTTAGGATCACAAAACAGGAAACTGTTACTAAAATAAAAAAAGTCAACGCCATTTTGAAATTTTTGTTATTGTACTGATTTCGTTCAAAATCGATATCTAAAGATCTCTACGATCACAAAACCGGAAACTGGTACCAAAATTTTAAAAAATCAGCGCCATTTTGAAATTCTTTGTTGTACCGATTTCCTTCAAAATCGATATCTGAGTATCTACGATCGCAAAATAGGAAACTGGTACCAAAATTTAATAAATTCAGCTGGTAAAGAAGCAAAATATACAATTCTTGCAGTTTCTATGTCAGTTAACTGTCGAATCTTTCTGCCAGCGTAACCAGCAGAGCTGAGTTTGATCCTAAGGATCCTCAGGTATCGATTTTGAACGAAATCTGTCAATTAACAAAGAATTTCAAAATGGCGCCGAATTTTTTAAATTTCGGTACCATTTTCCTGTTTTGTGATCCCAGGGAGTCTCAGATATCGATTTTGAACGAAATCGGTACAATAACAGAAAATTTCAAAATGACGTTGTCTTTTTTTCAATTTAGGTAACAGTTTCCTGTTTTGTGATCCTAAGGATCCTCAGATATCGATTTTGAACGAAATCGGTACAATAACAAAGAATTTCAAAATGGCGCTGACTTTTTAAAATTTTGGTACCAGTTTCCTGTTTTGCGATCCCAGGGAGCCTCAGATATCGATTTTGAACGAAATCGGTACAATAACAGAAAATTTCAAAATGGCGTTGACTTTTTTTCAATTTTGGTAACAGTTTCCTGTTTTGTGATCCTAAGGATCCTCAGATATCGATTTTGAACGAAATCGGTACAATAACAAAGAATTTCAAAATGGCGCTGACTTTTTAAAATTTTGGTACCAGTTTCCTGTTTTGCGATCCCAGGGAGCCTCAGATATCGATTTTGAACGAAATCGGTACAATAACAGAAAATTTCAAAATGGCGTTGACTTTTTCAAATTTTTGTAACAGTTTCCTGTTTTGCGATCCCAGGGAGCCTCAGATATCGATTTTGAACGAAATCGGTACAATAACAGAAAATTTCAAAATGGCGTTGACTTTTTTTCAATTTTGGTAACAGTTTCCTGTTTTGTGATCCTAGGGATCCTCAGATATCGATTTTGAACGAAATCGGTACAATAACAAAGAATTTCAAAATGGCGCTGACTTTTTAAAATTTTGGTACCAGTTTCCTGTTTTGCGATCCCAGGGAGCCTCAGATATCGATTTTGAACGAAATCGGTACAATAACAGAAAATTTCAAAATGGCGTTGACTTTTTCAAATTTTTGTAACAGTTTCCTGTTTTGCGATCCTAGAGATCCTCAGATATCGATTTGGAACGAAATCGGTACAATAACAAAAAAAATCAAAATGGCGTTGACTTTTTTAAATTTTGGTAACAGTTTCCTGTTTTGTGATCCTAAGGATCCTGAGATATCGATTTTGTACGAAATCGGTACAATTAAAAAAAAATTATACTGCGTCCATAGATAACAGGTATACCTGTTATACGGACGCAGTATAATTTTTTTAACAAAACGAGCCCAAACTCGGCACACCTAGCTCCACTCGTCTATGAGTTCCAGTACCAGTCTTCGAAGTACACTTTGGCAAGTACTTGTTTACCAAACAATCACTGTCCAATGAAATTAGATAAATGGTATCTACTTTTGTGACCATTCAACGTTACAAACTTTACAAATCAAAGTAAAGTTAAAAAAAACATAGCAATAAAAATAAGCTCAATTATCAAGTCGTGTCAGTTTACTCATAATTTCGCCGCTTCGCGCATTTCGATGTGTGTGTGAGCCGTGCACGTGTAGTAGTAAGACTCAATACCTAAAATTGATGCGCGTCAATTTGTAAATACGTCCTTAACCATAAGTGGAAAGTATTATAACTAAATGACTTATTTATCGAGTACACAGATATTGCAGTATACCCGCATTTTTTGTAATTTTGCGCAATGCTGTTTTCTTCACCCTTTGGATATTAATTTAATATTCGATTAGATTTTGTGCATCATTTGGTCAACACTTACCGAACTAACTTACATTTTTGTTTCATGCAACAAAACCTATTTTAAAATCAAAAAACAATGTCACTTAGTCCCATACTAACCTAGTAGGTATAGCAGTGAGTTTATTCTTGGATATGTCAACGATATGCACCTCAGCATCAGCAGCTGCGCGGAACACGTGGTCGGGGACACACGTCAGCTCGCGGCCGGGGACCATGAGCGACTGACTCTTTTTCATCGTGTACCTGAGTATTAAAGTGTTGGATATAATTTCTTTATACCCTCATTCTATATATTTTAATGGAATTTACCGACTCGAAGGACCAAAAGAAATAGCTTGAGAATACATTACGATTTACACTCTATTGAGTTATCAGCAGCATGAGAGAGAGATTATCAGCAACACTAAGACACTAAACCATAAACAATAATAATTTTTAAATGTCTATCTAACTAGCTGGAGCCCGCGGCTTAACTCGCGCTCCAAACAAAATGTATCTGTATATATGTACCATTCGATTCTCCTTAAACATCATAACATTATTATTATGACATACTTATCAGGCCATTCCGCTTCATATCTGGTCTCAGAGACGACTTCTTCACCGATCCTGTCCCTCAGATATTTCATCATTCTATCCGTACCACCACGAATTACGTCTTGTCGCACAAACGATAATTTGTTCCCTTCCATATTAATACTTTGCAGTTGAGATAAGAGCCCTAAATTCCTTGGTAACCTATAAATAAATAATATACTTACTTACGTTATCTCGAAGGCAATTAATACCGTTCAATAGTAAAAGACGCTCTTTTCCGCAGATAAAAAAGGAATAGCTCTTGCACGATGAAGCACAAGCAATATTAATCATAAGTGCATTGAAATACAGTTGATTATTATCAAATGACTGTTTAAGTTGGAAGGTGATGGACATGTTTTATGTGTGTGTTCTTATACATAGGTACATTTATCATTCATAAATATATTTGAATCACGGAATAGACAACTACTACAAAAATTATGTTAATTTATGCAACTGCTTATTTAACTGCTATTCAGATAATTAAAAAAAATAAATAAATAAAAAACACTTCATTGTACAATGCACAGATATAAAAATACAACAATATACAAAATGAATCTTCACCGTACAAATTGGCGGCCTTATCGCTTTAAAGCGATTTCTTCCAGGCAACCTTGGGATATAGGAAAATGAAAAGATTGAAAGAGGTAGATAGTGCATATACAAGGAGTGAATACAAATAAATATAATAGATATAAGTAAGGTATAAAATTACATATAACATAAGAAAGAAAGAAAACGTGCAGAAGAGGATATAAAAAATTTCAAGTACTACTACAAAAATTAATATATAATATAATATATATCTATTATAGTAGATAATACTATTGTTTCTAATGAAAATATAATTTCCGAGGATGTTTAGGGGGTATTGACAGTAATTTTAAAATATGTACAAGAAATAGATTTGAGATAATGATGATCTTAATTATTTTGAAATACTTATATAGGTACTTTCACAGGCGTTCGAAACAAACAGTTCTCCGCAAGGAATCTTGAATACATAATTAATAAATATCCTAAAAGTACTTTAACACTCACTGATTTAAATTATTATTGGTCAGATCGAGTCTTTTCAGTTTCTGTAACAATGATATGTTGTCAGGCAGGATTTCCAATTTATTGTCCCTTATATTTAATATATTCAAGTGTTGCATCTGATCGCAGAACTCTTCGGTAATCGCCTGGAAAAACAATACAAGATCAATTGATATTAATCGCGTTATTTCTGTCTCGCGTCATTGACTTCGCACATTCATTACCGGCATTGTGAGTTGGAAATAGAAAATGTTATATAATAGTCATAATACATTTACATAACTGGGTATAAGTTGATAATTTGCATGTAAAACGATAAAAAGGTAAAGCATTTGTATAGATTACAAATGTTTCCAATCTTTGAAATATTTTGAGAAGAAATTAGTTTCCGGGAAGTCTGATTTTGATGAAATGATATATTTTTTTAAATAATTATAGGTATATATTCTTTAGAAGCCATTGAACGTTGGATATCAAACATTTATATTTTATTTGAATTAAAAACTGTAGGAAAATATTATAACACACTGAATTAAAAATTATTCAATGTATTATTAGGTAAAGAGTAGGATTAGAGAGTAGCCTTCTTGTGATTATCGCAAAGTAATTAATATGTAACGGTTATATGATACTTCGGCATAAGATCGCGACCGCATCCAGTTTGAAACTTGAATAGTTTTAACAGACTATTTAAGAAAATTACACGTCCAAGGAATTATAAAATATGTATTACATTGACTTTTTAAATAGCACTTTATAATTAAAAGCGTGAATATACAATTTGTATAGCCTTGCTTAGATGTGACTTTAAACGCGAATAAAAATAAAACATAAGATACTTAGGTACTAAAATAACACCATGTGTGCCGAGGACACGTGTCAGAAGTGAAATATTGCCTTACTCCATGACTTGACGTTATTGCCATAAATATTTACCTTAATAAAATTATTAGCTAAGTATATTTCCTTTAGAGCGTTGCATCCGTAAAAATCTGGTAACTCTTCAATATTATTGTGATTGGCGTCTAAGATCTCCATTTTCCTCAATTCACCCATTGGCGGTAAATTCTTTAAATTATTATTGCTTATATTAAATTTCTTTAAATCTGTGAAAATTAACTTAATACAGTTTTATATTCTAAGTCCTATAAATTGTTATAAAATATTCTTATAGAATTTTTGCGGTTCCTTGAACCAAAATATTAGAATAACAAACTTTTTCTTAATGACATTTAGTACTAGATCCCACCACAGGATTACTTCGTTCATGAACCATATATTATATATATCAAATTAAAGCAGTGCAACATATTACATATTACATAATAGTTTTAGTATCATAAAAGTTGTTATGTTCCCATAATTTATTGTGCACCATAAATTAATCAACTTATTTAGTAGTAGTTAATATTAGGTAGTTGGTAATTGTTCAATATGTAACTCTATTACATCTTTGTTCAATAAATGGGATCATATAACAAAGACGCACAAAGCAAGGTCATGGAAAAATCCAAATAAAGGAGTCAATTATACTGTATATAACACAGATACATTTAAAATGAATGAGAAAATATAGAGCAATGACTTTGTTTTTTTCAAAAATTTAAAATTTTAAGACAAGTTTAATTAACAACACAGATTTTTATACGCTTTACAAATTTACAAACATAAATTAGCAAATTATCAGGAAAAGCATGTTACTAGAACCCACAGAAATTGGTCTCAAATCTCAATACTCAGTATTTATAGTTGAGTTTAATTAGTTACTTCTTATGTTATACACTTTTGTGCACATTAATTTGATGAGGAATTTTAATGATGAGATTTTGATATCACTTACCTCTCAAATTAACAATATCTGGAGGAAGTTCTACTAGTTCATTGTGTGATAAATTGAGTTCCACCAATCGCACCAAATAACCCATTCCAGGTGGCAATGATGACAGTTTATTATGAGATAAATCCTGCAAATTAAATCTATATGAATAACTAGCTTTCTGCCCGCGGCTTCGTCCGCTTTAAAATTATTAATACAACTTTCCTCTTGAATCACTCTATCTGTTAAAAAAACCGCATCAAAATCCTTTGCGTAGTTTTAAAGATTTTCTCGTTTGTATTTATCTTTTAATTACCTATTCTAAAGACAATTATAAATTCTTCAGTTCAACTGTTAAGTAATATTGTAAATTCCTTAGAGATAAAATATTTTATTAGATCTGATTAAAATAAGTTATCTAATCCCTTAATCCTTGATTACTTTTAATGATAAGCATATTTAAGTAGTATTCTTTGCAATGATATGGTAACGCCAATATAATTAAAATAGTAAATGTAGAAATTAAATGTTTATTATTTGTGGTGTATTCCTTCATCCTTCCCTACATACGAGCACAACCAATCATCGCGCGCTATTTAGCGCTCGTCACGTGACCTACCTATGTCACGAACGACAGCCAGCAGTTCTCTCCGATCTTTCGCGAGGATCGGGACTCACCGCCGGAGAGCTTCCACGAGGCTCTCTAGATCATCAGGCATTGTGCTTTTGTAACACCCCCGGGGCATCCCGTGCCCCGGCCCTTGGTCGCGCTCACCGCCGCGTGTGTGTTTGTGTGGAGTGTTGGACTGGACCCGTTCTTGCCCGCCGCGAGCTGGAGGACCCTGACCGCGTGGCAGCGGCGTGTGTTCTGGACGCTACTCCCTCCGACGAGGTATGTGCCGTGTGTTCCCGTCTTTCCCCTCTTTGCTAACACCACGTTGATCTAAATACAGTCCACTTTATATCGAGAATATATTTGCGTATATATTTTATATTGGCGCGACCATAGATTGGTCCTTCGAGCCGGATAGTAACCATTATTAGTCCTTACGAATCGTACATTACCTGATGATTCCACCGCCCTTATTAGGATACTCATTGTGTAGGCCCTAATAAGCGTATTAGTATTTAGTAGTATCTTCAATGCGAAATACTATTTAATTTACCGCGTAGAACGACAATGCGTCTTCTACTATTCATATAAAATATATTTTAAACCCGCCCGGGCCCTTATTAGGATACTCATCGTAGGCCCTAATAAGTGATTTAATAGTACATTCATTGTGAAATAACTATAACCGCATAGATCGACATTGCGTCATCTATTATTTTCCGCTTAAAATATATTTTATTCCGCCCGTGACATTAAGTTACGCGTATATTATTATTAAAATAGTTAATTAAAACTATATTCATATCGTTTATCCGCAGTTATAACGCTAAAATCATTATAAATCGAACATATTACATCATATTTATCTACGGTCTACCCGCACTCGAAATTTATCGAGTACCTACATTCCGCGATCCGCTGTTATAATCCGACCATATTGTAATTGCATAGTGCATACTCGGTTCTTATTACGCTTGCGTCACTGACCTACTTTATTTGGTCGTATTACTTGTTATTGTAACTTTTACTGTAACATTCTCAGTTTGAATATATACTTTTGTTATTAAAAATGCCGCCTAAGAAAATGACTAAGTTACCTGATAGTGACGCTTCGGATGTTAATGATTCGGAAGATATAAATGATTCGCAGTTATCCATGTTATTAGCTAAACGCGAAGTTATATTCGAAATGGTGCAACAAATGTATGATTTGTCTTTAAACGTTCATAACAACGCCTCGCTTATGGAAAGTTTCCTTGACGAGTCCGCGCAGATAGAATCACTACGTGAAAGATTTGAAAAATGTTTAGACGAATACAATACTCGCTTATTATCGTTAACACCTACCGCGAAACCTGATTATAAAAGTCTCGTTGCATTCGAGTCTTTATATAGCAGAGTTATAAGAATTAAATCTCAATATTCGCAACCAAGTCCGTCACACGGAGATATTAATAATTTGCATAAAAATAGGCCTAAATTACCGCCTATCCAATTAGTACCATTTTCGGGTGATATTCGCTCATTTCCGCTGTTTCTTTCGAATTTTGAATCAATTGTTCATAACAATCCCGGCCTTACAGATGCCGAGCGCTTATATTATTTACTAGGTAAATTAACGGGGAAGGCCACAACTGTTATAGCTGGTATAACCCCCTCCGCTGAAAATTATAATTTAATTTTACAAACTTTAAAAGATAAATATGATGATAAACGTATGTTAGTTTCCGCGTATTTAAATCAAATGTTTGATTTTAAACCTTTGCATTGTGCGTCCGCAACAAACTTTGATTTATTTACAGATAACTTTATTAGCGCAGTGCGCGCCTTACAAAATATAAAGTTAGATAATATTACAGATTTAATGATTGTTCATATCGCGCTGAAGAAGTTAGACTCAGATACTGTTCGCGCTTTCGAGACTGAGTTTGGTAGTGAAATGCCTACTTTTGATAACTTAGTTCAATTTATTCAAACTCGTGCGAAGGTATTAGAACGCATTCATCCTTCCACAAATTCGGGAATAAATAAACCGCCTCGAAAGAATAATTATAACCGCAGTTCAAATAATACTTCTTCCGCACCGCCTAAGACGTATCAGTCTTACGTAACAACCGCTGATTCCGCTTATAGTAATTGTCTTTGTAAAAATATTACGCATCAACATTTATATAAATGTTCGAGTTTTCATAAAATGAGTCCGCAGGAACGTTTGAAATACGTAAAGGATAGACACGCGTGTATAAATTGCCTCAGTATAAAACATCGAGTTTCTAGTTGCTCGTCTTATTCTAATTGTCGCGTTTGTAAATTAAAACATCATACAATGTTACATTTGAAACGCGAATCTTCAATACCCGCGCCTGCGTCTCGCCCCCCGCCGCGCAGCACACCGCCGTTGCCTGCGCCGTCGCCGCCGTCGGGCGAGTGCGTCCGCTCTGACATAGCGCTATGTACCGCTAGCTATACAGCTGATACTGATAACGCATTTCAATGCACCGCGCCCGCGAATAAACAATGTACTATTTTATTATCAACCGCTGAAGTCGTAGCTTATAATTGTAAAGACGAACGGCTTATTATTCGCGCGCTTTTAGACTCCGCTTCGCAAAGTCATTTCATTACGAATGAATGCTGTGAACGCTTAGGTATTAAACCGCAGAAAACCGAACGTACTATTATTAAGGGGTTCGGTGGTTCAGAAAAAATTATAAATAGTAATTCCGTAAATATAAAATTTTATTCGCGCCTTGACAACAACATATCTTTTAATATTTCACCGCTAGTTGTTGATCATGTTACGGATTTATTACCGACCGCTGTTATAGACACTTCTGTCTTATCGCATATTTCGCATTTACCGCTCGCAGATGAGAGTTTTGGTACGCCAAATAAAATCGATTTATTAATCGGTGCTTCTCTGTTCCCTCATCTGCTTCTCCCCGACGTAGTTCATGCATCTTGTGACTCGTCGGCGCCCGCTGCATTGCGCACCGTGTTAGGCTATGTAATAATGGGTTCAGTACCCACCATACCTAACATACATAAACCGCCCTTGACGTGTTGTCACGTTCAAGAGACCGCCGCTATTGACTCATTAGTCAGGCGTTTCTGGGAGCTCGAGGAGCTTCCTACCGCACCGCCCGTTCAACATCCCGATGATGTTGAATGTGAAGAATATTATAAATTAACTACAACCCGCGACCCCGTGAGTGGCAGATATATTGTTTCGCTTCCATTTAAGGATGATTTCTACACTCTCGGTGACTCATTTAATATTGCCCGCAAGCGTTTCATGTGCCTTGAAAGAAAGCTACAGGCTTCACCTAAATTAAGGTTGGCATATGATGACGTCATAAAGGATTATCTAACTAAGAATTATATTTCACCCGCGCCTCCGTATGATCCGCGTGACCCTACACCTATTTATATTATACCGCATCACGCTGTTCTGCGCGAGGATAAATCGTCGACTAAGCTGCGCATGGTTTTAGATGCTAGCATGCCAACTTCTGGAAGCCAGCGTTCATTGAATGACCTTCTGCATGTTGGGCCGAATTTACAAGGCAATTTGTTTACAATTATTTTAGGTTTTCGTCTCCACGCGATTGCCATGACCGCCGATTGCCGCCAACAATTCCTGCAGATTTTCGTGCGTGAGTTTGATCGTCGTTTTCAATGTTTTTTATATCGTTTCAGCCCGCAGGATCCGCTACTTCTTTATCAATTTAATCGAGTTTGCTTCGGCATCAAGTCTAGTCCTTATCATGCACTGCGCACGGTAAGACAGCTCGTAGAAGATGACGGCGCGAAATATCCGCTCGCGAGTAGCATTGCGTCTTCCTCGTTGTATATGGATGATATCGCCTTCTCTATTCCCACGGAATGTGAAGCAGTTTCCGCGTCGCAGCAGCTCATCGATTTGTTTAAGGGAGCTCAGTGGGATCTAGTTAAATGGAATAGTAATAGTAAAAATGTGTTAGATAATCTTCCCGCTTCGCACAAACTTTTACCCTCCGCGGTAGAGTTTGATAAGACCGTGCAACATAAATTACTTGGTCTGCATTGGTCTACTGTTGATGATTGTTTTTATTTTAAAATTACCGCACCCGCCGATGTGATGTGCACTAAGCGCTCCATCTTGTCAACTATCGCCCGTCTGTGGGACATGATGGGCTTCGTTGCTCCCACAGTCGCGTATAACATCCCATCAGATAACTACTACCATGTTTCTGGTATTGAAAATCCCGCTGACGTACTTTCGCGTGGCATTACGCCACAAAATCTCGTCTCGCACCCTCTGTGGTTCCAAGGACCCCAGTGGGCTCGTTCGGACCCATCTGATTGGCTTCTTAGGAGTCTCAATGGTGAGTCTATTGCAGACATTCCCGAACGAAAATTATGCACGCACACTGTGTGCCCGCCTATAAAGCATTGCGCTTTATACGATACCGCCCTTCGCGTCTCGTCGCGTCGTGTATTTTATATTTATAGGTTCCTTATATTGTTAACCCGCCGCGGTGTTATGATCACCGTAGAGGAACCTAATTTCGCTGTAAATAAAATTATTCCCGCCCTGCAAAATAAACATTTTGCAGAGGAGTATTCCAATATACTCTATTATAAATTTTATTCGCAGGCTTTCAATCACTTCAAGCCTTTTATTCGCAACAGACTAATCCTCATCGGACGTCTAAGCGATACCGCCCTGGAATATGCACATAAGCATCAGTGATATTACCTACCGCGCAATGATCACGTAATTATCATGATCATTGATTATTATCATATTAAATATATGAATAATATAACGCATTTGTTTCGTGTTATTTTAATCACCGCGCTTTTATTAGCATTACCCGCGCCGCAAGTCAAATCTGATCACGTCAGTTTGCTTGATAGGCATTCGCTACTGGACAAGTTAGTCCAGTCGTTTTGGAAACGTTGGAGAATGGAATACTTACACGGCTTGCAGGTTAGGCAGAAATGGAATACGCTTTCCACACCTATTACTCCTGGAACGGTCGTGGTTGTAATAAATGATAATGCACCGCCCCTAACCTGGGCTTTAGCCGTCGTAGAGAAAGTACATCCTTCAAAGGACGACGTCGCGCGCGTTTGTACATTACCTTCGCCCGGTCGTTCGTTTATGTCCGCTTCCAAGACAATAGTTATATCGCATTAATATATTACCGCAGTTAGTTAAGTTTAATCTTAAGTTTTTCGCACCGCTTTAGTTATAAATACCGCCGTGACTTTAGGAATTTTTTTATACCCCGCTCGCTTTACGCGATCCTAGAGTCATAGAATTTGTTGGTTATATTTTCCGCCGTGACTTTTAGGATTTTTTATTATCCCGCTCGCATTATGCGCTCCTGGAGCCATAGAATTTGTTATTTATATTACCGCCGTGGCTCTTAGGACTTTATTAACCCGCGCGCATTATGCGATCCTAGAGTCATAGTTTTTCGCTGTATCTTATGATTGGTTTTAAATGGTGACCCATTTAGGGCGGGTGGATATGGTAACGCCAATATAATTAAAATAGTAAATGTAGAAATTAAATGTTTATTATTTGTGGTGTATTCCTTCATCCTTCCCTACATACGAGCACAACCAATCATCGCGCGCTATTTAGCGCTCGTCACGTGACCTACCTATGTCACGAACGACAGCCAGCAGTTCTCTCCGATCTTTCGCGAGGATCGGGACTCACCGCCGGAGAGCTTCCACGAGGCTCTCTAGATCATCAGGCATTGTGCTTTTGTAACACCCCCGGGGCATCCCGTGCCCCGGCCCTTGGTCGCGCTCACCGCCGCGTGTGTGTTTGTGTGGAGTGTTGGACTGGACCCGTTCTTGCCCGCCGCGAGCTGGAGGACCCTGACCGCGTGGCAGCGGCGTGTGTTCTGGACGCTACTCCCTCCGACGAGGTATGTGCCGTGTGTTCCCGTCTTTCCCCTCTTTGCTAACACCACGTTGATCTAAATACAGTCCACTTTATATCGAGAATATATTTGCGTATATATTTTATATTGGCGCGACCAATATTATATATATATTTTTTTTTGTTAAAATAAAAAACAGCCCTTCTTATATGTTATTATTATATTTAATGCATGGCTCATTAAATTTGGTACCTACATAACATAAAATTAAATGATTGGTTTATTAAAGTAACTTACCAGAAACGTTAACATGACTAAATCACCAAAATCAGGTACGATTTTAATAAGCTCATTATGTGATATGCTCAACCACCTCAACTCTGTTAGTTTGTAGAACTCTATCGGCAACTCCTTCAATTTGTTATGATCCAAGCTGAGATTTGACAAGCTCTTTAACTCTCCAATCTCTGATGGTAGGCATGTTAAGGCATTATCATGTAACTGAAAATATATTGCCTCAGTCAGAGAATATGTTGAATTAGATATTTTTTCAAATTTCGCTTAAAGATGGTACTTGTTTGGTATATTTATGCCTTTAGCTTTTCTATTTTGAGTGATGCAAGTTATGGCAAGCACAGGTTTATTCATAATTAGGAGTATTGGAGTAAGCTTCAAATAATTTTGATAAACTAAACAATATTTCTTTGATTCAAACATTAAATAATTTGTAAAGATAAACATGTTAATAACACATAAAAGAGTTTACCTTGAGGGTAACAAGATCTTGTAGTAATTTGACATTTGGCGATATTGCCTTAATGACATTGGAACTGAGATCAAGCATTTTCAAGGGCTCACAGTTCCACCAATTATTTTGGTCTGATCTTGCAAAATCTACCTCTTTGGTATCATCCATAACAAGTTCATCGATTTTCCACACATTTTCAGGAACTGCGAGAACCAAATAAGAAATTTTAAAGAATAAATTGCCTATGTTTACATGGGATTTAGCTTGTTAAATAAAATTTCTCAAACTTTAATTTTAAACTCACCGCTCCCTAGTCCCCTGTTGCATAAACTCAACTGTCCTGTCCGCTTTGCTGATTTAATTAAGCCAATTGAGAGCTCACTATCATCTGCTTTTTTATCTTGAAGGTGAAAAACAGATTTATTACACACTTTAACTCTTGATTTTATCGGTGTTCGTCGTGACATAGCAGTTGTTTATTTATAAATTTAGTTAAATAATTAATATTAGTTCAAAAATTGTTTCATTTACATAAACATTTAATTTATTATGTCTAGCATAACACTGCGTGCAAAGTGAAAGTGCATCATTTTCGAATTTCCATTTGGATTGGAATTGACAATGACTGATTGACATTGACATATCGATTATGAAATTTTTGACAGCCGTCATTAGAAAAAGACAAAAAAATTACACTAAAGTTACAAGTAAACATAAGTAAACATTACCAAATTAAAATATGCGATGTATTTCTATATAGATAAAATTATTATGGTTTATAATAAAACTTATTATGTATTAGTAAAAGTTTAAGCTTTTTATTTTAAATCATAATGTTCTTTATTTATCATAGTAATTAACTATATTTACTTACCAAATGGGTGGCCGTAATTTCCTTGGGTTCCTATCATGGACCTATCAGATACACCAATTTCAATCATAATTTTGGTTTACGGAAGTTCTGTTCAAAAAGTAATCATAATATTATTTCTATTGTTGACACTTGACTCTACTCCAGCTTTATCTCATATGATTTAAATTTATAAGTATAATATTAAATAGTTAAGTGCATGAACTTTGAAGGCTAGTCAAATTACCTGATAGAAAATTCTAATTGAATCGTATTTTAAAAAACTGAACAGCCGAGAACACGTCTTTGCCAGACTACCTACATTATTTTAAAAGATTTTAAAGATAAGAACCTAATATATTTACAAAAAATTGAGTTTTCAGCTTAATTATTTGAGAATTGACTGTCAATTGATTTTAATAAATAAAGTTGTCATCAAAATACAGACCTATTATTTATATTTAATATATTTGAAATAATAGATACATACTGTGGTCTGTGATACATACCAATACATACCTACCAGATTAAATTATATTCGAACAGGAAACTACCTACATTATTCATTATTATTTTATTTATGATACTTCATTGTACATATTATTTTATCAGGAACCGAAATGAAATGACACATTAACTTAGAAAGTATGTATACATTAGGCGGCCTTATTGCTTACAAGCAATCTCTTCCAGGCAACCATAAAATAAAAGACATGTACGCAAATTTGTAGGAAAGTTCATAATAATTATATCGGGTGTATCGAAAAACTAATTATATCGGTAAAATATACCGGGTGTATACCTATGTGCATAATAAGTGATTATTCCGTTATCCGTATCTATTGCAGATATCAAAAAACTTTTAATTGATATATAAAGTACCTATTGAGTAAAATGGCAATAATAACTTTTAGGAATAAAACGTTATATAATTTAAAACCCTGTACATTTTATTTCCCGTACCTACATTTTATATTCAAAGCAGATTTTCGAAAAAACTAAAATTTTTCATATTACAAATACTTACATGGGATATATTCATATCTCATACAAAATGTATGGGAGTGTTTATAGTTAAATGTTTACATACTTCTCGTTATATTTTTAAAAAGTAATTATTGTCATTTTACTCATTCGGTAAAATCGGTAAAATACTTTCGATTTCAATTTAAAGTTTTTTGATACCTATCTGCAAAAGTTACGGAATAATCGCCTGTGCAGACTTAATGATATTTTTATATATAGTGCTTATATGTATAAAACTTGTATAAAAGCACTTAATTTAGATAATAGAACCTAAGTAAGAAAATGTAATAAATGTTAAATGTAACAAAATATTTATAATTGTATACTTAATATTCTAATGTATTCCAAGAGTATTTTTATCCAGCGCAATCATCAACCTAATGGTTTGTATACTGTCGTGATGTGTATTGACATGGAAGTAATACCATGACGTCTACTTTGCGCCTATAAAAAGCTCGGATTCTAGAGGAGTAGGTACAGTCAGAATTAAATCATACTTAGAGAAGTTTTGTGTTAAAGAAATATATTGCAAACAAAGACTTACAAGATTTCTACTAAATCCCAAAATGAGTGTTAGGAGTAAAATATGCGTTACATTGCTTGTCCTAACATTATGGTGCTTAATTATTTCCTGTTGTGGTGCACCATCTAGCGCCAGGTGTAAACCTAAGCGATACTCTCATAAAGCTGTGCAAACTGATTTCAACGGCCTACGATGCTGGGATGAAGTTAAAATCATGTCCTGTTGGGGTTATTGTTTGTCCTACGAAGTATGTGTGGGCTTTCTATCTACTATCTATACTACCTTTAATTGGAAGAGTACAGCCGTACTCTTCCAATAAAAAGTATCATAGACATGGGAAAAGTACAATATATATTTTTTTATATATTTCCAGATATCTCATTGGCAGTTCCCTTACAAAGAATCTCATCACCCTGTATGTGTTCATGGTGAAAGGAAGCACTCTTCAGTCAAGTTACGTCATTGTGACCCTGGAGTAGAACCCGGAACAGAAGTCTATCATTACGTTGAAGCGGCTAGCTGTAAATGTCAGGTAAATATTTTTGGAATTGTCTTCATCCAGTTAAAAAAATATTTCTTAAATTGTTTTTTTTTTATTATAAAGGTATGTTCATCAGAAGACACTAGTTGTGAATGGCTCCCACCAGACTCTACCATTTTCGAAGGCTTGATGCGAGAACAACTGGAAGATATGGAATAATGGATTCCACCTACAATACCAAAGCTGTATAAAATAACTATTACAAATAATGTAATTTTGAGGTAGTTTACACTTTTACAATATACTAACGCGAAGAAAAGGTTTTTTTTTCTTTCAATCCTTTACAGAAATGCCAATACTTTAGTATGTTTAGTATTGTTCAAACTCAACTATAAACGACATCTCTTTGAAATCTTTTTCGTTAGACAACATTTTTATCTACTGAAATTAGCCTCTTATTTTTTTCTTCGATTTAAAGCTGGCAAACTCGGCAAACTAGTAAAAAATGATTGCGCCTCCAGGCCTCGGCTCCAGGCACTCCAGGCCAATAAATCTTAAAAAAAAATTGACATTGACAACAGACAATGACATTGCCACACTTGACACTACATTGTTTACAATATTTACATGGTATTAGCATATACATTATACTCTTTGGTATTAACCTAAAAACTGTTTCGAGTTCACGTTATTAAAAAAGCGATTATTAACAATTAATTAATGAAATTTCTATAAGAAAGAATCATTACCCGCCAAGAATATAAAATGCTCGAGCCATGGAATGATCAATCTTTGTTACCGCCTCCGGTGAACACATTTCTTTGTAAACAAAAGTTAGGTAGGTGAATAAAGCTTGAAATAAATAATAGCTGATATTATGGATTCAAAATATTATTTTAGTTGCATAATAACCCTCTTTTTCTGTTATTATTTCAGATTTAAAAGAATTAACCTATACAACAAATAACATAATTGAGATTTTATCTAGGCAATCCCCTCTTCATAAAGAAGGTGCTATATTATCCAGATTCTTATACAAATTCGACAAGAAATTTCGCAATGATATGGGCTACCGTAATTTTAAAAAGGTAAATACGGCACTGAGGAAATATTTGACTCTAAACCTTTTGAAGGATGTAGAAAAATTTTCATCATATTTACCGAAAGAAAACGACAATGAATTATACCTACCTACTAGGCAAATGTTAGAATATATTTTAATTAGGATAATGTCATTTTCTAAACTAATGCTAAGAATTGTAGTTTGCTCTAAGCAGTCTGCAATTTTTTACTTAGATAGAATTAAACGAGGAGAAAGTCACTGGATGTGTTTGATGCCATATGCTCTTTTATGTAGAATATGGTCTATGACACTTGTTCTGTTACAACATTCATGTAACTGGTATAATCAGCTATATCAAGTTATAGGGAAGCTTGAAATTAAAGGCTTAGCTTTTTTACCCCCAAATTATAAATTACCTAATGACTTGGAAGAATGGTTAGATATGAAAAATCTAAATAGTCTTGGAAGTTTTGAATGGACTTGTAAAATTAAAATAAACATAGAAGCAATTGCTATGGAAGATGATTCAGGAGATTTATGTGAGAACATTTTGGATTATGTAAGTCAGATCAATGAAAATATAGACAATTCTGATGAAAATGAAATAAAATTACCTTTTATAAAGGAAACATTTCATAGTGAAGAAGTACATCTAAAACAGACTGATTTGGGTATAGCAGTCTCTAGAAATTCTTTAGGTAAATTAGATGAGCCACTAGGCAATGAAAATAAAGCTGCTGTTCACACAATTGACACAGTTACAAATATAAATTCTTTGAAAGATTTTATAAACAAAGAGGAAAACTTAAGGAATGAATCAAATGACAAAGCCTTAACCAGTCATCTTAGCTTCATGCAATGGCAAGCATTAAAAACTTGTTTGCTAAATCTTGACACCAATAAGACTAAACCCCGAAAGATACAAAGGAAGTTTAAAAGAATATGGCAAGAAAAATGTTTGGATTACAAATAAAACAATATAATCATTTTAAATAATATGTATTATTTATCAATCATGTTGCAAAACTTTGTAGCTTTGCATAAGCACCATTTATATACATAAAAGTAACATGCTAGAAATCATACATCAGGTACATTTTTAAAGAATACACAAGCTGTGTTTTAATATATTCCTATATTAATTATTATCATCCATTTAAGACATGAATACATGTATTGCATTTAAATTAAAATTTTATTGATAAGATAATATTCACTTCCAAATGTTTATAGCGATCTTAAAATATTGTTTTATGGTTTAAATTTTACTCGTACTTTTGGTATCTTCAAAATCACAGAACAGTAAGAACATAATAGAAGTGCTATAATGTCATCATTAGTATGAAAACCAGTGTCGCCAAACCCACACATTTAAGAGGCCTACACCACCGAAACTAGCGCCACCGAACATTTTATTTTTTTACTCCTTAACCAGATCAAATTTAAAAAATCTAGCTCGGTACTTTGCTAGTATATTACTTGTAGTATTTTTGGTATTACTTTTCACTATTCTAACTGTTCATTATTCTAGAGAACTTTTGATTACCGCCAAAAGTGGCCACTTTTGGCGGTAATCAAAAGTTCTCCTAATTTACCGAATGCAAAATAATGAAAAGTAATACCAAAAATACTACAAGTAATATACTAGCAAAGTACCGAGCTAGATTTTTTAAATTTGATCTGGTTTAGGAGTAAAAAAATAAAATGTTGGGGGGGCGCTAGTTTCGGTGGTGTAGTCGCCTTAAACCGATAGTTATACAGTACACTACAAGTAAACTATGCTTTTGATTGGACAGCTTAATTTGAGTAAAAACTGACTTAGGTTATAAATTCAGCATTTCAATATGTACCCTAACGAACCAAGTTACGGTTTATTTTAGTATAACATCCCTAGGTATATTAGCTGTTTTGTTTCTCTTTGCTCAGAAATTCCAAATTCGAAAACATTCAGCTATTCCACAACAGAGGGCGTTGGTTTTCAATACATATAACTTTGAACCTCAACACATAAAGATAAGGTTGAAATTTGTGTCACTCTAAATTAATGACATTAACTTGACATTAACCTGATGCTATGCTCTAAGGGATGTCAGCCTTGTTATCGATAATTCACAAATAAATATATTTTTGTGCATTTTTTTTTTCTTTCTATTATATGAGTATAAGATAATGTGTCACATTTTGGAGTATGTTTATTACTACTAAGTACGTCTTTTCATATTATTATATTTAAATAAAAAACGGAATAGAATAGTATAAATCTATATTTACAAAACAAACAGAAAATATGCATTATTTTAAATCTTGGAACTGCCGTAGGTTTGATGTATCGGTGGCCTTTGTTAGACTGCTTATTGCTGTTCGGCATCCAGTTAACTCGTCACGTTGCATTTATTATCCATTTCTCTTTTAAATTAGCCTCTTTCGAAAATCTATAAATAAATAGGACAAATGAAAACTAAGGAAAAATAAAATAAAATTTAATATTTATAATGTTTGTCTTTTCTAAAGTATCGATACTGTCGATATGCGCCACATGCATCACTAATCCGACATTCGTTTGTTTATTGCAATAATATTCCAGAAAGTCTTGTTTGCCGTTCAATCTATATTAGTACTTATTTCTTATGGATTAAGGTTCATTTTGACTTAATATTTTTATAAATTTTTGACAAATTACGACAAGCGAAGTTGTAACATAAAATATATTTAAAATAAATTAAAATAAGACTTACCGATGGTATGAAATGCCTCGATTGCTGATATTATTTCGTCTGCTATCATTTTTCCACTCTAATACCGAACAACACGCTCTAAATAATGAATAAATATGGAAATAAGGTTTGACAGTTGACAACCGACTCAAATATTTTTCTGCGCACAACTGAGAGCGAGTTAGGTGATCTTACCTTACTAGTGACACGTGGGCCACGCCCACATCGCATTTCTATTATGTTCTTACTGTTCTGTGTTCAAAATGAAAAGAAATTTCGAAATGACATAATAAAAAAGTTGGCATAAGTTTTTTTTATGTTAAAAGTTTTCTGCAGCAACATCAAATACTATCTGAATTCATGTGTAATTTTAATTCCAAAATCATCATACTATATGATGTATCTTTGATCTAAATTACTTTAGCCAAAAAATTATAATTTTTTTAATGAAATTTCACAATACACATATTGTATCCAATAGTTACATTTTACTTAAACAGTATACAAGGTAATTATTTGATATGCTATCAATATTGAAATGTATATATCTTAATATAATATGCATATATTATATATATATGCATATTGCATATACCTCTTTAAAGTTTATTATACTTTAGTAGTAATATCTGCTTATAAATGCCAAAACATCTAATCATGTCTTCTGTAATTAATTTGATAATATTTTCTGATAAGTATACCAATATGGGGCAATATATTTGTATTACATATAAACATCAGATCAAAGACTTCAAAATAGTTAAACATGTGTATATAATTAACATTTCTAAGTTGATCACATCCTACATTATTAGTTGCCAGTGCCCTTTTATATAAAAATGTATGTAATAACATAAATATTATAATAATTTAAGTTTATAATAATTCAATGTTGCACAGCCTTTCACATGAATTTTATAAAAAAACCTCATTTACAAAATTGTAATGTAGCTACGTTAGGCTATTTCGAAATATAAAAGCTACCGGAATGTATAAAGCAAATGCTGAATCTCAACTGGGAGTAAAAATGAGCAAATCATTTCCTGACACTGGACAATTTTTGCAGACGTGCCTTTAATCCACCTTCCTTTTTTGGTTGAGTTAGTGCTTGAGCTTTTCTCTCTTCATGCATTTTTTTAGTTTCTTTTAACCTGAAAAACAAAGATTTTTGGAAAATTAACATTTGTTCCTATCAATGATAATCACAATTTTCTGTCTAGTTTGGGAAGTAGCACTAACTATTCTTATTTATTTTTTAGGTTAAATTTTTAGATTTAATGCAATTTATTCTATCTGTAGATAGTTTGAACATTACAGTGTATTTTTTATTGGATATGTGAGACCTATCATATACATATTAGTAAGATTCATACTTTTCTTTAATTGCCAACTGTTCTTCCTTCTTGTAGATATCCTTAAAATCACTGCAGAATGATGTCCACAGTGAGAAGAATTCTTTCGGTTCACACTCTTCAATTTTACCACATTTAGGGGTGTATTGGTAGAATCTGACTGTCGCTATAAACTTGTTCCGACATTCTGTCAAGTTTTCATCTTCAGTCTTTAACTTTTCTTCAGCTGCCTCAATGAATGTTGTCATTTTATCTTTGAAAACTTCCAATCTTTTGTTCCCCTCGCCGCCCGACATCTCGTCGGGTGAATTCCGAATTGCATCCGCCTCAATTACCCTCTTCATTTTATCCTTACATCCTGTAAAAAGTAAAAATCTGAAAATACATTGTTACAATATTATAATACTTTATCTTTTGATCACTTTTTAGAGTTCCGTATGTAAATTGTAAAGGGTAAAACGGGATCATGCACCGTGATAGTTAGACAGTTGAAATTTTCAGAGATTTAAATCGCATCGATTGGCGCCGACATGAATAGGATGGGTGACTTTTTTGCAGTTGCTCTGTAGTTAATTTGTACAGAACCCTTCTTATCGCAAGTCCGACTCGCACTTTACTGACTTTTAAATCAATACATATATTAAATAATAAAATATATTTAAAAAATCCAATTAAATTAAATTAATCAACATAATGTAAGGTTAACCTGGACACTAACCCAACAACTAGTGCACAAGCACCAAGTAGCACAAAGGTCGATGGAACGCACTATCCTCGGGATTTCTTTGATAGACAGAGTTCCAAATACGACGATCAGAAAGAAAACTGGAGTTATAGACATAGCACTCAAAGTGTCTAGGCAGAAATGGAGATGGGTGGGCCATGTTTGTAGATTAAGCGACAATAGGTGGACCAACAGAATCTTGGAATGGCGTCCTTGGACCGGGCGAAGAAATGTTGGACGTCAGCCTGCTAGGTGGGCTGACGATATAGTGAAGGTTTTGGGAAGAAAATGGATGCGGGTGGCGAAGAACAGAAAAGAATGGCGTGCCCATGAAGAGGCCTACACTCAACTTTGGGTTAAACCAGGCTGAGAAAGAAGAAGAATGTAAGGTTTCAACTTCATACTTTCATAAATCAGTATCATGTATACCTTCAAGTAGCAGTGGTGGCTCAGTAGAGCAGTGGTGGCTCAGTAGAGCAGTGGTGGCTCAGTAGAGCAGTGGTGGCTCAGTAGAGCAGTGGTGGCTCAGTAGAGCAGTGGTGGCTCAGTAGAGCAGTGGTGGCTCAGTAGAGCAGTGGTGGCTCAGTAGAGCAGTGGTGGCTCAGTGGTGAGACCTCGGACTTCGAATCGATAAGTCCGGGGTTCGAGACCAGGCGAGCGTGCAAGAAATAAATTGATTTTTCAATTAATCTGCGCATGTTGTAACATCACCACTGCTCGAACGGTGAAGGAAAACATCGTGAGGAAACCGACATGTCGAAGAATTAAAAAGTTCGACGACATGTGTCATCCGCCAACACGCACTTGGCCAGCGTGGTGGATTATGGCCTGTACCCTCATAGGAGGCCCGAGTCCCAGCAGTGGGAACGTATATGGGCTGATGATGATGATACCTTCAAGTTGTTCTCTCAGTGCTGTCAAATTGCTGGCAACATCAGCAAAATCCAAAGCGGCAGCTCGGTAAACATCCCCAGGCTCGGGAACCGGTAAGACGCAGTTACTAGAGAGAGCCCCGCCTTGTTGCCGCATGTACGTTCTCACTATGAAGTGCAATAGCGTCACCGTTGACTGTTTTGACTGGAAACAATAAAATGTAGATAAAGTTTTATTCAAAATTTTATAAAATTATCAGTGTATGTAACTTTATGACTTTTACTCAATAATTTTATTAATTACTAGCGGTCCGCCCCGGCTTCGCCCGTGGTACATATTAACGTTTTCTCTACATAAGAACCATCCTCGTACTTCAAGGAATATAATAAAAAAAGAATTATCGAAATCGGTTCAGCCGTTCTCGAGTTATGGAATTACAACGAAAAGTGGCATTGATTTTTATATATTAGATATAGGTAGACATATTAAAAGAACTAAACTGAACTATCCCATCAATCATCATCATATGGTTACCCTAGCCAAATATTGTCCTTGATATTGTGGAAACACCATATTCAATTTGTTCAGTTGATTGTTAAATATGCAGAAAGGCAACTTATAAAAAAAATGTTATAGTTACCTTCACATCTTTTAATTTGGCCAATATTTCAAGTCCAAAACCATCAGCCTGTCCTCTTTGTCCATTGCCTCCATTCATATAATTACCAAGAGTTAAAATTATAGCAAATAGCTGCTTAAGAGATTCGCTAGATATTAGGAACTGAAAAGAAAAACAAACATTTTATTTTAAGCTTAAAAAAATGAAAATAAAAAAAAACTCGTTCAATTAATTATTTTACCTCACAGGTATTTTTTAAATTATCTAATTTATGCATAGTTGTGTTCACAGCATCTTCAAATTCAGCTTGAAACATAAAACACGATATTCGTTCAGCGAAATTCGGTATGCCCGATAGATCATGTAGAAATGCTTCTGGTTTATCTAACGGAATATCGGGTTTGCTTTGAAGGTGCTCCTTAATCATTGATAGTTCTTCAGACGTTGCGCGCTAGAATAGGATTGTTTAATATTAATAATAACGAAAAATTACAGCCTTATATAAAAGAAATATAGAATAAACAATGCAAATACCTTACCAATTCATAAATTTGTTGTAAAGCTTCTAAACTAACAACTGACGTATCAAAATTGTAAATAGCGTTCTCGATCTCCGAAAATTCTACATGTAAACTTTGTGCAAGTATACCAACATTTTGTGAGCGTTTACTATCTAGTATTTTTATTGGTTGAATTTTTGTTTTAACTTCTACTTTTTTCTTTACGGGTGCCTTTACAACTTGTCTCGAAAATAAATCAGTAAATTCATCAATATTGTCCAATTTCGTCTCATCGATTTCGAGCCATAGTGGTTTGAATCCCGAATCAATTTCACCCTGTCCTGTGCGTATCGTAGGCGCAGCCAATATGCGTGTCCAATATAAAGGTTTCATGGGAGCGGCTGGTTTTATGGGCGTTTTCCTTAAGGCTAAAATAAAAAAAGAATTGTATAAGTTATATTTATTATCATTTATACTTAAGTTCAATATTGTTATCATTTTATGATATCGTAAAATTTGTTTTTTTGAAATCTTTATATGTACTTACTTGCTCTTTGCATATTCCAACCTCCAACAGGTGGCGTCGGGAAGGGTACAGGTCCTGAAGGAGGTGGGGGTGGTCCAGGGGCTAATGGCAAGGAATTCGGTGGTAGTGGTATGCCTGCAGTAGGTGGGCCCAATCCCGTCATGGGAGGAGGTGGGGGACCCATGCCGGGTATAGGCGGTGGTGGAGGTATTCCACATCCAGGCATTGGTGGTGGTGGTGGTCCCATACCAGGCATTGGTGGGGGTGGTGGTCCCATACCAGGCATTGGTGGGGGTGGTGGTCCCATACCAGGCATTGGTGGGGGTGGTGGTCCCATACCAGGCATTGGTGGGGGTGGTGGTCCCATACAGGGCATAGGTGGAGGTGGTGGTCCCATACCGGGCATCGGAGGTGGTGGTGGTGCAATTCTAGCCATAGGAGGTGGTGGTGGTGGCGCCATTCCCGCCATGGGAGGTGGTGGGGGCGCCTTGCCTGACATTGTTGGGGGTGGGGGCACCATTCCAGGCATCGGGGGTGGTTGTGGTGCAGTACACGGGGTTGTTGCCATGTCTGGCATAGGAGGTGGAGGTGGAACCATACTACTATGTGATGTTTCTGTTTCAGGCATAGAGGTTGGTGGTGGTGTTGTACCAGGTACGGTTGCCAATTCAGGTAAAGGAGCTATTGTATCCATAGCAGGCATAGGTGGTGGTGGTGGTATAGATTGTGATGTTGCATCCAATAATGTACAGTTCCTTTCAGATGTTGGAGGAGCATCTTTTATGAGAGATTCAGATGGTTTTTCATCTAGTTTATCAGACAATTTTGTTCCGGGCGTGGGTGGCGGCGGTGGGGACATTCCAGGTAATGGTGGTGGTTGTGGATGTGTATGCTGAAGCAATTCATCTTTTAAATTTTCAGATATATGTAACGGTGTTTCTACTAATTCTTGTCTCTCTTTATCTTGATTAGGCAATGCCTGAGAATTATTTTCCTGTTCAACTTCAATTTGATTATTCTGTGATATAGATATAACTGCATTATCTTCTTTGATTTCAGTTTCAATTGATTTCCAGCTCTGTTCAGATTGTGATAAATCTAGTGATAAAGGTTCTGAGGCAAGTTGATTATTATTAGTATACAAGATTTGGGTTGTTGGAGGACTAAGAGCCCTAAAATTGTCCCTATCAGTATCTTTGATATAGCTATTTAGGTTACCAATTGACTCTGTGGTGGTACTAACATATGATGCATCTGATGAACTATCACATATTAAATTTATATTCAGATTCGGATTATTGTTAGATAATCTATTGATTTTTTGAGTCTCATTTATATGTTGTTTCTCCAATTTGTTTGTAATTATATCATTAGTGCTCCTTGTTTCATGGTCTAGTGAAGTATCATTTCTTAATGTGAGATTATATTCTCTGCTTTTGTTCAATTTGCAATAGTTTTCTATTTTCAAAGATCTTTGTTCATGTTCCAGTTCTTTATTAGTATGATTACTGTCATTTTTGTAATCTAATTTACTTAATGCTATATTACATTCACTATTTACACTTGTCCTTAATAATGAATCTGGTTTTGATGCATTTATCACAGATTTATCAGCCAGCCTACTATGATCATTACTATTGTTATTTGTTTGCACTTCTCGATTCACCAATTGAAGTGTACATAAATCACTTTGTTCTGAACTATTATTTGGTTTCAAACTTTTACTTTCTGTTCCACCTATTGAAAGTTCTCTATAATTTTCCAATTGTTGTTCTAACTCTAGAAGTTTTCTTTTTAAATCAGCAATAACAAGCTTAGCTTCTGTGATATCACTGATTTCTTCATTATTGTTTAAACTATAAAATTGTTGAGTATTCATTGTTTGATAAGACTGAATTTGTTTTCCAGAAAAAGGTTCTTTTTGAGGAGGCCATGATGTGGTATGTAGACGACCTGGAGCGACAGGTTGAGATACTGGCGGTTCCATGTGTGCCCAATAATACATTAAGTTTGGCTGTAAAGAGAGAACTAATTTGTGAAAACTTAGTTTCATAAATATAATCATATCATCAAGGATTAAAAATATAAAACAGTAAATAATAAGTGCGCAAAAAAAGTGTGGTGTTCCAAAATATATTCATAGTTGTGTGTTAAGTACTTTGAGTGAATAAGTACCTTAAATATTTTTTCGGTAGGTGCATCTTTATCACATATTTGGCGCAGCACTCCAGCTGCCAGTAGGTGGGTACAGTATTGAATACCAAGAATTCTTAGATCTTGGCTGTTTGATATGTTCTTTGATAAATCTGCTTCAGCTGACGATACAAACCAATTTAAAAGCATCTGCCCTGAAAACAAATGATTATACAGTTAACTAAACGGTCATAAAATTAGGTTTGCTCATCATACAAGTTTCATAGAGATAGGTAACTATTAACTGGTTTTATCGAAACACATCATTTCATTATTGTTTATAAAAACAGCCGAGTTATTTTCTAACCTATGTAAAAACCCTAATTTAGGTGATTTTTGATACACTTTACTAGAAAATTGATTTCTAAATAAAATATTTTCTACAAAATAAATATACAAATAATTTTGAACCGTAAAATGCGAATTAAAAATTTAATAATTTTGGACATAATTAGATATAATTGACATTGACATTTGATAATCCGTGACTGTCATTCAAAATAGGCGTGACATAGTTGTGCGATCTATTAAAATATTATGCGTATTTTTTGTATTAACCTAAGTACCTAATGATCTAAGACCTGTTTATTAGACCTACCTATATTACTTGCTTTGTATATCAACCCAATATCAGTTTGATTCAAACCACAATTATTATTCAAACACTACCAACTTGTATAGAATAAAAAAAATAATCAAAACGACCTTGTGTGGTTGTTAGATCTAAGGTTGTTAGTTACTTAAGTAATAGGTAGAAGTTTATAATGCCTTATTGACTTCATCAAATTCCTATCCGGGTTTTATAAAAAAGATAAGCTGCTGCTTGGCCGAGTGCCACCCTAATAAGTAGATCTTTTTATTTAACTCTTTAAGCATTAAAGCGTTAATAAGCAATTATATTATTAGTAAAAAAAGGGCGTGTGTGCCGAGCACACGTGTCAGAAGTGAAACTTCTTCGTCACTATTCAAAGATGCCAAAATCGTCGCCTCCATGAGGTGACGGTATTGCCTCTGTGGTATTGCCATGACGCGACCTAGAAATTTTATACTCTCAACGCGCGTAAAGAAGTTTCACTTCAAAAGGAGTTTTGAACACAAAATTCTATGTTAAAAAATGGCATAATAACACAGAAATAGATTTGAGTTTTAGTTTATAGCATACAAATGGTTTATAAATGTGAATTTTTTCTTGATCGAAAAAAATATTCTCACATAAATAGATAAGCATGTACTTTTATTTTCCTCTTTTACTTCCAGAAACCTCAAGACGCTACACATTCAGTCTACAATATAATTTTTTTTTTAGTTTCTTAACCTATGTAATTATTATTTAATTTTGTCACCACTACACAACTTACTTTGATATTCACCGAGAAGAAAAAGATTTAAAACGCACTTATTTTGAATTAACTTTGTATTCAATTCACATGTTCGTATATCGAATTCGAATTTCATTTTTAGGATCCTGCCGTGCACACTCAACACAATAACATACCACTGCATTGTTCTCTCAAAGTTCACTTTTAACTTCTTAGAAACACGTAACACTAAGGCATTCGATCTATTTAAATCTCCCGGCTTTTCGCAATTCACATCACTTTTGGCTGTAAATGGTCCAAAGGATGCGATTTCATCACTGTGTAAACCTAATATGGTCACTATGTCTTGAATTCCTTTCTTCTTTGATTGATATTTACTCAGAAACTTCACGTAATTAAACTGAGCAACTGTACTATTTGTGAAGTTAACACGATTCGTTGATAAACGCATTTTCTCTTTTAGGTCCAACTATATTCTAGGTCACGTACACACTACATTAGCCACTCACTTATTATCTGTACTGCAGCTAAATGATTCGTTAAGATAAGATTTAGGCATTTTAGATACATAGATATCTACTAATAAAAGATAAATTTTGTTATCGTTTAATGTTGTTCATTCACCTGCAGACCAGCGACGTAATTATAACATGATCAGCGAGTCAATATTTATTTGGGTATAGCGTCTTGATAATATAAGATGTGTTTAGTTTGTCACGTTTTGCTAATGGATGAGGACTGAGAGCATAAATTGTGAGTAATCGTTTATAAACACCATTCTTAAAACCACACGCAAAAAGGCGATATTAGTGGGTGGAATCTGCTGAATCATTGATTCGAAAATGAGCTCAAAACATACGTGCTATCTATTAATTCAAACTGGTATAATTGACACCTGCCTCAGAATACGGTTTATAGGATGTAAATAAGAATACCAATTGCCAATAAATTATTAAAATGTTTTACTATACCTTAATAATTGTATCTAGCTTCTTTAGGTTACCTACTAAATTCTTCTGAATAACTTACATTAAATAAATATTAAATAGGTAGATACCTACCTAGCTAATAATGTGTTCAATACGTGGATCCGGGATACCTAGTAGGTATTTATTATGCCTAAGTAACTTGTATATTTATTTGAGAACAACAGAAACTGAAAAAAAAAGTAATTCCTCAATACAAACCTTCAAATTTTTCATACAGTTGAAAATCCAACTTCTCTGGAACAAATTTGGGACGCACGACTTTACTCTCTGTGTGCTTGTCCAACGTCAATGAAGCCACTTTTCTGAGCACGTTGGATTCTGTCATTGGCGCGTCGCTTACACTAGAATGGCGCCTATCTTTTTCTGTAAATTATAAATATGTAATTAAAAAAAAGAGCGTGTGTGCCGAGCACACGTGTCAAAAGTGGAACTTCTTTGGCAAGATTCAAAGTCTATACCAAAGTCGTCGCCTTATTCTGTGACGTGACGCTATTGCCATGACGCGACCTTGAAATTTTACTCTCAATGCGCTTAAAGAAGTTTCACAAATAACAAATTCTTCAAAATATATAGATTATACTAAAATATCCAATTGTCCATTAGGTAGCAACTAGCATTCAATAAACTCTATCACGGTTTATTGATCATAGGTAACTATACGAATCACTCATTGTTGTGCACGTTGTGTAATTACAGACAGGATTTATAGACTGGAACATAATATAATATCATATGGTCCATTCGTCCGTCAGGTCTTTGTCGTTATGGTTTTTGATGAAGTATAATGTATAATGTATTCCACCAAAAACATTTTCATGTAAAATGTTGCCAAGACGAGCCCATTTGACTCGCACTGTCAAAAAGTTATCAGATCTCATGTAGAGCCAAGCTTCTAACACTACACGCCCTAACTCTACAAGGCCTAACTTCACAAACTCTACACCTTAGTCAAAATATATGGCTTGGCCATTTCGCTACATTCACATCGGCGTAAGGTGAAAAATTAATTCACTGTTCATTACTTTTGTTTTATACAATAGTTCTTGTAGTAACGAACGGTCAAGCCACATATTTTGACTAAGGTGTAGAGTTTGTGAAGTTAGGCCTTGTAGAGTTAGGGCGTGTAGTGTTGGAAGCTTGGCTCTACATGAGATCTGATAACTTTTTGACAGTGCGAGTCAAATGGGCTCGTCTTGGCAACATTTTACATGAAAATGTTTTTGGTGGAATTTCATTTCTTTTTGTAAGTTGTTTGTAACAAAATTTTATATGTCGATTAATTTACTTTTTTTTTAACAAGGAGTACATAATATATATATCTAGGGGAACCAAGTTTTAGATAATTAGATTAGACCTGTAGCGTCATCAAAATTTATATTAAAATTACAGGTCTCATACAAACTCCCATCCCCTAGTTTAAGGGGTTGGGGGATGAAAGTTACAAGTTTTATAATTTTTTTGTTGTTTGTGTGCTAATACTAGCTTACATACAAAATTTCAGCTTTCTAGGACATTAGGAAATACCTTAAGAATTTTGATGATCATCAGTGAGTCAGTGACGAAATTAGCGTTTTTTAGATATAAATAAAATCTGAAGTATAAAAGCTAATGTAATTAAAACTTAATATATTCAATAAGTCCGCTATTGACAATATATCCCGAAAATTTTGTTGATCTAGCATAATGCAAACCCAAGTTATGAGGGTTCAAAAAAACGTCGAAGCGCTTCGAGAAAAGGTAGGTAGTGCCCGTGCGCTTCGCTTGTTCGCTTGGCTCGTCTTGGCGGGGGCACTACCGTGCCCCCAGATACTGAAAATGTTACGTCCTCATCAAAAGAATATAACTTCCGACTTCTGAATTTATACGTAAGTTTATATTTAACTCCAAAATAGAAACCACAATTTATTAGTGAATTTCTTATATACCTATCCATACTAATATTATAAATGCGAAAGTAACTCTGTCTGTCTGTCTGTTACTCAATCACGCCTAAACTACTGAACCAATTTGCATGAAATTTGTTTTTTTTTTGTTTTTTTTTGTGTGGTGTCTCTCAATGTTAGCCAGAAGGGCTTCTACATTTTAACGCGGACGCGGGGGTGAACTGAAGGTTCACCCTGGTAGCGACATGCACAAGGGCGTCCCCCCTTGACGGGGACCACGAACTTCGGCTTGAGCTGTCGCTTGAGTGGAGGAGGCCAGAAGGGCCCTAATCGGACGGGGTGAAATTTGGTATGGATATATTTTTATACCCGAGGGCGAGAAAGGACATAGGATACATTTTATTGCGAAATATGTACCACGGGCGAAGCCAGGACGGACCACTAGTTTCTTATATGGTAAAAGTCTACAAGGATGTAGGTAGTCAAGTATGAGTAAGTGTCCGAGATAGTAATAAGTGGTCTACTTACTGTATCTATACTTCCCTAACTTCGCGCGATGACGGCCTACAGCAATTAATTAACATACCTAATCTGTAAATTATTTTTATGGTTTATCTATTTGTTAAACTCTAAATTTAACACATCAATGGATTTTTAAAATTACTTTTTATATATTTTTAAGTATCATCATAGAGTTCTAAACTCTATGATAATTAAAAATTTAAAATACAAAGTGTTTACTTTCAATTTTCTCTCAAAAACTGCAAAACGTCGTTTTTTTTATTTGGAAGCATTAATATCATATTCATTGAAGACACAGATTGAACACTATAAAAATGTATGCACAGACTCATCAATATTGCGCAGATATCTACAAAAAATGCTAGCTGCAGCATTACACAAATAAAATAAAATTACTGTAATTTATATGGCATCTGATAGTAGCAATAAGAATAATACGTAATCAGATAAATCGCTATTAACCTGATTAAAATAATAAAAAGGCAGGCAATAACTTTTTAACATAATTTTATGGATAGTTAATAAACTCTACACTGCCAGATAGAGCTAAACTACGAGATAAAATTATTAAAAATTCGTTCAAATATCGCATGAAAATTTCATTATTTAACTATCTACCCTAAGAAAAGCGCGGAATAAAGCGAACTTTTCGGATTTAAATGAAATTTATCAGTGATGTAGGTAACATGTTTATCAGAAAAACACAAGCTGTATACCTTAAGCCAATTATTGAGGAAGTAACTAGTTAATCGACTTAATTATAAGCTATAGCCTGGCTCTAAATATGTGACATGGTAAAAAATACATACATATTATGTTATTATTTCTTTCTTTTATTTTTTTTTTGTTCCTTAATATTGCGATTACCTACAGAACGTTTCTTTGTAGTTTGTACAAACTTTGCGTAAATATTCGTAAATGTAGGATATTGGTATGTCGACCTATTTACTATTTAATACTAATACTAGGTCAGTAGGTAGGTATTATTTAGATAGACATTGGCCATATTTATTATGTGTTTTAAGTTAGTATAGCTCACTCAGCCGAAGCACACCTAATTGCTTAAACATACACATACCTACATAATAGGTATATATTTTACATTTTCTGACTTTATTGCCTTTTTTGAATCTTACGAGGAAAACCAAAACAATCTAAACTCGCTATTATGATGATATATTTTTTGTGTACCTACTTGCTATTTTATAGCATCAAAGATGTACCTTTATCGACTCTTGCTTGGAATTTTAACAATGCATTTCGAAGAAAGCAGAGGATGTGTGTGATGGTTTGTTTTATCGTAATTGTGTTGGTCCTATTTTAATGTGTTAGTTGTGTATTTTTCATTACTCAAAACTTGGCGTATAAAATAGAGCCAATTATAAAAAACTACTTAAGTATTGTTTAATCTAAGATTTTGATAACAATCTTACCTCATTCCGATATCGTTATAAAATAATTACATTAGTAATTAATAATTATGTATTATAATTATTTACGTTATGTATGATAAGATTTACGTAAATACAAGCTGTCATACCTTTCCCTCTTTACTTAACTTTATGCTACGATTTACAAACGAATTTCCAGCTGTTACTTCCTACTGGTGTACATTGAAATCTTATCGAAGTTGTTATCAATTGTAAACTTGATTTATTCGTTCTGGGAAATGATCGCTAGATTTGATCTTGAATCTTTTTTATTACCTACCAACTATAAATCAAGCTTGGGAATTTTTTTAACCGATATTTACATTTCCCGAAGATAAGTAGAGAGAGTAGATAGAGCTTATAAAAATGGTAGTCGTGTATTGTTTGCAAAGTTACTTGATGAATTCAACTTGCAACTTATTACTACAAAAATTATGTACTACAATTATGTAAACAATTGGTCAGTGTAAGCAAAATTACCGTCGTCTAATATGTCGAGTGATGATTCTGCGGCAACTGGAGGCAGTTCGACCTTCCGATGTCTGGATAACGTGAATGAGGCTTGGCCGGCGGATGCTTTTAACCGGTTATCAAGGAAATCATGATTGCACTCATGCGTTCTACGGTCAAACGGCTCCTCTTTCGATTTTGAAAATAAAGTGCCCATAACCTTTTCACTTTCATCCCTGTCACTTCCGTCATCGAATACGTCACTTTTTTCTTTTTCTATAATATCGCGAGCTGACAAGGAAACATTTTCCTCGTGCGGCATGTCGGTGTCGTCGGAAGAAAAGTCGGAATGCGGGCGCGCATCGGCCGGAGGGGGAGTGAGGGTGCGCGGGAGCTCGTCGTGCGCGCTGTCACTTTCCGCGGAGTAATAGCATTGGTTCAGCTCGACGGCGAGCGGCGTGAGAGGGTCTGTGAACACTGAGTCCGAGGTGGAGCCGTCCGCGGGCGAAGCGACATGAGGCAGCGGCGGTGCGGAGATGCCGGGCGAGTGGTCGCGGGTCGGTGACCGCACGCACCTGGTCACCGTTACCTCTGACTGCACACTCGTCTCCGCGCTCCCCTCTACTCGCGATGTTTTAAACACGCACTCGACCATATCGTTATCGGATGCCTCAATCGTTTCATTGTTATCTGATTCTGATGTTTTATCGAATTCCTTATCTATTGTCTCGCGTTTTGCGCTCTTTTTACGACCGTGCTTTTTGTTTTCCCTCCCTGACGCCCTTTTATTTAGGTTTCTCATGAAATGCCTGCCTTTTGCGGGCGATTTTCCGGTTTTATGATGTTTTTCCCCTGCCTGTGTATTACCCATTTCTGTATGATACTACTGTACGTGTTCATTCACAATTAAAACTATTCCTATGTTAAACTATGTGTTTGATTATTTCAAAAAACTTTTTGTTAAATCATTATTTCAACACTGTGCGATAAGTTCTGGGGCTTTATTCATATTATGGCTTTTAAATCGCGCGGCTGCGCAATCGAGGGCACAATAAAATCAATAAATGTTTTGTTTTTTCATGTGGCAACATTAGTATCTCTACATCACTAACAGTAAATAAAAGTTCCTCGTGTTCAAAAGTAGGTATATTTTTTATGTATTTTATAAGTATTATATACCTACCTATAAATTAAAATTGTTATAAATATAAGATTGCAGTTTGCCGCCTATCTGTCTATACAAAAAGTAGTTGTATTTCAGGTTTGTGAAAGAACGAGTTTGTTTCTGTAAGCGAAGGTAGATGGCAGGCATAGAGAAAACCAACGAGAAAACACACTACACTTTTCCAAACTTTTTAGTGGATACACACGAGTTTATAACCACTATAATTTCAGCAAATGGCAATCAATCGTTCTTTTATGTGAAACTATATTGTATTTACATGCGACTTCAAAACTGAAAAAAAATACAGAAGAGTAAATTGCTTTCTTTTTGGAAGCCGTTTTCTAATTATTGATTAAAAATATTTTTTATTACCAAAAATGAATTATTAATTGAACATCCGTTTAACTCTGGTTCAACTGAGGTTCAACTGAACATTTTATCAAACAGATTTTATAAATTAAAAGCTTTTTTCAATACCTACAAGCAATAAAATAATAATATTTTGTAATTATTCTATACCGAAATGCATTAAGTACTTATAAGTTATAACCTATACAAATGCATCGCCTGCATTTCCGTGTTCCAACAAGATTCGGGAAAAACATTTAAAATAAATAATATAAACCATTTGTTTTGGACGTTAAATAACGTTATACTTATAACAATTAAGGGACTGATAAAAAATGAATAGAATTCCATTAGTGAAGATGACAGATGATTTTTAGAAAAGGGACGATGTTTTCAATACTTTAACGGAAGTGTTTCTACGTTTGATCTCAAGATGAATATATAATTTTCATCGTACTCTGTAAGCATTTAAATACATAGTACATAGTAAGTGACTCACAAAGCAAATGTTATTTATATGAAACGTACATACTTAATAGGTAATATGAAATATCTTGAGAGCGTTTCAACTTACTAATGAATTCTTAATATTACCTGAATTGCAAGCGGCGGCGGCGGCGGGTTAGCTTCAGGGCCAAAATCCACATCCTCATGTGGTATGTAAACATAATTTTCGTCCGAAGCTCTAAATAATAATAGATACACATATTCGTATAAGATACACTTTGCAATGTCTAAGAATCACCTTACGATTTCAGTTCTAACTAACCGCAGGTCTATTTCTGGATTGAACATGGTAAAGAAGTCTTCATTCATACAGCATAATAGACAAATTGATAGTAATTATTTTTTCAAATAAATAATGGTTTAATAAGACTGAGAAAAATATTCAACTTTAGGTACCATAAGGTAGTGTGGATTTAGGTAGGTACTTCTGTAAACTTTAAATCGTTAGGGACTCGTTATACTACTGACCCATATATCAAATAACAATTTATATACCTATATTATACTAACCAAAATAATAATAATGAACAAACACAAATACTGCCATCCTTAAAAATTCACCACTAATGATGAATGTGTGCATGCTCAAGTTTGCAAGCCATTACACTCAGCCTTGACATGTTTTAGTTAAAAGTTAAAACTTCAGGAAGACATCTCAGATATGCAAGTTTATATATATTACTAGCTGGTGCGTTGTGCGCGGGCTGCAAGCAGCCCGCGAGCCCCTTTTGCCCCTGGGTTGAAGCAATAGGGCAGTCATTAGAAAATGTGTTAGAATTCCCAGTACTTTTGTAATTTTCTGCTAACAGCGATTCCACAGTCAATCGGAAGTGCTTATAAATTCCCAATTCAAATATTTTCTATTCTGGAATGCTGTCGACCTTCGAAGGTGCGTTGTGCGCGGGCTGCAAGCAGCCCGCGAGCCCCTTTTGCCCCTGGGTTGAAGCAATAGGGCAGTCATTTGAAAATAAATTCGAATTTTCTGTCCATTTGTTACATCTGCTAACAGCGATTCTACAGTCAGTCGGTAATGCTTATAAATTCCACATTCAAGTATTTTCCACTCCGGGAGGCTGTCCACCTTCGAGGGAGCGTAGTGCGCGGGCTGCAAGCAGCCCGCGAAGCATCCCAGGGCAGAAATCTTCAGTCATTTGAAAATGCATTAAAATTCCCCGTCAATTTGCTATTATCTGCAAATAGCGATTCCACAGTCAATCGGAAGTGCTTATAAATTTCAAATTCAAATATTTTCTATTCCGGGGGGCGGTTCACCTTCGAGGGTGCGTGGTGCGCGAGCTACAAGCAGCTCGCGGCTCATCCCAGGGCAGAAATCTTCAGACATTTGAAAATGCATTCGAATTTCCTTTCCATTTGTAACATCTGCTTACAGCGATTCTACAGTCAGTCGAAACTGCTTATAAATTACTTATTCAAATATTGTTAAATTTTTGAAACGTCTTATCGTTAACTAACACGCTACGCAAGTTAACCTAACACGCTCGTCGCTTCGCTCCTCGCTACCTATTTGAATATTTAGGCCAGCCGCTGCCGCGACTCGCTCGCTTCGCTCGCTTGGCTCGTGCGATAGGTAGTTCAAAAGTTAACCTAACATGCTCGTCGCTTCGCTCCTTGCTACCTATTTGAATATTTAGGCCAGCCGCTGTCATGACTCGCTCGCTTCGCTCGCATGGCTCGTGTGGTAGTTCAAAAGTTAACCTTACACGCTCGTCGCTTCGCTCCTCGCTACCTAAACTGCTTATAAATTACTTATTCAAATAATGGTAAAATTTTTGAAACGTCTTATCGATAGCGGGCAGTGACTTTTCATAATAAACTGTTCAAGAGTTAACCTAACACGCTCGTCGCTTCGCTCCTCGCTACCTATTTGAATATTTAGGCCGGCCGCTGCCGCAACTCGCTCGCTTCGCTCGCTTGGCTTGTGCGGTAGGTAGTTCAAAAGGTAACCTAACACGCTCGTCGCTTCGCTCCTCGCTACCTATTTGAATATTTAGGCCGGCCGCTGTCGTGACTCGCTCGCTTCGCTCGCATGGCTCGTGTGGTAGTTCAAAAGTTAACCTTACACGCTCGTCGCTTCGCTCCTCGCTACCTATTTGAATATTTACGCTGGCCGCTGCCGTGACTCGCTCGCTTCGCTCGCTTGGCTCGTGCGGTAGTTCAAAAGTTAATAAATATTTTCTACTCCGGGAGGCTGTCAACCCTCGAAGTTGCGCGGTGCGCGGGCAGCAAGCAGCCCGCGGTGCCGTCTTTTGCCGATGCTATTCAATTACCCTTCCTACTATGGAAATTTCCATACAAAATTTTCGAAAAAAAAAATTTCGCTTTTTAGCAAAAATTTTTATGTGCCTGGAAGCGGACCAAGTTTTTAAACATTTTTTACCTTGGTGACCCCAACCTAAGTGCCACCAGTTCAGAGAGCCGTTGAATTTCGTGATGTATGGAAAATGGAAACCGGGGGTCGGAGAGAAATTCTGAGTATGCAGTTTTGTAAATCTGACCAATCAGAGCACAGAAGTCAATTTTCAGACCGATCGTGAAGAAACCGGCGCCACCATCTTGCCTCAAAAAATTGGCCATTTTTGAAAAAAAAAATTGCGTCAAATTTGAAATTTCTCGATTGCCCTGGTAGCACCCCATCTTCCTGATCATTTTTTAGTTCCACACTCCCCACCTATCTCGCGCCGTTTTAGAGAGCCGTCGAATTTTGCGTTGTATGAAACTCGGAAACCAGCGATGGAAACTCGATTATGAGTATGCCAACTTAATATGCAACTCGATTAAAGCCCCTGTGCCAAGTTTCAGCGCGATCAGACCAGCGATGGCCGTTTTAGAATTTGTATGGCGGCGGCCATTTTTTCCGCCATTTTGAATTTTTTTCACTATCTGTGGTAATTGCTCGAGGTCTACTACAAGTTTAGTTTGAGCACCCCTGATGCAGCTGCTACCGTTTGCGCGGGCCGTTGACCGTCTTCGCGAGATGTGGGAAAGTTCAAGATTTCGGATTTTTCTGGATATCCTGGGAGCTGGGCGAGTATGAATGCGTCATTGGTTTATTTCTCTATTGCACCACCTCGTCTAAATTTACGTTTTTATGTTTGCGCCAAAAATGGAAAAATTCCAAAATCTAGCATCCCACTATGGCTCCCTGGTAGCGTCCCAGGGTGGTGATCATTTTTAGTTCCGGGACCCCTCACCCAACTCGCACCGTTTCCGCGGGCCGTTGGATTTTACGTTGTATGAAAGTTGGAAACTGGGGCCCGGAGCCACTCGAACGGGGCACCGATCGATTCGCCGGCTCGAACAGAGCACGTGTGCCAAATTTGAGACGTAAGGATTCATAAACGGCGATTTTGGCAAAGTACGGCGGCCATCTTGTTTTCGCGAAAATCCCCATTTTTCCACCTCCCCTGGTAATCGCCACCAGTTCTGAGCATTTTTTGTTCAGACACCCCCCCTCCAGGTATCACCGTTTTTGCGCACCTCCAGGGGTCCACTTGGTTTTCGAAGATGATCGAGATCGCTATATTTTTCCGGTGGTCACTGGGAGCACCTCTACACGATCACGTCAAAATCCCCCCAACTTTTCCCGTAGTTTCCGAGAAAACCGATGTCAGTCAGTGAGTCAGTCAGTGGTAGTGTAGCTTTATATATATATGATACAGTTGCGATTTAACAATATGCTTTTATAATTATTAGTAACACGAAAAATAAAAGCTCAATCGCTTGCGTTCGATAGAAATAGAACAAGAATAGAGCTCATTTTAAAATTTAAAATGGTTGCCTTTACTTTGTTATGTAAGGATTGTAAAGTATTTAAATACCACAACGTCGTTATTACGATGTTTCAGAAATGTTTAAAGTCTAGTCTGTGTCATTGCTGTATTTCATAGTTGGTTCATACAGACATAGTTAGGTTAGTTGTTCATCTATAATATAAAAATGAATCGCAAAATGTGTTGGTCAGCGCATAACTCGAGAACGGCTGAACCGATTTCATTAAATTTTTTTTAATATTCCTTGAAGTATGAGGGTGGTTCTTATGGAGAGAAAACGTAAACATGTACCAAGGGCGAAGCCGGGGCGGACCGCTAGTTCAAAATAATTGGAAGTATTTTTCTTCTACCAACTCTACAAGAGGCAAATACAATCACACTTTTTACGTTCACTGTTATGTTCTAAACGAAACGAACTATCAGCTGATAATTCGTTTGAACCCTATACCCTATGTTATCAAATGCATAGAGACAAGACGAGGTTACACGTGTAAGCTGTCAAATGTATGTACATTGTACAAATGTTTTGTACAGTCTACGAGAAAGCATGTAAAAGTTGGCTCGTTTTTGACAGTGATACAGTAGCTCTATCTACGTATAAGTATATGTGTAATCAAAATATATAGTAAAGATATTGTTCGAAAGCACAAACTTATTCTTTTACCTTCTCAGTTATCGTGTTTTTCCAGTATGTAATGGGTTTTTGGTATTCCTAATAGATCACAAATGAAACATTTTTATCTGGGAAAGAGTATGTAAAAGTAATTAATCTGTAGACTAGAAACAATGTAGAGCGATATTTTGAAACAATAAAACAACAATCAGAGTGAAAACCATTTATTTTCACGAACATTAATACATCAATATTTACAATAGATTCCACAAATTCATTGTTATAATACAACAAATAAAACTAATCGTAGAAACCTACGATGTCAGCACTTAAAACTAAAATATGGCGCGTTTTCGTTATTAATTAACGTTTGGCGTTTAAGTACAGTACATAGATAAAAAATATACAAGTTTAAATGTACAATACTTATCAACTAAATAAAGAATAAAGCTTAGTATAATGTACCTATAATATAAGAGATTACTAGATTACTCGTTGTGATTGCAGTCGGTGTGATAAAATTAAGTAGACATGGATGATGGAAGTAGAAACTATTTGTACACAAAAAGCAAAGTACATTAAGGATTGCTGCTACTAAAGTTATGTTACTATAAAGAATTACAAAACTCAAAACTGTTCTTATAATATTTATGATAAACAAAAAAGAAAGCAGGGCTATGATGTGTACAATAGTTTCAAAAATAAAGAAAGCACACAAGAATCATTTGATATCCTTCGAAACAACATGAATAAACAATAGCAATCGGAAGATATAAGCGGTTCTTGATATTTTAGTAATAAGCGGTCCTAAAAAGGTATTATCTAAAATGTATTTATAAAATGTTACTATGAAATTGCTTACTGAACTAAAACATAAAATTTAAGTACCGTACAGGCAGCCCAATTGATTTAATAATATTACATCTAAAAATCGTTGATTTGTGTCTGAGATCTTTTAAGGGTCGATTGTTCCAAAATGTAATTGAAATCGGCAGTTACACGAAACAAAAGTATCGCAATATCCATTACTTTCGGGCATTGTGTATAAATGAAACAAAAATAATGGAAAACGATACTAATATGTTATGAAATGGTTATAACTCCGTAACATTGCAATCAAAACTATAGACTGCACTTTTCAAATACATTTTTGAATCAACGTAATGCATGAAACACTAAAAAAAATATATGTAAAGCATAATTTAATACGAATAGCATTCAGAATTTTTCCTATTTAATTAAAGGTGGGCCCATTTCGTGATTTAACACTAATATAACTAAAATTGAACGCAGCATTTATGGAACAGTTTGGAAAATTACTCCTATATATTAATCAATATTTATAATAATAATAAGTACCAAAATTTGTAAATTAAAATAATAAAATAGAAAAATATAGCTAATAAAAAATCAGTACATTATTTTTTCTAAATAAATCTAAATTATATTTTACAAATGCGCAGTCCGTATGGACAATGGACCATAAAGCTTGATTATAGCATTCGAATAAAGAAAACAAAAAGAAGTACACAAGATTTTGCTATTAAAGGTCAATATCGACTAGCGAAAATTAGTAGATCAAAGTAGTTGATACTAAAAATCAGCATTTTTAGATATTACTATTTTATTAGAATCAATGACAATGCGCCTTATCCGTCTCAATGCAGCAGACACGCTGAAAGTTTCGTTCATTTATAAAATAATGGCACCGAAGTTCGTAAGAGTATTTTTGATTCGCACAGGACGGTGTTTACCTATAATTAAGCCCTCATTGATCTAAAACTTTATATTACAATACTAATGTTTAACAATCAAGCATACTTATCATTTAGTGTGATATCACGTCCCCATTAAATCGAGGCTGAAGAATTCAGAAGATTCTTAATGTTACATCTAGTATATTCCTTTTGTAGACTTTACGTCTACATAACATTTTAAATACAATCATGGATATAGGATAGTATTTCATGAAACTATCTATATTTAAGACTCATGTCCCGGTAACTCACAGGGAGCATACTGACAAGTTACATTAAAAGCGATTGGATTTGTTTACGGGTGGTTGTATTTTTCATATGATATAAAAAATGCAATCCCCGTAATATGTCTAATTGTGTCCGGACTATGAAATCGAACGTGTAATAAAAGCACCAGATTTTAAACGGTACCGTTTTTTTACACATCTTATCAATAACGAGCCAAAATATTGGCAGAGACAAGTCCTCAGAAGTAAGCTCATTATTTTTGCCTGCGTATCGGCAAACCTGAGCCTTTTGTTCAGTACTCTTGGAATGAGGGCGCGGAAAAGAAACGCAGTTGTATTGAACCCAGGGTCTTTATAGTGCAACGTGGATTTTCTGGAATTTCCCGTTAGAGCAACCAGTCTTTCAATATTACAAATATTAAAATACCTTAAGCTCTAGTTAGGTACGTAGATAATTTTTAAAGCACTTTGTAATGTGAAAGCTGCAATTAAATGTAACGATGTTATATCGGTAAATGTACATTACAAATATTACCACAATTATGAGTTTTGATTAAATACTGAATTATTTGATTTGATGTACCAATTTTAGTATTGTTGTGAGGTAATGCACACACTTGAGCTTCCCTCGACTCAACGAGCGAATAATACCGATTTGCGCATTAATTAATCGAAGCTTTGGAATCCAATATGTTGAAATCAATTTGCCACAAATGGAATTAAGTAAAGAGCATTAAGAGACACTCATGTAAATCCGGAATGAAAACAAAACCATCTAGTTATTGTGGAAATTATATCATCTTAAAACACATCAAAGGTACGCAAATATGAATCGATATAAGGGAATATTTTGTACTGTAATGTAATTTTATCCAAAATTACATAAGATAATGCGCCAAGATCTCGGAGTAATTTGGAGAAAGAAACTCGTCTAAAATTAAACAAAGGCATTGCATTGTCGCAGCCGGCTTAGCTCATATCTCAGGCACAACGTAAATTATTGAGTACAGGATGCTATTCTACCCTGTAATTAGAATTCTCTTTGCATCGTCATTTAGACATTACAATCACGAGCAAACATTATAATAATAACGAGACGTCTTGTTCAAGCCGTGTCTTACTTGATTAGTGCACTTTGAGATGTCTGTAGTGTTCCTTAAATATGTGTATTGCGCACCGCACACCACGTCTTAATTTAATTGATTCCCTGAATTAAGATCTGCGTTGATATTCCTCGCTAACGCTATGATATAATATAATTAAAATCTAAAACATCAATTGTAACCATAGATACAAATTAATTGACGGTGAATGAGCGTCACAACCAACTTCCGTAAAATTTTAATTATATACTTCATCATACATTTCGGAAATTATAATTCCGCGAAAAATTTATAAAGGGTATGTAAATATTCTATTAAATGAATAATCGAGTCGTGGCTACGTAATCTTACCATTTTGAAACTTCATAGTGGCTACACGCGATACTCGTACCGAAAACGGATACTTCGTCAATTTCGGATTTATTAAATGTTATTTTGTTAAACTAGGTTGGGAAATGTAAACATTCCATTCGAAAGTTTAACTAAATATTAAGTAAATATTATTTAAAAGTACTCTTCAATCCGAGTGATTCGTTAGTTGTGAGGAGCCGAGGGTTACTGAATATTTTAAATAATTCGGATCGTAATATAACACAAAAGTGCGGCAAGGGTTTTATTTCTCGCAGGAATCTAGAAGAATGTCCGAGTTCATTCCGACGGCTCCTCTGCAGCTAACGTAAAGAACGTTGATTTGTTTTTTTATAAAAGATTATTTCTCAACAAAAGCTAGAAATAGCTTTAAAAATGTTGAAAATTGAATACAATAAAAAGTATCCTAATTGCACAAGCAGCACATATAATTTGACGTGATTTAACATTAGATAGTAAGATAAAGTAAATCATAGAGTGGACGTAAAATCCAACTATTTCAGAGTACAGTATACAAAAAATAAGTGACATCGAACGAAATAAGCTGCATACATGATATTCTGTGTAGAACCAAAGGTACATCGGATAGCTCACGCTCAGACGATGATCTCCCGTATGACCCGCCTAGCGCGTGAGTTGGGTGTGGAGTACCCGGACTCGAGCGACTCGTCGTAGCTGAGGGAGAGGTGCGGCGGCTTGTCCTCCGCCGGGCCCTCCTCGCCGCCGTACGTCTCGGGCAGACCACTCACCTCGTGGTATGGAGACTCTGGAAGTTAACACCGGGGTTATATTGAAAGAAAGAAAGAAGAAAGAAAGAAAGATCGTTTATTTGACTCCACAAACACAACATATTGGAAACTAGCTTCCACCCACGACTTTGTACGTGCATCCCCGTTTTCCCCATTCCCGCAAGAATTTCGGGAAATCCTTTCTTAGGGGACGCCTACGTTATGACATCTACCTGCATGCCAAATTTCATCCCGATACGTCCAGTGGTTTGGGCTGTGCGTTGATAGATCACTATATCAGTCACCTTTGACTTGTATATATATAGATTGGGGATTATAGCTGGCAATTATAGTAGTTAGTAATATAGTATTTCTGAGACAACATGGACATTGTGTTTTATTTGAATTTTATTCGCTATGTGAAGTCAAATTTATGTTTGTTTTTTTTTTCTATGAGTTATAATAATTAAAACGTATGGTTGAAAATATGTCTTTACTTGGATAGTTTTGGTAAAGACTTTAAAATGGAAACTGGTTTTCATAGTTAACTGTAATTTATAGGCTTGAGGTTTTCAGATTATACATTTTTGTTTTTGTTTTATAAATTGTTACTTTTACATTTTTGTTTTTGTTTTATAAATTGTTAATCTTATTAAATGAGACATAGAAAATATTTAAAAGTATTTTCTATGTCTCATTTAATAAGAAATTTATGAATGGTTTGCACTTAAGGTGCAGAGTGGTCTTGTTGATGAATGGTAGAAAAAGAGGGTTCAGAAATGTTATCAATTGTTGGCACAAAATCAAACTTTATTAAAAGAAAAGTATTGTTACCATGTTTCGTGGAATTAAAGCCATTCATACCTTTTGTAGCAATTATGATGAATTCATATCCGTCAGGAATGTCAAACATCAAACTAATTATTGTCGCATGTGTTCATTTCGCTTCCTACATACGGTTACAATTATAGTGGACTCGAAAGAGTCGCTTGGAAATTAAAAGTTTAAAGTACATTTAGCTGCCAGGACTGTAGGAACCACAACTCTCGTGCTTCGAATAACTTCACTCAGCGAAATTTAAATTAGTAGAATGAATAATGATGGAATACGACGGGGATAACAGTTAATATGGAAAAACTTAGCCGTACGAGAAAAAGTTTCAGCATCGACAAATATTCTTTGCGCACTTGGCACTATAGAAGAGCGTGCACTATACCATTTAAATTATTGCGCTGATCGTATTGAACATAAATAATTCTAGATGTTAATAGAGTTGTTTATGGCTTACAATAACAGAGCAAAATATTTTCTCGTTTTTGAATTAATATTTAATTTATATACTTACATATTCTAAGCTCAAGCTCAAGGGCATTTAAATTAGATCAGGATCGAATCACCATACAAATGTGCGGACAAAAGTAACAGAATTTGATACAAAACGAAATATATCGAAGCTCACAAACTCGACAGTAATTAAATTTCACACACGACATTGACGCAGTATCTTGTATGGTCGTATATGTCTGATAAATAAATACGGCTAATATTATAAAACAATCAGTTATTTTTATATAGCAGGCAATTAACAAAAAACAATACTTCATTAAACAAGTAGTAAATACTGGCAACAAATAGTTTTATCGTCTGATCTTGTACTTTAATAACTTCGGACCCAACTCATGGAAAATGTGTTCATTTTTATTTTTATTTCGGAATAGATAACAAAAGTTTTAAGACTGCTATCATACTGGAAAGTTATATAATTATATCCAATTAGGTAAGTTAGCATTTGTTCAGCATAAATAAAATTATTATCATGAAACAATCTACCTAATTCTATTTTTAAAGCGCCATAAACACTCGCTTCGCCAATTAGTACAATATTTGATTTGCGTATTATTAGCTGTTATTGGGTATGCTTTTTTCTACACACAACTTCTGGTTAAATTAAATTGGCTTATGCAATCGAAGCATGAATAAAAAGGCGTCTGTATTGACTTTTGATTGGAATGCATACTGGGAAAGCTTCGAGATGCTGAATAATCAATTTTGCCGCTATATTTTGCACTTCTTTCCTTGTAATCTGTGTAACTGGAGATTTTTTAATTAGAGAACAATCTGTTAGGTCAATTCGACTCATAAAGATAGAGCCAGTTGGTGGTTCACGCTCCGTTAGGATTTATCTTTTTCCAATACAATAGAGTACCTAACGTTATATGGCAAGTGTCCCACGCTTAGTTCACGAACTGGTGCGTTGAATAAACGCAATGGAAATAGAATTCGCAGAACTGGGATTTTGTGGGAACAAAAAAGAAGAGCTGTCGAGTGTGTTAACTAAATCTGGATGAAAATGCTTAAATAATCTCCTGTTAGTAATTAGTAATATATATAAATATGTGGTCTTATATGTTACATGTAGTTCTATGTTATTCATACATCAAGTTAATAAAATAAGCTTTAAATATTTTCTTTCTTTGACTAGGGAATAACTCTACCTAACGTACCAATTTTTTATGATTTTTTTTTTCATTTCAATAAATTGTTATTTTAGTTGTATCTTCTATGCTATAATGTGTGACCTTTTATAAATAATTTTACCTTTTATTTAAAACACTGTAAATCTGTGTTCTGTGTGCTAGAAACCGCTTTGTATTACAAATCATGATTTGTGTATCAATCAAAACTCACCGATATGCTGGTCCATCCGTTTCTTCGGCTTGTGCACGGACGCGTACGGGTCGGAGCAGTAGTCCTGCCGCGAGGGGGTCTGCGAGGAGCGCAGCGCGTAGTCGCCCGCGTGGCTGCCGTGCGTGCTGTGCGTGCTGTGCGTGCCGTGCGCGCTGTGCGGCAGCGGCGGGTACGGCGCGTAGTCGTCGATCGTGCCGTAGCCGCCGTGGGTTATCGGGTCGTAACTATGTAAGAATACCAGGAATAAATGCTACGATTGGGTTTGAGTATTCCTGCTGCTGCAGGAAAGTGCTGGTGATGGGGAAAATACGAATAGTTAACCAGCAGTATTGTGTAAATCTAACTACATTAGCCCGCAGAGGTAGTGGGTACGGCGCGTCGTCGTTGCCGTAGCCGCCTTGGGTTATCGGGTCGTAACTATGGGTTAACAGCAGAAATAAATGCTACGAAAATACTGGTGTTGGGGTAAATATTAATGTGTAAATCTAACTAGATTAGCCCGCAGAGGTAGTGGGTACGGCGCGTCGTCGTTGCCGTAGCCGCCTTGGGTTATCGGGTCGTAACTATGGGTTAACAGCAGAAATAAATGCTACGAAAATACTGGTGTTGGGGCAAATATTAATGTGTAAATCTAACTAGATTGGCCAGCAGAGGTAGTGGGTACGGCGCGTAGTCGTTGATTTGTCGTAGCCGCCATGGGTTATCAGGTAATAACTATGGGTTTAAAATTTAAATACCAGGAATAAATGTTATGATTGATATTGAGAACAGCAGAAAAGTGCTGGTGATAGGGATAATGCTATTGGCGAATAGTAATGGAGAAATATAGCTAGGCCCGCAGGAGTGGCAGGTACGACGCGTTGTTAACGATGCAGATGGTGACCGAAAGAGATGAAAGTTAAATGTAAAATTAAAATATAGATAAGTGCAGCTATGTATGACTCTACGTAATAATAACATAATTTTTGAAACATTCATTAGGTAATATATGTACCTACTGCTTGTTACGTTTAGATGTTAACATTAAAGCAAATAGTTTAAAGTCCTTTAAAGAAAAGAGAGGCAACAGGCAAAAATTTTCATGTGGAAAAATATAACTTGCAATGAAACATTAGTTGTAGGTCTTTTTATTCTATATAAAATCATCATAAATTTTGTTTATTTTGCAAGACGTTCTCACGGGGCGAAACTAATACAAAATTATTTTAAACTTTCCTTTTTAATTGCAATCTAAAAAATTAAAAGCATACCTTAGTGTTATTATCAAGACTTTAAAAATAAAACACAGGGAAAAAATTATCGTGCCGCGTATCTAAAGATCGGTTGTTAGATAACGTAGTTCAAAAGAAACTAATAGTTTCCACGTTGCAAAGTTCCCTTTTTAACAAGATGTTTTTGTTGTTAATATTACATGACGTATCAAGCGGATAAAAATGTTTCTATACGCATCTAATCCTTACGACACAATGCATTATAAATATAAAAATATTTTCTACGTTTGCATATTTTATAACTTCATATGTGTAGGGCTTGTGATGTTTAGATGCAGCATGATCTAGATTTTATCGCAGGGACAAATTGTTTTCATAAAATTCTTACATTTGTACAATATCGTGAGCGCGACTCGGTCAACCTCTCTCGGATATAATAGAGAAATTTTATTTCAGTACCTATTCAAAAACTTTATTTTTTTGTACCTAAATGTTTCAGAAAGCTGCTTATTACACATTTACCAGCCTCGGTACGCTCTTGGAGTTTTAAATTAGTTTTCAGCTGTAAGTTGTGCAGCTCACTTGAACTTAAAGAATTTCCAGAATATGAAGGGGAAATATTAGATTTATAAAATTTTGTCATACTTAAGTATCCGTATTTAAGTCAACGTAATTTAAGTAACTGTGGCTAATATTTGAAATTTAGTGGAAAAACGTTTGCTTAGTGCAAGACGCAAAAATACATTATGCATAGCACTGCGCAAGCCAAGAAGTGAAATAAATATTTTGTGATAGTATACTCGCTAGTCGCTACAGTTCTCTGTATATAACTTATTTTTATTGGAACGTTATTCCGAATGAATGTGAACTTTCATATTGTATAAAATATTCTTCAGATTAAGCCCGTGTTCGTGAAATATAAATATTATTTATAATAATAACGAATGTAAGTTAAATACATATGTGTACACTGTATCTATACATAGTAATAAAGATTTGGTGATCACTTCATAGTAACATTTTGTGTATTGATTACTTAGTTTGCTTCCTAATGGATATGAATATATTATATAAAATAGAATAAATACTGAATGTGTATCTTCCCTTCTTCGATGTTGTCCTATTAAGTTCAAGCATAATGTTTTACCATATTTGTGTATAAAGCGAAGTTCCTCCTAGCATTTTCTACTAATTGAACAAACTTGGTTCGTACTACGTACCCGAAAACGAAATTTAATCTACATAACATTCGCAGAGTATTCAGACAGAGTTTCGAGTATCTATTACCTAATCAGAGCTTATAGCGCACTGGAAAGGGCTGAGGAACACGTTTCTATGCCAGGTAAAAATCGACACAATTTTTTAAATGATAGAGGTCAATTTCAAACAACTTACCCATAATTACTCTGTCGTTCAATCAGCTGATGCGGAGGCATTCCCGCGCCCGAGTTTGCGGCGGCCATTTTCATCTGCCACAGCGAGTCTTGCGAGTTCACACTACCCCCATTATTGCTGTTCGTGTAGCTATTCTCAATGTACCCCATGTTTACCCCTATAGAAGAAAACGAATTATTATTGCGCTGGTTTGGAGACTCGTAACATTCGACGTGCAACACAATGTTTGTTTGTTTTGGATTGATTTTACCATCTACGTAGCCACTACTGCTTAGTCCTTGTGCGTGCATGGGAACAAATAATCAAGTTATTGACTCTATTTTTGTTATACAGAGTTTTTCGTGAGATTGGATTGCCGGTAAATGGAACATGTATTATTTATGTTATGTAAAAAAGTAATTTGGAACACTCGATTGCGACAGAGAAGTTAAACAACTATACATATTTAAAACCCAATCTCAAGAGTACTCTGTGATGACAAAAATAATGTGCAAACATGGTTTGAGTGATATTCATAAGTCATAGACGGTAAACTGTAATGTTTATTATCTAAATATGTATATGAAAGCTAACATAAATAACTCTGATAACTCATGAGTAATGATTACCTTAATTATAAAAATATCTATACTAAAATATTCATCTAACACAAAGCTATGGGTCATTTAGATCAAGGTCTATACTCTATTCGCTTATTATGTCATCAAGCATCAGAAGCTAACACTACTATATAAATTATGACCTTGCATTAATGCGCATATTAAAATATAATTTATAAAAATTTTAACGGATTTAAAACAGGTGATAATATAAGTATTTCAAATTCTGTAAAATATATTATATTGTAAAAAAGTAAAGGCAAAAAATATTATAACAAATAAATACTAATTAACGCAATCGCTTTATTTGGACAACATTAACAACACAGTAGTTCATTTATTTCTGTACACAAATAAATCAAATGCATACATAAATATTGCACAATTAGGCAATTTAACTACGCAATTTCTATGAAAAAGTACAAAGCTAGATTTATTGGTGATATTGTTTGCGTTTCATGAATAATTTCTATGGAGAAATCAACAGGAGGGGTCACAGAAGTCACAAGTTCGCATTCTTAAAGCGTCCGTCATTTACTTGGTGAACTTGAGGCAAAGTTGAATACGCCAATAACGACTCGCCGTATGTACAACAATCGACTTTTCATTGGATAAATTTCCATTGAGTATGCTTAGCGAACCGTAATGCGATTATCCATATTGTTGAATATCAAACTATTCTAAGAACGTTATTAGAATATCAGCTTTTCACAAACAATTCGTGATTTCCGATAAATACGTTTCCTTGAAATGATACATTATTATAGTAATCTAATATATTTATACCTAAAAGTGATACAAGTAAAGAAACATTATATATGAATTAATGGTTGTCTAGAACATTATCCAATATTTAAATGCTAAGAAAGCTACGCTATCGCTGTTTATTATTCACTATAGCGGGTGCGGAAACTACGAGTCAAAGGCAGACGAGTTAGGCAATAGAAACTATTTTGGTGGAGCTTTTAATTAACTTAGACCCAAACGTTTTAAAGCTGAATCATATACAATTACATGAAAGTTTAAAACATGTTTTAAATCCGTTAAAATTTTTTACTTCAATAGAAAAAGCAGAAGATACTTACAGTCTGTATTGGACATATTTTGTCCGGGGTGTCCTTGCGCGTGTGGCGCCATGTGATACCCGTACCCGCCTTGCGTCGCGTATACAGCGTTCTTAGAGTCGTCCATCGACATCTGGAGGTCCATAGAATGTTCTAGAGCCTTGTTCTCCATCCCAGTACTGGGGTAGTATGGCGGCGGCGCCTGGTTGGGAGGTGACACCATCGGCGGACGCATCGAGTCCATCTCGTAGTCTTTGGAAGTTTCCTTTTTATTCTCGTTGCGTTTGCAGCGACAGAAGATGAATAGAAGACTCAGGAAGAGCAAGAACACGAGGCAAGAAACCACGATAGCGATCACGGTGGCTGTTGTCAATGCGGCGGTTTCTTTCGTGTATGACGGGCCAACTGAAAAATAAATCAGTTTAGAATGTTGCTATTCAAAATTAAACCAAATTCCGCCTTTTAGGAAATAAGTAATGGAAAGCTGATATAAATCTTTCGTGGAACAGCGAAATCCCCCAGTGGATGGGATGTATTTTTCATCCGTCTCTCTGATAAATTTTCTTTAAAATAGGTTATCAGCAATTGTGTCCAACGAGACGTACTTCTTATCAGACTTTACACAAGATCAAATAAAATTCAATCCAAAATATACTCTTTTTTTATTGAATTTTCCGACATGAATCGATAAAATCCTGAGTACTGTTGCTTATAGTTTTAACAGATAGATATTTTGTTACCATCCTTTAAAGGAATTGACATCTGAATAGAATCGTAGGATAAGATATATTATTGGAATCCTAATCTGTTCAATAAAAATACCGGAGCTATAAGTATTTGAAACGGTTTAAAATATAATACGCTCCTGTCGGAGTTCATTGAACTTTTGCAATAATTGGATTGCAATAATTATACAGGCACAAATACAGGTTAGGCGACTGACAAAATTAATAAGGTATCAATTATGCACATTTTATTATTCATGATTACTGTAATACAATAAGTCAAATTTTATAAATTTAACCATTTTAAAAAGTTAATAAATACATTACCCGTATTCATTTGCAGTTACTTATACCTACTTATTTTGAACAATATTTTTAATTTCACGGAACTTCAGGGAATTCATAATCAGTAATCAATAATGAAATTTATTCATTGTGAATGCGAAATAAAACACCAGTAGATGTAAAATGTCCCAAAGGGAAATTAAGCCCTTGTAAATGTGACTTACCCTTAGGGTTGTCAACAACCTGTAACATTTATTAATATTATTTTGTACTAACTCTATTTTATTTTAAACTTGCGTTCTATAAACTATTAAGGAATATACGCGATTTAGTTTAATGGTAATAATTATAATTCGGCATTAATATATTTTGTATGATTATTCAATATTTATTTTTCACATCAGTAAATACTTACGTATTTGCAAGCAGCTTTTAACAAACTTTTATTTTTAAGCTTGCAGTTTCTCTAATTTCCTAAAATATTTTAGCAAACAAAGTAGGTAAAATACTTTTTGTCCTACAAATAATATCTTTTACACATATACTATTACAATACAAGTACTTACTATCAGCTTCGATATATTCGCTGCACGTGTCTTGGCTATCTTGCAAGCAGAGACGCAGTCGTACTCTAGGGTTCAGTTGGTCTAAAGGCGGTTCGGATCCTCTCCCTCGGTTCGTAGGCTGCTCCAAGGTTGTTTCTTGTATTGTCGAACTGATACCGGATAAACGTAATGGCATTGTGTCTACCACCTGGGGAAATGCGTGTTATTAATGTAAGTATAATATAAAAATGAATCGCAAAATGTGTTGGTAAACGCATAACTCGAGAACAACTGAACCGACTTCGTTGATTCTTTTTTTATTAATTTCTTGAAGTATGAGAATGGTTCTTATGGAGAGAAAACGTAAAAATGTACCACGGCCGAAGCCGGGGCGGACTGCTAGTACATGATAAATATACATGGCATTTTACTGTGTGATTGAGCTTAAAGTTTTCATTTTTTGTCGTTTTAATTTGAAAATTGAACGTGAATTACTTATCGTTCAATATAATACTATAATCAATTCTATCACAAGATTTTAGTTTTATTATAATAAGGTGCGAATACACTTAGTTATATTTTAATCAACACACAACCCTACAGTCGTATATCCCACGAGAAAAAAAAGAAATTTACTTTCATAAAATAACATGTTCTAGCAAAAACAACGTGTTTCAAAATATTGAATCAGTAGTTCAAAAGATTTCGTATTTAGTTTATATAAAATAATTTTTTTTTTTATAGAATTGGACGTAGCTTAGCTAGCTATATTCAGTCATAGAAAATATAAAGCTATCTATCTATATGTTTATAACATATAAAAACTTACAGTATGTACATATTATGTTATCACGCGTGAATATGTTATTTTATTTCGTTTCAGCTTATTCCAATAAGTAACACTTTAAATGGAAAAATTACAGAGTTTAATATTATAATTAAAATTTGGGCAGCTGGCGTTCGTTCAACGGTATTACATATTTATTATAATCAATATAATTTATTTATAGAAGTATTATTAAAGCAGGTGGAAGGCTATATGAATTGTTGTGGTAGTACATTATTATGTGTCGAGCTATATAATTCGATTACATATTGTGTGAAACCACCAAAGACGTCACATTTTAATTAATTACTCAAAAACATTTTCTATTTGCATAATGACGAAGTATGAGCAACACGAAATTTTATGGATTCAAACCGGATATCCTCAAGAAATGTAGTGCAATCGTTTATAACTGACTAACACACGGGTGATGAAACAACTCGGCATTTCAAATTCTGTTAGTGATACGTATTTTGATTAATAATTTACAAACACAGAAACTACCTTTACCATTATAATTTAGTTATCTTACTATCCATCAATCTTATTATTCACGTTTTGTGTCAGTTTTTCCTATAATAATACAATGTTTTCTACCAAATAACGATAAGTATGTTGTTTTATCAGATCTAAACATTCAGGCAACGACCTCCTTCATCAAACAAATTCAGAAATGTTATATAAGGAAACTGGCTTTCTTCAGCTGTTTATTATGCTCTTACGACAAAAATCCTTCAAACTTTGGAAAAAAGGAAAAAGTATACGACTCGTAGAAGGAAATACGCTACCCGTTTCGCGGTTGAGTCTAGACGCTGACAATTTTGATAATAACTGTTACTTTTATCTACAGTATGTTAGGAGAATTATTTTTGGCCATTTGTCGAGATAATCTTTGAAATTACCAGGCCAATTAAGAAAATCAAATAATCTTTTACATTTTATTTGTATTGATTGATCCGGCCGACATTACACGTACAATAAATATATATCCATTGTCTATACAGATAGACCTACTTATTAAGTACCAATAGTATAAACCTGAAAAGGAGAATATCTTACCTGCCAACCGCCAACAGCTCCTAATCCTTCGATCACCCCCACGAGCGGGAGACACGTTGGTCCAACACTGAACCCTACCGACCTCGTACTAGGGTCGAAAGTCACTTGCTCTGGCGGTGGGATTTTGTCCACCTTCGTGGTGACTGTGATCTCATTAGAGTAGTTACTCTGTCCCTTAGTATTCACCGCTTTTACCTGAAGCAAAATCGAAGTGATAATGTCCTTACATTTAACGTAGGTGCATTTGTGGTATGTCTTAAAAGCGGCTATGAAGTGCTGTCGGTTTTAAGTATACAGAGTAAAATCTAAATATGTGGTGAAATTTGTATGCATATTGAAACAATGAATGAATAGTGAATTAAATACAAATAATCCATTTGTATTTTATCGATTCAAACGGTTTTACAAACACTAGGTACATATTACTATACACGCGAAATTAGTTATGCAATAATCTATATAATAGCACAAATTAACCGCGTGTAATATTAAATGAAGTCTAATTATAAATAATATTCAGTACTGAAGTTGTTTCTGTATTGATTTTTATAGGATTTGTAGCGTCCATGGCAACTCCATTGTTATAAAATATCCTTACGACTGAAAAAGATACTCATTATTATATTATACGACCTTTATATAAGCCTTTTATAAGTCAGTGATAAATTTGTAGAATAATCTTTTAAATACCAATTCAGAATGAAATATATTTGAAATGCGTAATAAGGTAAAATTTGGTACCCATTTAGAATTTACCCTGTACTAGAAATGTTATCGCACAACAATAACCATATCAATAGCAATAATGTATATTGTATTTTTTTGTATTTCTATCTAATGGTTAAAGAAATAAGGCACATAATAACACTGCGTCCACTTGGCAGGTAAAGGCGCAGTTGAAAGCATAGCAAAATGATTAAAGCAAACGCATGTATACTGAGAAACATAATGTTAGCAGCTGAAACCGATTTACCTTGAATGCAAATGTCAGATGCTGTCGGTAGCAATAACAATGAAACAAACTTATTAGCAAATGTCTACACGTTCATCCCAAGAATGGACATTATCAATAAAATAACGTCACATTATTGACATTAAATAATATCTTGTTATTTTATTGATAATCTCTATAAGATCTCTATAGCATTCTTTTCGCAGTTAGGACTTTTAAAATAATCTTAGTTGTAAACGATGACCTACATGTAGAAGGAAAAGAAAAACAATTTTGAAGCATGACGCATTTTTTAAATTTCCGTTTTGTTTTCAACTTTTTGTCACCGTTAACTTTTCAAACTGACTCGTTCCGGTTCAGAAAACAGAACTTTTTCTTCCTTTTCTTGCTACATTCGAAGCGGTCTTTTTAATGTATTTTAGATTTAAAATAAATAAGATTATTTTAAATAGCCCTTTAATTAAATTTATCTAATGGTTAGTATAATTAGTTCATCCAAACCATGTTATATATAAACTACGTTGCAAAACAAATCTAGCCGGCCATGTCACCATTCCTATTTTTTAAGGTTATACAAGTAAATTATAAACATTTAATCAACAACATCCTACACCCAACAAGTTTAACAGGCTATTATTTAATTCTCAAGTAACCTGAGATTAAATGTTTACCACAAACAGTCGACTACTTCGAAACAATACGTTATATCTGACAACCATTTAATACAAAAATATAGTAACTTCATAAATATTCTACTGTACACCACAGGCAAAGAACGTATGGGCAAAACTACAAATAATAAAAATTGATTACCTTAAAATGATAAGTGTTATGTTGATCGAGCCGTGTGACGTTGCAAGGGTTGGAGCGGCGGCAGTCGTACTCCCTCCAGTCGAACTCATCGGGCTTGTCCGAAGCGCAGTGCTCCCCGCCCGCCGGGTTCTTCGCCCTCCGATACCAAACGAAATACTTGGTGTTCGACAAACCCCCGTCGAAACCCGCCTCCCATTTCAAAGTCACAAAAGTAGGCCCTACTTTTTGACTAGATAAAGTGCGCGGCGATTCCGGGGCGCCTTTCGGTTGCAACCTAATCTGCGGACGAATGCTGCCCAACGAATTCTTCACTTTACAGTAATAATCACCGTAATCCTGCGCCTTCACGTTGCGTATGAGCAGAATGCTTAAATAGGAGTCGTTGTTATCAGTCGTTGTGGTTATTTCGTAGTGGCCGTCGGAGGACATTTGCAACGGCGCGGTATTAGTGCCGTAAAACCACTGAAATTCCGGCTTCGGGTAAGCTTGGACTCTACACGATATTTCCGCGTTTTCCATGACATCGTAAGCTACTTTGTTTTGTTGTCGGATCGATATTGGCTCGTCTGGAAATAAGAATTTTTATTAATAACCATAGCGACGTCACCGTGAACAATGAAAACATTGAAAGAGAAATTGTTTCATTAAACTGTAGTCGCACTGATTTTCTACGCTTTTACTTTTGAGATCCTATTAAAATATTTATTTTAAAAATGCTTTGTGGTCTTACAATACAACATTGTTTATTTAACATTTATTTTATTTAAAATTGCTTTTGAAGCAATAACTTTGTGCAGATGAGATCGCGAAACAATAAGATATAATGCTACGTATGAATAATTTTATTATACTCACGTTCAATTCGAAGTTGCATTGTTGATTCTACTTTCTTCACTTCATTTTCAAAGGAGCAGGAATAGACTCCTCTATCGTCGGGGAGTAAGTCATCGCTGTTTGGTCTCGCTCGACCCCGGAATTTTAACATACTCTGTATATTGAATACGGCGTTTCCACTTTCGTTTATTTCAGTTTTGACTTCATATAAATTAGCATCAGCCTTAATTTCAGAATTGTCCTTGTACCATTTAACATGTGGCAACGGTTTTCCCAACGCAACACAAGTCAATGAAAAGTTCCTTTCGCCTGAATTCTTTATCATGTGCGGCTGAAGTTTCGATTGAAACCGGGGAGGTTGATAGACTTCAAGATTAACAGAGGCTATGTCACCGTGGCCGAGTTCGTTAGTGGCCTGGCAGTGGTAGACGCCTTCACTGCCGAGATGAGCGCTGGGAATTGTGTATTTGTTGCCTGTCGCTAGAACATTCGGTTTAACATCTCCAACGTCGATGTCTCTAAACCATCTGTACTGAGGCGCCGGCCAGCCCGGCGGTTTGGCGCTACACGTGAGAGTAACTCCCGCGCCTTCCTGAGCGACAGGTCGGTCGGGGCTGATGAAGGCCCGGCCGGGCTTGTGCCGCACCAACACTGCCACAGAAGCGCTGCTCGCTCTCTCCATCCGATTGCCCGTAGACGACGTTATCACATTCACGGCTTTGCAGACATAGGTACCCGCCATTTCAGCGTCTACTCTGGATAATACTAAAGTATTGCCTTTTTGGCGAAAGTCATTTTTTCCTTCCTTTGACCATTCGATCGATATAGGTTCAGGGTTGGCAGATACTTCACAACGTATTTCAACGGTACCACCTTCTTCCGCTTCGTACGTTTTAGAGTCAACTGTGACGCTGGGCGGATATAATACGTCTAAATAAATGTCCTTTTCCCCAGGATGGTCGAGGCCATTATCGGCGCTGCAAGTATACTTGCCCGCGTCCTGCACTGTCACCCCTTGAATAGTGTGAATGAAAGAATTTGAAATATATTTGCCATTTCTAGTCCATCGTACGCTGTTCACCTTAGGTTTAGCATCAACTTTACACTCCATTGTAGCCGTGCCGTCAATTTCAACGTGCAGCGGATTTTCCGGACCAATCTCGATTCGTGGAAAATCTGCAACAAAACTGGATTTTAGAATTTCTAGATCTAAATAACTGTGCAATGTTGACTCGGTTTGATTAATTCTACGGTAACTTATGGTTTCGTTTTAATTAAGAGTATACATATGCATCAATGTTTACACAAAATAAATAAAGAGTGTAACATCTGTTAAAAATTCCCAACTAAAGCAAACAAAGCTTTACCATCTCAAATCAAAGATCAATACCGTATCGAAAGCTCGATTAAATGTTTACAAGAAAGAGCAACTATGTATTTGATATCAATAACAAGCAGACGCATGTAATGTTTAATAAAACACTGCAGTTTATAGGAAGCGGATGTAAGTCTGTTCTACTTGTGAGCAGATCAGTAACGCATGTTTACCGAATACGTTCAAATTAGAACGTAGATCGCGCAAGGCACATGCTTTTCATTTAGGTCACGAAATTAAAAATGCTGGCATCTGGCAGGCATTTCAAGTAAACTGACAGGAAGGTATTATGTAAATGATAAATATTTATATTACTGGGTAAGGAGAGATTAAATAAACGTTTTATATATAGCTTTGTATTGCTTTAAAATGTACGTTTCCACATGCTAATTTCATTAATCGAAGTTTCAAGCTCTATCTAATATCAATACCTAAAGTACAAAACTTTGTCTTTGTGCGACATTTAATTATAATAAAAGTGCAAATCAAGGCTCGGATAACAAGTAATTAGATCTAGATGTAATATATAAGGTTTATCATATAAGATGGAGGTCATTTATTCTAGGTAGGTTCTTTTAAATAAGTTGAGGGGACGTCATATACTGGTATTGTAATAAACTTGAAATCATTATGCATCTGCTCATAAAAAAACATGATTGCAATTGAAAGGTGGTAAACCTTTTTACATTTAAGGTGTTATTTTTATTACTCTCATTTATATTTAAATTTGTGGACACAGCGCTCATTTTAATTATGACAAGGAACATATGTAACCATTCTTTAATTGGCTCATTATAACATGTAAACCATGGATTGATAAAACGACATAGTTTCAGAAATTAAATTGCTTTTCTAACCTTCTTATAATGTAAAGTTAAAATAAAATTCGATGATATAACCAAATGTAGGTATTTAATGTGATATTGAAACAAGATCATGTTTAAGGAAAAGTAAAATGCGTAAACTTTGGGGTGTGATATAGTGACAGCCGATAGGGTCTCAAAGTAGATGACACATTTTTAATAGTCGACCTTGGGTCTTTCCTTTTTCATCAAAAAATACACGTATTTTTTCCTTACTGAAGCGACTATAAACTCAAGAAACATTTTTGAAAGTTTTCAACGAATATTCTTTTAGATTAAAAAATAAGATTCAAATCCGGAACCGTGATAATTGCTGAAAGTTGCAACGTTTCAAACGGTCAGGTAGGTACTTCAAAAGAAAAAATCTCGAAAGTTATTACGAAAATACGACCTACTCCATATTACTTGGGCATATTTTAAAAAGTTATATGTTTGATCTCGTATAGTACGAGTACGATCTTTCATGTTACAATTTCATAATACATGCGTGCTATAAAGAGAAAATACTTTATAAAGAATATCAAAAGGCAACGCATTACACAAAGCCTTGCACATAAGTTTTGAGTATAACATTTATTGCTGATAGAATTTGTGTTGCTCGCATACATTTCATTAAAACTTAAAAGATAGTATTTATAAAGTAACGTATGATTATGTAACTTATTCCTAAGCCAGAGTCAAGACGCGGCCTGGTTTAATTGCTCCCGGCCCCGCTTAAGGAGTCTGCCTACTTTAAACGCTTATATTTGCTTTTCTAGCGGAAAACGACTGAGACATACAAAACATCTCCTTTCAGTCGTCACACAGTATAAAACGCGCGCTAATTTAGAATTCAGGACGTCCGCAAGTGAATGCGAAATAATGATTGTCATCTCAGAAAGCAAACCGTGTTAAAGCACAAACATTAACATGTAACGTAACGTTGCAATTTGCAACAAAGGCTGACGTTGTCCATCCAATAATAAAATAAAGGGTTATTTGAAGCGCTTGGATCCCACGCTTGGGACATTGCCGTAATGACTGTATTATTTGAGTGGAATATTATATGTAGTATAATACCTACCTCGGAACATGTACCGCTTTCATTATGTTATGAAAAATACACTAAACTTTTTTTTACGTTTCATTCACTTATGAAGCTGAAACGAGTGGAAATCAAGGAAAAACAGCTTAAGGGTATATACCAGTATACATACCATTTTAACGAATGAAAATAAAGGCCTTGTTAAAAATTCAGTGGAATAATTTATAACTCAGGAACTAAATGTAGCGTAACATTTCATTGATAACTATTGATCCGGTGCATATTGCGATACGGTATACGTATTCTCACAATTTGTTTGAATAAAATGAATATTAAACAAATATTGTTTATTAGGAGCTATTTACTGGTAGAATTAGTCCGCATGTAATAATTAATTAGTTATCCTGCCACAATTATGTTTTACATTGATATATGTCCATATTTACAATATGATTCCGATGATTCGAGTGCGTTATAATTATAAATATGTACGTACGTGAGTAATAATGCGATGAATATAAAAAAAATATTAATATTTTTTGTATAAATATAATATTCGAAATACTCTCATATCTTAATACATAGGTACATCTTATTTAATTGCATTAAATCAACATCAATAAGAAACTGTACAACCTCGCATTTGCTCATATAATTATTTTCCATGCCGAGTCAAAGGATTCAAAGGAATTAAAAAAATTACGAATCACAGACAAAATTACAATTGATATATCAAAAAATATTTAAAAACAGCATCATTCGTTTCAACAATCGAAAGTTGAAACAAAAAATAAAACATGATTATTGCCGACACAAACATAATATACTAACAATTAAAGGGAAACTAGAACTCAGATGGCACAAAATATATTAAGCTAAGCAAATTAACCAATTAACATTATTACTCTGCATTATTGAGATAATATTCAGATATCGATAGCTGATTAGCATAGTATTAAATAGAGTAATGAACGCGTGTAATTACATACATGCGTTGGCATTACAATTTACAACTAATAACTGAAGTCTGAACTTCATTTCATGGATATTGGGACTATTTCATGCTTTGATATGATAAAAATTATTTGATGATTTGGATTTATATAAGCTATGGCTAGCTTTGTAAGCACTATAGATTTCAAGTGGTCCATCCAGATTGGACATAGTAGACGAAAATAGATCATGATACGATAATTCGATGTGTTTCTCTGTATAACAATCTGCTTATGTACGCTATTGCTATTTTGAAGATCTTATGTAAAACATGGATCCACTACGACTCATTTTAAACTTGTTTATGTGGCTTTGAGAATCTCGGTTACGCTCATTTTAAATAATTAACATTTAACTTTTTTACATTAATACTCAGTTTTACTAATTGACTGCTTTAATCTATAATTTATAAAAACTCCCAGAAGGGAAGAGTCATTACCTATTTATAGTTTACGAAGTACGTACTCTTGGACCTTAATTATTATCTTACAGCGAAAGCTTATTTTCCTTCCACTTCATAATCTGTAGCTAGGTATAAAATAGTCGATGCTTTCAGCGATACTCAAAAAACATTAAAGGATGAAAACACGAATCTAAAAACCTCTTATATTCAATTTCATACGTAGCTTTTGCAAATGATTTTTCAGAACAACATACAACAATGCGTCACACATCACATCACTTCGGTAAAGGAGCGTACCCTGTGAAGCTATGCTTACATGTTAGTATGGAAATGCACAATAGAATTTTAAAAGACCGTGCGGTAAAATAATTCACTTTAAGCGTTCTAAATTGTGCAGATGTGTAAAGCGATGCACATAGCGGTTCTTTCCACATCATTCGATACCGAAAATCTTTTGGCATGCTCGTTTAGGTACTCGTACCACGAAGTGTGTACCGCTTAACGTTTTCCTTTATACATTCATGTTCGTTATAGTCGTAGATATTATTTCATGCTCAGAATATGGGAATGAAAGAATTTGTGGTATGTAAAGATCCCATTTTTTTCTTTTTATGTCTGCTTTACACATGAATGTTGAGGCAGAACATTCTGAGTGTGATTGATTTTGAGTCTTATTATTATACTGAAAGATCATTTATTTATAACTCCACGTGTTCAGAAATTCACAAGCATTGCCTTAGGGATATAAGTGTATATTTTCACAAAAAAATGTAATAGAATATAGGACAATGTTTCTGTGACTGCCATGTGTGTTCTACTTAATGTGGAAACATTATCTAAACAATACTGGTTGCTACATTAAGTTAATAATGGTATTTTGATAATGTTATACATATTGTATTTATGCTTGTTGATGACCGGTTCAAACAATGAAACAAAACTGAATGCCTTTTTGGAAAATATTAAGTAGAAATGTGAATTTAGATGATTTTTATTTTTCAAAAACTTACAGAGGTCACCTTACTTAAACATAAATTGCTTAAATTAAACTCTTCGGTACGCGCCGAGTTATTGGAAAAATTTAATTAATCCTAATAAATTATGAGTAAGAAAGCTCTCGTACTTCAAGGAACGGAGCGTCTACGGTATCCTTATTAGTAAAACCTACTCTACGATCTATCTCCGTTCCATTTAAAGTTGGCAAGTCCTCAACTAATTGTTGCGAATACTTAGGTAGCATTTATTCGTTGTCTTATGCTCGTTTCCTTATGTGACATAAATATCCCTTAAATATTTATGACATCCTGGTTGGCAAATGGCAAGCTACTAACCCAGCGCATAAGTCCGAACTACTTGTGCACTTGGCTATTTTCCGGTATTATGTGTAGTTAAATCACACAGGAAAACTTTCTTACGCTATATATATTTACTATAAGTTGACTGGTTTACATACAAAACTTTCTTTAATTTCGCATTTAGACGGCACGGTTTAAATTTATGAGAATCAGATATTTACAAAGAAAATGTTTATTAATATACTTCAATACCTGAATATATTCATTACATGATTTTGCATCAATTACGTTGGCTTTGTTATATATCGAATAATATATACGAATATCCATAAAGAAAGGCGTAATACCGGTAACAGGCTGATTTCATTGTATTACACAGAGCATTGTTACCGTTAAATCTATACATATAATAAATCTGTAGAAGGGTCAATTCTGTACATTGAAAATATTGAAAAAATAACTAGCAGGGGATAGTAGTGTTACTGGATCGATACCAAACCCAAATATGTGATTAAAAAAATTTTTGTCTGTCTGTCTGTCTGTCTGTCTGTCTGTCTGTCTGTATGTGAAGACATCACGTGAAAACTACCGGTTCGATTTCGATGAAACTTGGTATAATTATACCTTATTATCCTGGGCGTAAAATAGGATACTTTTTATCCTGGAAAAATACGTAGAAAAAAAATTAATCTCAATTTTTCAGTTATCCATAGACGTTGTTTTGTAGTAGGTAGGTACCGCGAACACACGTTGCGTATTATTATAGACCTAGCCGTATTTGGGTCCAATAGATATTTATAAGATGTCATTGTCCGAGTTACTCAAAATGGAGAAATAAACCATCCACGCAAAGACCGACATCCGCGCGGACGGAGTCGCGGGCGGAAGCTAGTTTACAATAATGTTGTATTTTACTCGATTAAACTAAACCATTCCTCACATTGCTCACGTTTACGAGTTAATTTCGTATTGAGCATTGGATTATACATATTGATATAATTGTCATGTTGAGTTATTCAAGATCGCAATTAAGGCAAAATAACACTGAATAAAGCTACGTAATTAGGTGTTAACCGCTTGATGTCAAAGCTACCAAAATATTTAGTTTATGTAAAACGATTGTATAATATCATATAATAATGATACGTTGAAACTAATATGAGATATTCTATATATGTAATAATATTCTATAGGTATTAGAATAAAGAATTGTGTATTAGATCTGTATATATAAAAAATGATACAAATAATAAATTCGTATGTTCAACACAACGAACCTTCATTCCTTTAAATAATTTCCTATCATTAGGTACTTTGTTTTTATTTTTTACTAGGTTTCCGCCCGCGGCTTCGCCCGCGCAGTCAAAGAAAAACCCGCATAGTTCCCGTTCCCGTGGGATTTCCGGGATTGCGTCATTTTCCCGGGATAAAAAGAAGCCTATGTCCTTTCTCGGGTATCAAAATATCTCCATACTAAATTTCATGAAAATTGGTTCAGTAGTTTAGGCGTGATTGAGTAACAGACAGACAGACAGAGTTACTTTCGCATTTATAATATTAGTATGGATTTATAAACATTTCATTATGAATGCAGATTTGTTTATTTTCATAATGCCAATAGCAATAAGCACGTATAATTTTACTACATACGACACGTAATGCGGATGCAATGTTATGACTACATTATTAGCCACTTAGCCGTCTTCTATCTACATTCTAAATCTTATATATAAAAATGAATCGCAAAATGTGTTGGTAAGCGCATAACTCGAGAACGGGTGGACCGATTTCGATAATTCTTTTTGAAGTGAAACTTCTTTATCGGGGTTGGAAAAAAATTTGTGTAACATTTTTTCGTTACGCGTGACATTTTTCTGTTACGCGCCATCTTTTTCTTATCCCTACCACGCGTGATTCGACGTATTTCTGTAAAGTTGCATATAGTAAATTATTTTTTGAAAAATAAGGCCATAAAGAAGTTTCACTTCTTACGTGTGTACACTAGTACACGCATACATTTTTTTTTATTATATTCCTTGAAGTACGAGGATGGTTCTTAATTCTTATGGTAAATATGTATCACGGGCGAAGCCGGGGCGGACCGCTAGTAAACAATATTTTTACGATACAATATCAATATTTGCCCGGTTTCTGTACTAAAAAACTCCGTATAGCTTAACGAAGCTTATCGAATATTTGATTTGATCTCTTGTTGTCCTTGTCAAAATAGAAAGTACTTATAAGGAAAAGGCCGTTTTTGTTCAGTAACGACATAAGCAACATAATTACCGGCTTATAAGGTAATGTTATCTTAATTACCCTACACATACTATGTGCATTTTTTTATAGAAACAGTCGTCAGTCTTTCTGTAACAACATTTTTAGTTAAACTTAGTAAAATTCAAACGAAGGTATATTGACGTTAAATTAAACCCTATAAATATTACTTTGTATGGCAGAGCAAGTGTAAGGGCCTTTACAAAAAAAAAAAAAAAAACTAGTAACACTGATGTTACGGTAGTTTTACCGGCCTTATAATAACAAATACACTCTTTTCTTCTTTCTTTTCCTGAAAGGCTGGACCGAACACGCTACTTATAGATACTACACATCGAATCTCTTTATAAGCATTATAATCATAGTCAATACTTACAATTGACACTCAACTCCACAGTAGCGTCCATCTTCTGTCCTTCAGGCATAGCTCGGTTCCACACCACGCAGCGGAAAGTGGCTCCATCGTCTTCGCGATTTGGAGCCAGAGTCAGCGTCGACACAGACGCCTCTGACCTCGTCCTGCCGTTGACTACACTCGCCTCCATGGGATATGTTGAACCATCTCGATACCACCTTGAGAGATTTATGTATTTTAGTTATAAAAGACGATATAGTATGTGGGGTGTTTTGATTCAAACTCAACCTCAAACATTTATTTATTCAATTAGACTACTTTTGGAATTTCGAATCGTCATTACATTTTTAACGTTTACCACCTTGAATATGTCATGAAATTTCTATGCATTTGCACGTTAGTAAAAATTGATAACACTTTTTATATTTTTATTTGCAAGCGTTCCTAATTATTTTATTTTCCATGATCATTGAAGTGGTACTTGATCCCGCAATCATCGGTATGAAATCAATGCTACAGTGTGATATTATCAAAGGACAATTAGTATAATTGGATTATGGAAGGCCCTTTGAACGCGATTTAATAAATATTCTCTGATTAGTGGTGTTTTGTTCAAGGTGAGTTTATATTTCATGTCTTTTTTTAATTAAATTATTAATGCTACAGGAAAAATAAGAACTAATTTTTATTATAACCGATGAAAATGTAAAATATATATTATTTCCATTTTATAATTATACCCTACGTGTTTTTAAACTAAATAGTTAGTATGTGATTGAAATTTGGTATGCATATGAGACCTGTGCGAATACTATACAAGCTACTATTTACAAACATACCACTAAAGCAAAACCGCAAGTTTAAGCTACACTCTAACAATTATCACTTAATTCCTAAAGTCGTACTTATAGTACGAACTCGACATAAATTTTACAAGCTAAGCCCGCATTGAAGTTGGAGCGATAAATGTTGAAATTGCAAACAAAATTATCTCATTTCTTGTTAATGTGTATGTTACAATGGCATTTATGGTGCAGGTTCCTCTATCTCCTCATCCCCGACATTGATCATGTATCTTTGATGTACTATAAATTAAAATGTAAAGAAAATTTTAAATAAAGCCCATTTTATCTAAATATTACCCTAAACTACGAGCAATAATAAAATTTATTAACTATTGCTCGTAGTTTAGGTTTAAACTATCTTTTTCTAAAATTTAATATTTAATATTACCTATTGTATATTTCTTTGATATATCTATGTGTCTATTATATTCATTGTAAAATTTTATTTTTTCATAACATAACGCGACGCGGCTTGAGGATTTGTAATCTTGTATGGTATGGATCTGAATAAATAGTATCTATACTTTTTCCAATATCAAAATTCAGTTTTTATTAGTTCAGGATACATCGCCCATTTTTGCAAGTGACTACTATCAAGCTGATTTTCCGTTTGTAGCTTTATTTTGATGAGACATCGAATAATTTCGTGTACGAAACTCTCGATTGTGGTAGCTAACAGAGATAACAAGGATAAATTTTTTTTGATTTGATGGTTCTCAAATATTTATTACGCAATTTGTAGGACAATTTGTCTGTTGAATTATATAAACATTAATTAAGTGAAAACAAAAAAATCAGCTTGTTAGTAATCATTTATGATGACCTCGTTATCGATACACTTTGGAAAGGGGGACTCTTTGAACCAACCATAGATTTTGTAGGACAAATATTTTTTCGAATAATTTAGGTAATTATCTTGAGATTGAACAAAAAAAATTCAGTTAGTAATAAATATTTGAGAACCATCAAATCAAAAATTTTTATCCTTATTATCTCTGTTAGCTACCACAATCGAGACTTTCGTACACGAAATTATTGGGCGTTTCATCAAAATAAAGCTACAAACGGAAAATTAGCTTGATAGTAGTCACTTTCAAAAATGGGCGATGTATCCTGAACTATATTTTCTATCTCAAATTTAATTATGTACTTATACGTATTGCTCATACAGTAAATTGTGCACCTACCGATTTTTTAATATCGACATTTAAACATTTTTCGCAGTAAAAGTCACATATAAACTAGAATATGTAGCAATACACAAAATAAAAATAAAAGTTACTTGTTATCCTAATACTATGAAAGCTATATGCAGCATGTGTTATTTATATTTGTTTAGAAGATGTTTGTTGCTATTTCACGGAAAAACTTCTGAACGCTTTCTCTGAAATTGTACAATATACAGTTTGATTATAGTCTAGGAATAACCAGAGATAACACAGGATACATTATATGGAAATCTATTCAAGTGATGCCGCGGGGTAAATCTAATAACGTATATTATATTATAGTTTTATCAAAAACACACCCGATTTAATTAATTGACATTTAACCTAAATTAATTTATGGTGGAAACAATTCATCACGGAGATTAATGTATTTTTACGTGCCATTTATTATAAAGCTGAGTTTATTGAATATTAAATTGTGCATCAGCGCATTTAATGACGCGGACAATTAGCTTCTATTACTTGATATTATATTAGCCTCTATTACTGCTAGCATATTATTGAATTTAGCAAAATAATATAATAAAAACACAAAATTCAATTTCACTTTGGTAAAATTGATGCGGAAGGAAACTTTAAATAGGTACATGAATTACTGAAGACCCCCGACTTCGTACAAGTAAAATTGACATGCCTATTTTCGTACTGACTTTCATCCAATATAATATTTGGAAAATGATTTTTTTTGGTATAAAATATTAATTAACTTTTGAGCATTGAAGAGCTCATTTTTATTTATTATTGAAAATTGGTTTCATTTGAGAAGAGCAACAGCTACTTTCGAAGTTTATTTCCGGTTCTGTCCGATAGAAAGTGCTTTCCAAAGCGATGTTAAATAATTTGTGTATGACGGTGTTTGTTTATGACATGTACTATGACGACTCTACGGCACTCCTAGGAGAAATCTGGTTGATAACATAAGCGCTTTATTGAGTTTCGAGTAAAAAAAAATCTACTTAAAACTTACTTAATATCGGGGCTAGGCGATCCACCTGTCGAGGAGCAGGTCAGATTGAGCTCCCGGCCTTCCTGCGCCTGCGCGTGCGTGCCCGGGCTCAGCAGCGGCGGCTGCGGTTGGGTGAGCACGACCAACTCGTGACCCTGGGAGTGCAACGTCCTCCCGGAACCACCTGCCTTGATCCTGCACTCGAACCGGCCATTATCCCGCTCGTAGGTTACGTTCGACACCATCAAATCGTAACGCCCTTCTGATGGAGCGTAGATTGCTCTGTAACAAAGGGTTTCGTTAATTTTGCACGGAAATTCGGTTTAACGTTATTGGGTAACATCTATATTCGGGATATCCATTAGTATGTCATGGAAATAGGTATCTCAAGTGGTAAGACAGAGTCTAAATAGTAATGGGCTTATAGCGTTTGTATGTGTGTAATAATAGTTTACCTGATTACCCAATAGTTTATTTTTGACTGTCAATTATTATTTCAAAGTGCAATGGTTGCATGCTTCAATTCATCACAATTCTATAAAGCTTTTATGTATTATAATAATTTATTGAGGTGGACCTATTATTCCAGTGAAAGAAGTTTCCATATAATAGGTACTAGGTCAGTGTTGATGTAAATCCCTCATTCGCACAACGACCCACACGGCCTTATTCCTCCCCCTCGCATGGAAAACGTATAAAGGCTCACATAACATTACGGAAACTAATACGCTTATTGCACTGAACCATTCAAGTCTGACCTGACCTTTATGATTATAATAAATTAAAATAATAATTCTCGGATGGTCGCACGCTATCCATGTCTTGAAACTTAAGTGATGTGGAAGATTTGCTCTAAATGAGCCTCCACAGAGCTAAGTATGTCAATAATGTCGGTCAAACGAATATAAAGAAATATAAATAAGTATTTTACATTAAAGATAACAATTGAATCAGTCCCATCCTTAGGTACTCGTAAGTAACTCAGGCACGCGTATACACTTCCAATTATTGTTAAACTTAAAACATTTTCCTTTATCAATCTTGATTAGCCATGTTGTTTTTTTTCTCAAGTATTGATTGTTAAGTACAGGTTAATGTTCCAATAATTATCTGGGCATAATCGTGATAATTGTATTTACTGCGAAAAATATCTTTTCTAAATTCAAATAGTTGAATGCCAGCAAATGCTCTAAAAATGGCTAACAAATTTTGCACTGGAATGACAGACACAATGAACGAAGCAGTTTAAAAGAAAGACATAAATTATTTTTTATTCAACAGTGCTCGGAATCTAAAAAAGCTTTTATTCTGAAGACCTATTAGAACAATTGGTGATCTTATCCGCTACACCTATACTCGTGTCCACTTACCACAACTAGATAAATATTTTTGTTCTGAATATTTCACTTTTTATACTAGACGTGTGTAGTTTTTGCATATTGTGAAATTGTATTAAACATTTAGAAATTGTGTGCACTAGTGAATGAAAACCTTATAATGAAGAGCCTACTTAAAAATACATCTAACATTTGTAATTAATCAACAGGCTATAAATACCGCTCCATTTAGACTCTTTAATACATCAATGATTTCCTTGAACTTACTTGTAATTGGTTTCTAACGGTATGTTTCCTATCGCCACGTTATCATGGCCGCTCGCCGTACTCCGCACCCAGTAGTAGGTAGGCGATTCACCAGCGTTCGCCTCGGCACCGAAGCGGCACTGCATCGTGACGTCATCCCCTTCCCTCGCATCGTGCTGCTCATCTTCACACCGAAGCACGCGGATTACTGGAACAAAATTATAACCATTATCGAACACGAAATTACGTGAATTATTGTCAATGTCACTTAGTCGGCAAGTGATTAAATAATACGACGATATGTGAAATATGTGGTATGAATTTGTAATGCTCAATTATCAGCTATTGTCATATTTCCAATTTTAATTCATTGAACTGATAATTTAAATAGTCTTTACGTTGTAAGATTTAAGGATGCTTTTATTTTGTTTAACCGCTACCGAACAAAAACTGGGTGGGTTTACGTTAATGCGAAACCAGTGCCTAATGCCCAGAGTACATTATGTACAGATCATTTAATTGATGGTTGGTGAACCACGAAGTTTATTTTAATGACATTTAATTAATGTTGCATAGCGTATTCACTATGCACATGTAACAGGGCGCGACGCGACGTCGCGGTCGTCCGTGTATAAATAGATTTTTGTTTTCATCACAGAATTCATATTACATAATTAATATAATTCAGTGTATTCTTAAATATAAACATATTTTTATTCATTCGAATAGTACTGTAACTGTACGTAATTTATATAATAAAATTATGCATTACATATTGACGGTATGCAGGAAGGCGTCCATATCACACATATACTTATTAATCAGTTGTGTTAATCTAAGCGTTGGATTAAGAAACATAGACAATTAAATATGTATTCTTTTAGTACTTTCATGGATTAAAAAATAAGTACTTTGAGTTTGTAACAGATCCTTAAAACAAACGAGAAAAAAAATATACACCGTTATGTTCTCATAATAAATATTTTTATTTAAGTAAACAGAACAATAATAATCTAATCATTTCATTCAATGCAAATTCCCACAATTTTTTTATAATAAAATCGAGTTAATAAAAGGCAGCTGGTTATTGAATGCGCCAATTTCACCAATTATTTTTCAATTAAGGCGGTATTTCAAATGAGTAAAATCACAAGGCAATTTCTATATTTAAATATTTTACGTGTGATTACCTTTCTAACGATTTCATATCAGTTATAATTTAATTCCAACCAACGTAAATTATTATTGATATTACCTATTTTTTAATTACATAATAATTATATTGAATCAATGACGTAGGTATGTACATGTGTTGTGAAATTCATTCACAATATTTTACAATTACAACGATAATTAATTAAAAACAAAAGATAATTAAATCAAGTGCAAAATTTAACAAAACAAAATCCTTTTAGTTTTTTTTACACTTTTATGTTATTTCATAAATAAATTATAGGATTGTTCGTCTAAATCTTATAAAATGTACCCAAAACAAGGCAAAGGCGGGAAAATATATTCGTTAACTTGATTTTGAGTTTGAATGCAACGGAACCAAGGCGTTGGCGTGCAGGCGGCGCAGGCGCACGTTGGCGGTCAATGACACGGGGTCGCGTGCGCGGCTAGTAGCTACCAAACTTCTTCCACTATCTTGTGTTTACTGTTTACGCAATAATTACTTTCCGTTACTATTAAAATTATTTATCATTTGAATATATTATATCGTTTCAACATATTACACTACTACTCATACTTAGAGCAATTACCTATATGTAATTTTTAAACACTAACAACAATGACATGATCGAAATAATTACCTACTTTATTTTGGATTGGATTTCGAAACATTTTTTCCATTACATAGAAAATGGTTTCCGGTTGTTTACCTGTACAGATAGAACTTTCTGTTTATAATTTTGTAAGCGTAATAACTATAATATTGATGTAGATATTTTGAAGCTATCCAATCACTCACCAAGGATAAATTCACAATTACTTTTCATAAGTCCCTAGTATAAAAACGATCGAATTGGACCATATTTGAAGATGTTTACACTGTTTACACAGAATCTAAACTATGAAGGACTCAGTAGAGCACCTAAACCGGTTCACAAGAAACGCTAATAATATAAATCTATCGGCCAAAAGCTCACCTTGTAGCTTTTGGCCATATTGGTTTATCGTCATTTGATAAACTATAGGTGTTGGAACAAAATACAGAACAAAAAAAAACAATACATTTGAATTAGAGTATTGATTTTTTCCATCAGAAATTGCGAAAGTGTTTTCTTGTTTATTTATCTTTCATGGTATTGTTAAGCAATTTTATGGTATTGTTGTGTCTCGAGATACTAGCCTATCTAGGCTAGAGAGTAGGCATATAAAGGTTAATTTTTACTAATCAAGATCTATAGAAACATCCAACGTAAGCCGGTAACAGCCAGTAGTCTCAAGTACGGTTCTTTAATATATAACATAAAAAAACTCTATGACGAGAACGCTGCGACAATATAATAAAAGAAAGGTCACCAACGTATTTAAATAACAATATTAATGATGCTGAATGAGGAAAAACTCCAAATTTAATTTATTTGTAAAGCCACATATAATAATGTCAATTACCATAAAATAACTAATGATGTTATCAGGTTATTAATGATTAGAACATTATTCGGGCACTTATCGAGTTTATGACTTATTGGAATGATAATGACTACTGGTTAACCATTACCAATAAACGAAATGTAACTAATATTTATAAATGTACGTAGTCATAAATAGGTCATATTTTTGTGTACTCACTATGTAAGTATGCAGATTTTTGAACTCTTTGGAGCAAGTGGCTTTGATATAATATCTAAGTATAATATTACCTATGCCACTTGTATACTTATGAGTTTAAGAAGTAAAAATATCGTATTATTAATATCGAATACGAGTATTCTCAGTCTAAAGACTATAATGATTGACCCCAGGCGAAAGGTGATGTTTCCGTCCTTCTTTGATAACATGATCGCATGTTTTTTGCTAACAAAACAGTTAAAATGTTAGAATAACACGAAAACATTCCGCAGCGGCCCGCCTTTATCATGCTTTATTCTTATTTGGATTTCAACTACGTTTCTTATATTTTTTACTTTGCTCCTAAGATTAAAATATTTCAAACAAGAGATGAAATTCCTGCACCGTTTTCAGTTAGCTTTATGATATTAGATACTTGAATTTAATTTATTTCTAACGCTTTAACACTTTCATTACCACTACGATTTTCACGATGTTTTCTCGGATGCCGCATACATTTTACGTTGGACTCGCTAGGCGAGTCCCCGGCGCTGCAACACGAATTGAATCACTCGCCAGGCGAGTTCAGTGGCATTGCGTTAGGGTAAAAACAATGTTTTGTTATTTTTGTGGCCGTGACAGTGTACGTTACGTGTTTAACGCAATTAAAAAGAGTTTTACTAACATACGGTGTAATTTAACATATAAAAATGGCAAGAAACACTATAGATAAAAGAAAAGGTAAGTTTGTTTCGTAATTTATGCAGTGGCTCTCAATCTTTTCAAGTTTCACACATTTTTTTATTTAACAATACGAAGGGATCCTCTTTCAATTATAACTCTTAAAGTAATAGACCGAGAGTTGAGTTTAAAGAGCAATACTTACAACAATGGTTACTTAAACAGTTCCTCTGACTCACAAGAGCAATGATAACAAACTTTGTACGAGTATAATAAATATAAAATAGCTCATAGACAACTATTTGCACATTATATTCCACAAGTGTTAAGTCACTATTACATAATCCTTATTACTTTGACATAAGTTCGATAATTGCGTGTTAGTATGTGAATTGGTTCGGAATGCTTTTCATAATAATAACTATGCAATTTATTATCCTTATTGTGTTTACATAAGGTCGGCAATTGCGTGATAAAGTAGCGTGTAAGGTAACCTTTGCCTATTTAATAACACCAAATTCGAGCCCCTGCAAGGTGTAGAACACAATCCGCCGTTGTTTTACGAGTGAATGTGACTTTTGGTAAAATGAAAATAAAAGTATCAACCGTACATATAGATATTTCATTAATAAAAGTTTGAGAATCTATGTCAGTGAACTCGCCTAGCGAGTTCAAGGCATTGCAGAATAGTTTATTTTCTTTCGATTATAAACTGGGTCTGCACACCCGGCCCACCACGTAATTCTTTAGATTAGGGTATATTTAGTCTTCAGTATCATTTTAACCAGAAAATACACATGCATTTCGGAAAAAAATAGCAAACACATTGAACTCGACGGGCGAGTCTACGGCGCTGGAATAAAATTTACGTGGACTCTCCGGGCGAGTCGGTGGCACTGAACGTGTTAACGGCTTTATTCGATGCCTGGTAGCGGCCGACAGGGACACACGTGTTAAGCATTTATAATAAGAAGAACAAGAGGCCATTGTTTAAAATGTCTGCAGTGTGAAGGAGACACGTATATGGTAACCGTAGATCGTGGGAGTATGCGGGCGCCATACAATGTGTCGGATTGCAGCTTGCGGCTGCGGCTGCCATGACAGACCTTGATACCGTGAACGTGTACTCGAATACTGCCGTACTATTCATATCACGATTATGTTTCGAGTCAATTGCTGCTTTAAGTTCATTTACTAACTGCGCTTATCGATTTCGAACCAAACGAATAGCGCTAAGGGTTTATGAACAGGAAGTAATTTGTGAATAATTATTTGGTAATCTCATGGATGATATTAATGAAAAAAAAAATATCTTGAAATCTCTGTTCAAAATCTTGTACCCAATATTAATCTTTTGAATTCCTTTCAGTATCTAATTATAGAACATCATTTCTATGACTGAGTAATGAACGATCAGCCGTGACCGCCGTAAATAAGCATAGATGTATCAACTTTAGAGCGTTTTCATTTCAAGACGTAAGGCGTAATTTGTATGAGAACTTCTGAATTCATTGGCTGCAAAGGAGCTCAAAAGCAAGTTTCTTCTCGATTCTTCTGAGAACAAGCCACGTTCCGAATATGCTAATTTATCAAAGTCTTTAGATATGAACAATGAACATCTGGAAAAGTTACGTGCCAATAAAGAGTTTGGCTTTGTTAAAGGTTTATATGAAACCTTAGCATTAAGGAAGCCGCAGGTGACTGTTAGTAATCAGTCTATACCTCTTATGAGATAAATTACATAATCTTCAACTTAGTTCACAAGTGGGATCTCGGCTTAGAGTTAAAGTTTAACCGAAGTAAAGTACACCCTAGATACCAGATCCTAGATAACTGAAATCAAAACTTCAGTATTGTTAGTTTACGGTGCAATAGCTTCTAAGCAACACCTGAGAAGATTAGATACTTGTAACTTTGGCTTGTCTTAAAACATGAGAATAGGTTGCATTAGCAGACAAGGCTTGTTAACGAATATTACGTTTCCTAACTACTCCAAAATTTCAAAGCCGTCTCGTAAGATCTATAACAACAAACAAAATTCTTCTATGGACAATTCCACGCATTTTGCTCAAATGATATTGTAAATGATAAATCAAATAATTAGTATGTAGAATTATACATCTCCTGACTAGAAATTGATAATGGAGGTCAGGCGGTTAAGTTTCACTTTTTAGAACTCCAACTTTTACAAGACGTGGTTGAATAGCACTTTTTATAAACTACAAAATATTCGAAATATGAATGCCACCTCAAATGTAGAAAATTTTGAATTGGAATAACCAATACGCCAATTAGTACCAATTAATTAAATTCCTAGCCAACATAAAGGAAAAGTTCTAAATTATTAAGGTACTTGTTTCAATTAATCTTTCTTTACAAATGTATTTAGAAATATCGTTCAACCAAATAGATATAAGGTATAATATATAAAATGAAAAAAATAACATCGTTCTAAAACACTTCTTGTAGCGCGACCTAGCTATTTAGCCTTAATTGGATGAAGATTATGCTCCGAGTGGTACAGCACATACGGTTTCAGAGTAACCATACTAGGACACTGGATAACGGTCAACAAGCTGAAGCTACTTTATAATAGGGTTACTATTCTACGTATCTATAGAATTGTTTTCCTGTTGCAATGTACGTAGATTGTCAATATATTTATTTTGTGCTTCAAGCTATCATCACGGGAAAGGAGAATATGCGCACAAAAATCTGCTATTTACCATTTTGTTTTTATATTTATGTAAGTAATCTATATTTTCTAAAATACATAGGTAGTTAAAAGGAAGTCGGAAGAGAGAATTATTTTTTATTATTTTAGATTTAAAAAACGTTCATTAAAGCCATAAATATTCTTTTATTATATTAAATGCAAAATTGCAATGCGAACTTTTGGTGGTATGAATTTAAAAATTATCAACACGTAGGCCTTTAGGCTAGTGTAAAATATTGCAGATCTCGTTTTTGCGATGCGAAAGTGAACGCAACGATGACATTAAAATAGCAGCTGCTGTGACTTCCAATTCGCAGCCAGTTCCAACAGAAATGAGAATATTGTAAATGTCGAATGGTCCATGTTTTACCGCACGCTTTCATCATAGTTAGTATTCTTTGGCTTCGTAGTTCATACTGTGTTCGTGGTTTAATCTCAATAATAATATAAAGATGCAAATGAGATGATAGTTCGGAACTTGGTATAAACTGAGAATATATCTTGCAGACTTTACTACTTCGACACTTTTTTTTTTCAAAGAATATATTTACCAAGGTTAATTAGCGGTGTAGGTACACTAAAATAATGCAAACTAGTGTACTTAATAATGTAGGTAATGTACCTACTGTTCAGTACTTGAATAATATAAAAACAATTAGTTTAATCGAATGCAATGATACACATTTAATCACAACAGGGGAGTATTTTTACGAGCCAAATTAAAATTAAATTACGATGCTATTGGTAATATTGTGGGCTCTCGGAATTCTCCCTTGCAATAAATTACATACACGCGCTTACCTCCGTTAAACTAGCACGCTGGACTTGGTTTAGACAATGTTATAAGGTAATTTAATTATCGCCATTTTGGCTCAGTACCTATTGAGAAACTCGAAACTATTTAGGTAATGTGACAGTAACATTAAATGTTCTCTAGAATATTTATTAACTCAACTAATTTGTATGGTTTTATCATGGTTTCATCAACCATTAATTCTTCTTCGAGGACACTGACAAACGTTTACAATTAAATAGAGCTTTTTAGTAATATCAGAGAATAAATAAACATATACCTAGGATTGGAGTGTGAGGGATGGTAAAGTCAGTTTGAAAAACTTCTACTGGCCAAGTTTTTGCATCTTCGTTTATACTACGACAAAAAATAAAAATATGCTCCTATAGAATGCTGTTACTATAGCGTCATACAAAGTTTCCATAGAAAAAAGCATCTTCTGTTGTTTGTTGACTATGAATATCATAGTGGTTATATATAGTAATTATTCTTAAGCTTATCCCTTTTAATTTAAATTTAAACTAATGCAACCAATATCTCTTCCCCACAGCATACGATGATCCTTTTCATCAGTATGAAGAATTTTAATTGCCTGATTATTATTATGAAGCTCATTACTGAGTCTGAAATCAGTTACAGCGATTTATTAAATTATACAAGCGACGCTATTAAATGGAACATTCCGTAATGATTATACAATTGTTGGTATGTAAATAATTATATGTGTACGCATTTTTACCAAATCATATACAGTTTGTTTACGCAAAAGAAATTCCAAAGAAAAAATCGAGGTAGGTACCTATAAATTGTACGTAAGGGCAATTTATTATCTCTGATTTATTGAAGTACTGCCTTGAATAGTATTAAATTGAAAACCTTCAATCGGTAAGTGCCTACAAATATAATAATGCAGGTAAATGTAACCGAACACTACTACATTGAAACATTTATCCGACACAATTTTACGCATTGGCCTTAAAATATCTGAATTAACTATTATTCTATAATACATTGCAGTGGTCTGCATTTTAGTATAGTTAGTTACGTACATACGTTACAGAATAGCATTGTGTATTTTCCTTATCTAGGTATATCTCATACGTGAAATATTTTATTATACATTATTCGTTACTATTGCGTTATGTATTTCCAGTGAGTTTTAAAATAGATTAGAATAGATTGTTACAATTGAGCTTTGCAGGTAAGTTTATTCAAATTTGATGGATAGTATAGTATCTTGAAATGCCTTTATATAAACTAAAATAAATAAACTAAAATTGAAAATGTTAAGATGCAATTGCTGAAATTAAATACATAGGATGTGTGTATAGGACATAAGTACTAATTTCATACTTTATTTAAACGTGTGCAAACACATAGGATTTCACCACTTTTAAAAAAAGTAGATAAGTACATACTTACTTATTTATAGTAAAAAGTAAAGAAAAAATATATATTTAAAGTTTCTAATATCACTACTGTCAACTAGAATTACTCCTTGCATTTATTTCACATTCGTACAATATAAATCCTTCAGTAAGACCAAGTTTAACTTTTCAAGAATTACTTGCAGTTAGTTGAATTCGTTAAAGTTTTCATATACCTAGATGCCATATATCCCTAACATAAGACTAAAACTTGCTACAGTCGTGCAATAAAAACCTATGTGGCTTGGCCAGTGGCCTATATATAAACATTGCAATCCAATTAATTGAAACTTGCTGGATCCTATTTTAGAATAACAGACGGCTCATAAATTGATGTTGCATCTTCGTTATTTGGATGCACGCACGGCGCAGTTGCCACGAAGCCCGTTGCTTTACCTGCTAAGCCAGTTCCCCGCGCACCCCGCACCCCGAGCTCCGCTCGCCACGATCTGCAAACTGTTTGTTATCTCTTTCTCTCGCGCTACGTTTGATCGACTAACTTGCTCTTGCGCAGCCACAATGAAACGTGATCTTTTTACCTGCGGATCCCGTCCTACACAGCTTACCTATACAACTTATCTCTATTATGTTATATAGACCTTTTAATGGAGAATTAATTTTTCCTTAGAATCGGGAATAATAGCTTCGCCAGTAGAGATTCTTTTATTTCATTTCCTCTTACCTACCTGCTCTTTCAATGTAACTGCAAAATATCTGCAGTGGGAATTTTTAAATCTCTTAACATTTCAAATAAGTATTATTTTACGTCATAGGTGGAAGAATCTTCTGTTGGCTGTCTATGAAATAGAAAGCACTTTTAACTTTTAAGTAGGTGATTAGGCGTAGAGGTGGTAGGTACCTACGTTCATAGTTCAATGGCGGCCAACGCAAACAAGTTATTTTACCGTTTAACAGATAACGCATACTATTAAAATACTCTAATAGTATCTTACTTGTCATGCTCTTTCTTGGTCGTTTCTATAACAATTACATACTTTTTATGAGCTCTCTTACATGGTAACTTGGGTGTTTAAAGGAACACGATAGTGTTGTAACCAGGCTGAAAATCAATTCATTTGAATGAGTTAAGGCACTGAAATAGTAGCGGCCCCGGATGTTCGCGACAGCAAGCGCTGAGGATACCACATGTTGCGATGCCAGTCCACGCACATGTCGAGAGTTCCTCATTAAAAAACAAGCAAAAAATCCTTAACTTATCAGATACTTCACGACTTAAGGACACGAGTCTATTTCTGTAGGTTTTTATATGGCTCTCGGTCGACAGCTGCACGACTGTGAATAATTATATTGTTATTCGATTGAAATTTTAGTCCACCAGCATTCCACTAGACGAATTAATGGGCCAAACAAAAAATAATTGCAAATTCTGTGAGTGGCACACTTGCAACTAACATAAAGGAGGCAAATTAAACATCCATTACGCTTGTAGCTTTTCGACGCAGCCTGCTTGTTGAATTTTACTTTTCATTAGTGCCTTTTTATCATGAAAATCCAACATTGCGGAGGCATTTAATTTAAAAAAATATGCGTCGAAATAGAACAAAACATCGCGTAAAATTATAAGCGCACTATTCAATTTTAGCCGACAAGTATCTGGTGTTATAGAATAAATACTCAACAAATTAAAGAGAAAATGAAATATAAATAAAGTTAAGGACTTATATAAAATTTAGAAGGGGATTTTACACGATTTCCCGACGAGTGCAGTTTCATTTAATCCATAGGACTTAAAAACTCATCTCGACATAAAAACGACAAAATATCGGCCCAGTTTTAACTTAAAATAATTCCAAATTATGATATAGAATACAAAACAAATATTTTCGATGAATAATAATTAATAAGTACACTTCATAGTGTGATATTAAATAGAAAGCCTCTTACAAACAGGACTTTGCAGTTTTATCTACTCGTAACGATATGACGAAAAAAAAGCAACTATAGTTCTAACTTACGCATTGTATAAATTACAAGTGATAACTGCGTTAAAAACAACCGACTTCAAACTTGCACTTGCAAAATTTACAAATACCTACAGACAAAAATGCTCATAAAATAAAAACTACTGGGCCTATCCGAATAAAATTTTTATGGGACCAATTCGACACCATCCCGCATCGAAGAAAAAAAGAATCACGTAAATCGGTTCAGAAACCTCGGAGTAATCGGTGTACATACATAAAAAAAAAAATATACCGGCCGAATTGATAACCTCCTCCTTTTTTTTGAAGTCGGTTAATAAAATACAAAAACATGTCTGTATGAGAACATTTCTCTCAATTTAGAGAGTTGAACATTTCGCATTGACGCCTTTTACATTACCTGCGACAAGTGGAGGGAGAGCGGTACCTACCACAATTCCTCCAGTCAATTTCAATAATATTATTTATTTTATTATTTAATGTTAGCATACTGTTATAATGTAAAAATATAACGACTCCCTGAACACTTGAATGCAGCAATAAATTTATACAAAGGACGGGGAGGTGTATGATTGGAATTTTGAAACGGTTTAAAAAAAATAGGTATCCTACATAACATTCTGAAATATTAAAGTTTAGTTAAAATATCTGCAACGTTCGCCTGCAATTCAACTAACTTATGTTATGTGTCTGTTATTATGACTTGAAACTGTGACATGGTTTTAAGAACCGTCCCTATCAAATATTCATATAAAAAATTTTTGAAATCGTTAAGAAATATGTAAATTTTATCATAGTGGCCCTTCACCTGACCCTCATCTCATACTTTTAATTTATCAAACACACCTCGAATAGCGATGTTACGAACTACGGTTATACTATTTTCCAATATATGGTAATAAATGTTTTCTTTAAATCATGATTACATTACACAATATGTATTCGCTTGTTTCTACTAAAACATTTTGAAGTTATTCTGTAAAAAGCTTTAGCCTACAACCATGAATGTAATTTAGTATCCTAAGTTAAAAATATTCAAAGTATTTTTAATTTGTAGCAAATATCTATTATATTGTAAAACATCCAATTAATTAGTACATTACATAAATTCTCTGTAAGCCGCACATATAAAACTAGCAGTCGAACAACAAAAGCCAATAGTGCCGGTTAAACAGTAATAAACATAGTTTTTCACGTAGAGCTCGTAGGTGAATGCTAATTGGTAGTCTGATTTTCAGGACAGGAATATGGAACGCAATGGAGCTCATCGCGACCGCTAGAGCATTACAAAAAGTGAGTAATGAGAAAATGTTGTGCGAATGCGATAGTGGGAACGAAAAGGTGAGAACAAACGCGTATTGTATTAACTAAATTGTGGCGTGCAACCGTCCGCCCATTGTCTTGGCTCTGCTTAACGTCTTCGAGTGCGTTTACCCCATCGCGGGTGACGCTTTATGCGTTCTAACAATATAAATTATTGTTAAGAACGTGTACATGACAAGAATAAAAAGTATTATATCTAATACAATCACAATACAATAGTATTAGTTATCTGCACTCTGCAGGCAGACTAGCGACTTCAGAAATTTTATTACATGTTATAAAGTTTGAGTTAAAAATATCTATCAATTGAAAAAATATAACACAATACCGTGTAGGTATTTAGGGTAAGGTAAATAAGTTGAGTTTTGTACACCTAACCTACATTAAAGTATCAAATAAACACTAGAAAAGTATATTTTTTTAACCAAGCTAATTATTCAGACACGCGATTCACACTTTACAAGTATACAGTTACATACTGAATACAGTGAACCATTTCGATTGTATAAAAGAAAATCTGAATCACATGAACAATTGATCTCGTCGTCATTAGATATTTGCAGCGAAGGTTGCTCTATTGAAATGGTTCATCACAACATTTAATTGATAGGAAGAACTAGATAAGAGTGCTATACGACAAAAGGGGAGGTAAAGTGGTTTCCAATCAGTATTCACTATTCTGCCAATGATTTTTTTTTCTCTAAAAGTAGTTGTAAGGCCTTGGTTTCTAGGCTGTATTTGCTTCAATATTACATTCAACTTTTGGTAGTTAATAAAAGTGGCAACGTTCGTCACTTAACAAACAAATGAACATTAAGAAATAATTATTGAATTAAAATAATTTTCCAGTTTATTAATTTGGTCTTCTTGACAGGTTATAAAATTAAATTAACGTTGAATATATTATGTCATTTACATAAAGCATATTCCCGAGCACATAATTAAAAGCAGGAGAGTTCTATAAACATATTTTATTAACAAAGTTTTCTCATTTCATTTATTATTTTTATCACTATTTCAACCTTTGAAATGAACATCTCACAGTATCAAACATACAGCTCATAAATTCATAATACAGTACTGTATGGTTACATTTTATGTTAAAAAACAACACTGCCTTTTGCAGGTTGGGTTTGCAATCAGCACTTGTTATACCTACGTATAGAATGTAGTGATTGGATGATTGGATCTACATATCAAAATAAATAAAAATTGGTTAGAAGATTGTTGTTTTTTCAACATAATATATATTTTTTTTTTGAAGTGAAACTTCTTTATCGGGGTTGGCAAAAAATTTGGTGTAACTAACATTTTTTATTTTTTTCGTTACGCGTGACATTTTTCCGTTACGCGCCAATTTTTTCTTATCCCTACCACGCGTGATTCGACGTATTTCTGTAAATTTGCATATAGTAAATTATTTTTTGAAAAATAAGGTCATAAAGAAGATTCACTTCTTACGTGTGTACACTAGTACACGCACACATTTTTTTAAATCTACCAAGACTTTCAAGTTAGATAAGAAAATTAAAGCATTGAAAAGCGGATTAAAAAGTACTAATACAAAAAAATTACAATTACCTATCAGGTTTTTGGGTTTTTCAATTGGAGTTATTCATATGACAATTTTAGCCTCAAATCTACTATGCACATAGGTATAAATATGTGTTACAGTCGTACACTACATGATAGTAAACTATCTGTACCATATAAAGAAAATAATAAAACTATAATGCAGCCCTCTGGAGCACAAAACAGACCGTATAGAAAAAATTGTGCGGTTGAGATGGCCGCGGCTCGCACCTGCATCAAAACCGGTTTTGTCAAACACGATTTCCCTCTTTCAACACCATTTCGTGCGCTTAATTTCTTAGGCTATCTCATCTAATAAAAGTTTGGAAAAAGCTCGCTTTGTAACGGTGAATACTACACATTTAAATTTAAATTGATATTTTTCGGTAAATTGGGGATACGTTTTTAATTTATTAATTTGAAATATACCTAATATTCTAATAAAATTAAAAAAAGCATTTATAAAAATGGAAAGATTAAACTGAAAATGCATGCCTGAAGTACATACTTTTGCGAAATAATGGCACAATAATTGACTGAATGTTTGGTGAGCTGAAAACAGGTCACCACAAAAAATTACCCCCTCTTAGTAAATTGCTGGATAATCTGTGAGCTCAACAAGGTCGCCGCAAAAAATTGCCAGTTCTTAAATTGGGAGTTTCATTTTTATTTTAATATGTAAATTTAGTTTGTGAATTCGCGAGTCTTTTCCCACTGCTGCATTTTTGTCGGCATAAAAGTCCAGCGAATTTGAATGTTTAATTCTATTATATTACACCCAAGCGATTAAACATATTTTACAATAAATTAAAATATTTTTTTAAGTATCAAGCCAGTTTAATACATGGTATACCTAAATATAGATTATTATCATTAATTTTAATTTTACACATAGGTATATAGTTTAAAGTGTAAATTTTTACAACATACCTAGTGCATTTGAAAAGTCTCATCGCACGGTAGCTGTGTTGTATAAAGTATAAACTTTTGAATGTACAAACTTTAACATGATTAAAAGAGCTATCCAACATCTAACATCCAACAATGCTTAATAGAGTAGAGAAGTAGAATAGGCTAGGTATTGAATTTCTCAAAAGGTTACATAATTGCATCCTATCATTAATTATTTTTTACTAAGCACAGAAAAACTAATATGTTACTCAAATAATAAAAAGAAATGTATGATTTTAGAATGCGTGTATTTGCCCGTGCATTCAAGCATCATGAAAGAATTGGGAACTACAATGGGATTTCAAATTCATAAATATTTTTCATAAACTTCGAATTCCCCAGTCAAGTGCATATGCTGGGTGATGGGTCTATATCGCAGAGCGTCTAATAAAACTGGCAGCTTTTGAAGGACTAATTAAAAATGTGTGCGTGTACTAGTGTACACACGTAAGAAGTGAAACTTCTTTATGACCTTATTTTTCAAAAAATAATTTACTATAATATATGCAACTTTACAGAAATACGTCGAATCACGCGTGTTAGGGATAAGAAAAAGATGGCGCGTAACGGAATAATGTCACGCGTAACGAAAAAATGTTACACAATTTTTTTTTCAACTACGATAAAGAAGTTTCACTTCAAAAATAAAATAAACAATATACAGCACATTCCAATTTCCAATAGACCTCGAGCACATCATCACACGCGTGATATTCCCTATTGCCGGCTGCCGATGTAGTGTAATCGCAATTCTACCAGCCTGTTGTGATTGCAAACATGTACACAGTCATTATACAGCACACAATGCTGTAATAGTTTACTGATTTCAACCTAGCGCTGGCGCAAATTAATTTATTTGTAGTCACGAAATTTTCTTAGGTACTAAGCTGTTTGCTAAAGGTGACCTAGCTTGTATTGTAATGTGATAAAATAACAAAATGACCCGATATTATGAAAATAGTTCTACTGATAAAATTGTCGATTATATTTTAGATGAAATTGGTCGAACATCCAAGACCCATGGGGATTTGAATTTCTTAATTGTAACGGTAATACGATTACGGATTACCCCAAGATGACGACTCACGAAGTACGGATATTAGAATGGTATTAAATTCCAATTATTTTTAAGTAAGTTAGAAAATTAAAAACCTAAAGTATTTTTAGATCTGTATTCATATATATTATGTATAGTTATCTTTTTCTCACCATCTGAACTGTTTTAATTAAATCATTAATTAAATTAAAGAGAACTCGCAAGGTTAGTACCACCACAGTACTATACAAGTTTTAATACCTATGTGAAACTACCTTTAAAGCTTGATAGATTCTTTAAAGAAAGTTAAGTTTTAAAATTACTATTTTTAAGGAAGTAGTAAATGCTACGTAGGAAGGAATCTACTGATAAAAATAATATAGGTAATAAAGATTAATCAATAATCGGCCACTAAACAAGTATTAATAGGTTCGGGATCTATATTAAAACGAAGTGTGATGCTTTGCTAATTTTAAAGAAGCTAACTATGTGTCTAAAAATAAGACACCCCAAATAAACTAAGTCTAATATTATTTTGATCAGCTTAGTAAAAACAATACTATAACAGAGAACCAGAAACTTGTGCATTATCACTTATTTTATTTCTAAGTAAATAGGCAAAATATATATAAATAAATAAATAATAAATAACTAACAATATTTGTAAAGATCTCTCTAAATTTATGTAAAATTTGTGCAGGGTGTGACATGACTATGAAACTGCTATCAAGTGTTACAAATGAAAACAATGGAGCAGATTGAAATGTAAAACTGCGGTTTTAATTCATTTTTCTCGGTAGCTTTCATAAAAATTCTGAAATAAAAGATGACTGGATTATTAGGGTTGCACGTCAGCTAATTATTCTCACATTTTTTTGTGATTTCTGATTAATCTTTAGGTTTTATGGCATAAATACAAATACATATTATAAACAACAATTCGAGATTGTTTATGTAATATAAAAAACGACGTGTGGCACTCGGGGACTGCCGCGGTAAAGCTATTGCATAGCATGCCTTCAAGCCATCACCAAGCCAACACCTCCGTGCCTGTCTGAGTGGGGAGCGTGAAGTTTTTCGTTACGCAATTTCTGGATTCGGTCCCCGCGCTCAAGGCCCGCGATAGAAGCTATGTAATAGCTTAAAAAATGTATTCTGAATATTTCGTACACAAGCAACAAATCATCAGAAATTCAGTGCGATACAACCCTGTTTAAGTAGGTATTAAATTATGCAGTTTAATCAACGCTTAAATTTTTACTGTTTCCTCTCTACTGACCAACAAAATCCCTGTTAAATTTCTATTAACAGTTTTAAATGGGTTGTTTTTATTTAATTAGCTTTTTTACCGACGTAGGTACCCAAAGGTTCGGCTTCGCGAAGCCTGAAGTGCTTCTAAATTATATTTTTGATATGAAGAATACGAAGGTACCTACATATAATATTTGAGTGAAGCATTGAGATAATATTAATATGGAGCAGACACCACGAACAAAATCTGTGCGCCAAGCGAGGCGGCGCGGGGCGCGCGAATGACGGCTAGACAGTCATAGATTATGCGATGTCTTTGTACTTATTATTTATATTTATTTTAGGTATAAACTGACTTTACTACGCGGGGCTAACAATATCTGGCATATAATATAGGATGATGTAAATAGTGACGTCATATGGAATAATTTAATTTTTTTCGTGTTTTAGGTTCAGTCAGGGCTATGGGAAGTTTTATTCCTTACAAATTGAGCCTTTTTTTAGAAAAAAAAAAAATTTCCCTTTCTTCACGGCCCAGACATGGAAACCTTGAATAGAAAAAATATTAATTACTTATCTCTGAACTAGCGGTCCGCCCCGGCTTCGCCCGTGGCACATATTTCGCAATAAAAAGTAGCCTATGTTCTTTCTCAGGGTCTTAAGATTGTCTGTGCCAAAGGAGAATGCCCATGAAAGTATGGACCACAGTACAGTGTTGCGTCAATGCCAGAGTGGTTTTGGAGGGTTCTTCGATATTCAAAAGATTTTTACCAATTGATTTTTTTGTGATAAAAACAGGGGTTTTCAAGATATTGAGAAAAATGTGAAATAACCTCAAAACTTAAATAACCCCGATTTAGTTAGGTTTATGTGTGATTTAGGTAACATTTTATCGTCCAAAGGTTATTTTTCGATTAACATATTTAATCTATGCGTAGAGCTTATGCTTTCAGACAAAGTCTATCTGTTCATCGGCTAGTGTAGGTAGGCACCAGAAATCTTCCGGGACGGATTTCAAGAAAACCTAAATATATACTTAAAAAATGCCAATTGAGTTTTTATTCGGTTTACATGTTGTTGTTGCTGTTGTTGTTTGAATCATTTTTTCACTACATATTCGAAGAAAGAAACAAATAAGAAATAACTGGTTACCTACAAAGCTATGTCATAATAATATTTTTTTTATATATACATATTTATATTATTTTACTTCACTATCTTTGTTAAAACAACCTACAGTGTATAAACAATACCTTAAAGAGTGATTTTATGTTAATTGATTTTTTTTGTAATTCAATGAAAACAATAATCGATATTAATACATTTAGCTATTTACCATAGTAAATGTAATAAGTTACCGCTTGGTTACCGTGGTAACCGGTAATGGACACTAAATCTATAATAACGGATCTAAACAATTACATGTCATATTAGATTTTACAAAACATTCCCTGTTAAAAATATATTTTCCGATGGTAAGAAGGCCTCTAAATTGCCGAGATTTTTTTTAATAGTATTGTTGTCTTGATGCATGAGAAAAACCAGTACCAAAAATGGGCATTCTCTTTTCATCAAAATCGGTCCAGTAGTTTATGAGCCTATTAATTACAATCAAACAAACAAACAAAGTTTTCCTCTTTATAATATTAGTGCAGATAAATAAATAATAATTCAATTACACGTTCAAGTCAGTAGCTTATACAATATCAATTAAAAACTTGATTAAAATCAATTAACAAAAAAAATTGGTGATTGAGTAATTGATTTTCATATTTCATGATTTCACCTTTTTTCAATTAACAACCAGTCTATGCTTTTCTAAATATGTAAAATTATTATTTTATACTATAAAAATATACGCCAGCAAATATAACTAACAACACTTATTTCATGCCCAATGTCATATCTTAAATTTTTAATCTATGACAAAATGTCGCCCGCCAAAAATTTTGCTCTAACTAAGTTTTAAAAATTATTATCTAGTTACTTACTGATGAAAAGTTATTACTTTGCACTTTTCCGTATTCTTTGTATTATTTGTGCAATATCGTAACACACACGTAGGCATATTTGATGCGTTTCACTTTAAAACAAATAAAAAATGAGCGTGACGTTCGCGCCAATGAGCGAGCAAGCGACTGAGTGCAGTTACGCCACATGACGTATGTTGAGTGGAACATAAGTGATGTAGGCGGTATCGTCTCCATATTAATATTATCTCAATGGAGTGAAGCTGTGTTTTGAAATTCCAGTTTAAAACATAAACTGTAATTAAGCGATTTTTTACTATAATAAACGTAGAGTAGAATTAAATTTTATGAAATTAATTAGAGGAGGCAGAATAAAAGAGCGCAGGTTAAAAATATTTTATGAGAAGAACATAAAATATTTTTTACCTGCGCTCTTTCATTTTCTAAAAACATCGAGTCGTTATTATATTATTAGTTAGGTATCAACTAGACATCATGATAGCAATGAATATTCAATTTGTATTTATTATTTTTATCGCGATGGGGTTCAAATAATGTCCGAAAAAATTGGATTTCCATAAATCTTCGATCAATCGCTTAAAATATGATACCCACTTTAACTTGTGTTCACCTAGAGCTCTGTTTTATTTTAAAATATGAGTAACTATTGTCATTATACTGTTATACATATATGCCTGTAAAATGTGTTGATTGGGCTTAGCCTCTCGGCAGTTGCGTGGGCGAGTCCGAGAAATATACCTATTAGTCCGGTCTATTTAAGCCTAAAATCAGGAGGAAGGTTACATAAATTCCCATAAAGCTGAATATTGGCATAGTTGTTCAAAACATCATTATAAAGAAAATCTCAAAAGTCCTCATCGTTCCGAGGTGTGCTAAAAATTTGGCACGGGGTCAAAGGTCAAAAAAATGAGTTTTTTGCGATTTTTAGCGAAACGGTGAGTTTTTTCGCAAAATTACCCCAGTACAAAATTGTAGATCACAAAATTCTCTACAAAAAATATATCAATAATTTTTTTCCTAAAAGCCACCATTTTGGAGATATAACGTTCCGAAAAGTTGGATCAGTCGTAATCCCTCTATTTTGCACACGTACGCCACATATGAAAGTCACTAAAGGTGTAATAGAACTAAAATAAGTTCGCTATTATTTATTGTAACTTGCTTATGTAAAATATAAGTTAAACTACGAGAATCTCAGGTATAATGAAACCCCGTTCCTAAATTTGTACGTCAGTATAACCTTGGGATAACATCTGTCTTTTATTCTATTGTCCGCGTGGCTAGGGTCGTATACCTGCTTTATGTTGGCATGCCCAATATATGAAATACTACGTGACCAAGCCAACTAGACCCTTTTCAACTGTGAAGTCACCCGCCCATGTCTCGGGTACAGATAGCAAAAAAAAAATATTTTTTAGATAATGTAATAATTTTTAATTCACGATGTAAATAAATTATATATACCGACAATTAACCTCAAATCTATAAATGCACTCAAAACAGTTTATTCAAATCAGTTTTATCACTAATATTCAATATATAGAAATATATATATACTAATAAATAATAAATTATTAGTATCACCGTCGTATATGTCACGTCACGTGTCACGTCGTATACACACTGTCAAGGCCGATCATGCTCGAATGTTGAGTCACCAACTCTTGAAGATTCGTTTGATACCGATCAGGAATCGCTATTGGGGCAGTTTACGTGTGAAATAGAACAAGAAGAAGAAGAAGAACAAGAGGATGAACAGGAAGAAGAAGGAGAAGAAGATCAAGAAGAAGAAGAAACAGAAATCTTGGACAGTTATATGAATCAGACGACTAACTTTTTATTTTAAGTATTTTATTTAATTACACCGCCGTTGTTTTTGCCCACTATAATATTATATAATATTATTTTGCAATAGTTTTAAAACATATAAAATCTCAGCAGACCCGTGGAATAGGCCTACTGGGGAAACCACGTTAAAAAAAACGCGCTTTGTACACTACCTCATAGGTGGCGTGGAAACGTGTGCATAATAGAGGGATTACGACTGATCCAACTTTTCGGAACGTTATATCTCCAAAATGGTGGCTTTTAGGAAAAAAATTATTGATATATTTTTTGTAGAGAATTTTGTGATCTACAATTTTGTACTGGGGTAATTTTGCGAAAAAACTCACCGTTTCGCTAAAAATCGCAAAAAACTCATTTTTTTGACCTTTGACCCCGTGCCAAATTTTTAGCACACCTCGGAACGATGAGGACTTTTGAGATTTTCTTTATAATGATGTTTTGAACAACTATGCCAATATTCAGCTTTATGGGAATTTATGTAAACTTGAATGTGTAAATAGACCGGACTATATGTATAGATTTATTATTAGTTATTATAAAATCTGTCGAAATAGTTTCTTCTGGGAAATGTCAAATCCTGCTCCAATCGTTCTAAGTAAGTTCTAAGTAGACGCTTTGTCATAAATTTGACGTAAAGTTTTGAAAGTTTAAATGATTCAGAGTGTTTTTTCTTGAGTAACGGCACAGTAACGGAAACTTTATATACGTATATAAAATATTTAAGTAATAATCTTGTTATTAACTTATTTATTTTATACCTTTAAATAATAGTTATTTTATAGTTAAAAAAAGACGGCGTTAAATGTGCTAATTAATTTTAGTTATATGAATATAGTCATTACTGTATTTTATTATTGTTTGTATTGAAGGTATTGAATAAAACATATTATATGCATAGGTACCTAAGTTTTTTTTATTTCCGTAACAAGAAAACAGCCTACAATCCTCATCTTGCAAAAATATATTTTTAACCATATCTGAGCAAGGACACGGCAAAAAAAATATTGATTACAATCTGATTAAAATAAAATTCAGCTGTGCTTTCTAAAATGTTTAAAGATTTTGAAACCAAAAAGCAGGATTAGTTATTGCTAATAGCCGATTTGGATTACAGAATATACTTACACATTATTTAAGAAAGTGATGTGCATTTTGGGTTTACATTATAACTTAGACTGACGAAAAACAAGGATAAATAGGTCTCACCTTGCAAAGGACATTGTCTGTTTTTTATCACTAAACAAAACTTAGAAGGGATGAAATAGAGGGTGGAATTTGATTACGAAAGCAACTGCCACACGATACACGAAGTGCACGCAAGCGGAGCCGCGGGCGGAAAGCTAGTATTACATAATGCATACAAGGCCTTCAAAGATGAATTTTATTTCAATCCTCTGTCGACAGCAGCTCTGCGAATGAATATTTCGTTTCGAGCTGCTGTGATTGCATTTTCGAATGCAAAAATAAACTTGACAAATAGAAACCTTCGGGCCTGCTGTGTTAATTATAAAAATCTTTATTTTAACACTGAATAATAAAAAAGACAATGTAGAAAATTCCGTAATATTACAGAAATGACGTTATTAAAAATATATTTTATAGCCGGCGATTTATTGGATAGCTTTTGCTTTGCTTTTTCGCGCGAAATCCCTCGGCTGGAGCGATCCCTCACACAATTGTTACGCTTCAGTACCTATCTATAAGTAAAAAAACGATGAAAATTTTTATCGAGAGAGAGCAACAATTAAGCCATTAATTACTGAAATAAAAAACTACTCTGCATCAATGAAATACATCAATAGGAGGTAGGTACTTCGAACTCTTACGAAAATAGCTACTCTAGTCTCTAAATAGCCCAACGTTTTGAACCACATACCTAGACTTGTTCGAAAAAATTGTGTCATCACATTTAACGGATCTAGGTAGCTGGCACCTAACGTACAAGACCTAGATAGGTGCAAAATTGCGGTCCGAGTGGATCGCCTGCAATAACAACAATTTGCGATTATTTACGGACTGAGCAAAACATCTCGAGAAAACGGGGCAAACGTGCGAAATTCGACTTTTATATGATAGAACCATTATTCTAATGTAAACTATCCTACTAATATAATAAATGCGAAAGTTTGTGGGGATGGATGTGTATACGTGTGTTTATTACTCTTTCACGCAAATACTACTGAACCGATTACAATGAAATTTAGCACACATATAGAGGGTAACTGGGATTAACACATAGGATAGATTTTATCCCGGAAATCCCACGGGAATGGGAACTATGCGGGTTTTTCTTTGAAAACGCGGGCGAAGCCGCGGGCGGAAGGCAGGTTGATAATAATAATATATTTATATTTAAAAATGCATGCGTAGCAGAGCAGTGCTCTTTTTCAATTTATACAGCTTTCTTTAATAGGTACTTTAAAAGCATCTCGTCTTATTTTATGTTAAAAGAAGGTTGGACGATGAACGGCTACAAGTTGATGTTAGGTTGGATGTCCCACGGCGACGCGGGTAGTCGACATGTTTTACAGTCCTTTGTTTTTGTTTACCTACGCGTGATACAGGCTTTTCATTGCAAAATTATTGGCAACTTGGTTCAGTAACTGAAAGAGCTAAATGCGAGGTTAAGTCAAACAAAGTTTCTTTACAATGTGGTGAGTTTTGAAAACGTTCAGTAATCAGTAGGCACTTTTGTTTGAGTAATTTCGTTCAAAGTCAGGAAGTTTTGTCTTTTCGTAATTTAAAATGTTTCAACAAATACAAAGTTAATTTTCATTTTAATTAAGGACGCGTTTACGAATCTGACAAAAATAAGCAGTTTTTCGGTACATTTTGCGACATAATAATACAAAACCAAATTTAACTAATAATTACTATAGATAGATTAATCCTTAATCTGGTAGCAATTTTTTAGTCGAAAATTTTGGTTTATAATATTATAAAAAATATTTTCCGTTGCCCTTTCACACAAAATTGACAATATCGTGCTGAATACAGGAACATTTTTCTTGTATTTAATAAAATAAATTTATTGATTAAAAAATAGTTTAAGTAAGCAGACATGTCCAACTCAAAAAGGTAGCAAAGAAAACTATCAAAATGTTACAAATAGGCTGAGAAAAAAATTAAAATCAAATCTTATTTTTTCACATATTTAACTGTAACGCGTGATACTTATTGCATGGAAATAAGGGTTATTTTATTTGACACTATCTTGATTTATTGTACAAAAATTTGTAATGAAATATTTTAGTAATTTAGTCGGCGCTCGGACGCCTTTGTGAGTAGACGCTGTGACGCTTGTAGGCAGCTCCTCGTTTACGAAAAGATCGCTGTACGTATACAAAATATTTGACCTAATAAACTTGATCATTGACGCATTCTGCACCGACAACCAAGGCACACCAGGGAAAGATTTTATTTATAGTTTTTCATACTTATGGGATTATAAATTTCATATTTAGTTTCTGACTTGATGGAGTGACCTGCATGTGTACTTCGAAGACTGCTACTGGAACTAATAGACGAGTAGAGCTAGGTGTGCCGAGTTTGGGCTCGTTTTGTTAGTTATGTTGAGACCTTACCTCCGGACTTGATGGAGTGACCTGCAGGTGTACTTCGAAGACTGCTACTGGAACTAAAAGACGAGTAGAGCTAGGTGTGCCGAGTTTGGGCTCGTTTTATTAGTTATGTTGAGACCTTACCTCCGGACTTGATGGAATGACCTGCAGGTGTACTTCGAAGACTGCTACTGGAACTAAAAGATGGTTAGAGCTAGGTGTGCCGAGTTTGGGCTCATTTTGTTAGTTATGTTGAGACCTTACCTCCGGACTTGATGGAGTGACCTGCAGGTGCATTTATAGTGTCGACTTATAAAAATACTACAGGTTTGCCGGCAGCTTCGCCTGCATCATTTTTAAATTTAACCCAAATTCGGCGCCATTTTGAAATTTTCTGTTATTGTACCGATTTCGTTCAAAATCGATATCTGAGGCTCCCTGGGATCGCAAAACAGGAAACTGGTACCAAAATTTTAAAAAGTCAGCGCCATTTTGAAATTCTTTGTTATTGTACCGATTTCGTTCAAAATCGATATCTGAGGCTCCCTGGGATCGCAAAACAGGAAACTGGTACCAAAATTTTTAAAAGTCAGCGCCATTTTGAAATTCTTTGTTATTGTACCGATTTCGTTCAAAATCGATATCTGAGGCTCCCTGGGATCGCAAAACAGGAAATTGGTACCAAAATTTTAAAAAGTCAGCGCCATTTTGAAATTCTTTGTTATTGTACCGATTTCGTTCAAAATCGATATCTGAGGCTCCCTGGGATCGCAAAACAGGAAACTGGTACCAAAACTTTTAAAAGTCAGCGCCATTTTGAAATTCTTTGTTATTGTACCGGTTTCGTTCAAAATCGATATCTGAGGCTCCCTGGGATCGCAAAACAGGAAACTGGTACCAAACTTTTAAAAAGTCAGCGCCATTTTGAAATTCTTTGTTATTGTACCGATTTCGTTCAAAATCGATATCTGAGGATCCTTAGGATCACAAAACAGGAAACTGTTACCAAAATTGAAAAAAAGTCAACGCCATTTTGAAATTTTCTGTTATTGTACCGATTTCGTTCAAAATCGATATCTGAGGCTCCCTGGGATCGCAAAACAGGAAACTGGTACCAAAATTTTTAAAAGTCAGCGCCATTTTGAAATTCTTTGTTATTGTACCGACTTCATTCAAAATCAATATCTAAGGATCCCTAGGATCGCAAAACAGGTAACTGGTACCAATATTTAAAAAGCCAGCGCCATTTTGAAATTCGTTGTTATTGTACCGATTTCGCTCAAAACCGATATCTGAGACTCCCTGGGATCGCAAAACAGGAAACCGGTACCAAAATTTTAAAAAGTCAGCGCCATTTTGAATTTTTTTGTTATTGTAGAGATTTCGTTCCAAATCGATATCTGAGGATCCTTAGGATCACAAAACAGGAAACTGTTACCAAAATTGAAAAAAAGTCAACGCCATTTTGAAATTTTCTGTTATTGTACCGATTTCGTTCAAAATCGATATCTGAGGCTCCCTGGAATCACAAAACAGGAAAATGGTACCGAAATTTAAAAAAGTCAACGCCATTTTGATTTTTTTGTTATTGTACTGATTTCGTTCAAAATCGATATCTAAAGATCTCTAGGATCACAAAACCGGAAACTGGTACCAAAATTTTAAAAAATCAGCGCCATTTTGAAATTCTTTGTTGTACCGATTTCCTTCAAAATCGATATCTGAGGATCTACGATCGCAAAATAGGAAACTGGTACCAAAATTTAATAAATTCAGCTGGTAAAGAAGCAAAATATACAATTCTTGCAGTTTCTATGTCAGTTAACTGTCGAATCTTTCTGCCAGCGTAACCAGCAGAGCTGAGTTTGATCCTAAGGATCCTCAGGTATCGATTTTGAACGAAATATGTCAATTAACAAAGAATTTCAAAATGGCGCCGAATTTTTTAAATTTCGGTACCATTTTCCTATTTTGTGATCCCAGGGAGTCTCAGATATCGATTTTGAACGAAATCGGTACAATAACAGAAAATTTCAAAATGACGTTGTCTTTTTTTCAATTTTGGTAACAGTTTCCTGTTTTGTGATCCTAAGGATCCTCAGATATCGATTTTGAACGAAATCGGTACAATAACAAAGAATTTCAAAATGGCGCTGACTTTTTAAAATTTTGGTACCAGTTTCCTGTTTTGCGATCCCAGGGAGCCTCAGATATCGATTTTGAACGAAATCGGTACAATAACAGAAAATTTCAAAATGGCGTTGACTTTTTTTCAATTTTGGTAACAGTTTCCTGTTTTGTGATCCTAAGGATCCTCAGATATCGATTTGGAACGAAATCGCTACAATAACAAAAAAATTCAAAATGGCGCTGACTTTTTAAAATTTTGGTACCAGTTTCCTGTTTTGCGATCCCAGGGAGCCTCAGATATCGATTTTGAACGAAATCGGTACAATAACAAAGAATTTCAAAATGGCGCTGACTTTTAAAAATTTTGGTACCAGTTTCCTGTTTTGCGATCCCAGGGAGCCTCAGATATCGATTTTGATCGAAATCGGTACAATAACAAAGAATTTCAAAATGGCGCTGACTTTTAAAAATTTTGGTACCAGTTTCCTGTTTTGCGATCCCAGGGAGCCTCAGATATCGATTTTGAACGAAATCGGTACAATTTCAAAATGGCGCTGACTTTTTAAAATTTTGGTACCAGTTTCCTATTTTGCGATCCCAGGGAGCCTCAGATATCGATTTTGAACGAAATCGGTACAATAACAGAAAATTTCAAAATGGCGTTGACTTTTTTTTCAATTTTGGTAACAGTTTCCTGTTTTGTGATCCTAAGGATCCTCAGATATCGATTTTGAACGAAATCGGTACAATAACAAAGAATTTCAAAATGGCGCTGACTTTTTAAAATTTTGGTACCAGTTTCCTGTTTTGCGATCCCAGGGAGCCTCAGATATCGATTTTGAACGAAATCGGTACAATAACAGAAAATTTCAAAATGGCGTTGACTTTTTCAAATTTTTGTAACAGTTTCCTGTTTTGTGATCCTAAGGATCCTCAGATATCGATTTTGAACCAAATCGGTCAATTAACAAAGAATTTCAAAATGGCGCCGAATTTGGGTTAAATTTAAAAATGATGCAGGCGAAGCTGCCGGCAAGCCTGTAGTATTTTTATAAGTCGACACTATATTATTACATTAATTAATAAAACATATTTTGTAAATGCACCTGCAGGTCACTCCATCAAGTCCGGAGGTAAGGTCTCAACATAACTAACAAAATGAGCCCAAACTCGGCACACCTAGCTCTAACCATCTTTTAGTTCCAGTAGCAGTCTTCGAAGTACACCTGCAGGTAATTCCATCAAGTCCGGAGGTAAGGTCTCAACATAACTAATAAAACGAGCCCAAACTCGGCACACCTAGCTCTACTCGTCTTTTAGTTCCAGTAGCAGTCTTCGAAGTACACCTGCAGGTCATTCCATCAAGTCCGGAGGTAAGGTCTCAACATTACTAACAAAACGAGCCCAAACTCGGCACACCTAGCTCCACTCGTCTATGAGTTCCAGTACCAGTCTTCGAAGTACACTTCGGCAAGTACTTGTTTACCAAACAATCACTGTCCAATGAAATTAGATAAATGGTATCTACTTTTGTGACCATTCAACGTTACAAACTTTACAAATCAAAGTAAAGTTAAAAAAAACATAGCAATAAAAATAAGCTCAATTATCAAGTCGTGTCAGTTTACTCATAATTTCGCCGCTTCGCGCATTTCGATGTGTGTGTGAGCCGTGCACGTGTAGTAGTAAGACTCAATACCTAAAATTGATGCGCGTCAATTTGTAAATACGTCCTTAAGCAATCAAGTTAGACTTAAATACAATAAGTCAAACTGTTGGAACGTGACTAATAGATTATCAACTTTCATTTAGGTAGGTATTTAGACTATTGCTATTGTTGCAAATTCATTGTTAAGATATTATGATCCTACCTAGTTGAACTATTGTTTAAAAAGTAGGAAGAATTAGGTAGTTTTGGAATGTACAATATAGAGTGCAAAAATGCAAATATGTTAAAAGGCAAAAAAAAATGTGTGGTTTTATGAAACCACGGTAAAAGTGAAACTTACGATAATTATCGTACGTCACGCGACATGCGCTACACAGACCAAAAAGTTTGAGACGATGTAATAAAAGTTTAACTTTAACAACTAAAAATGCAAATATGTACTACCTAGCTAAACCTAACGTTTAGGTACACATTTTCATTTTTAAATCTTCATAGGTAGGTATTTTATGAACGAAAAGATTAGGTAGGTGGGTAGGTAGGTACCTATATCATATACCTAAGTAAATTGTTGTAGAAATAGTGAAATGTATAATCAGTATATACCTAAAAGGCAAAACCAATGAAAAAAACAAATGAATTCTCTAGAAGAATATACCTACCTCCTACCTACTTTACACAAACTTGAGTATATTTATAGTTAGGAACCTACCCATATTAATAACACATTGCAACAAGCTGCATTTTCTTTACAACATACCTAAACCTATCTACCTTAGGTAGGTAAAGAAATTGCTAGGGTAGGTAGGTAGGTATTACAAGAAAGTTTTGAAGTCATCCTAAAGTAATTAAATATCTATAAGTACTTAATTAATAGCCACTGTTCAACGTTAATTACAATATTAATATACAATTATAGGTAATTAGGTATCTACTTTAATAATTACTGCGGTGTGAATTGTGATACTGATTTTCTTTTTTTTATACTTAACTAGCTGTTCCCCGCGGTTTCACCCGCATTGCTCCGCTCCTGTTGGTCTTAGCGTGATGATATATAGCCTAGCCTTCCTCGATAAATGGTCTATCTAACACCGAAAGAATTTTTCAAATAGGACCAGTAGTTCCTGAGATTAGCGCGTTCAAACAAACAAACAAACTCTTCAGCTTTATAATATTAGTATAGATAAATATGTATCATCAAGTCTTCGTGTATCAAACAATAAAATGTTTCCCAGGGTGCAAGCACTTTAGTCTATGACTAAAAAAATATTTTTAAATTTGAGTTATGTTGCGCGTTTGAACTTTAGAAGGCAGTTCGCAGTGCTCTCAGAACATATTATTACTAACTTAATTCCATTGTTTATTAAATCGATAGTTTCATCAATTTTTCAGTATACTATTTACTTGACATTATCGAACATACACAACCAATTGTTGATTCTAGGGTGTGCGGCGCGCGAGACGGAGTGAGGTGACTCAGAAATCAGAATGTAAGTAGGCAACTTATTCCGCTTACCTGTACAAATCAACACCAAAGTAAACGGTGAAAGCAACCGGTTGCTCCCCATCTCGTCGTTTTGAACACTTTCTAATATTTATTAATTTAATTACAATAAATTCTACACTCCCATCTTGAGGTATAATGTTAACAAATACTTTTCACCAACTTAACTGTCACACACTTCACTTATCAACGTACCTACGATGTTTTCACTTTAAAACTTTTGCACAACCGTATATGGGTAGATAAACACGCACAATACACTTTTTTTATCTCATTTCCACTCAAAAATAAGTTGTTTTTGTTTCATTTTTCAATCCAAAAACTTTGGCGCGTGCTCGCGGTACTATCGTAGGTGCGTACGTTACACTCTAGCAACGGTTGTGCCAAGGCTGAACGCTGACTGGATTGGACACAGACAGCCAAACCACGCTGTAGCCGTACGTTGTGGCGTGCGCCACTCGCCCATAAGTGCGAGCGAGACAAAAAAAAGTGAAAGGGACGAAAGTTAAGTTTTCAACTTCGTTGTCTTGCTCGGAAGTCGGAATGAAGTGCCGAGTGGCAACGACGCCCTAGACAGCTTTATTTTTTTATATGGGTAGCTAAACTTGCTTTATGAAAGAAGTATCTCTCGAGTTTGATACTAGATGGTAGCTCTGAGCCAATATGCAAGGTAAGAACACATCATGATAATAAATAATAATATTTATCACATCTTGTCACCCTTGAATCTTAATAAAAAAATAATTTTGCATTTTCATTATTGAACGACATAATTGCATTTTGCAACACATAACTGATGAGATGATTAATTTGTTTCTATCTAATATGTAACCAATACTACATTTAATTTTGTTACACTTGTGCTGTGTTACGTAATGTCTTTTCAATTAAAATATGGTCCATCATAACGTGTAACATTGTTTTAAATTCTGATTTATAGATACCTATGATAGAATGTAATGTAATGATAGAATGTAAATGAAATAGATATATTATATGTACAATGTACATTGTACATACACAGTAGGTAGGTAGGTACCTACCTAACTACTTAAAGTTTTATCTAGGGATTGAACCGCAGGGAACTTGCAGGGAACGAAAATATTTAGGAATGATCGATGATTTTAATAATTATACCTAGGTACTTAGTATACGGCATTTCTAATTACCTACCTACTTACTATTAATACTGTAAGAATAATAGGTATTATATGTACCTACAGGATTTTTTGAGTTGACCCGAGACTAAATAATTATTTATTACCTACCTACCTATTAGAAAAATAGTTTTAATAAACATTTAACTACCTAGGTACCTACTACTTATAATTTATAATCGACTTTGGGGAGGTTCTAATAAGAAGATTTAATAAAAATTTAAATTCAATTGCCTTTCATTAGTCTTCCAAACACACTATGACACAACGTTGCACCTGCTACAAAAGAGGAAAAAAAATATAAATAAATCAAAATACCTACTTACATAAAAAATAAAAAAAAGTGAATGATTGATAGAGATATTTTTTATGCTCGTAATCACAACTTTGGTAGATCCTAATATATATATATACTAGATCCATATCGTTTACTTTCTAGTTTCTAGGGTAAACTTGCATAATTCGTACCTGCGCTTAAATCGTACCTCGTCTATATCTCGGCTTGGGTAATAGTTACCGGCGCCTCTGGTGGCATAAAATGTCAATAATAGTCGGCCATATTGCCATGTGACAAATAAATACCTGTTACGTTGCTCCCGACTAAAATATTTATCAAGTAAGTTTTTTCTTACTTTTTGAGTAATTTTTTCGCACACTTCACAAGAACTGTCTTCCAAGTATACCGTTCATAAGTTGTTTAACTGTTTATTTTATATTTATGCGTATATTTGTGAATATATTTCACATAGTAAAGCCGGCTTGTTCGTTGACAGTTTTTTTTGCGGCAAATTTGAAATTCTTTTGATACTTGTGCCTATTTCGTACTCGCAGCAACTTCTTAAAACGTACCTGTACGAACGAACGAAAACACCTCAAAAAGGAAACAAGAAAAAGAAACAAGAACAAGATGAAAATGACAGTTGGTATTGCAAAATATGTCAAGAAGACGATAAAGAAAACATGATTAAATGCGGTAATTGTGAAGTATGGGTACCTACCCATACTTCACAATTACCTACATGAGCTATGTGCAGGGACAACTAAAAAAACAAAATGTTATTACTGCGATGACTGTCAGGATTTGGCAAAGACCATCCGCTGTATTAATAAGAATTAATCTAGGTACATTAAAATTAAGAAAAAGAGGAGAAGATTATTAAGATTGTGATTTTTAAGACTGTAAACCAATGATAGGATCTCAAAGTACGATTTAAGAATATACTAGTACGATTTAAGATGAATGGTCTTAAATCGTACTTTTTTTAAGTTTTTGAAAATTGTTTATTTCTCAGAAGTTTATAAGATATATGTTATTTTTTGTTGAAATACTAATAGAACATTAGTGAAATTATAATTACTTAATATAAATAACTGTGTATCATTGTTCATTTCCAAAATTTTTGAGGTTCTCCTTAAGTGGTACGAATTAGGCAAGTTTCCCCTACTAGGTACTAGGTTAGTAGAGAGTTCTAAGTCCCAAACCTAATAATACATCTAGTACTTTGCCAAAAACTGACTCACTGTAAAGTTGTATTTTAATTATATCTATTCAAACTAAGTAATTAGATACTTAAAGATATTAATAACCTATTAATACAAAATCTATATATATATAAATATATAAGAAAAAGATATAAAAGGTTGATACTAATAATAAATCCTTTATGTGCTGAATTTGCATAGTTTATAGTACATTCATTCATTAGGTATCATGTTTAAAATTGACTAGGTATCGATGTCACGCACCGAGAGTTTCTTAATCCGTATTTAATCATTTTATTTTTTTAATTGTTGTTAAGTACTGTAGGTAAATTTATACTTATTACCATTGAGATAATATTACTATGTATTATTACTGTGTATATCTCAATGCTTATTACAATTTTTCATTTACCTGTGCTATGAGTCGGTGCTTCGTACAAATTTCAAGATTCTGTATTCATGGGAAGTACCTACCCTGTAGGGTTTGATTCCGTTGCGAATGTCGAATTTTGCAAATATTAACAGCATAAATGGCTGTAAGTATCTTACGAATTACGATTGTATTCGCTTAAATAAGAAGATTGATTTTTTCACAGCTTCAACGGACCGTAGACTTGAGTATTCAATAAAAATTTCAGCTTGATACACATTCATTCCTGAGAAAAAGGGCCTTGACAGACAGATAGACGGACAACAAAGTGATCCGTATTTTTTTTGTTTTTGATGTTCGGAAGCCTAAAATCGAATAAAAAATAGAACTTTTTTCAAATTTCAATTAAATAAGAAGTTATGCAAATCTTCTAAAAGCTTATCAATGTATCATTAACCAGTTCTATATGTAGATGTACCTACTGGCTACTTAATATGTATCAAGGTGCATAATCACATTAGAAGTCGTCTTCATCTAGTAGGTAAACGTCAGCAGAAGCTCGATACCCTGCAACCGACTGGCTTAGATAAATGGTTCTTGTAACGATCTATATTTTACATTTACTAGTATTAATAAAACGGATTATCATGTGGTAACAAAATAACACATGCCTCACTTACAAATTACACAGGCGTATTATTAAATGAGATGAAATATTAAAAAACAGGGGAATATTAATTTAAATTTGTCTGTCACTAAATTCTATACTTACTAGATGCTCTCATATTTTTGGATTACAAACAGATTGCATGAGCTCTACAAAACATTGCAGTGCCTTTAAAAAGCGTGTAATAAAATCCATATAGCCCAAAAATGAGAAACTATGGGGCTAGCCATGATTGGAATGGACATAATATATTTATATTCCCAAGGATAATTTCTTGACAATTGCCTATTGATGAATTTCAAACATAAACTAGAAAGTAACAATCGTAATAAATCAAAATTTAAGAGCCTCTTTACGTTTGCTCTATCATCTGTCAGATGATAACGCGAACGTTATCATGAAGGCTCATGATACAAAGCTAATTTAGCTCCATAAAAGTGCAATTCTAAGAATAGAAGAATAGAATCAAATATAGAAACTGATATTCAATGTTTCGAACATCGGATACCACTCGTGCACCGAAAATAAGACGTGTTTCGAACAATATGAGTACGCTCCTCGGATATAGGTACGCGCGTAAAATCCTTGTCCCTTTAAACAAAGGCACCTTTAGCTTTGCTACGAAATACGAATACGATACGTGGCACCCACAGTGGCACCCGTCATCGTCATCGCGCTATAAGGCGTACATTTTACTACAAAGCAAAGGCAAGACAAAATTCAACGGTTTTTCAATAACAAAGTTCTTTTTTGTAATTATTATCAAAACCAACGTTTGAGATACAATAAACAATATTATAGAGATAAAATTGGTTATAAATACATTCACGTTTCGGCGGGTTTTGAATAATATTAAAATTAGGAAACGTTTGGATACGGTAAAGAAAGTGTATTTAATTATATATAATAATATTTTATCTATTGCATAGAAACAAGATACCTATACGCTACGCAAACGGCAAAACCGTCTCTTCTTTTACCTAGTTTTGAATGCATTTGGATAGATCGTATTTAAATAATTAAGATAACTTATACTTTATCAAAAATGTATATTTTACAGATGAAAATTACCTTATTATTTTATCTTTAACGACCCTATCAAAAATAGATTCGGTGATTTGCTAAAATTCATTTTTAAATTTCTCTTTTTTATTTCGTTTTCATTTTTCAGTTTATAGAAGAGCTAACGATGTGTAAGGATATTGAATTAATATAAATTAATTAAAATAAATTGCAAAAAAAAATCGTGTAGGTACGTACATAAAAACAAAGTATTTACCTAAATTGTATACCTACACTGATGTTTCATGCAACTTGTTATTAAATTAAAAAGATTGTTTACTTTCAGTAGGCGTCATTAATCAATGAATTTTGTAAGTAGGTACTTATTCAACGATTTTTCATTGTAGTTTTTTCGGATATGTTTATAATTTAGATCCTCATAAAATCGGATATATTTATAATTTAGATTTTTATAAAATAATACCTTCTAGGTTTATCTATAACGTACCTATAACCTAACCGAAATACTTAGCTGAAATAAATAATCAAAGACTGTTGTAGATAGGTAAGTACTTACAATAAAGAGTTTTATTATCATTATAAGTTTGATTTTGTTATTTATGTATGGAAGTTGGTTAGTTACAAAAATGTGCATAATGTAAAATTAACCTGTAAGTGCAATCTTTCGTGTCGATAATTTTTTTTTTAAACGAAAAAATAACAAAGAAAATCGAGTTATAAACGCGCGGACGTTTTGGTACTCTACGATCTAAAAGGATAAAAACAGGCATGAGACAAAACAGTGTTGAATCACAGAGTAAAAATGTAGACTTATCTATCGTTCCCGTTGAATATTCATAAAACAACCTTTAAATTATTCATGTACGAAAAGAAAACCATGCAAACCGAATTAATAAAAACAAACAAAATGTCCTTGCGTATTGCCTTGCGTACCAACTTAGCTAGATAATTACTCTGCATTTTATAACAAGGATGTTTTAAACATACACTCGTATGACGTCTACTTTCCACATTCTTATTCTTTTCTATAATATCCTGCTATCATCCCGAGAAACTTGTTATGTTCATAAATAAGAACAACCGTTGTTTCCCATTAGTTTAAAAGAAAACATTGAAAGAACAACAGATATAATGTATTTTCAATAAATGCAAGAAATGTTGCGCTTATTTTGTGAATGTGCTAATTCATACTCCTCTCATTATTATTATAGTGCACCTCCTTATCCACTTTTTCACTTTCATACTACATACACAGAAGTCCGACACGACTGCAGCTTTCAGTCGCTATACTCCGCTAACTTTACATGCTTATTACATGGCTGTTGTTGAAAAATTCAATTTTTTAGTCCCCATCCAACATTGAACCACATTGAACCCAGTCTGAATGTCAATCCTAGTATGATATTGAAAATCAACGAGACAGTAATTAATGACCATAACAATCCCTTGCTTTCCGTGAATTTTGGTCTATTTTTAGTAATCCCTCAAATTACAAACTGAACGGTGAGTGATCGACAGATCCCCGCTACACGCAGGGTTTCATAGTTTTACGTTATTGTGGGATAGATAATGGTACCCCGTCTTTCTGATCTATTTTTAACAGACTTCCCCAAAAAATCGGATTTAAATTTGTTCCGCTCTCCTCCGTTGTATATAGTATTATTTTATTTAAAATTATTCAGTTAAACAACAAATCACAATGTTATTACATATATTTAAAAAGATCTCTACAAATTAGGTCGGCAACTTTGAGATTAGATACTTATAAATTTAATTCCAAACCATTATATGATCTGTGTGCTTTATATCTCTATGGTGAAAGCTGGAAGCCACATGAAAAGTTCGTACTGCAGTTACTGAGATTAGCCCGTACAAACAGAAAAATACTGCAGTAGTGGACTTTGTTTAATATTATGCATATAGTGGGATCCGGTTTGTGGCTAGTTCGTAGTAAATCGCATTGCTGGAACACAAAACTTTATTATGTTAGGTACGTGGAGCATACTCGCGACAAATAGTCCTGGAAATAGATTTCGAACTACAGATAACATATTTTCGCATGCCGATTTCAAAAAGTAGCTTTGTCCAATCCTAAGACGTATACTTACTGCGAAACCGATATAATAAAACTTTTTAAAGGTTGTAAACAGTATTTCTGATTCAAATTGTGACTAGGTGTGAATCCAAATACAAGGGATATTTTAGTCGTGATACCTAAATGTTTTAACAGAAATTGGGGTTGAATTTTTTGTTTCAGCTTTATTTTTGTTACTGTAATAGCTTACTTTTAGTTTATTTTTAACCCTCAATTCACTAGGTGAAATTTACTAACATAAACAGCTTCCATGAGTCCACTGGACTCATATATTTTCTTAGCGTGTTTTTTTCAAATAAAACTCTTTTTTTTATTAAGTTTTTTTATTATTATTTTTAAATGTTTATTAAGGCACTACACAAAAATAACAAAACTGGATAAACTTCTGAAATACTCTTAAAAATAAAAAAAACTTATTCTAATAGCCTTAAAAAACAGAGTTATTTTCAAAGCCCTACATTAATAACAAATATTTTTAACTAATAACTCTTTTTAATTTTATAAGACTTCTAAAGGAATACAAAACCGAAAATAAACAACAAAAATGTACGCTTCTATACAAAAAAATAAAACGTGCAATGGGATATTACCACCGATTACAGGCAACGACGGCATACCATTTTTGAGCAACTCAAACATACAGGCTTCAGACATCTAGTGCATAAATGTGCAGTCTTTGTTCTCTTTTTGTAATTACATAGATAACAATACTTTCTTTCTGTCCTAGATAACTTGTCTTCGGTTTCAGAGTGGCTCGCATCTTCATCATTCATAATTTGTGTGATCCATGATTCCAAAACAGAATCTGCCTGGTCTTCATTCATATTTACAACTTTATGTTGTTTTAGATCCATTTTACAAACCTACAACAACAACAAATATTAAAATACATATTTTTATATCATTAATACGACAAATAAGCAACATTTAAGAATCGTAACAAATAAATAAAATATTACTTAATTCACTAGTATGAGTCCATGGGACTCACTCGACGTAATAACTTACCTATTACGCAGCGCAGGCGCACGTCGTCTCACTACCGCGGTGCCCGCGTCACTGCAGGAAGGTACTGAGACGGTGGAGGAAATAAGTCACCAGGGGAAAAAAATATCCCACCAAAAACATAAATGTAAAATTTGGAGCCGAGTTCAATCGTTGACTTAATTTGCCAAAAAAAGAAATGAGATCTAAATGTGTGCCAAGTTCAGCAGACAGTCCAGAAATTTATTTACAAAGATGCATTAAGTTCTTAAGTTGACTGAAAACTCAATTGTTTTATTTTCCCTTAGAGAACAATGTTTATTCCAAAATATAACTTTTTTAATTTGAATAATATAATTATTTTCACAAAGCAAACAACTAATGACCTATTGAACCCCATAATTTGATGAGGCTAGTTTTACATACTGTTTATATTTTGTGAGGGTCTAAAAACTAGCCTCATCAAATTATGGGGTTCAATAGGTCATTAGTTGTTTGCTTTGTGAAAATAATTATATTATTCAAATTAAAAAAGTTATATTTTGGAATAAACATTGTTCTCTAAGGGAAAATAAAACAATTGAGTTTTCAGTCAACTTAAGAACTTAATACATCTTTGTAAATAAATTTCTGGACTGTCTGCTGAACTTGGCACACATTTAGATCTCATTTCTTTTTTTGGCAAATTAAGTCAACGATTGAACTCGGCTCCAAATTTTACATTTATGTTTTTGGTGGGATATCATTACTTTTTGTACAGAAAATTACTCTGCAAATTTGATTTACTTTATGAATATAATACTTTTTATATACGATTTTTTTATTTTTTCTTGTGGTTTCTCTGTATGGTTTGTTTAGTATTATTTTCTATATTTTCTTATATGTTATGAATGTCAGCGCACATTGCCCCGTCATTATCTGCAATTTTTTACACTCGTTTTCTGTTTAAAAGATTAGGTACATGATTTTCTAAACATCCAGCGTGAATTTGTACACACACTATAATTACCAAGATGCAAAGATCGAAGAATCGTCGCCTTACTCCATGACGTTACGGTATTGCCATGACGCGATCTTGAAATTTTACTCTAAACGCGCCTAAAGATGTTTCACTCATATTAATATTACGCAAATTAAATCATTCCGACCTTCGACGAAGCCTTCTTCCATTACACCATTTATTTTATATATGTATATTATATAATTATTTTTGCATGCTTGTATTGGCTGAACATGTTTGTGCTTTATTAATATAATTGTATCACCATTGAATACCATGTTTAAAGCAAAATAAAGATTTTATTTATTTATTTACACTAAAATTAAAACTAAACTAAACACACATAAATAAAGAATAAATAAATGTGAATATGTAAAATTATATATTATTTTTAACTGTATGAGCAATATTTTTATAACAGTTTTCTTTTATTTTACGTTTAATAACAGTTTTGAATAAAGAAATCATGCAATCGAAATTATCCGCCCTAGCGATAATAGCGCGAGTGAGTGTGATGTCAGAGGCGCTTCGAATCTACAGATGTTTCGTCCTAAAATATGTAAACTTCAATATTCTATATCTCAGTCATTTATTGATGGATTTCAAAATTTTTTTCGGCCACTGATTAGTTTTGATCTATTTTTTAAGACTAGTAAGGTGAATATACTATTTTCTATTTTTTTAAACTTTTCCATTTTTCCATACAAACAAAATTAATGTCATTGAAAAAAAAATTAAATACAAATAAATTCAGTATTTTCTGATTTTTTTCCTTTGTACACTCACTATTACCTAGCTGATTACAAAATTTGAACTTTCTAGGTCATCTGGAAGTGGGTTAGGTTTTGTATATGTCTATAAGTCAGTCAGTCTTAAAAATTGCGATTTTTGGATATTAATATCTACGCAACTGTTTAATCTGTATTTATGAAATTTAAGGTTCTTGTTTATCTTGAGGTCTTCTTGATATGTACCAAATTTGGTTTATTTAACTCAAATAGTTTTCGAGTTATAAGGGGGTGAAAAGTGGCTCGAAATGGTTCGTGTAAATATACACACGGCTGCTGCTCGCCAGTTCTCTTCGCTTGAACTCGGCTTGACACGCTGCCGCGTGTCTAGATAATAGTTTGAAAGTTCGATGTGAGTCCAATGGACTCAGGTAGTGAATTAAGGGTTAATATAAGATAAAAAATAATTGTAGTTATAAACTTACGGTGGATTATTGCATTACCTAAAAATGTAGATATGTAGACATTTAAAAGACTTTAGTTTAAAAATAAAATAAATTTTAGTATGTATCATAAGTAAATACCATATTATAATGTAATTATTTATTTTAAGAAAAAAATACTTTTATGAAGTAAACATTTAAGGAATTATACAAACCTTTTTTTTTTTTTTTTTGAGTGGGGAAATCTTGCATAGATACCCACGGCCTCCGGGGAAAGGGCCGCGGGTTATGTTGGATTCCTACCGACCAAAACCTACTGTGTTCCGTCAAGCCACATAAACGACGGGGCCACGGGTATAGGTAGAATTCGTCCGTGACGAATTATACAAACCTGCTAACACAGGATCATATAACATAACATATTGTACCTATGTTAGATTATACCTTTTACTCCTCATACAAGTCGGCCAGCCAGGTTTTTGTATATTTGTGTCAGGCGTTATCTTTACTGGTTGTATATAAATTATACATAATAAATGGAGCCTCTGGGGCACACATGTACTAGAGTATGACTAGAGTGGAGACCGCGGCTCGGCAAACGTAGCGTAGGACGCCCTGCTACAAGGTGGAGTGACGACATCCGCAGGGTTGCTGGGCAAAACTGGCGACAACGAGCAAATGACCGGGCTCAATGGCGTGCCATGACTGAGGCCTATGTCCAGCAGTGGACAAACATGGGCTGTGGTGATGATGCAAGTACATTAATCTGCTTTATCAATAAACATCAAAAGACCAGACACCAAAATATGAAAACTTTCGATATCGACCGTCGAACGAGTTCATCATTAAGCAGACGTCGTGCTACAAACAATACGGGGTGTATAATTAAATTATGATCATCCCTTTGGTACACGATCTCGTGATATTAAAACCATAATAGTTATCTTTTGAGTGAGGGTTGGTTGCGCAATTACGATGAACGTAGGGGTGGGGTACTTACGTCGCTGTAGGCGTATGGTCCCTCGCTGCCTGATTGTCTCCCCTTAGCCCATACTGCGTGTCAAATTAGCCAAATTTATGCAACTGCTCTTACAAGCGTAGGTACCCCGCGCTAAATAGTACGTCAAACGTCATCATTTAAAAAGGGTGCTAGCGTTTGAATAATCCATGAATAATCATAATAATAACAGTTGTCTTTGAATAAAAAAAATAGATCTCCAATAAGAAAGAATTTAAACTGGATCCAAAGCCATATTAATTGTATGTAATGGAAATGTCAATAAATACCTACTGGTAATATATAAGTACTATAACGATATTATACAATAATTTAATATGTTAATTTACCTTGATAATAATTATGATAAGTAGAATTCACAATACAGCAGAATAATTTGTTACAATTTTATTATAATAACAACTTGTATTGATGTTATATCTCATAGACAATGCTTCTATTTGGAATAAATAAAAAGCTACTAAACCGGCGAGATATAATTAGTTAGTGTTCCTATGATCGTCAGGACAGATATCCAAAACTAGAAAAAGCGTTTGACATTAATTGTCAGTTATCATATCTGTGATATAAACGCAGCTTTTGCTATTTAAAACAATAAATTTTTAGAAAAAATGCCACTAAAGCTTTCATTGTGCCAAATATGTTATTGTTGATGGTTTCCGTTTGTATGATTTGAATCTAATCTGAAATATTTTATCTTACAAAAAATAACGTATGATATGTACATTAATAGCCACTAGCTAACACGTCCTCGTGGAGATGTAGGGCCTTTAATAACAATCTAAGCTCACTGGTTATCATTATACCAAATCCATACTAATATTATAAATGCGAAAGTAACTGTCTGTCTGTTACTCAATCACGCCTAAACTACTGAACCAATTTGCATGAAATTTGGTATGGAGATATTTTGATACCCGAGAAAGGACATAGGCCACTTTTTATTGCGAAATATGTACCACGGGCGAAGCCGGGGCGGACCACTAGTAAATTATAAATACATTATACAATGTAAAGACATTATAAATAGCAAGAAAGATTTACATTGGCTCTACCATAAGTTTAATCAGCATTCTGCATTATCTTCAGTATTTATTCGCAAAAACGATGTCATCAGAACCAGGAACGAAAAAAGCACTTGAAATATATTACCATACACTTTTCCTCACACTCAACATTTATTGCTCATAGATGAGAGGACAATAGGGGACATAAACAAGAGCTTTTGCCACGATATAATATTTCTCGTCCCCTTGAAACAACAAAATATATTACTAGCCGGCGGCGGTGCATAAAAAGCAATGAAAGCATTTTCACATGAGCAGTTTTCATTCTGTTACTCCCCTTTTATACCCTAAGGAATTCCAAATAGTATCACTTCTTTGCCAGACCCTAATAATGCCATGGGGAAAGAACCGCGAAATTGTTTCCCGTGCGGGTGCTTCAAATTGTTTTTTTAACGAATTGTAGATTCTTATCTGTTATGCACTTTTGCTGAGCAAAGGGTTTTTGATAGGATTTTGATTCGTATGTATACTCAATTCCATATAGATGTAGTTGTAGAAACTTAGTATAGAAAATATTAGAAAGGAATATCGCAAAGATAAGTATATTTGATAAGTTATAAAAAACAATTAACTTGTTTCTTACTATGGTATGTAGATACCTCTATATATCCGAAGATTTCTAAATCCGCGATGGCTTGTATGTATCAAGATGATTATTAATTAATTGATTGCTTATTGCTGTTTGTTACAAACTTTGCAACAAAAGCCATTGAAATTTCTACATCAATAATTATTATACAATTCTTGTATAAGAATAATGGAAAATGAAAAAATAAGTAGGTACATAAAAAATATGTTATAAAATAGAACCTCAAAACGGAATGTTGGTATATAAAAATATTAAAAATATTTACTAGTAAGAACGTTGTTAGCTCAATTAAATAGAAGAAAATAAAATTAGCAGCAATACATTTTAAAAGTAGTTAATTTGCATGGAATGGATACTTAGAATAAATCGAATAAGAATGATCCTCCTTACAAATTGTACAAACGGATTACTTGCCGATCCTAGCATGAGAACCAGCGCCGAGACTCGAGAGTTTTCTCAAATATTTTTTTACACATTTGAAAAGAGCATTCGATTAAAAGTCCCGACAATGTTGAACTTATTACTTTCCCATTTTCGTGAAGCTCAGAATAACTGGCACAATCGACAGTATTCATTCATTCATTTCATTTAATGAAATATTTTAATGAATGTGTAGGCTAGTAGGTAGTATAGCGTATTTGTTAATCCCTTATTACATAAAATTGTAAAGAAATAAAAAAAAATTATTACATTTGTTTTGCCTCATATCATGGATATCAATAATTATTATTATACATTTTTTGTATATGTATCTTATTTCGGATCCTACATCTATACTAATCTATACTAATATTATAAAGCTGAAGAGTTTGTTTGTTTGAACGCGCTAATCTCAGGAACTACTGGTCCGATTTGAAAAAGTATTTCGGTGTTAAATAGCCCATTTATCGAGGCTATAGGCTATATATCATCACGCTAAGACCAACAGGAGTGGAGCAATGCGGGTAAAACCGCAGGGCACAGCTAGTAAATGATATGTGACGAAAAATGTTACTTTCTTTTTGTCCATAATAGCATTTCTAATAAGGCATCACTTTCAGGTTCATTACTTGATATATCTGATCTCCCAACAAAGTATTATAATATCGAGATTCGTTAATACTTTCTTTTAATTGACGGAATGGGCATGTAGGTATATTTTGTTTATTACAATTTATTCTAATGTAATAAGTCAGATAAAAGTAAATATTTTTCTTGAGTAGGTCATTAGTCGTTACGATATTATTACATCGTTTTCTTAACAATAACTTAGTAATTTATAGCGTGGAAGATCAAGCATCAAACTGTCATAGCACTAAAACCACAAAGACCCCCATAGTTTTTAGGGATTTTTGTTTTAGAACTCTTTGATCACCATTCACCTATACATTTATCACACGCCCTTTGATCTCACTGCACACACATACAATATAATTATACGAAAACGTCCGACTCTTTCATTACTCACCGCAAAAACAAGCTTTAAGTATCACAAATTCTCTCTGATATTAGAACGTTACCAATTAAAATTAAAGCAATGGTATCGAGAATCTAATATGACCTGTTTATCTAGGTCCAAAGCGCTTCACTTGGGAGTAAAGGCGTACAAAGAATTCATATTTCAGTGAGCTACAAACATTTTTAAAAAATTCTTATCAACGAAACGTTCCAAAATAACTTACAAAAGTGCTTCGAATTTCATACTCGATTTCTATTTTATGGGTAGGACTTTAGCTTGCCATTCTGGTTACCTATCTTAATCTCGAATTTTAATATTCCGAATATCATAATCCAGAAAACGTTTGGACATTTTTTCATAACCCCGAATTTTAAAATTTCGAAGTTTTGTTTGCCATAGGTATAATCGTAACTCCGAATTTTATTTGCCCATTTCTTCATTTGTACGACGTTTTACAATCCAGACGAATGAGTTCCAGACATACGAAATCTAAATGCACAAAATCCAGATGACCGTAATCCATATGCACGGAAGCCAGATTTTTAAAACAAAAATTTTTGAAATACAGTTAATTGATATCCAGACAAACAATGTCCAGATTTTTGAAATTCAAATAAACCATATCCAGAAAAACGAAATCCTTCCAGGGGGTCGCAGCACGAACCTTAACCTAACCTGCTGAAATGATTTTAACACTTAAACCTTTCTGTAATGGGCAAATAAAACAATAGCCAGTCGGTTCTGGCAGTGGGGGTCGCAGTTCAAACCTAACCTAACCTACTGAGTCGAATTTGACACTAAAACCGGTCTGTAATGGACAAGTAAAACAATAAATTTAGGTACTTACGGACAATGTTTATTTTCAGTCGATAGTAAAGGTACAATCACGATTGTACGGAAATCAAAGAGATTATGAAAATCTGGCAATAGTTTATCTGTTATACGATTATATGGGAACCAAATAAAAAAGATTATGAAAATTTGGCAATAGTTTTTTTGGAAAATGGTACGATGGGAAACAAAATAAAGTATTCTGAGAATCTGGTATAATGAGATCTGGATTATGAGAATACGGGAAACAAAAAAATACTTTTTAAAAATCTGGTTTTGGTGCATCTGGAAATTGATTCATCCATGGGAAATTAAAAAAGGAATTTTAAAAATTTGTCATTCATTACATCTGTCTTTTAAAAGTTCTAACAACCGTTTTCGGGGTTTTAAAATTCGGGTAATAGAAATTCGAGTTTTTAATAGGTTACCTCATACCTGCCATTCTATGTGGTAAGTGAGTAATTTATATTCTACATCATTACCCCAACATACTGGGAATTGCTAATTTTTCAACCAATTGTACCAATATTAAATTTAATTAAAATAATATTTGTTTAATGTTACTTACTTATTAAATAATATTTTACGCTGAGACAATCTGCTAGCGGCTTTTATTTTCCGAGCAGAGGAAATCAAATGCAGGAACCGTAGGTATGATTTTCGTGGTTTCACTAAATGTCTCTAAATTTCTAAAGCTACGTGTTCAGTCTGCTGGTATAAATTTAAATCATTCTCAAATTCGCTAAGTCGTTAGCAATTTCCATGACTTTTTAAATGTTGGCTTTGTCTCTACCACCACTATGTCAGTAGTCGAGTGAGTTATCAACTTCAAGTGCCTTCAAGAATTTCAAGGGTTGTTTTAAAACATGTGTTGATAATTTACTACAAAATATAATTATAATATATTGTCACCACTTCATCTCTGTGCTTTAATGAATTGATAATATTTTAAAAGTAATATTATTTAACATAGTATTTCGGGGTAAGTAAATTGTTAAATTTTCCGCCTTCCAGGAGACCCAATAATCCATAAATTACGTGAGGTATTTTTTAAGGTTTATAATCTATGTAATGATGTACCTAAGTTTTTTTACTTACCTAAGTAACAAATTAATTAATTAATTAAAATTATTTTCTCAAATCTGTGAAAAGAACATACGTAAATGTAAGAAGAGTGGCGGAAACAAGTAAGCATAAGTACCTTACCTTGGTTTATTCTTTGGAATATCCTGTACTAGGTATATTTATGATATTAATTTTTAATGAATGTCGAGGGAGTATGCAATCTATTTGCGATAAGTTGACGGTAAAAAATTGTCTGCAAGTGGGTATGTGTAATGAGTTTTCATGTAATCAATTTGCTAATATAAACTGCTGCTTATGTTTTTTCAATCACTCTTACGTAATTTTAAAGGAAGGGATGTAAATAAATAGAATAGAATTAAAAATAAATAGTAAAACCTTTTTTCCTTTCTCTTTGGGGTTACCAAGTGCAACAGATATAAGTATGTAAGTTATTACTTATTAGTTTTATCAAATTATATCGAGCAGTCTAAATCTTGTACAGTCTCGAAATTGTGGCATAACATAATAATATACTTACATTCACTAAAAAAAGAACTGAAAGGCTATTTTTGAGCAAATAAAATTATAAGTCCTCGATCTAACGGAAAAAAATAATCCGCACAGGTGGACATTTCGATCTTCAATGATGATAATAATAATAATTAATAAACTAAAGTCTAATTTATCTGTAGAATTCATATTTAATAGTAACTAGGGAATACGAAATTATTTAACTATTATTTTCAATTAGATTTGAATACGCATTCATGCCATATAATCATTATAGACTTGAATGAGTTGGATCTTTGCTTAGTCTTTATGTTTAATCAGATAATGGTGTTATCTTAGTACGATAAATACTTATATTATACCCTATATAGAAGCATATCTATTTAAGAGAATCAGTCAAAACATTACTCTGGAACAAATCAGCCAGGAAAACAGTTTTGTAGGTAATTACCACTTACATTTTAAATTATTTAAAATAATAGAGTTGGTAAAGGTGCTCTAGGTATTAATACTGATGTAGATATTTGAGATATTCTAAAGTTATTGAGTCTGATCAAGATAATAAGATGTTGTTTTAATTGAGCTGCGTAACTATAGCAGAATAAAATTTATTTATATTAATCGATTATCTTTGCATTCATTACTGGCAAAATTAATACACATTTTGGCAGATAAGTTTCTCACATTTGCAGTCGGTTGAGGAAAATGTTTTTTTCGTGTACCTATCTAGAAATTACGGCATGCTGGCGCGAATAATATTACACCCCGTTCCACCCGGGTAGACTGTATTTTTTTTAAACGATAATCCATGCGGAGTAGAGACACAGAGAACAATAAATACTTAAAATATTTTCTTGATTGAGTTATGAATGGGATTACTAACTAATCCGACTTTCTTTTCAACCGACTTCAAAAAATAGGAGGACCGAGCACACAAATCGACTGTTTTTTTAATGGTTTGTTACCTACATAAAAACTTAGATACCTAAGAGAAAAATTAACTAGGTAATCAAAGAAACAATTGTCATTTCGTGTAATCTACTAAACTAACATAATTTAAACTTAATAGGCGTAATAATTATTTGACTATCTTAATAACTCTCAAAAAGTATTCGAATTTTTATCGCACTGTCGTAAAGCCTCACACACGTCTAAGTAACCAAAAAAATTGGAACAACGATATATTCAATTTATTTTTATTTCACAGAACAGGCAATTCTTAGGATGAGTGTCGTCAAAGTGGAACAAGGAATGTTGAAAGGAGCCGTTTGTAACGCGGACGCCGAGACTTATTACGCGTATAAAGGCATTCCGTATGCAAAGCCACCTATCGGCGAATTAAGATTCAAGGTACGTAAAATGTTCTGTAACATGTAGTAGATACCTACCATATAGGTTCGGTTACGATGTAAAATTCAATAAAATAGCTATCGTTCGTTTCATTTAAGTATTAATAGCATTGGCCCGAAAGTAAATTATTGTAAAGTAGGCTACCTGAGTCTATAATAACCTAGAGCAAGTTGAGCGGGCAAGAGCTACAACTTATCTTGCAAATCAATAATTACCTAGATATTTTAATTTACGAATGTCCTTCCACTGTGAAACATTTGACACGCTAACATATTCACCCCAATGCCTTTTAAACAAATTACTTGTAGCTAGAACAATACATAAATATTATATTTGTTTTATATTAAGTAGTAAGCCACATTATATTTTATTCACTATTTTCAATATCGGATATTACATTGGATCAAAACGGATAAATTTTTAATCCTTAATATACTCTAATAATTTTTTGCAGTTGCAAATTTTATTTATTTCCTATCTACCAATAGCCTAAGTTTTATACCTCAGTCTAGTCTAGAGTTTTATCTAGAGTCTAGGAGAAAATTCATAAGCAACGAATATAAACAAAATTGTGTTTGGTCATTTTGTGTGAAAAGTTGGAATAATCCTTAGAGATTACTCTCCAGAAACACTGGACCGACGTAGTATGCAATGAATTATTTGGCTGTCAATTTTTGCAGTGCAATTCACCGTTTGTAATATTTATAACTACAATCAACATAAGTGGCACTATACAAAAAAATTCATTTTTGAGTTAAGTATGCAGTCAAAAGGCATAAAACGAAACGCGCCTAACGCAAAGATCCCGGTAGCTCTAATGCGTCATATTTTTGCTAGATGTCGCTAGTGTCACTTATGAATTTGTCACAATTTGTCCGGTCGGTAATTGATAAACCGGCACTATGCCATTTCGCGTTAAGTCTCCGGTGGAAATCCTTGTCGAGGTGAGTCAAAAACTGGCACTTTGTGTAAAGTGCCACTTATTTAATTAATTTGCTTTCGAATATTTACAGTGAGTAAATGCATAAGTGGCAGTTTGAATATAATGCCAGTTATTTAATAAGTTTAGTGTGGATTTTGTTTTTATACGAAATTCAATAACGGGCATTTTCTTTAAAGAGCCATTTAATCAATAAATATGCTTTTAAATTTTCGCTGTGCGTAATAACATTAGTGTCAGTTATATTATGTTAACTTTAATTAGGACTTTGTTTTTATTCGAATTTAATAATAAAAAAAGGCATTTTGTTTAAGGCTTTTTGTATTATACTATCATGGATCCGAAAAGAAGTAGATGTAGAAGTATAATAGAATTATCAACTCAGAACAATCAAAGAAAAAAAGAAAATGATGACGATGATGGATCTCAAATTACTAAGCCTGCTTCTAAAAGAAATTCCGATATTGTTGAACCGCTTTCAACAATGAGTGCGTCCGATTTGAACATCATGAGAAGTTCATCCTTTAAGCTCTTATCACAACCAAACTAACACTGACGATGGTAACTTTTTTCTCGCCTCAGACGATGACAGAACAAACTTTCCATCAAATAAAAAATGCAGGAGATCAAACTCAAACTCGTCGTCATCGTCTTCGTCGTCCAGCTCGTTCTCATCTTCGTCCTCAAGCACATCATCCAGTTCAGCTTCAGCTTTGTCTATACAAAGGCCATAACCTAACCCAACAAATTACTCAAAGTAGGTACTATAGACACACGTAATAATTTCGACCCTTCTAATCCGGATGACGAAACAGAGAACCCAAAATGTAAAGTAAAAGGAATGACCAAATGCAAAAATTGATGACATTTCCTTCACTCAGATTGTTGAAGTTTCTAATAATCATCAAATAAGTGATCATCTGCCTGCTGATTCGAATCTTAAAAATAGTCTTGCTCCGAATGATGGTTATCTTGTCGCCTCTTCCAACCCTGCTGATAACGTCGAAATCATACATTTTAATACAAATGACACAGGAACGATGAACGATACTGCAAAAGAAGCTCCAACTCAGCCAGTTGATGCAATTACAAGAAAACGAAAAAGAATAAGATCGTTACATACTACAAATATTGTGAAGATACTAATAAATACAGGCAAAAATATGTTTCAAACTCAAAACGTTTTTCCAGCTAAAATGATTAAGCAACCTTGTGGAAGTACATGTCGTCTGAAAATCGCAGATAGAATTTCTGAAGAGTCACGAAAACTTATTTTTAACTTAACAGAGATAAAGCCCAGATATAAAATATATAAAAAGATTAACTCTAATAGAAAACCGAAGAAGGTTAACGAAGTTACTGCAAGATTTTTACTGACCCGTGATAATTAAACCTTTGATACGCTGATTTTTACGTAACTTTAACAGTTCCTACTTGGAAAGAATTTGACCTTAGCAAATTAATTGAAATACCTCTAATAACTGTACTGATTAGTAAGTAGTAAGAACAAGATTTTAATGTTAATGTTATTTATGACAATACTTTTATCTAGATTCAAACAGACTTGTTAATTATGAATATGTGTGGTAATTTTGACCGAAAACTATGAGCATGTGCCAAATAAATATAATTCTTTATTATTTTAGTAATTCTACTGTTTTATTTCTCTCTTTGTTATTATTACAATGTAGGGAAAATAACATTTTAGAGGTCATTAAGCAAAAAGTTTTGAATAACTAGAAAACTATAACCGACACAATACTAAACATTTTTTTAAAATGCTTCTCCATTAATAAATAATCAATAATTTTATTGTTTGCCACTGGATACTGAAACAGCGTTAGTCAAACTGTTATTTTAATCCGATCACAAGTCTATATTTATATTTTTTTAGTTCCATATCACCAATTCAATTTTTAAAAAATCTTAAAACGGCCGTACTGTAAAATTAACATTTTCGTTTAGTGCCATTTATGTTTTAAGGGTGCGATGTGTATTTTCAAATTTTTATTTTCCCCGAGTTTCGAAATATTTAATAGTTAGGTACTTATTAATATTTTCCATTTTTTACAAACAAATTTCACTCCCGCACCTTCTAATTATCAGGAAGTAATCGAACAAAAACTCATAAGCTCATATTTAAAAAAATAATATGCTGCGGTCAGCACTAAGCCCTAACAAATATCATAATATAAGTACTAGACTAGACTGCTGATTGCTGTTGAATGTTTTAAAGATATCTTTAATTTTAATCAATTTTATTTAAATTGCTTGCTAGTTTGCTTTTAGGACATTTATTGCGCTTTTATAGGCACCAGAGCCACCTGAACCATGGGACGGCATTCGTGACGCATTAGAGCATGGACCAGTTTGTCCACAGTACAATGAACGTCTTGAAAAAATTGATACGGGCAGTGAAGATTGCCTTTTCCTCAATGTATATACAAAAATGCTTCAGCCCGAAAAAAAGCTTCCAGTTATGGTTTGGATACACGGGGGAGCCTTCTATACCGGCTCTGGTAACTCCGATTATTATGGCCCGGAATTTTTCATGCAGCACGATGTTGTTTTAGTTACATTCAATTATAGATTAGAAGTATTTGGCTTTTTGTGCCTTGATAACGAAGAAGTACCTGGTAACGCGGGATTGAAAGATCAAGTCGCAGCTTTAAGGTGGGTGAAAAAAAATATAAGCTCGTTCGGGGGGGATCCTGAAAATATAACAATATTTGGATGTAGCGCTGGAGCTTCATCTACATCGTACCACATGATTTCTGACATGAGCCAGGGTCTCTTTAATAAAGCTATCTGTCAAAGCGGAGTATGTCTTAATGATTGGAGCTATAATATTTATGCTAGACAAAGAGCAGTCCAACTGGGTAAGTTACTTGGAAAAGATACTGAAGATATTAACGAGCTTTTGAAATTTCTTAGAGGTGTTCCATCAGAGTCTTTAATAAATGTTAAATTACCTACCGTTGTCACGGAATGTCCAGATATATCAGACGTTATGACCTTTTCACCTGTTATTGAGAACCCAAATTTAAAGGTAGAAAAATTTTTAAGCGATGCTCCGATAAATTTAGTAAAAAAAGGAAAAATAGCTAAAATACCATTAATGTTGGGATACACATCAGGAGAAGGTATAGAGATATGTCGAAGTTTCATTAACTCTCTATCATTTTTTTCAAAGACAGGAATATTATTACCTAGAGAACTAAAATTAAATACTTCGCTTGATATTATAAAGCAAATGGATGAAAAAGTGCGAGAGCAGTACTTTGGAAACAAACCTATATCATTAAAAATCCTTCAAAATTTAGTTTATTTACACACAGACAGTGTATTCTCGTATAATATTAGAAGATTTGCTCGCTACCATTTTATAAATTCTTTAAAGCCAGTATACTTTTACAAATTCAAGACAGAAACTGAAAGGAATCATACAAAGAAACGCTATAAAATGGACCAAGTTGCCGGCGTCTGTCATGCAGATGATCTGCCTTACCTATTCAATATAAAGTGCTTGAATATTCCTTTAACTGAAGATTCAAAGTTTGCTATAGAACAAGTTGTAAAACTGTGGGTTAATTTTGCATCATGCGGGTAAGAATATTTTTACTTTTATATTGTTCTTATTGAAAGACAAAATGCAGGATATTTTTTTATTAATATGTATCTACCTACGTAGGTACCTATACTAACTTAAAATTTGATATATAATATTATAATTAGAAAATAACATAAACGAGTAACGAGTTAAATGAGGTTGTACTTCGAAACTTAAAACCATCAATATTATACAGAAGACAGCTTCAAATTTTAATATCTGTCTATTAGGTACCTACTTGGGTACCTACCTATTAAAAATAAGGCTCATTAGTCACTTGTTAAGTTGTTACGTCTCATAATTTATCAAGAAATATGTTTAACGAGTCCTTTCTGGATATAGGGAAACGTTTAATTTACTTATAAACAATGTTATCATTTAATTGCCCTTGTCAATTAAAACATGCCTTTCGACGCTCAAATATTCTTTTATTTTTACAAGGCGGAGTAATATTATGGCGTCTCTAGTACGTATCACAATTAATTACCTACAGTAGGTACATGTAACCACGATTACTTACTAGACACTGCTTGAATACTATATTAGTACTTAATACCTTGAAACGTCTATGAGACCCGATATACGACACATATGCCTCCTTCGTGAGGGAACAAATACGAACCTGTAATAGACTAATCGATAGAGTTCTATAATAATTGTTGTCATGATTTCCTACAAGACATAAAATGAGGCATTAAATTATTTGAAAATTTATAACTAGACATATTTTTAGATATTTAAGATTTAAAATTTTCAGTTTATTATAAAACTATCTAGTTAAGTAAGTGCCTATAGATTTTTTCACTGCAGATTACCAACTCGATAAAGTTACTTATTGACAATAATTGCAACAAGCAGATATGGCTTTTTTGTTTGTAAACCTGTAACCATTGTTTCTAATAAAGTCTCCAGTCTCACTACTTAATTTTACGCGTTTCTGCGTTAGTAGTGAAAGAAAATTACGTGATCTACCTATCGTTTTTTAGAAATCCCACTGCAAACTTCAGCTATATAGAATGGAAACCGTTCACAGAAGAAGGCAAATATTGCTTTGTTATCGACAAGACACTCAAGTGTGATTTGAACGTCGATGAAGATAACATGAGGCTATGGGATGAACTTTATGGTGAAAAGTTAATAAAAATAGTAAAGTAGTAAATGTAATATTGATGCTGTTTAGGCGCTACGGAAGATACAGGTGAACTTAAAGTTACTATTAGAACCAGAAAATACGGGTGGTAAGAATATATTTACAAGATTATAGGCTCTTAGTTTTAACCAGGTAGTAGTGACGTCCGTGGCTTTACGATGGATAATAATAAAATAATATTTATTTGAAATTCTGTTTTTTATTTATCACTGTTTGTTCTACACACTATAAGATATACCTACCTACCCGGTTTCCTTCCCTTATACGCCAACGGCCACATTTGAACATGACTTTAGAATTGAAAATCATACTGCCCAGGCAAGGTGGCAACTATTCAAAAATAAATAAATATCCTACAAGAGATCCATAGTTATCCAGGAAATAAAATGAACAATACAAAAAATATGTCGCGATGTGTATTGTGCTCAAGATCTTGACTCTTATATTATCGTTCACAACGATATTTCTGCCAAGAGGCTTTTGTTAGGGAATAGCGAAGATTGAAATTTTTTCAGACTCCATTTAAAGATCAACATGATGTCTGAAATATTGTAGTTGTAATAGTACAACAGGAATAGTCCTATTTCGATGATTGTGAACGAAACCCAATTGTATTCTATTCAACGGTCAAGAAACGGTTGAAAATTGAAATGTAAATACTTTTAGGTACCTAAACATTGTAAATCATACACACAACGCCATCTAGTCCCAAACTGCTTAATTACCTAACGGTATGTTAACGGTTCGTATTCTACATTACTTGCTGTGTATTTGTATGCTACGAATAAATTACCTATATACCTATTTTAATTCGTATCTCGTCATTCTTTTTTGTATTTATTGATTTTGAGTAGAATTTATTCTACTCCGGTTTGAAATTAGGGAAAGAGGCAGACTTGTAAGTTTTAATACCTATATGTATATGTGCTTAAAAAAATCATAAGTATGGTTGAAGCTAGGTTGAAGTGTACCTCCATGTTTGTTACAGTACAATAACTCAACTGAATTGGGAATAGGAGAAAAAGTCGATAAAAATTGCAACAACAGAGACATTTTAATGTTGATTTTATATCTTGATCTTAATTTCGCCTGCTTTTTCAGCACTCATAGATTAGAGTGTTGACTGTTGGCTTATAAGTAGGTATTTAAATGTGTAACCATATGGAAACTTAAAAACACCTACGTGATGAATTTAGGTGAGAGGGAATTTTGTAATAAAACACACAATTAAAGGAATGACACTTATAATTATTTTACATCTATATTTTCACATTTATCAAAGTAGGTTGTGTAGTTGACATCATGAATTTTACGAATCTTAACATTTCATTGTAGGTACCTTCCGTGGAATTTATATATGTTCCACACGTTTTACTTGGATGACGGTATAAGTAAAAATAAAAATAGACGATTTTTGTTTGTACATTAGAAATTAGAGTGTTTACACAAATACTAGAGAAGTTTAAGGAACAATAATACATATCAAGTATGAACATAAAATTCACAATATAACACAAGGCCACGAAAATGGAACTTTGTAGGTATCTGGCTACAGAGTACAGACTGAATCTCAATCTCACAATTTCATTCCTGTGATCAATGAATGTTCATAAAACTCTTTATATGAAACTGTCTATTTCAGTTTACGCTATTTAGAGTGTTAATGTGATTTGGATTTTTTTATATTGTATTATCATTTCTAGCTGTTTCTAATGTATGAGAACAATTCTGATGGAAAGACTTATCTAAAGGAAGATAATCTTGGCTTATTTACTATGTATAAAAATACTAAAATTTATAACTTATTTCCCTATTTAAGACAGATGAAATCAACCTTGCGGTTAAAAGTAGGTACAGAAATTATAAGAAATTCATTTAAAAAAAAGTTATTTAAATTAAACCATTTTTATTGCTTAAACGACTAACCTTATTTCAGTATAAAAAATACATTAATTTAGGTTGATTTCCTGTCTTTAAGACATCGCGTCGAATTAAACTTTCTTGGTGTCCTCACAAATACAATAAGAGCTTTTTTTTTCAAGACGTCATTTTATGAAGCTTCAATCTCTTGAACAATTTTCCAGTGCAGATAACTCCAAATTAATGTTTGATATAAAATATACCATAAGTACTAACACAAGAAAGAAAAAAAATCATTTAAATTACGATGAGCATAATTACAATCACACTTGTATGTGTTGTACTTGTATTCTTATACAACAAACTACAGTTAGGAGAAGGATTTAATGATAAAAAGATACATCAATTTTTACATCTGCGACAGTAGCTTCACAAAATGGCCGTCAACGTACACACACGCCTTTTCACAAGATTTCAAACCCCTGCATCATTCCATCTTTGTCTTTCGTATTGAGAAAGATAGAGATAGACTATGTGCATAATATTACTCTCCCAGTTATAATGAGATACTATGCGATATAACCAAGAAGCTTATATGATATAACTAACAATAGGAAAGTCAAAGACATTTAGTGTCAGTTTCGTGTCAACCGTCAAATGCGATTTGAAAAAGAAATACAGTGGATTTCATTAATAACGACCTCGGTTGTAACGACCTTTCGGTTATAGCGACGTCGAACTTACGTCCCTAGAATTTGAAGCATACTTTCGTATAAATCCATTCGGCAATAGCGACTCCGGATATAACGCCTAATTCGGGTATAACGGCTTGTTTTTATGAACTATTTGGGACAGATTCCTAGAAATTCATTGCGGATATTGAGACGGAGTCGGCAAAGGCGCAAAGACTCATTCATCAACTTTAACTATTAAGCTTGTATTATGTAGGAATGTAAACAAAGGATAAGAATCTTTTGTTTACATTCGCAGATGGTCAAGTGATTTGTTTCTGTGTAGGATTACTTAGCACGTGCGTGCATTAGAGATGCATTATGTGCTATTACAACGCTCAAAAAGTACTGTTTATTTGGAGAAGCCAGTAATAATTTAGATGTAGAGGGAATTATGAAAATGGAATATACCTTACAGCGTGCACAAAAGTCTAAACTTAAGCAGTGCACTATAACTCGTTTTTTTAATAAAAGCCATGTATAATATAAATAAGTGATAAATAAATAACTACGTATGTATATATACATAATGTACGTGATTTTTTATTATTTCGGATATAGAGACCTCCGGATATAGCGACAACATTAAAGTGGTCCCTCCGCCGTCGTTATAACCGAAATCCACTGTATATAATTCGCATTTCAATACATAATGATTTATTTTATTTGCTTAATTCATACATAGAACAAAGCCCAATTTAGTATGGGAAGTGGCGTAATCACTGCATAGTATAAAACAAAGTCGCTTTCTCTGTATATCCCTAAAACTACGCAACGGATTTTGATGCGGTTTTTTAATAGATAGAGTGATTCAAGAGGAAGGTTTAGTCAAAGTGGGCGATGCCGCGGGCGGAGAGCTACTTTAATATATAATAATTTAAAACAAAAACATATGAAACTGTAATTTAAAATATATATTATCGAAAGCAATTTATTTTTTTTATTTATTATGACGTCACAAAATGGCGCAGCATCGATCCTATTGTCAGTTGAATCGCATAGACAATAGAGCTACAGTTGCTAGTATCGTCCGGCGCGCGAGTTGCGCGGCGGTTCGCGGCGTCGCTCGCGGGAGCGGGAGCGGCGGCGGCGCTCGCGCGAGCGGGACCGCGAGCGGCGACCGCTCTTGCGACGCGCGTATAGGTATCTGAAAGAGAACACATTAATGAAATTGAAATAATATATAATAGATATGTATATGCTGAACATAATACGATGTTTGTATGAGTGATCCGTTTCGTACGATTCGAAAACATTTTTTGCTGCTGTTCGTATTCTGTTACTGTGGTATGGTTAAGCACACAAGGTGGAATTTTGTAATATGTAGTTATAATATACAGGGTGTCCCACCGTTGGTATACTAAGCTCAAAGGAGAAATACTTATAAAATTCCAGACGCTTGTTTTTTTCAAATAGATGAATTCTTAAACCTATATGCAAACCCCTAACAAGCAACCCGCCCAACTTAGCCACCCGCACGTGAGCTATCGTTTATGTTTTCATAGACAAAATGCTCACAGTAGCGAAGCGTTATATTCCGGCTGAGCGAAGCTAGAGAAGAAAACATGGATTGGAAAAAATTAGCAAAAAATTTTTGACGTAATTTTGTTGTGTAAGTATTTTTTACGTGATCAGTGTATGCAAACAAGTCCCTTCGCGCTTAGTATACCCATAATGGGACACCTTGTATATATAAAAGGAAACATCAGTTTACTTTCTTTTCATTTCAAATGAAAAGAAAGTAAACTGCATTCAATCTGACTTCAATCTGTTAAAATTATTTTGTGAACTTTTAATGCATCAATTTCGAGCCAATTAAAAAAGAACACCTCAAGTACCACCTTTTGGAGTTTATTTACAAAAAACAATGAATTCTTACTTCTTTCTTGTGCTGATATACAATATTTGTTTTAAAAACCAAACCATACTATTTCAAATAAAGATTAATGACAAATCATACCTCCTAAGTTCCCTCGAAATAGGTTTCAAATGCATGAAGTTACAGAAACCACTGCGAGTGCACTCTCCCATCTCGTACTGGCGGCAGCACGCTTCACGGAAGTCTGTCACCGGCGAAAGTTCCGCGTACACTGGCCGACCACCAAACCAACGGTTGTTGAGATCGTTCACCGCTTTCTCCGCATCTTCTTCACGACGGAACTAAAATAGATAATAATAGTATTCATATATTATTTGGGAGATTTATTAATTATGTAGTTTTAAATAGTACTTTCTAGTTTTTTAGGGGCCCCCAGCTGTGGTGTTCGTGATTTGGTTATAGGTCTACCAGAATCTGATGGCATATTTATATTTAAGAAATAAAAGATTTTCATGTGGCAACTTATTTGACAACTATCAAATTGGTTGTCAAATTATTTGTCTTTTTTGCAGTTGATGAATAATTTATAAGATTTTGTCTAAAAAATCTTCGAAAATGTCGAAAAAGCCGATGCGATCACAAGCAAGAGGTGTTGTTTATAATGTGTATAGAAAAACATTCGATGAAGAAGGGTCAAACACATCACAATTTTCAATTTTGAAGATTTTATTGGTAAATTGGACTTACCCGTTTTGATACTTTAAATTAAAAAATATTATATGTAGGCTTTGTATGTAGGTAACTAATATTGTTTGTTGATTAGAATATAAATTTATGAAAACTTATTACAGGAGTTTCCAATACGGCTATTCGTCAAGTCCAAGCTGTCCAAGTCAATTTTATAATGTCTGTATCTGTTAATACTTACGAAAATAAACATAGTTTTATTTTATTTTTATTTTATTTTATAAAGCAGTTTTGATCTACATTATCATTATATCGATAATTTCAAATCGCATACTGATACTGGTAATGAATATACAAATATAGGTAGGTATAGGTAAACCAGAATCTGATGGCAATTAGGGAAATCAAAATTTTGAGTGTGCAACCCTAGGGAAAATGGACTGAACGATCTTGATACTGCTTATTTTTTATTTTGTTGTTGTTTTATTAGTCACATTACATAAGTGGAAAATACTGTACTTAATAATGAGATGTCCACTTAATATTATATAGGTACATATTTGCATGTATAATATACATATTATTTTTTATAAAGGTAATACATATTATTATTTTCACATACCTATATTTGTATATTCATTATCATTATGCCATGTGAAAATATGGATGTAATGATAATGCAGATCAAAACTGGATTGCTTATAATTTATTATAAAATAAAATAAAACTGTTTAGGTATTTTCGTAAGTATTAACAGATATACACATTATAAAATTGACTTGGACTTGACGAATAGCCGTATTGGAAACTCCTGTAATAAGTTTTCATAAAATTATATTGTAAACAACAAACAATATTAAAGTTACCTACATTATAATATTTTTAATTAAAAGTATTAAAACGGGTAAGTCCAATTGACCAATAAAATATTCAAAATTGAAAATTGTGATGTGTTTGACCCTTCTTCATCGAATGTTTTTCTATACACATTATAAACAACACCTCTTGCGTGTGATCGCAGCGGCTTTTTCGACACTTTCGAAGATTTTTTTGACAAAATCCTAAAAATTATTCAATAATTGCAAAGAAGACAAATAATTTGACAACCAATTTGATAGTTGTCAAATAAAGTTGCCATATGAAAATCTATTATTTCTTAAATATAAATATGCCATCAGATTCTGGTAGACCTATATGTGTAAATAATGATAATATGTATTACCTGTATAAAAGTAATATGTATAATTGTATATTAGGTATACATGTAAGTATGTACCTACATAATATTTACGTATGTACAGTATTGTCCACTTATGTAATGTACGATATTGAGGACAAAATAAAAAATAAGCAGTATCAAGATCGTTCAGTCCATTTTCCCTAGGGTTGCACACTCAAAATTTTGATTTCCCTAATTGCCATCAGATTCTGGTTTACCTATAATAATTAAATTGTTTATTGCATTATTAATTTATTTGAACATTTGTTTATCAACAAATTTGAATCAACATATTGCAGAGATGCTGTCCCAGTTAGTTGCGTTGAATACTAATTCTTCTTGCAGAATTGATAACAAGTAACATTCTCTACTATCTTGAATAATTTTCATAGATTGATGTCTGAGATCTGTCTCATCCATGATAGAAAATCTATTGTGTCGTGGCCCGATCGGGCCGCTTGGGGTTCAATGGGTTAATGAAATAAATATTTTAGTTTTATAGCATTCAAATGCTTTATAAATTAAAAGTATAGAAGAAATTCAATAATTCAAACAAAATGCCAAAAGACAGATTCGAATCCTTCCTTGTTATAAGATTTTTTCTATTATTTAAATTTTTATATAGATTAACTTACCTTAATATAAACATTGCCTACTAAATGATCCCCGAGGTTGTCACAAACATTCATTTCTTCAATTTCACCATATTTATCCTCACACTCAACAAATACATCTTCAAAGAAATTGTCATAATGCTCCTGCATCTCTTCGTCTGACACATTGGCTACAACCACTGAAAGAGAATATTCTATTTTATAATAACAGTAAGGCTGATTGCAGAGCTTGACCGACCATCAGTGCGTACGTCAGTCACGCTTGTCGTATGTATGGAAATTCATAAAACCGTTCATAGCTAGACCGACCATACGCACGCGTATTGTCATGCGCATTAGTGTCATAGTCATACAAATGTTGATGCGTATCGTCAGGAGTCAGGACCGACGGTACACACTGACGGTCGGTCAAGCTCTGCAACCAGCCTAAATCAAAATTATCAAAGAGTTTAGGAGCAGAATATTAGCTGTAACTATCTAGGCTTGTGTAAGTAATAAATATATGTGACTAAACGAATTACAAACATGTTATCATTGATGTGTGATATATGAATGTGTTAATTAAACTCAAACAGTGGAGAAATTATATAACTGAATAGGATATTTTTTTTTTTAATTTCGTTATTTATTTGTAATAACTCAGAATGCATAAAAATAAATATAACATGGTATGACACAGTGAATCAAGACCACACTTTAGTAAAATTACAAATAGACATCGCATCCAAATTTAAGAATGAACTCTTTATTTAAAGGCCTTATTGTACCTACCACCAATTCGGAAAGCAGTATCTTTCTCAGTAAATGGGCTATCATACTTAACTTTACAATAATACAATCTTAACACGTTCGCGGACAGTAACGAACACAGGCGTCTATACAGCTAAAAGTGTTACGACAGTACGTCTGTCGACGTATCAGTTTTTACTTGCATAAAATCAGTACGCCACACGCCGTGCGATTTTTCATACTATCATAAAGAACGGCATGTTGTACTGTCTTGACAGGTATAATTACGACTTTTGTACTGTCACTGTATTATTTACAAAAATTCGTCAAAGGAAGGTACTTCCACGCACACATTCATATTTTTATACCCCTCTCCCGCGAACACTACGCCCGTGGGCGCCATGTTTGCATACGGTTAGTCGAGTACTGCGCCGCTGCGGTGATCCCGCGTGTCGCTGCATGTTTTCGCGCGCAATTGTTATTTAGAAAGTGAGTATTTTGTTTCCAACGTAATTTAATTGTTTTACTCATACTGGATATACTAATTCAAGTCTAAAGTAACCGTCATGAGAAGCTATAAATTTTGTAAACAAGTGTTCAGGAGTTCACAACATTTGGACCAACAAAAAAAATGAATGAATACGTTGATCACCATATTTTTCTCATTAACCGTAAAGCTCGTCACCTGTAAAAATCACCGGTAGTCACTTGTCACACGAAGCTCAAGCTATATCTCCAGGTATACCAATTAACCTAACCAATTACTTCACAATTTAAAACCTACTTCTAATATTAACCTTAAGTTTCCAAAGATTAGCGCGTTTGAACAAACAACTCTTTCTTTTTACTTATTATATATTTTAGATAAATTGTATTACGCACCTTTTGACGTTTTTTTCGTGGCGAATTTATTTCCTTAGATGTACTGGCTACTGGCTCCATTATACGTAATAACAAATAAAATTAACGCAACAATTAAAGTAACAACAATAAAAAAGTGATAACGAAACAATAACAAAATTAACAATAACAACCAGATCCGCGATATATGCAAAGCAATGAAACAAACTCGTACGCATTCGAAACTCGAATGATGCGTTTATTTCAAAATGGCGTCCCGATAGTTCACAATCCCTGCGACGGACGCGTTCCGGTACCAAGAAACACAAACGATAGCGCTTTGCGTCGTTAAAATATGATCCGACTAAATTAAATAGGTTGTTACTTTCATATAACCCGTCTATATTTCATGTCGATTGAATATGGTCAATTTATTATTATCTCGCAGTATAAAATGTTTACTTAGTAAAAGATGTTTGTTTACATAATTTATAGCTTCTCGTGACGGGTACTTTAGTTGCTTTTGTAAACATCATATTTATGTTGTGAACACGATTTTGTTTAACTAAATTTGTAACGAATATTTTTGCAGATGGCGTCTCGAGACTCGTTCGAAAAAGAACAAAAACGTCTTCAAGACCTGTTTGATGCAGCGTCTACCCCTAAATCGAGTCAAGACCCATTTGGGTGACTATGAATCTGATGCTGAGTGCTTACGACGTTTACGCCTATATCCGTTCTGTCATATCATATGGTTTTTTAACCATGTGTTGTTACACTACGCCCCTGGGCAATGTATGAAAAAAAGTAGTGTCTCATTAGCTTCAACCTGTAAGATTGCACTGTCCGCGAACGTGTTAAGTAATGTTATCACAATAAATATGACTCATGGCAAAAAGATACAAAATTGTTACTTACAGTGACTGCCATCAGCAGATTTAGCAGAATTTTGTGGATTTACATATAAGTTTTGTAGAAGTACTGTTTGAGAGAATGTTGGTTTATTGTGGATTCTTGAGCATCTATCTCCATGTCTACATGCTCCAATTTTAAAATAAAACGAACAATTAACTCTGAAATTCAGACACAATTCATTAATTTCATAGATTTAAAATCAAACACATGAAAATGTAAAATAAATATATCCAAAAGAACTTAACCTAAAAAACATATAGACTAAAAAGTGACTGTTTTATCATTATTAATATACAAACTCAATTACAATATTAATAATTCAATTTATACATTCTAAAACCAACGAACAACTTACTTATCTTTTTCAGTCCCAAATATAGCCGCTAAATATTCGGCCATTCTGAGGATTACAAGTTCGACGCCGATTAATAGAAATACATAAACCGCTTTGGTATTCACATAGATAACAACTCAAATAAATGTTAGGAACACGCTGAAAATATTTATATCCAAATCTTTATGACGCTATAACAAAATGCATAAAACTTTGGAATAAAATTCGCTATCCATCAGCTTGGCTGCCATAGATTAGATGTACTCTGTGCATAGATGATAGATTTTAGATTATCAAACGTCAACAGCACAGAGCAAGTAATATTAAACATTGGTGATTGGTCAACAGTACCACCACAGACTAATAATATTAGCTCGAAGGGTGGATGCGAAGCGTAAGTGGCGAGTGGGCACGTGATGCTGGACCCTCAGGGAGCGCGTGATCGGAGTTTAAAGTCCAGGGACGCCTCTCCATCCTTAGCTGCTCACAATATGTTGCCCCCTTGTCGCACTATTGCAGCGACTTGTTTCGGGGGCCCATACAGTGAGAGGGCGAGTCACCACCTGCCAACATATTTTTACTTTCTTTTAGTAGAAAGGCAGGTGCCATAGTTTCCCATAGTCCCCAGTACCAGTCCATTTAGCATCCCAATCCATAGCCCAATTATTAAATTTCCATACCCTGCAATAGTCCTACATCGGCCGCGGACTGTCTAGGGCTGTATTTCTATAGTGCAGTCATGGGCAGGCTGCGGCTGTTGTCCCACAACACATTAAAAGTCTCGAAAGGGCCTCTACGTGTTGGATCCGTGTCCCCACGTAAGCCTTCCAAAGATCCGGGTACCGTCCTTCTGGTGGTACCCGAGTATTATGGAGAAGAGAAATATACTACGGTACCACAGAGTAAATACTACGACTTGTCCAACGAATTTTGCCAGTTAGCACCAATGAATAAGGAATCACAGGATTCCTTATTCATTGGTTAGCACATTGTACTGGGGACTTTAGGTTGCACCGGGTTGCACATTAATTTTATATTTCCACCAATGACTAAGGAATCCTATGGACAGGGCATAATGTTCTATACAAACAACTGATTATACAAATATCATGCATTTCGATACCGAAATAATAAAACGAATACTGTCTCTTTCTAACTAATGAATATTCTGCTAAGTGAAAATATATGACTATACGTCAGTCAGTGCTAATTCTATACCTTTTGACATTTGAAGTTAGCTCAAATACCTACTGTGGCCGGGCGCCATTTTATGTTCTCGTTATTTTGATGTACATGCTCTGTCATTGCTCCGTAGTAAACATTGAAAAATATTGAATATTTTTGTGATTGTGACAAACATTTGTGTCTAAAACATATAGAGTGGTCAAGGACAAATAGTGGCATAATACCAAAGCGCAGTATTGTGGGATGTGGCTCCGGAAAGAATGAAAACTAGAAAAGTTTGTCTTTGCACCGGTATGTATACGTTTTGACTGAAATATTAGTTATTACTTTGCTGATTTACTTATTTTCATGTATATTGAATTGAGGAGTATTCACAGACTATGTTCAGTGTAAAATTGTTACCAAATATAGCTTTATTTTGTATATTTTCGTTCTAGTAAAATAATGAATTTGGGTGCTAGTGATGACTTATAATATCGACATCAGCAAAGTTTCGATGAAGACGTGCGTCTCCCAAGGCTGTGTCATTAATCTTAAGAATAGTTGCTTTGGTGAATACACTTGCAAAATAACAAATTAATTTTGCCAAGAGCAGCAGAAGGAAAAATAAAACACTTAAATTTACCTAATATGAATTTTAACTTAAGTAAGATTAATCGCTTTTATAGTAGGTACTTTAAAAATGTATTTACAAATAAGTCAGGTCAGGACTAAAATTATAATAACCTAAAAATTCATTTTTTGAAGGTTACCAAGAAGTGAAAATAGAAAAGGAGAATGGTTAGAAGCAATTGAAACTGAAAATATCAAGCCAAATGTAAAGGATATAATATCATAGTATGTTCCCTACATTTCCCCGAAAGTGCTTTCAATAGAACAATGGATGTGAATAGTCTGCACGATGATGCTATACCAGTATGTCTGCCGCTGCATTCACACAGGGTGAGGTTTTTATCTGTAGACACGTGATGTCTTCCAATTTCCTTTTGGTCTTTTTATTTAGATTTAGGGCTGTCATTTATAATCTAACGTTTCTCCTATTTTGAAGGAGGCCTGTGAACAAACTGAGATGGTTTTATATGATTTTTTGAGTACAAACTTGGGTGATATTTGGTTGTTGAAATGTTATTGACTGAGGGAAAGTGCAATTTACTTTAAATACATGGGGTGTTTTAAGTTATTTTTCTATTCTTTATAAATTTATATTTATAAAGCATTTCAATGCCATAAAACCAAAAATATAAATTCAAGTTCCGCTATTGTAAGCCCTAATGTTGATATTAATTTCAAACCATCAGCATTGCCCTTTTAATTAAAATGTATTGCATTTTAGTTTAAATGTAAAGTGAACAATGCTAGTTAATGTAAACTGTGACATTTCATTTCCAGGTACCAGTTGAGCCTCAAATCCCGAACTCAAAAATGAACGGAGTGTATCCGAGTGCATTCCAGGCTGCACAAAATAGTTTAGCTCTATAATTTTCTCTATTATTATATATTATTGTTTTTTTGTCTATTATTTATAAATAAATAAATACAATTACTGTATAATAATTGTGTTGTTCATCGTAATAAAATACTATTATATACCTATATTAGTATATATTATGTTGTTTCATTATATTACATTCCTCAAAACTGAAATTACCAAATTGTAAGTCTACCGTAATCCTTATATCGAAGTCATACTTAATTTTATTAATTGGCATTGTCATTTTTTCCATTTGTAATTTTACTTCTATGTTTTGTACAATAAAGTTAAAATAAATAAAAAAGAGTGTGTGTTTATGTACACGCGTTAGAAGTTACGCGCCAAAAGAAGTATAACTTAAAAAAAAATATATTAATATTATTTTTATATCGATAAACATAATAATGTTTATCGATATATTCGCGGCACTAAACACCGCCATGTTTTGTTACAAGCAATATGGCGCCGGCCACACTTTTTTTGTAGGTATGTCACTTCCATGTGATTCCTTATTCATTGATTTCCACGCTCTAATATGAACCAGTATTGTTTATGGACACACTGCTAGTGAAAACCGAGAAGCGACAGCGGTCATAAAAAGAAGTACTCTATGGACTTGTTCTTGAATTGTGATTTTGTCAATTATTGTCCTATTCATTGGATCGTACTTGCCAGTACTTGCCAAAGGCAAAGAGGTACCTAGACCTACTTGCTCTGTGATCGTGATTCGTGCGCGGTGTGTGAGTGTATACTGTGTATCCAAATTTGAGGTCTTGTGTCAGAGTACGGTAAAAAAAGAAAAGCAAACGTGTTCTTGGTTATGTGATCATTATATTTTAACGTGTTTTTACTTTAAACTTTTTGCAATAAATACTTACTATAAAATCTGTACTTAATGAAATTTCTGCGGTCAGAACATAAATAATTACGAATGGTGAATGGATATGATAAACTACGACCGGTTATAAGTCGCTGTTTCAAGATTTATCAATCGAAATAGCGTTTTAATGGAAAGTATACATTAGTACGGCAATAGTAACAATGTCTTACAATTCCACGCTTGACGAATTCTGCGGATCAAAATTTTGGGTAAGTAGGTCTTTGACCCTTGTAAACAAACCAGAAAAAATTAATAGAAATGGCCGTGGTGACCGTTTCGAACGTAAACTGTGTGGTGTTTTTTTTAGTCAATTACAAAATGTACTTATTTAAAATTAAAGAATAATATTTTTTTATTAAAAGAAGTTTTATATCTATGAAAGAATTCTGATTTTAAATAAGTACATAGGTACTATATTAACATCATGTTATTACAATTGAGAACCATCATTTATCTCACATTTAAATATTTAAAACAAAACACAGAATAGGTACCAATCATAAAACTGATGATTATTGAAATATCTCTAGCCATGTGACCATGACCTGAGGCATTTTATTATTTGTATTAAAAAACATCAAGACTGAGAAAACCTGTTTCAAATCAAATTATAATTGCAACAATACACTAAGAAAAGAACAGACAATTATGTAATATACATTTCAAATTCTATGTTCTTGGAATTGTTATTCTTAGATTTTGCCATATTATGTACATGTACTTATTTATCTGTACTTGAATTTATTTATACAAATTGAGCCAAATCAAACCAGTTTTGTATATTTTCAAATTTAATATGCTACTAGCAACTTAAATGCTGAAGGTATTACACAAATACAACATTATTATTAATAATTATTTTATTTTACAAAATTATTAAAAATATTATTCATATCGAAAATATATAATAAATATTATTTATTCATATCAAAAATATATAATGTTTTCCCTCAACAGGATAGCAATCTAACATGGTATACATCAAACCCAGAGTTTACGCCGTGCTTCGAAAAAACAGTACTCATTTGGATACCATGTGGTTATCTATGGCTTACCGCTTTACTTGATACTTATTATATACTGCATAGTAAAGAGAAGAATATACCATGGAATATACTGAATATCACCAAATTGATCATAACAATACTTTTAATCGTTCTGAAGTTTGTGGACTTAGGCGTAACTGTACATAAGTCTTCTAAAGAAGAGGAGGATGTCTTCAATGCAGACTATTATTGTCCTATTGTTAAGATATTTACTTTCGTAAGTAATTTTCATATATCCTTCTTTATAAATTGAAACTACAATGCTTAATTTTTATCCCACCACTTTTATCTTATTTAAGAATTTACTATACAATTTACGCACTTAATTTATTGATGCACAAATGCAAAAGGTGTTGCAAATATATAGGCTAATATGCTTTGATATGTGGTTAAAACTGTGGAATAACAAGGTGCTGTTTACATTTAGATATTGTATATTTGTTACAAGGTGAATTAACGTTTGTCTGATATTATAAAATTTACCAATTAAATTCTATTGAGCATTAAGTTCTGTATTATGTATTTGTAGGAAATTGTTGAGAGCGTACAGAATTGTGTAATAACTATAATTAATTTCTAACAATGGGCAGTTATTACACAACTATAATATTTGTCATATATAAATAATTTAAATACTACGAGCCCTTGCAGAATCAAAGTATATTTAGATGAATTTAAGATAAATATTTTTGCAATGCAATATTATTATTAATATTTGTAAGTCACTACACTTGACCTTAATTTCCTAAACTACCAAAGCGTTTGTTTTCAATGTTTGAGATCTTGATTGCTTGATAAAATTATATTTACCTTTCCTGCATGATTCAACTAAACAGTATATTTTTGTCTTTTAATTTGACAAAATAAACCAATATAAATTACCATATTATAATTAATGTTTATTCTTAAATTTGATAAAATAATTACATCGTTGATACAAACATCTATAGGTATATTCTTACATAAACAAACATGTTTTCTAAGGTCATTGAAGCATTCAGTAGCCCTCATGATCTGCCGAACTACATGTATTTTCCTACCCCCTTTTTATGTAAAATAAGTGCTTGACGTAGATTTTCATAAATATTAATATGTTCAATTTTATTTATATTCAAGAGTCTCATGGATACAAAAGTTTTTTCCTATAATTTTTCAACAAAATACATATCTATTAAAAAACGAACTGTGGTTATGTCATGAGGTAATTATAGGTTTGTAACATCAAGGTGAACTTCAACTGTACCTAGTGTATAGTAAAAAATAAATAAATAAGTATAATATTGAGTTGCTTATGCAGAATCATCATCATCATCATCATCAGCCCATATACGTTCCCACTGCTGGGTCACGGGCCTCCTATGAGGGTACAGGCCATAATCCACCACGCTGGCCAAGTGCGGGTTGGCGGATGGTATAATATATGTATAATTGTGAAAAGAAAAAAAATATTATCGGCGTTAATAAAAACACGTAAATAAAGACAATAAATTCAACGGATTTCGAAATAGCATGTAACAGATCCCATAGTAACGGATTATCATAAAAACAATTTATCGATTCTTAACATCGAGTCACAAATGCGTCGCTTAAATCTGATCTTGAACTGAAGATACGCAACACCGATTTTTATAAACATTGATAATAGGTAGTAATATGTAGTACCTATAGTTTTTCGTCAATATTAACTCAATAGAGTTACAACAATTTTCGCTCGTGTTTTATAATTTATACCGTGCTTAAATAAAAAGCAGTGATCTTCTGTGATTAACATGCGAATACATTTTTTGATATTCCTAACGCGGCTTGCGACTGGTACAATAAGTAAAAGCATTGCTGTATTTAAATACTATGTTAGAAATACCTTATGTACTGAAAGATATATATTGAACGCGCGGTTTCACCCGCGTGGTTCCGCTCCTGTTGGTCTTAGCGTGATGATGTATAATAGCCCAGGGCTTCCCAAACTGTGCGTCGTCCAACATTGTCCCAGGGGCGTCACATGTCCATATTTCCCCGATAATCTGGAGCAATATGACTGGGTCAGAAATCCTTTTCAGTCGCCACCACCATCAACACTTTCAACAGAAGAAGAGAACAATTAATAGAGTTGTCCTGTGATTCCAGCCTAAAAATTCAACATGACAAGGACAAACTGTTTGAATTTTGGACCTCTGTTTCTCACGAATATCGTGCCATCGGGACTGCTGCATTAAAGGTTTTGTTATCATTTGCGACTTCGTACTTGTGCGAAACAGGCTTTTCTGCAGTTGCAGTAATAAAAAACAAGTACAGGTCAAAAATAGACGTAGAAAAGGAAATGAGAGTGGCAATTTCCAAGCTGAAGCCCCGAATTCAGAAGCTATGCTCAGAAAAGCATTAAGTACATCCTTCACATTAGCCAGCTTTGCTGGCTTAAATATCTCTTTTTATTTTTATGCTTATGTTTTGATTTCGTTCTTATTTTGTAATAAAAATTATAAATGTCCAAATAGTGTTTTTCTGATAAACTGAGGTTGCTACTAAAATTGCTAAGTATTTTTGGGGGCTGGGTGGAGGGGCGTCGTAGAAAAATAGTAAAATCCCAAGGGCGTCACAGTACAAATAAGTTTGGGAAACTCTGGTATAGCCTATAGCCTTCCTCGATAAATGAGCTATCTAACACCGAAAGAATTTTACAAACCTTACCAGTCGTTCTCGAGATTAGCGCGTTCAAACAAACAAACTCTTCGGCTTTATAGGTAAAATATTAGTATAGATTAAATAATTTATATTGATTTTCTCTCTTTGATTGCTAACAAACCGCAGACCGTGGGTTTAATTTTGACCTCTAAAACTTCGTAACTCTAATGGCCCTAAACGAGTTTAGGTACCTACTTACCTACTCGATTACAAAATTTTATAGACTACTTAATTTAATAACCCCAAAAACAGCTCAAATATAATGCAACATGATCTTTTTATCTTTGCGATATCGAATCCTATATTTACTGATATGTACAAGGTATACTTTTTCATAATTGAACACAAAAAACTTTATGATCAAATTCAAATTCGTTGGGATTTTGAGCAAAATGAACATTACTTTCATACGTCCAAATTTGAACAGTACTTACTGAATTATACATAGAAACAATATTTTACGACCTGGCTCATGAGTCTCCATTAGCGATTACCTACGATGTGATTGACAAATCGCATGAATGGATTCATTGAGGTGAACTGAGATGCGAGTGTAGTTCAATATTTTCAATTATTTAATAATAATAAGTGAGCAAATATTTAATATATAAAATTAGGAGAAAAATAAATATTAAATTAGGAAATACTTTTTTTTAATCTATACATATAATAAATCTGTAGAAGGGTCAATTCTGTACATTGAAAATATTGAAAAAATAAATACCAGGGGGTGTTACTGGATCGATACCAAATCCAAATATGTGATTAAAAAAATTTTTGTCTGTATGTGAAGGCATCACGTGAAAAGTAACGGTTCGACTTCGATGAATCTTGCTATAATTATACCTTATTATCCTGGGCGTAAAATAGGATACTTTTTATCCTGGAAAAATACGTAGAAAAAAATTTATCTTAATTTTTCAGTTTTATCCATAGACGTTGTTCTGTAGAACCGCGAACACATGTTGCGTATTATTATAAGCCTAGCCGTATTTGGGTCCAATAGATATTTATAAGATGTCATTGTCAGAGTTAGGTACTCAAAATGGAGAAATTAACCATCCACGCGAAGACCGACATCCGCGCGGACTGAGTCGCGGGCGTAAGCTAGTATTAATTAATTACCTTGTTCGTCACGTGGTCATTAAATATCAGGTTAGCAGTTAGCTAGAGGTGCTTACTCGTCTTTCTTGGCTTTCATCTAAATAAAAATAAATATTAAACCGGAAAATCCTAAATAGCTATTTCGCATGGAAACAACTAACAAAACGTATTACGCCTACGCATTATGTGGCTACTAATCCTAGGATTAAGTTTCAAACTATTGAGAATATACAATCTATATTGAATAAAGCCGAAGCCCGAAACGATCCTTATAAGTTTTATCTTCATTGGTTACTTTATGACATAATAATTAATAAAATTTTAATACAAGTAAAATAAAATTTTAAAAGCCTCTATTCACTGATGAGACAGTGGTGAATAATTTGGTACATAAAATAGGTACCTACATAGAATTTACAATTAACTATTGATACATGCGTTGTCATTCATGGCTTTAATTGGTTCCAGTAAGCTCGTACAATACAAATTACGATTAATCATACTTGTATCGTAATACAGAATACTTCTTTATCATATACCTACCTACAGTTTATTTAAATGAAATAGTAAATGAACATAGGTGTACATAGTGGTAAAAGTCAGCCCAGCCCCAACTCCAACACGATAATACGAGCTAGGTGTGAGAACATATTATTATCCTTAGATTTGGAATACCAAATCCAAGGATTACTTCCCATGCTGATAGACCGGACCTCCGCGGTTATACCTAGGTATATGGTTATCTTTTTTATAAAGAAATCTTAGCAGTGTCTCAAATATTATAAAGTTTTTTTTTTTTTTTGTTAATCTGACGGCCTCATCTTGTTACGAACAATTGATATTACCTTGACTCATTATTTAGTACCAAATAAAAAAAGTATAAAATTATATAAGTAGTAGGTATGCTCTTTAAAATACCTACTACATAATTATTATCTTTATAATCATATCAAATTCTATTCGTATTTATGAATCTTTAGTTTTAGTCTTAGTTAAAAGGCGGATATTTAACTAGTCAACTATTGATGTACTGTAATTTGCGTTCCACTGTATAATGTTACAACATTCAAATCAACCTTGACCTAAATTCTTCTATGATTCCACAAAAAGTTATTTGATTGATTAATAAAATAATTCAAATAACTTTTTGTGATCTTAGAGCCTACTATAGTTTCTGGTGATCCGAAGGAAGTATGTTCAAAATTTTGTTCTAAAATAAATTACTCGTATTATTGTTCATCGCAAAAGAATGAATTTGGACAGACATCGTTAGATTTTGTTTCATTAAGATAAAAAATCTCGCTAATAAATTGCTTACTTGTTCGAATTAATTTCTAAAGTTAACCCAATAACCAAATAATTGTTAACAATTAAACCTCTAATTATATCATTAATCAAAATATAGAGATTTACAAATAACGTTTCACAATTTAAATGGTCCAAAAACACAAAACATAAGACAGCTCTCCCAAATTTAAGAGATAAATTTCAACCGGTCTCTTATGACATACCTATATAGATATGTATTCAAATTGGAAACAACATTTCGTTGTTGGCTTGTAATTTTTTACTTAAAATCGTTTAGAATATAAATATTTTAATCTGATAGAGATCTAAAAATGCAGAAAATACAAGTTCGTTTATCAGACGCTTCATCAATGGCTAACTTATTTTTTATTGTAGGCAACATAAATACTTCGTTATTCTATAAAAAGCAACTATGTTAATGCTATAGAATATAATCATAAATAAATAATTTATTATGAGGGATTTCAGCTCAACAAAGCAAAAATAATAATAATCAACATAATGCTGCACGCAAATTTTAGCCTAACAATTACCTATGTTATTAATAAATGGGGTCAAACATGGAACTATATTTATACTCGTACTCGTTCAACATTCCTTACAATCAGGGTTGCCTGGAAGAGATTGCTCTTGAGCAATAAGGCCGCCTTTTCGTGCATATGTGCCCATGTGTTATTAATTATTATTGTATAAAATTATAGACTAAATTTGTTTGCCCTGGTATGCATGTACAATAAAGCATAAATAAAAATAAATAAATATTATTTTGCATTTGTGCATTTAAAAAATTATATAGCAACCCGCTACATATCATGTTCAACAAGGACTTTTTAAGCCGAATATCTATTACGATATTCAATAAAATAATGAATACCGCTCACATTTTCGATAAAACGTAGAGAATAAGCAAAATTTTGTTCTTATGTGATTCATTAGAGTTTCATGAAGTGGTTACGTAAGCTCGTCAAGTGCTCGTTAAAGGTTATAATACCAAAAAACCTGTCAAGTGCGAGTGTGACTTGCCCCGTGGCCGTGGGCTTGAGGGATACGAGTTTACCTAGGCTCTGCGTGATAATAATAATCAAAATCAAGGCGTAGGGACGTGACGACCCCATCGCCCCCGGTTGGCATATCTACAATAGATATCCCAACCGTGCAGTCAGTCACCCCGCAGGGCACCTTGTGGCGAGGTGTCGGGGAGTAGCGACCCCGCGGGAACCGAGCGCTCCCGGGGGAGGTCCCTGTCCTCACCTCTGGGCTGTCCCGGTGGCAGTTCGGAGTGAACAATGACGAGGTTCAGGATCCCCTACCTCTGGCTTGCCTTTGTTGGCCCTCCAGAGTGGAGCCCCTAGAGCTATATGCTCGGGGGTGGAAGTGTCTAATAGCGTAATAGCGGGGAAACCCGCTCCGGGGCCGCGGGCCCGCGATGGTGAAACCGGTGCCGCACCTCTCTACACCCCCAGCCGTTCAGCTGATGTTGCCCCCTTGTTGCCATTATCGGTAACCTTTTTGGGAGCCCATCGACCGAACTGGCGAGTCACCGTCTGCCATAATTTTCAATTTTTAATATTGAAAAGGCAGACGTCCATAGTCCCCATAGACCCAATATACCAGTCCATCTAACACCCCCTTCCATAACCCGATTTTAGTCCTACATTGGCCGCGGACTGCCCAGGGCTGTATCTCTATAGTGCAGCCATGGGCAGGCTGCGGCTGGTGTCCCACAACACATTAAATTCTCTAAAGGGCCTCTGCGTGTTGGACCTGTGTCCCCACGTAAGCCTTCCAAAGGACCGGGTATCATCCTTACGGCGATACCCGTGTATTATGGAGAGAATCAAAATCAACGTAGAACGACATACGAAAATCATGTTTAGATTGCACCAAAATATTAATATCTTTTCTGCTTTCTCTCACCAAAGCTAACAATTGATATCATCATAATTTGTTATCATTCTCAAAAATTCATCAATCAAATGACAGTACTATTTTTGATAAACTTTTATGTTACTTGTCATGAAAAAGATAAAAAAAATCGACCAAATTATATCAAATTATATTACTTTCAGGTTCTTGCGGCAACACTACTGTACTATAATAGAAAATGTGGTATGAGAGCTTCGGGAGTATTGTTCTTCTTTTGGTTGCTCTTAATATTAGCAGGATTACCTCAGCTTAGATCTGAAATAATGAACCACTATGAACGAGCTGACGATGAAAATGTTCAATATAATTTCGTCAGTTATATGATATACTATCCAATGATTCTCTTAATGTTTGTACTTAATTGTTTTGCTGACCTTCCTCCTAGAGATTCACCTTATAAATATGAGAAGGTAATAAAAAACGGATTCTTTATGATTAACATCCGGGTCGCTATGAAATAGCATTTGTAATAATTTGTGTGTTTCGTAGAACCAATGCCCAGAAAGTGCTTCGGGTTTCCCCAGTCGTCTCACATTCAGTTGGTTCGATCCTTTAGCGCTCACTGGTTTCCGAAGAAGTTTAACTGAAAGCGATCTCTGGGCGCTCAATCCTGAAGACTCGTCGAAGGAAGTCGTTCCACGATTCGATAAGTTCTGGGAGCGAACACTGAGGAAAAGAGAAGCGTAAGTACTAAGTTACTACGCATATTTCACAATGACAATAATTATTCTGAAATAGTAAGTGATTCACACATTCGATGTCATTAGTGAAATCGAAAACGGAAGATAACATTGACGTTGCACGCTGAATAGTACATATGGGTATAATTATCTAACCTTGAATACAAGCGCTTTGCTATGTTATTTTATTACATCATAATCGTTATACAATTTTTTTAACAGGGCGAACGGGCCAAAGGCGACCTATAGCAAAACATCGGCTAGTGTAAACTTCAAACCGGAAAGCGAAAAAAAACCAGCATCTATTCTGCCGGCCCTTTGTATGGCGTTTGGAGGACAGTTTCTATTTGGCGCACTACTTAAGCTCATTAACGATGTATTAATGTTCTTATCACCGCAATTACTTAAGTGAGTCTTTGTTCCAAATGCTCTAATTAAACACCTTAATCACGATACATAATATTTACATTTGATTAAATTTGCAGACTTTTAATAGGATTCGTGGAGAGTAAGGAACCGGTATGGAAAGGCTATCTATACGCCTTTGGGTTGTTAACATGTGCGACCGCACAAACGATGCTATTAGGTCATTATTTTACGAGAATGTACTTAGTCGGTATGAAAATAAGGACCGCTTTGACGAGTGCCATATACCGAAAATCGCTTCGAATCTCAAATGCAGCGAGGAAAGAGTCGACGGTGGGCGAGATTGTGAATCTTATGTCGGTTGATGCGCAAAGGTAAATAACATAATAATATATCTTATCAGCGACAGTTAAATAATAATATTAGGTAGTAGTTCGAGTATTTTCGAAACTAACAATTTTGCAAGTCATTGTAGATTAAATCAATTGCCATAGCTAAAAATAATTTCGTTATATTGTGCAACATTACTGAAAAGTTTGCAATGACTAAATATTTATTTTACATGGCAAGAAATTGTTTAACTTTAAATAAACATGACTTACAGTATACATTTATTACCTCTACCCTACAATTGTTTCACAACAATTATGAAAAAAATGTTTTGCCATGGCATGCAATTTTAAAATACTTACATTTATTTTACTATTATTTCAATTTGTTGAAACAGATATGAGATTTCTCTAAATATAAAATTTCCATACATAAAGGATGTATGGCAACAACTGACTTAACAAAAAAAAAATTGTAGATTTCTAGAGTTAACAGCATACCTGAACATGGTATGGTCGGCACCTCTACAAATAGCACTTGCACTATACTTCCTATGGGGTATTCTGGGCCCATCAGTGCTCGCGGGTTTGGCGGTCATGATAGTACTCATACCGGTCAACGGGCTCATAGCCAGCAGGGTTAAGACGCTGCAAATAAGGCAGATGAAGTACAAGGACGAGAGGGTTAAACTGATGAATGAAGTGCTTAATGGGATTAAGGTAAGGTTTTAATGACCAAGCTTTTAAAATTTTGATGTGTATGTATATATAAGTAGGTTTTTCAGTTTGTCTCGTTACTAGTATATCAATCTCGTAACATATTTTTGAATTGGCACAATTATGCAAATAATATTTTGTCGATATTGTTTGAATGCATTGATCATATCGGTAACTATAGGTGACAAATGATAGAGACACGACGCGGACGGTCACAAACATTACATTTATGTCATAAGTATTTATTTCATTAATTTGAACAATATACAACTAACAACAATATAGTCTTGCTTTTATTAAATTTAAGTACCTACATACATTAGATTTTTAGTTAACATAATTTAATGTGATAATTTAAATAAATTAGATACGCCTCTAAATATATAAAGGTTTTTGTTCAAATAAAACTAAGGCCATTGTGCCTTATCTCTAAAGATACATCGATATCTTATCGTGAGGTATTCTAGCGTGCTAAATCAGTAAAACAACTAGGTTCGACCGTTTACTTTACTTACATTGACAAATATCGAGTTGTTTCCGCATGTAACACGTAACAATTATTAATTTACATTTCAACCTTATATATTTTATTCTCTAACTCTTATAAATGTACCAGAAAAATTATTTTACTAATGACTTCATATATTTTTTGAAGTTATACATAACATTTTTATTTATATGGTATCGAAATTTAAACAGACATTTTATTCGTGTTATAAAGTTCAAATGTTTATAAAAAAAATGTTAAAATTATAATAATATTCTGCTAAAGTTGTAGCGAATCTGTATTTGGAAAAATTCTTAAATCATATTTCTATTTTAACACGTGCAATTTTTACTATAACACTTAAAGGTCAATATAAATTTTACTATACATTCACAAGTCGATGATCATTTGCACTACAGATAACTTTAGGTTCTTTTAGGTTGTTTTATAATATTATCTATAGTTATTTTTGTTTTATGCAAATGTTTTCCCGGGTTATAAAAGCCCATACAAACTCCTTTTCCCGCCGCTACGATACAAGCCGGCAGTTGGTAAACAACAAATATTACATAAAAGTTGATTCAATACACGCATCGTTTATCATACAATGCCTTTGTGGCCGCTTGAAACTCTTACGAAAGAGTTATTGAGAGCTTACGAATATGGAATAGTGATTTATTGATGCTATCAGGGAATCTTATTTTACTTAAGGTGTTTCTAAGCTGCATAGCGGATAATTTTTCTTATTATTTTTTTCGTGTACTTTTATATTCAATCACTAGCGGTCCGCCCCGGCTTCGCCCGTGGTACATATTTACGTTTTCTCTACATAAGAACCATCCTCGTACTTCAAGGAATATAATAAAAAAAGAATTAATGAAATCGTTTCAGCCATTGTCAAGTTATGCGCTTACCAACACATTTTGGGATTCATTTTTATATTATAGATTATCTATAGCATCTTTAAATATGTTTACGTATAAGCTATTTATCCTCGTCTCATCCTTTCCCACGTTGATATTTTTAAATAACAAGTTTTAAAGGAGACGAGCAAATTAGTGTCCATTTATGAATAAATTAAAACGTTACTAGTGTCGAGTTCGAAGTCTAAAATGTGCAATTTAGCAGAACCATCAGCTTCACTAATCTTACTGAAATTTAAGCCTTGAAGGCTAGAACATTTTATTCTTTCCCTGAAGTCTACCAAAAGTATCTTACTAATTTTAACGCCAACACATACTTCTGATGCCGAAAGATCTTTATCAGATCAAAAATCGTACTTGTAAGAAACTTAAAGAATACCGTTCTAAACAAACAACAGAAATTTTACCTTCTTTTTTTTACAGGTTTTAAAAATGTACGCTTGGGAACCCAGCTTTGAAGAACAAATTCTCAAAATAAGAAACAAGGAAATGAACGTTTTAAAACAAACGGCTTATCTAAATTCCGCTACCTCCTTTATATGGTCTTGTGCACCTTTCCTGGTAAGTGATTGTTATTGATCTACGCGTTAGATCATCTTTATTGTCATGAGAAAAAACCACGTTTAAAGTAAAAATATCTTATAAAACAACTCTTGAATACCAGGTATATTATGTAACGAAATTACAATTACTTTTGTAATTTCGGGGAAAGCCGTATCGAGGAAAACCTTTTGTATCGTCACCTAATATGGCTTCCTGAAATTGTGGTATTTTTTCTAAACTGACGATGCCCTTATTCTCGTTAAGAATAAGCGAGCGAATAATCGAGCTGCTCCAGGTTCATCTGTTAAAGGAACATTTTTTTGAAAACATTAGAGATACTAGCGTAAATGATACAAACGCGTAATCCGCGTGATAAAAATGTTTATTGGTATATAATCGCTATCAATAAATCTGTGTATAACTGTATAAGCTGTCGATAAGTAATAATTATCAACATTTATTTACACTAATATGACATGAACAAGTTTAAACGATAACATGCTATTGACCTACGTTTGTATTGAAGTTGAATACAATTCATTAGGGACGCACGGAGTTATCAATCTAGAGATCTGATATGATGAATCGAGCATCGTAAAGTGGGTCATATTTGAAAAAATATCATAGAATCTAAACAAAAAGTTGATGTTTTTGGAGTAACTAAAGCTTTTGAGTATAATATGTAGTTGTTTAGCAAGGAAACCAGATAAATAACATCTGCTTATCGAATATCGTCCCAAGTTTTATAAAATGATGGCAATATTTTGTTATTTACATATATGTTATATGCTTTATAATAATAAAATCATCTTCTCTTAAAAACTTATTGTTCCGTACAAAGAGGATACGGTGTCCAAACAATGGAGTAGTATTCGCCGATGAAGATGAACGCATTAATCGAAGTATGACTTTTTAATAAACTTATCAACTGGGAAAGTACGAAATGACGTGAATCATGTATTTAGAGATACTAAGGTAATGCTCGTTATCTGGTGTATTTTATCTATGTGAACATCCAATCGTTATCTCTTTTTACAATAAGTGAAAGTGACAAATATGACTATAACTTACTGGTATTTTCGATGTACTGTAAGTTAAAAGACACACGATTTGGTTAATTCGACTATACAATTGTTAGAATCTTGATTTTGTCAAGGTTTGCCGAGTTGAATACAGCAGAAATTACAGAATTTTCAACATTGTTGAACCTTACTATTGTGTTGGCCATTGTTGATCTAAGTATCATGGCCATCCGCCTCGTCCACTCGTATAATAGGACTCCTATCAATGAGTGCATCATTCGACGGTACTGTATGAAGCGAATGCATTTATGTTCGTTATCGATTGGCTTTAAAATTGTTATTACCTAATCCAAATTGTTTCTCTTTAAGGTGACCTTCTTAACTTTCTTCACATATGTGATTACCGACCCCGACAACCATATTTTGACACCCGTCAGGGTATTCGTATCGATGTCCCTATTTTACACAATGAACTTGCCACTAGGCTTGCTACCTCTCATCGTGGTATCAGTGATCGAGGTATAAATCCACAAAGTTATCTGATGCGCTGAGGCTGTCAGGCTGTGGTATTTCTCACGTGCATGCTAACACGAACATTTTTAAAACCAATGTTTGCGATGTATCGATCTCTTTCTAAGTTAATATCTGTATACTATCAGTTTTAACGTTATCATAGATATCATCCAAGGTCAGCTATCGCGTATATAAAAAAAATGAAGCTAATATAAAATGAATATTGTAAGCTGCTCATATATTATGTATATTATGAAAAAACAGAAAATATAGCATGATCATCAAAGCCTCTATGAGCTATAAGTCATTCCTTCTTTATTATATAGATACAACGTAAACTCCTTAACACATCATAGGTATATGGTCACGATGGTACAAAAAATCCATGCGTTAGCATAATAATGATTTAGCATTTTCTTTAAATTGCTATTAAATTTTATATCCCATAAAATATATACTGGCCTCTGTTTATGATTTCATACGAAATAGACGCCAGTATGTGACATTTATTTTGTTCTCGATAAACTTTAACATAGATTTAATAGCAGTACATACCTAACGTAATTGTAAGCTATAATATTAACTGGTTGTGGTGCCTCAGGTATCACTGATGTCATTCGGGTGCTTTGTTCTGGTAAACGACACAGAAGTACTGGACTCTAAAAGAGCTTTTGTTGCTCTATCACTTTTCAACATATTGCGTTTTCCGCTATCCATGCTGCCTAACGTAATATCGAATGTAGTGCAAGTAAGTTGAAATATTCTTTAGATCACTTTCATGAATCGTTAGACCTTAAGTTCTCTTAACACAAAGGTGGTTTGAATTTCCTCACTAACAGCATGAGTCTTGGAATTATCTTTTTCTTTATTATCAATGGAATGGTTATTATAATACAGTGTTGTTTTGTAGACGGCTGTCGGTATGAAAAGATTGAATAAATTTATGAATTGCGAAGAATTAGACATTGAGTCAGTGGAACACGATCCAAAGGACCGTAAGTATTTTTTACAAGTCATGTTGGTTTTGATTACCTTTTTTTTTATATATGAGACGCTACAGAATTATACATAATAAGAATTATATAAAATAAATACGTCATTATGTCGACTAAGTATATAATCTGTGTGAACAATCCTGTACTTGCTTTGTCCTCAATAGTATTACAGTAAATATTATGCAATATAGGTACACACTTGGAAGAGTTTCCATATCTTAGTTATAATAATACTCCATTCCCTACTTATTATAAATTTACTGAGATATGAAACTGTGTAGAGGTAAACCGCGTGCAAACAAAAGGGGGCGGAATGACTGATTGTAGACTAATTACCATTTAAATATGTACTTTGTAGTGTATTGTGTGATTGACTGTATTTATGTATGCCCAAATCGAGAGAGAATCCTCAGTTAAGTATAAAATACTCATCCTCATCATTTGTATAATAAGTCTATTTTCATTAAAATGTAATTGATAATAAGGCCAAAATTGACTCAATGACCATAAATGAAATTTTATTAGAACATTGAAATGTATGTAGCGTACTATACAGTAGGTAATATAAAGACTCAATTCTATGTTTGTAAAACTCAAAAGCCACGATTGAGTGGATTTTTAAATTACTTTATAAAGACTATACGTCATTTCCGAATAACACACACTTTTTAATTTACAACGGATAAACGGCCAGTATAGCCCTATTAAATAGCGAAATACATTTTCCAGCTAACCCCCTATCAATCGAGAACGGTCACTTCTCATGGGGTGACGCCTCGGAGCCGATACTGAAGAACATCAACTTGCAAGTGCCACGTGGTCACTTAGTGGCCGTGGTAGGTGCGGTCGGTTCAGGCAAGAGTTCCCTTCTAGCCGCTCTACTCGGGGAAATGAATAAGATCTCTGGACGGGTTAATACTAATGGTAAGTAAAATAGGAGGAAATAACATTGCTAAGGCTCATTTTTTGATAAGATAACAAAGTATGTCTTGTATTTTTAAAGTTGTTTATTCATAGTATAATACAATTAAGATTGATATAAAGGAGAATGCCCATTTTTGGTACTGGTTTTTCTCATGCATCAAGACAACAATATATTTAAAAAAATCTCGGCAATTTAGAGGCCTTCTTACCATCGGAAAATATATTTTGAACAGGGAATGTTTTGTAAAATCTAATAAGACATGTAATTGTTTAGATCCGTTATTATAGATTTAGTGTCCATTACCGTTTAGGTACATTTTTTCTACAGGTTTTTTCTCATGCATCAAGATAAAAATACTATTAAAAAAATCTCGGCAATTTAGAGGCCTTCTTACTATCGGAAAATATATTTTGACCAGGGAATGTTTTGTAAAATCTAATAAGACATGTAATTGTTTAGATCCGTTACCATAGATTTAGTATCCATTACTGGTTACCACGGTAACCAAGCGGTAACTATTATGACAATATTTACTATGGTAAATAGCTAATATTATTTTCATTGAATTACAAAAAATCAATTAACATAAAATCACTCTGTAAGGTATTGTTTTAAATACACTGTAGGTTGTTTTAACATATTATATAGTGAAGTAAAATAATATAAATATATATAAGAAAATATTATTATGACATAGCTTGTAAGATAGCTTGGAAGGTAACCAGTTATTTCTTATTTGTTTCTTTCTTCGAATATTTAGTGAAAAAATGATTCAAACAACAACAACAATATGCAAACCGAATAAAAACTCTATTGGCATTTTTTCAATATTATATATTTAGGTTTTCTTGAAATCCGTCCCGGAAGATTTCTGGTGCCTACCTACACTAGCCGATGAACAGATAGACTTTGTCTGAAAGCATAAGCTCTACGCATAGATTAAATATTATGTTAAACGAAAAATAGCTTTCAGACAGTAAAATACTACCTAAATCACACATAAACCTAACTAAATCGGGTTTATTTAAGTTTTGAGGTTAATTCACATTTTTCTCAATATCTTGAAAACCCCTGTTTTTATCACAAAAAAATGTATTGGTAAAAATCTTTTGAATATCGAAGAACCCCCCAAAACCACTCTGGCATTGACGCAACACTATACTGTGGTCCATACTTTCATGGGCATTCTCCTTTGTTGTGTTAATTCTGTTTCCTTGTTTCTTTCAAATCAATTTTGGTATTTTACATAAAATATACCATTTTAACACTTATTTTTAGGTACGTCTGCATATGTATCTCAACAGGCATGGATTCAAAATGCAACACTACAAGACAATATTTTGTTCGGCAAGCCACTGGATAAAAGCAAATACAACAATGTTATTAACATGTGCGCTCTGAAACCTGACTTCGATGTGCTACCTGGCGGTGATCAAACGGAAATCGGTGAAAAAGGTAAAAAATATTGTTTATAAGTGAAACTTCTTTCCTCGCGTTGAGAGAAAAATTTCATGTCATGGCAATACCGTCATATTGTCATGAAGTAATGCGATGATTTTGAGATCTTTGAATTTTGCCAAAGAAATTTCACTTCTGACACGCGTGCTCGGCACACGCGCTATTTTTTTATAATTTATTAATAAAAAAATACGAAATTGTGGTTTTTTCCACTTTGCTTATGATAATATAAACTAGAGATAGGTATTGCAAAGTCGAAAAATACTTGCGATATCTAAACTGAATTTGATAAACACAAAACGTATAGTATAAGCTATTGCAACATTTCGTGTAATTCATGTGGGGTTAATCAAACCAATATACGGTAGATACATGTCATATTGTGATAACCTATCTTAGATGATGATAATATGCATAATATGAATATTTGATTTGTTCGTATAGTCATGTTTAGTCACGTGTAATTACTCAATAATTATGACTTGAAGAAAAAAGCGTAATACAAGAATGACTTGTTCTTAAAACACTAATAGACCAGCACATTTTATAACACTTTGTTTTATTATTCAATAAAAATCCATGCAACCTCTAATTTTTTATCTAAAAAAATTAGTTCTGCTCTTGCGTACTAGTACTTTTCGGAAAAGTCGAACTTTGCCTATACAATTGGAAGATCTAATAATAGATTGTAAACTATTATTTTTATACTCTTAAATTAGGTTATAGGTTACATTTGTCGGATATCATGATATTAAATTAATTCTTGTCTTTTAGGAATAAACTTGTCGGGTGGTCAAAAACAGCGTGTATCTCTCGCTCGCGCAGTGTACTATGACGCGGATAATTACTTCCTCGACGATCCGCTCAGTGCCGTGGACTCGCATGTTGGCAAACATATATTCGATAAGGTAAGAGCAAAGAAAATGTATAAAAAAAAGGTCTTTGGTCAATTTTAATAAGACCTGCGCCCGTACCATGATGTATCAAAGCAGTGTGATGTGCAGTATGGAAAAATGATAGATCATCTAGCGCCATCACTTTTAATAATTAAGGCTAAAATATTATTTTTAACTCTCGATAAATATTGTTACGAAATTATGTATTGAAAATTACACAATATTGATTATTTATTATCTTTATCAAGAAAGATATTTATTAAAATCAAAATGCGGCATGGTCATGAATCATATCATATAATTATAAACTTTGATGAAGAATTGCTTTGGATAAGATAACGTTTAATAACCGAACGTGCTTTAATATACGGAAATGTATCGATAAATAGATAATAGATATGTCACTTTCGACGCACTCATTTCGATAACAAAGTAATTAAGTTCGTGTTACGATAATCAAAATAAACATGATACAGCAATATATTGGCGAGCAATAATTATAACATGAAATAGTTCAAAATGTAGTGCATGTACCTCAATTAAATCTATCAACGTATTATGTGATAACTAGATTTCCACCCGCGGCTTCGCCCGCGTTTTCAAAGAAAAACTCGCATAGTTCCCGTTCCCGTGGGATTTCCGGGTTAAAACCTATCCTATGTGTTAATCCAAGTTACCCTCTATATGTGTGCTAAATTTCATTGTAATTGGTTCAGTAGTATTTGCGTGAAAGAGTAACAAACACGCACACACACATCCTCACAAACTTTCGCATTTATATAGTGTAGGACAAAACATGAAAATGCATTAATGAATTCAATTCATGAATTCATGAATTCTCGGAATATAATAGAAACATAATTATTGTTCTATAACTGAGCATACAATGTAACATAAATTTAATGCAAAGGTAAAATGTGTCATAACATTGGAAATAGGACAATACACTGTAGCAATTTTATCATGTAATAAAACAATTAACTTAGAAATGAAACAACAACGAAACAAGCATTTATGTATAAAATGCAAACATGCAACCATTTTCTAAATGAAGTAAGTAGGTAAATGCTAGAAAGAACCCAATGGGAATACAGTTTAAAATGTATTGTAGCAAGTTTTAAAAGATTCGAATATTAAGACGATGATTCTGTGCTAAGCTACGTTTTTTGTAAGATTTATGTACATACGAAATGATTTCTTAATCCTTCATAAATATGCAATGATAATTTTTCCAAATTTGGACACCCTCTGTAATCATGTGACGTTATGGAAGATGCTATAAAACAACATGCAATACATAGTAATAAAGCTTAAGTATATTATCCACCACACTAAGCATATATCAGAATCAAACATAATTTTTTATTCCTTCACAGGTCATCGGTCCATCTGGTCTACTAAAAGACAAAACTCGCGTATGGGTCACGCACAATGTATCGTACCTGGCTCAAACGGACTTGGTATTAGTACTGCGCGATGGTGAGATATCCGAAGTGGGCACATACCAGCAGTTGCTGGAGAAGAAGGGGGCCTTCGCTGAGTTCCTTTTGCACCACTTGAGCGACGCTGAACGGACTTCGCCTGAAGGTTTGTTGAGATGTAGTTTAAATTGATGTCTTTGTTAGTTGGTAGGGAAAAGATAAAATTTATGTTCTTTTTGAAAATATGTATACTGGAATGTTAGTTTTGCTTTTATGGACTTAAAAAATGTGTATTCTAAATTGAATGAAGGAATTAACCCATACCATTTATTTTGCGAGTTTTTAAGAACGAATAAACTAATAAAAGTTACTTTTTTAGCTCCGTAAAAGTACATAAAATAAATTTGTTTTTGTTACAGAATTGGATGAAATCAAACAAGACTTGGAAAGTAAGTTGGGTTCCGAGTTCCAAAATAAATTGCAGCGAGCCCGTTCGCTCTCCGAAAGCACATCTGAATCGGAATTACCTGCTGCGGGTATGAATTTTTAGTATTATTTTATTTTTTTGAGAAATCTGAATAATATAAATTGCATTTAATGTATTTAAAAACAACAATTTTAAATGAAGCAATTTCAATTTTAATCTATCAGAAGCCAATTAAAGCAGACAATTGGATAATCAATACACAAGTGTAATTAATATTGTAATTTTCGTCTGATGACGTTATATGTTCACCTTCAAACAATTTCACCAAATATGACAAATTTGCTGCAATTTTTAAAAGATTTTTCGTATACATCCTAATTATTGTCTAAATTTATCTATTTCTTATCTAGGAGACAGAAGTGGTAGTGTCAAGAGACGCACTCCAGAAGGCGCTACGCCTAACGATTTGAAGGAAAAGAATAAACTTATCGAAGCAGAAAAGGCGGAAACTGGCAGTGTAAGTATATCATACAGTATAGAGAGGATATTGTCTAGTTTCATACACCATAAAATACCTATTAATCAACTGTCCTTTAGGAAGCAGATTAATAAATTATGCATTTAAAACGCAAAGTATGGTATATGTATTACGTATGTAATACGACGTATGTATGATGTAAACTCATAAGTCATAATGTCAGTGACAAAGTATTACTGTTTTTCTTTTGAATATAATAATGACAAGACGATACAAGAGTATTTAATCACACACATTTTTAAAAGTTAATAAATAAAGATTATTATTCGCAAAAACCTAAATTAGCATTAAAAAAAAAAAAAAACTTCGTGACGAAGCGTCTATATAATACTCGTATTACCCGTTGCAGGTGAAATGGGCGGTATACAAGCACTACCTGACGAGCGTGGGCGTGTTCGCGTCGGTGGTCACGATCGTGATGAACCTCGTGCTGCAGCTGTTCCAGGTCGGCTCCAACTACTGGCTCGCCAAGTGGTCCAATGATGATAATATGGTATGTTTTTCTTTTAATCCTTTTTTTTTTTATATCTTGCTGTAGTAACTCAGGCCCCGGAACCACAGACACAATAGAAAATCTATTGTGTCTGGGACCGATCGAGCCGCTTGGGGCTCAATGGCTTAAACAGTTATTTGACGAGATGTATGAAGGGTTAAATGCTCTTAAAATATCACCGTGAAGTATATATAAATAAATTTATTATATATGAAATATTCTATCCTGATAATATGGGAAAGTTAAATTCGAATACATTATCAATTTTTTTTTTAATTAAACTTATAAGGATAAATTACAATAAGTGACGTATGAAAAAAATTTTTACCAAATCTATTCAAGAAGGATAAGAAGAATACGTGATATTGGTGTAATCCATACTAATACATTATAAATGCGAAAGTAACTCTGTCTGTCTGTCTGTTACTCAATCACGCCTAAACTACTGAACCAATTTGCATGAAATTTGGTATGGAGATATTTTGATACCCGAGAAAGGACATAGGCTAACTTTTATTGCGAAATATGTACCACGGGCGAAGCCGGGGCGGACCTCTAGTAAGTAATATTTTTAAGTTGTTACTCAATGTTATATAAGTTTAACTAAATTGTTTATTACTCATTTTAAAGTTGGTGAACGGAACGGTAAATAAAAGCACACGAGACATGTACCTCGGTGTGTACGGCGGCCTCGGTATCGGACAAGGTAAGTCACTTTGTGATGGGCTAATAATGATGTTGTTTGGTGGAGGGTGAAAGTTTTCAAGTGTTGTGGAAATATTGAAGTTATAGTAATTTTTGTAACATTTTTATGTAAGCTGAAAAGAAAAAATAACAGCTTCGAAATTATATACGATATCTGGTTTTATTAAATTTTTCGGGTAAAACAATAAGGTTCGGGCCTTTTAAAAAAAACGTCTTCAACACTTGGAAACTTTCTATAAGATGTTTAAATGATTTAAATGCTTTTTAATAATAGCACGAAAAAATACATATACTAACGGAAAAGGTACATTGATAATAATTGATATATTATAAAAATAATGAATACATTGTTTACACCTATTTTATATGTAATTTCATCTTTTCTAGTATGTAATTATCTTCATTGAATTGTTTGATAATTTCGCCAACGTGCCAATCATTGCATGGTTAACAATTTTAAAGTCGTTTTATGCATGGGAATAAAATAAGATTGAATTTGATTTTTCTCTATCTTTAATTTGCATGTTATTTTCTTATTTTTTAAATATTCAATAATTTTTTAATAAATAATATTACTATTAGTTTTAAACTGATATTGAAGTTAATAATTATATCGAATCCTTGGAAGAATCTAAAAACTTTGTAAAATTAATTTTCCTAATAAAGTAATTGGAAAGACATTGAGTATACAACTGCGTATGCATTTAAACTGTAATTGTATAATATAACAAAATTCAACTCAATTGTATTCACATTAGCCATAAATTCTACATTGACACTTTACATTATACATACTTCTGTATCAATAACTTAAAATGCAATTCAAAACTTTACTTGTGTCGAAAAACATATATACAACACAAAAAGAACAAATAATCATTTGTCTTTATTAACACACTCGTTTACATTGCACATACAAACACAATCCCGTGATAATATCGTGCATAACACATACGCACACAAACACGTAACCATCCTTAACACCGCGTGCAACGCACGCAGTACGCACACAAACACACCACATACATGCACGCACCCGTCCGCTACACCGTGTGCACGTAACGCATAGTGCACACAGTGTGCGGGCACGGGCAGTGTGAGAGCGCGTGTGGCTGGGCGCAGTGGTGTCGGTGTCGGTGTCGTCGCTGGCGCTGTACCTGGGCACGCTGGTGGCGGCGCGCGCGCTGCACGCGCAGCTGCTGGCCGGCGTGCTGCGCGCGCCCTCCATCGGCTTCTTCGACTGCACGCCCACGGGCCGCCTGCTCAACCGCTTCAGCAAGGACGTGGACGTGCTCGACAACGTGCTGCCCATGACGCTGCGCGGCTGGACCGCCTGCTTCTTCGCGGTACGCGACACACCCCCCACTGACGTGACGGCCCAGCGGTTTATGCATTTTCGGAGTTCTAAATTAAAAAAGGGCGTATGTGCCCGAGCACGTGTCCGAAGTGAAACTTCTATAGCAAGATTCAAAGATACGCACCTAAAGATGTTTCACTTCAAAAAAATCTGAAATAGCAGGATTTACTTATTTAATACGTACCGTTACATCATTATCAAGATAAAAATGCATAAACCGCATATCCGTTGTGAAATTTTTCATTTTATAATCTGTTAGAAATTAATGCCGCATGTTCTTATTTTTCGTTTTTTTTTCTACACATAAATGGCACAAAGTTTTAATTCGTTGAACTATTTTGAGGCTTCTTAGTTCAATCATATGAGGGGTTAAATTTCTAGGCAGTTTAATATTTTTTCATCTTGTACGGAATGTCAATTTCAGCCGGGACTACCATTCTTGGGATCAGTTTATAAAAAAAACTTAGTATTTTCTCCTAATAGGTAGATTGTAGTAACTAACACTGACATTTCATATCTTTGTACCTTTTGCAACTGTTTTAAACTATGCGATTTTTGCTTCTAGATGCTAATAATATATGTAGAGCATGCGTTTTTAAAAATACACGAATCAATAGAATTCCATTAGATTTGCACAATAGTGGCCTTAGAATCATGTAGTGCTGCAATCGTTCCTCATGTTTTGGTTTATTCTGTAAATAAAATAGATAGGTCGTAAAAAATGTATTCATTAGAAGGTGTTAACGTTCTTAAATAGCGGATTAAATAAACGTGGACGTTTTTGCAGCTATATCGTCTATTTTCGCGGATTTAATGCCATATTTGGCGTGTTGGCGGGCGGCAAAGGTCTTGCACGAGCTTTTGTTAAGGAATATATTAAAGGCCCCTTTGCAAACCTTCGAAGTAACGCCTCTCGGTCGGATTCTGTCTAGATTCTCTAAAGACGTAGATGTCGTGGACACCTCGCTACCCTCGCAACTCTCCGACGTGATGTATTGCACATTTGAGGTAAAGTTGGATCATTGCTTATGGTTTTACTCGTTTGAAAGGTAGTTTCAATTGGCACATCCAAGACGTTAATATAGTAGATATTAAATATTAATACGCCTTTGAATCACTTTATAAGTGGTCAAACAATGTTTCCCATTTCTTAATAAAATTGCTTAAAATGTCCTGTAAAAAGTACGGTCTTTGATTTGCCAAGTGATAACCGGTATGTCGGTTGTTTTTTTTTGGGTTTGATTTCGTTTTGCGCTGTGTTTGAGTTTTACTCATTTTATACATTTTGTGGAATCGTTCTTTGTCATAGGTTTTCGAATACCACATTTGAGGGACATTTTCATACTTTTTTTGGTTACAAGGATATCGAAAGTTTTATTTATGTTATATTGTTCGCCCTCGCACACTTCGCATCCGCAATGATTTATTTGTATGTTTATTTGTGCTTACGAAAATTATCTGTTCCATTATCACTATTCCTAACTAGGGAATTTGTCGATATAAACTGATCCCAAACCACGAATTAGGAATGAAGTTACTAGGGGATGTTTTTTTTATGTGTGGTCATATTTATATCATTTCATAAATCATATTATCATGGTTTATATACCCCAGTTAACCTTTTGACCGCCAGAGCAAAAACGCATCGCCGTGCCCTCCACGCCAAGCCACAAATTCAATGAGATAACCTTGAAAATAGTAGGGAGTCCAAAATGTTATCGATAAACACAAGGACAACATAATAATTCACGTCTGAATATTTGAATGAACAGCTTATAACACAAAAATAATATTTATTTAACCTCATCTCCTACTGTAAAAACTTAAGACCACATTTATAGCAACTATCAACAAAAAAAATCAACCTTTTGAGATACAAAAATACATATAAAATTGCAGCAAGTTACAGCACTATTCTCTATCAGTTACGCCCCATTGGCATGTATACATGCCAATGGCGCGGGCAACCATCCTTTTTTTTATAATCTCTCGCTTCTGATTAGGGATGTGTAGCTGTATATTATTATAACTTATCGAGTTTATTTATTAAGTTTATATGAACTATAGGTATTATTGTGGAGTGTTTATTTGTAAATATCAAAACAACTATTACCTTTAAATAAAGGGAATTGCATTAAAACTACATATTTATTTTCCAATCATTTAGTTGAATACTTGAGTTATTACAAATACTAATTATAATATGTAGGTACCTATTTAGGTCAATTACCATATTTTGATATGACATAGCGACAATTTGTATCATAAGAATATTCTAATAAAGGCACTGATTAGACTTATTAGGTAATAAATTTTGAAAACTGCTAAATAGGTAAGTACCTACAGATTTTTAGAGATATTTATACATTTTGGACCTAAGCGAATTTTTATCATTACATGGACAATAAATATTATGCTAGAACGCATACATTGTGTTTGTGACGATAAAATAAAAAATCAACAATTGTATATAATCATTATGTTCATTAACAGCCTTGTATTTACCTACCTATCTATATAATTATTATGCTCATTAATAGCCTTGTACTTATTTGATTATAATATTGGTAGATACCTACTCGATAAAATATTTTTACAACTTTCCGCACTTAACAACACGGCACGCGGTTACGACGTCACCAGTCCGACATCTATTCATGTCAATGGCGCAGAAGGGATTGCATATCGATACTGTGCTAGGGATGCGCATGATTGGCGAAAAGGAAAATATTCAAATCAACAATATCCACAATATAGACAATATGGTATTATACCAAAGAATGTAGTATTTACCTTTTTTCTCAGTGACTAAGCTTATATATTTTTTTTGTAGTTATTACAAAAATTAAGCGAATTAGAGTAATTTCGCTGAAATTTTAATGAAGTTACTTGAATATTACACTACATCACTAGTAGGCACGTATACATGTCATTGGCGCGAGAGAACATGCTTTTTTAGCCATTAATTAAGTAATTTTTTGTCATCAAATATTTGAATAACTACTTGGCAATTTTGTTTACTGTGTACAATTATTTAATAACTGGGGATTCAGTTCATAAACTGTATAAATAAAACACGTAAAAGTAAAGGTTTAATATGTTTATTTTGTATTTATCTATGATCTGTTTCTTGGCATGTATAGGTGTCGTTGGCGCACAGGGCACGATTGCGCATGACATCTATAGATGTCATTGGCGTTCAAAAGGTTAAATACCAATATCAAATTACATATATAGATATTAATTGTTACTTACTTATTTATTTCAATATAACATATTTATTTTATATCACAGAGGTGCCATAAGTCATAAATACAATTTTGTGATTTACGATGTTAAATGTGCTTTATAGGTTGGAAAAGTATATTAAATGTTTGCATAATTGCTAACATAAAACTTATATTATGTATTAAAATTCAATTATTTATTTTCTTTATTGATACAATATGTAGAAAAATCTGCATCAGAACCACAACACAAAAAAGCTATATGTAATACAGGGTGACTCAAAATAAAGTTTATATTTTGTGGATGAATAATAAAAAAGTAAGCTATAAGGAACGGAGTGGATTTTTTCTACATATTGTATGGGTTTAGTTTTTCCTTGGACAATAGTTTTTACAACAATTAAATTTATACAGGTTTTAGGAACACTGTTCGTAATCAGTTACTCGACACCGATATTCATGGCGATAATCTTGCCCATCGGAGTTGTATACTACATCATACAAAGATTCTACGTGGCCTCGTCGCGACAACTTAAGAGGCTGGAGTCAGTGTCCCGGTCGCCTATTTACTCTCACTTTGGTGAGAGCATCACGGGCGCTTCTACTATTCGAGCTTATGGCGTAACTGAGAGGTAAATGTTTTCTTATTTATTCATAAAACATTAAATTACCAGATTCCTTATCATATTAAATCACACAGCAGTAATCCTAAGTAAGTCTTTCATAAAACAGTTTTTATCTTACTTTTTTTTTAATTTGAATTTATTCAGTTTGTCTAGATTTCATTCTGCATTATTTAAGTATAACATATTTAAAAAATACATACACGAATTCTGACCCTGTGATGAACGGTAACTTCTTCACCACAAATTACTCCTTTCTCAAGTGTTTCCAACCCGTTATAACATGACAATGTAGAATTAGTAAAATTATATAGATACTAGCTGCTCCGCGCGGTTTCACCCCCGTTGCTCCACCCCTGTTGTTCGTAGCGTGATGATATATAGCCTATAACCTTCCTCGATAAATGGGCTATCCAACACCGAAAGAATTTTTCAAATCGGACCAGTAGTTCCCGAGATTAGCGCGTTCAAACAAACAATCAAACAAACTCTTCTTATAATATTAATTATTAAGTATAGATTCACTATAAGATAAAAGTTATACTAATATAAGTGAATATCCTAAAAACAGGTTTGTAGAGGAATCAGAGCGCGGCGTGGACTACAACCAGCTGTGCTACTACCCCAGCTGCATCGCCAACAGGTGGCTCGCTATACGGCTCGAGATGATCGGCAACCTCATTATATTCTTCTCGGCGCTGTTTGCGGTGCTTGGTAGGGAGACTGTAGACCCGGGCTTGGTTGGACTGTCTGTCAGTTATGCGTTGCAGGTCAGTTGCTTTTTAATTATCCAAAATATTATTTTATATTTTAATATAAATTTAAATTCATTATTCAAGTCTTTAAGACTCATCTCTGTAGAATTATGTTGTGTTTTTACTGCAGTTTATTGAATTTTTGTATCTATAGGTTATATGATAGTTAATTGTGCAAAGTAAACCTTAATTGTAAGGAGTAATGTTTGTGTTATTTCAAATTGCAGATCACACAAACCCTGAATTGGCTCGTAAGGATGACTTCGGACGTTGAAACTAACATTGTAGCTGTTGAGAGAATAAAGGAATATGCTGAGACCAAGCAGGTTATATCATATATTGAAAATATTGTTAATTTTGTGACCGATATTTTAGTATAACGTGTAATTAAAAACATTTGTAAATGTTAAAATATTGATATGGCTGATCTCTGAACTTTTGGACATGTTTTCATTAGCTTAACTATAAAATGACAAATAGTGTATCGATAAACAGCAATGAATTGCCTTTGACACGCGGCTTAAATTAAACTGATAATTCCGTTCTTACGTACATATTAGCACCTCCCAAAATTGTATTCGTTGTGCTTGATTGGAACGCGCAACTATGTTCTTCTTGGAGCGTGAAATCGATACCCGGCTTTAGACCCTGAAACACAGTTTCCTATGATCTGTTAAAGTTAACTATTACAAAAATGTATAAATAATGTTTACACATATGATAATGACAGATAACTTGAACATTTTCGTCCAAGGTAATGTAATGGTTACATTACATAATATAATGAAATATGGAATTTGTAAGGGAAGGCACTGCCTTCTGAGATACAGGTAATTACCTAGTTCAGAAGGCAGAGCAATATTGTAATGTTATACATATTTGAAGTTGCTAATAAATTTTATTTTATTACTAGCTTCCGCCCGCGACTCCGTCCGCGCGGTAAAATTAAGAAAAATTAAGATTTTTTTTTTCTACGTATTTTTCCGGGATAAAAAGTATCCTATTTTATGCCCAGGATAATAAGGTATAATTATACCAAGTTTTATCGAAATCGAACCGTTAGTTTTCACGTGATGCCTTCACATACAGACAGACAGACAGACAGACAGACAAAAATTTTTTTAATCACATATTTGGGTTTGGTATCGATCCAGTAACACCCCCTGCTAGTTATTTTTTCAATATTTTCAATGTACAGAATTGACCCTTCTACAGATTTATTATATGTATAGATAAGCAAGCTTAATAAATAATTGAATGTGTACGTGCGCAGGAGGCGGCGTGGTCGGTGGGCGGCGGGCCGGGCGCCACGTGGCCGGAGACGGGCGCGCTGCAGCTGGAGCGGCTGACGCTGTGCTACCGCGCGGGCGAGCCCGTGCTGCGCGACCTCACGTGCGCCGTGGCGCCGCGCGAGAAGCTCGGCATCGTCGGCCGCACCGGCGCCGGCAAGTCCACGCTCACGCTCGGCCTCTTCCGGTGAGGACACCTAAATTTTAGATTAATGGCGTGCCATACCGGACCGTAAGAAATCGGAATGCTGGACAGTTAAATTCCTTGTAGTGCACAAGCGCCCTTACCTATGTGAGGCCGGATTTTCTAATATGGTGAACATTAAAACTAAATATCGCAATAAATTGGACATAATATCAAACTCACTGCGATTAAAAGTGACTCGAGTTGAAGTTGATGTTAAAAGTGTCATGACGAAAAATAGAAAACAATTTCATTTTTCCCATTGAAATAATTTTTAGTGTAGTTATTTAATTAACTAATAAAAAAATGTACTTAAACTTTGTTTGTTATTTGAAAAGTCGTTTATTTAGGTATATTGTTAACGGTTAAATTTCTTAGAGGTGGGTCCCGAGTTTGGGAACATGTATTAGATGAGTCGTAGCCCATACAACTTTGGGAACCACTGGTCTATACACGTATATGCGAGCGCTTGGCCTCCTCCCTCTATACTCTATACACGCAAGCGCTCGGCCCCCTTATTACTTTTACTTTTAGTTATTTAAAAAATGTAACTGCATACCAACATTCCATTCGTTTTATTGGTTATTGTTTACCTTGGTTGGTTTACCCGGAAGAAATGGCTTGGTGCAATTTATGCGTATTTCTTTTTTTTTTTTTATCTGGTGTGTACAATATAGTTGTCATTCATTCCTTGTTAATGTAATTCGTATGAAACAGTTTTACATATCGCACCTTCGGTAGAACAAGGGCACAATTACAGTTTTTGCAATTTTACAGGAGAGCCATTTTAAGATATTTGTAGTACTTAATGTGGTCTAGCTATGATAATAATTTTTTTATGGTTGTTCTGCTTTGTATGACATAAACTATATACTATATTCTATTAGGTGTATCGTTTACAAATATTAAAAACTGCTAGTTTTTTTTTAATAATATTTTTTTCTTAAGTAGGTGTACATTTGTGCCCTTGTTCCACCAACAAGAAAATTAATTTGTAAATATGGCCATATCTAAAGCTTTAAGTTAATAATTTTGGAATGATAATAACGTGTTTTTTTGTATAAATGTTTTATTTTCTTAAACACTTTAGAAAGCCGCAGTACTTTATCACAAAAATAGAGATCAAAACTTACTAATCAGCCATTACACATCTTCAACAATCTGAAACTATTATGTTTCCTAGCAAAATTCTTTGGAATCGCTTTAAAAATTGGAATAATATTATATTAAGATAACAGAACAAGAAAGAATCATAATTCAATTCCTTGACATTAAATAATTCCTCCTTTTTCGTGGCATTTTTTATAAGGCTTATGTATTCTGCCGGAGTGCATATTGATATTGGGCCAGCTTTTTTTGCACGTTTTACATTCCAGAATGGACGGCATCGGCTTATGCTGGGTCCCCTAATTTATGTATGATCGATTTTATAGGCAATGTGTTCACAGCAAAATAATACATTCCAAAAACAAATTTGAAAAAGAAAAATAATTATTTACGAATAAATATCTTACTAATATTATTATTTATTATGTAAACTCGAAAGTTTTTGAGGATAGATTTGTGGGTGTTTGTTGTATTTTGATTGGCAGTCCTATCGTTTAAATTTCTAAAAAACTAACTTGTTTTTTTGCTCTCTACAGCAATTATCGGAATAAAATGTTACTTTTAAGACCATGGAGTATAACAAATCTTGGACAGACAAGGGCACAATTGTCTGAACGACTTTGTCCTCCCAATTTTTAAATCGTAAACTAGGCATAAGTGTGACAGATATGGCCTTGTCGTTCCAGAAATCAAAAACATTATAGGGCATATTTACATAAACGACGTTAGCGCTCCAAGTGACAGCTAGCTCAGTCCCCGCCGATGGCACAACTAACCAATGAGACTTTGTCTCGCCAAGAGAGAAACAAAATAGCGCCAAAATGACAACGCCACTATTTCAATCTGGCTGTTTTTTGTAGGAATTAAACGAATGTCTTTGTCCCTCCAGTTGAAAGGGCCTTTTTAAAGCATTTCTGCATATTTAAGTCATTTTGGCAATTTTTGACAATTATGCCCTTGTTCTACCGAAGGTGCGATATTTGAATTGTATATTTATTATTTTCCAATTAAAATTCACAATTTACTTCGTGCACTGATTTTTTCTTGTCCATATTTTAACATAATACATAATCATCTAAAGTGCATAGTGGAGCTATCTAGTGACAAGATTATGATTGAATAATATCGACTACAAAATATAACATGATAAACTTTTCTACAGCATAGTGGAGCCATCTAGCGGCAAGATCATGATCGACGGTATCGACATATCGACAATAGGGCTGCACCAGCTGCGTTCGCGCATCACTATCATCCCGCAGGACCCCGTGCTGTTCTCGGGCACGCTGCGTATGAACCTGGATCCGTTTGGTGCCTTCTCTGATGAGGATATATGGAGGTCGTTGGAGCATGCGCATTTGAAGGCGTTTGTACAAGGTATGTTGGATTATGTTGTGTGTGTAAAGTTGTACTTCTATGTCAAGATTGTTCTACTGAATGAATTAATTTTCAGTTAATGATTATTGAATTGAAGTAAAGCTTAATGGGTTGTTATGATTTATGGTTTGTTGTATTATTTAAGTATTTCAATTCAAATTTAAATCGAAACATAATATATTTACTCAAGTAGACTTCGTTTAAAAGCGCTTTCAATACGTAAAAATACAGATAAATAATAATTTACCACTTACTGTTAGTATTATATAAAAAAAAGATGTGTGGCACTCGGGGACTGCCGCGGGATTTTTGGATTCGGTCCCCGCGCTCAAGGCCCGCGATAGAAGCTATGCAATAGCTTAAAAGTTAAAAAAAAAAAACCGAAAACATTCAAAAATAAAACCATTCTATGATCGGCAGGTCTCCCGTCGGGGCTGCTGCACGAGGTGTCGGAGGGCGGCGAGAACCTGTCGGTGGGGCAGCGCCAGCTCGTGTGCCTGGCGCGCGCGCTGCTGCGCAAGACGCCGCTGCTCGTGCTCGACGAGGCCACCGCCGCCGTCGACCTGGAGACCGACGAGCTCATACAGGTACACGTGGACACATGCACACGAGACTCATGCGCTCATACAGGTACACGTGGACACATGCACACGAGACTCATGAGCTCATACAGGTACACGTGGACACATGCACACGAGACTCATGAGCTCATACAGGTACACGTGGACACATGCACACGAGACTCATGAGCTCATACAGGTACACGTGGACACATGCACACGAGACTCATGAGCTCATACAGGTACACGTGGACACATGCACACGAGACTCATGAGCTCATACAGGTACACGTGGACACATGCACACGAGACTCATGAGCTCATACAGGTACACGTGGACACATGCACACGAGACTCATGAGCTCATACAGGTACACGTGGACACATGCAAACGAGACTCATGAGCTCATACAGGTACACGTGGACACATGCACACGAGACTCATGAGCTCATACAGGTACACGTGGACACCAGCACATGAGACTCATGAGCTCATACAGGTACACGTGGACACATGCACACGAGACTCATGAGCTCATACAGGTACACGTGGACACCAGCACACGAGACTCATGAGCTCATACAGGTACACGTGGACACATGCACACGAGACTCATGCGCTCATACAGGGACACGTGGACACATGCACACGAGACTCATGAGCTCATACAGGTACACGTGGACATATGCACACGAGACTCATGAACTCATACAGATATACATATACATAGTTACATACAGATATATGCAAACGAGACTGACGAGCTCGTACAGGTGTCCGTGCCACAGATACACGCACGGACAGTATACAGTGACTCGAGCACACACGTACATTGGCTCACACACGCGTCACATATGCAATGGATCGTATGCACACGTGCAGCGGTTCGCGCACACATAGGCGGCGATTCACACGCGTACACATGCCACGGCCAACACGCTTGTACACTTGTAGTAGCTCACACGCACATTGTACAATATAATAATCGTCTCTCCCTGCATAGCACGCGTTTCATGACACTAGTATAGAATTTGTCAGTGCCATATTTTAACGTAAATATATTTTAGTTTTTCACAAACGTAAATTTACTCAATGAGTAAATTGTGAGATTATAAAACTCAACTAACAGTTAAAATAACGAGACTCATGAGCTCATACAGGTACACGTGGACACATGCACACGAGACTCATGAGCTCATACAGGTACACGTGGACACATGCACACGAGACTCATGAGCTCATACAGGTACACGTGGACACATGCACACGAGACTCATGAGCTCATACAGGGACACGTGGACACATGCACACGAGACTCATGAGCTCATACAGGGACACGTGGACACATGCACACGAGACTCATGAGCTCATACAGGTACACGTGGACACCAGCACACGAGACTCATGAGCTCATACAGGGACACGTGGACACATGCACACGAGACTCATGAGCTCATACAGGGACACGTGGACACATGCACACGAGACTCATGAGCTCATACAGGGACACGTGGACATATGCACACGAGACTCATGAGCTCATACAGGTACACGTGGACACATGCACACGAGACTCATGAGCTCATACAGGTACACGTGGACACATGCACACGAGACTCGTGAGCTCATACAGGTACACGTGGACACCAGCACACGAGACTCATGAGCTCATACAGGTACACGTGGACACATGCACACGAGACTCATGAGCTCATACAGGTACACGTGGACACATGCACACGAGACTCATGAGCTCATACAGGTACACGTGGACACATGCACACGAGACTCATGAGCTCATACAGGTACACGTGGACACATGCACACGAGACTCATGAGCTCATACAGGTACACGTGGACACATGCACACGAGACTCATGAGCTCATACAGGTACACGTGGACACATGCACACGAGACACATGAGCTCATACAGGTACACGTGGACACATGCACACGAGACTCATGAGCTCATACAGGTACACGTGGACACATGCACACGAGACTCATGAGCTCATACAGGTACACGTGGACACCAGCACACGAGACTCATGAGCTCATACAGGTACACGTGGACACCAGCACACGAGACTCATGAGCTCATACAGGTACACGTGGACACATGCACACGAGACTCATGCGCTCATACAGGGACACGTGGACACATGCACACGAGACTCATGAGCTCATACAGGTACACGTGGACATATGCACACGAGACTCATGAACTCATACAGATATACATATACATAGTTACATACAGATATATGCAAACGAGACTGACGAGCTCGTACAGGTGTCCGTGCCACAGATAAACGCACGGACAGTATACAGTGACTCGAGCACACACGTACATTGGCTCACACACGCGTCACATATGCAATGGATCGTATGCACACGTGCAGCGGTTCGCGCACACATAGGCGGCGATTCACACGCGTACACATGCCACGGCCAACACGCTTGTACACTTGTAGTAGCTCACACGCACATTGTACAATATAATAATCGTCTCTCCCTGCATAGCACGCGTTTCATGACACTAGTATAGAATTTGTCAGTGCCATATTTTAACGTAAATATATTTTAGTTTTTCACAAACGTAAATTTACTCAATGAGTAAATTGTGAGATTATAAAACTCAACTAACAGTTAAAATAACGAGACTCATGAGCTCATACAGGTACACGTGGACACATGCACACGAGACTCATGAGCTCATACAGGTACACGTGGACACATGCACACGAGACTCATGAGCTCATACAGGTACACGTGGACACATGCACACGAGACTCATGAGCCCATACAGGTACACGTGGACACCAGCACACGAGACTCATGAGCTCATACAGGTACACGTGGACACATGCACACGAGACTCATGAGCTCATACAGGTACACGTGGACACATGCACACGAGACTCATGAGCTCATACAGGTACACGTGGACACATGCACACGAGACTCATGAGCTCATACAGGTACACGTGGACACATGCACACGAGACTCATGAGCTCATACAGGTACACGTGGACACATGCACACGAGACTCATGAGCTCATACAGGTACACGTGGACACATGCACACGAGACTCATGAGCTCATACAGGTACACGTGGACACATGCACACGAGACTCATGAGCTCATACAGGTACACGTGGACACATGCACACGAGACTCATGAGCTCATACAGGTACACGTGGACACATGCACACGAGACTCATGAGCTCATACAGGTACACGTGGACACATGCACACGAGACTTATGAGTTCATACAGGTACACGTGGACACATGCACACGAGACTCATGAGCTCATACAGGTACACGTGGACACCAGCACACGAGACTCATGAGCTCATACAGGTACACGTGGACACCAGCACACGAGACTCATGAGCTCATACAGGTACACGTGGACACATGCACACGAGACTCATGCGCTCATACAGGGACACGTGGACACATGCACACGAGACTCATGAGCTCATACAGGTACACGTGGACATATGCACACGAGACTCATGAGCTCATACAGATATACATATACATAGTTACATACAGATATATGCAAACGAGACTGACGAGCTCGTACAGGTGTCCGTGCCACAGATACACGCACGGACAGTACACAGTGACTCGAGCACACACGTTCATTGGCTCACACACGCGTCACATATGCAATGGATCGTATGCACACGTGCAGCGGTTCGCGCACACATAGGCGGCGATTCACACGCGTACACATGCCTCGGCCAACACGCTTGTACACTTGTAGTAGCTCACACGCACATTATACAATATAATAATCGTCTCTCCCTGCATAGCACGCGTTTCATGACACTAGTATAGAATTTGTCAGTGCCATATTTTAACGTAAATATATTTTTAACCGACTTCAAAAAAAAGGAGGAGGTTATCAATTCGGCCGGTATATTTTTTTTTTTTTTTTTATGTATGTACACCGATTTCTCCGAGGTTTCTGAACCGATTTACGTGATTCTTTTTTTGTTCGATGCGGGATGGTGTCGAATTGGTCCCATAAAAATTTTATTCGGATAGGCCCAGTAGTTTTTATTTTATGAGCATTTTTGTCTGTAGGTATTTGTAAATTTTGCAAGTGCAACTTTGAAGTCGGTTGTTTTTAACGCAGTTATCACTTGTAGTTTTTCACAAACGTAAATTTACTCAATGAGTAAATTGTGAGATTATAAAACTCAACTAACAGTTAAAATAACGAGACTCATGAGCTCATACAAGTACACGTGGACACATGCACACGAGACTCATGAGCTCATACAGGTACACGTGGACACATGCACACGAGACTCATGAGCTCATACAGGTACACGTGGACACATGCACACGAGACTCATGAGCCCATACAGGTACACGTGGACACCAGCACACGAGACTCATGAGCTCATACAGGTACACGTGGACACCAGCACACGAGACTCATGAGCTCATACAGGTACACGTGGACACATGCACACGAGACTCATGAGCTCATACAGGTACACGTGGACACGTGCACACGAGACTCATGAGCTCATACAGGGACACGTGGACACATGCACACGAGACTCATGAGCTCATACAGGTACACGTGGACATATGCACACGAGACTCATGAGCTCATACAGATATACATATACATAGTTACATACAGATATATGCAAACGAGACTGACGAGCTCGTACAGGTGTCCGTGCCACAGATACACGCACGGACAGTACACAGTGACTCGAGCACACACGTACATTGGCTCACACACGCGTCACATATGCAATGGATCGTATGCACACGTGCAGCGGTTCGCGCACACATAGGCGGCGATTCACACGCGTACACATGCAGTGGATCGCACGCACACATGCCACGGCCAACACGCTTGTACACTTGTAGTAGCTCACACGCACATTATACAATATAATAATCGTCTCTCCCTGCATAGCACGCGTTTCATGACACTAGTATAGAATTTGTCAGTGCCATATTTTAACGTAAATATATTTTAGTTTTTCACAAACGTAAATTTACTCAATGAGTAAATTGTGAGATTATAAAACTCAACTAACAGTTAAAATAACATTTAATTCGCCTTACAGAAAACAATCCGATCCGAATTCGCATCGTGTACGGTGTTAACAATCGCCCACCGTTTGAACACAATCATGGACTCGACCCGCGTGATGGTGCTCGACAAAGGCCATCTCGTGGAATACGCGCCCCCAGAACAACTGCTACAAGACAAAAACTCCATATTCTACAGCATGGCCAAGGACGCTGGCCTCGTCAATTAATTACACTTCCAATTTAATAAATAATATATAGAACGTTCATTTTATACGACGGCAATAATTTGTACAAAGGTGGTAATCTCGCCTGGAGTGTAACGGTCACATTGACTCAGTGCGGTAGTAAGTTTCGCTCGTTATACACGAGTGCAGTGTTCACATTTATAGTTGTTACGCTTGTAAGTGATTACTTAATTTATTTTGGGGAGTTATTTACAGTATCCATTAGATAAATAGTGTACTCTATTAGTTATTTTTTAACTATTTTCTTTTTTTTTATATTTCAATGCTTAGTTTATAACGAATCTGGGTAAGTATGATATGTAATTTTATATTTTAATTAATTACTAGTGTATCTGTTCACAATGTATACTTAGAGATATCGAATTGATATCCACGTTTCACTACTTAACTAAATCACACGTGTACTTAAAATTATTTTAAATAATGTATTATACAAAAGCGGTAATTACATATCAAACTTATTCGTTTATTTTTCAATAACGTAATGGTAAATAAATGTTATGAATAACGCAACTAAAGCAATAACTCGTACTTTAGCAAGACTGAATTAAATATTTATTTAATCACAGTCATACAAATATTAAATATTATATAAAAACATGTTCATACAGTTATTTTATTTTAGTAGTGTGAATAGTTACACCGATATATTATCTCCTACAGTTTATTTTATTTTTCTATTACATTATATTATATGCGTTGAAATGTATAATTTGATTGGCAGCGACTCGTAGTTACCAATAAGCCGCCCTTTACTTAATTTTTTATTAATGCGTATTATGTATAAATGTTTATTTATAATGTTGCGTTATCACGTTTTATTCTTATTTGTGTACAAACATGCAGATTATTGTAAACCTAGTTTTAGTTAAGGGTCAGTATCCGCTAACGGAGTAGAGACGCGTTACAATGGAAACATTAAGATTTCGTATATTATACGAGACCATGAACGAAATCTTAATAATTTTCATCTCTCTTCGATTTAGAGAATACGTATTATTTAGTTATAGTTTTACTAATATTTGTAGCAGCTACCAACTGCCTCTATGTCGTCTTAGATTCCTTGTCTCGAATATAATTCATAAATAATTTTAACTTGTCACAAAATATATTACAAGTACCTAAAGTTAAGTTTTATTCTCGATTCGTATTTTATCACAAAAATGTATAATGAATCTAAGACGATCCTCCGTGTATATAATAAGTAGTGTTATTTTTTTTACAAATGTCATTGCATTTTAATTACAGTACGATTCAAACTTAATGGCGGCTCGGAACATCGTACGATCCGATGCGCAGAAAACAATTTTAGGTATTAAGGGGAAGTTAAGGGACCTGTGCGCACCCGCACTCGCACCTGCCCCCCTAGACAAGTGGCTTTCTATTAGCGTAACGTTTGATAGAATAGATTATGAATGTATGAGATTGACATGAGCTGTAGATAAATGTATCGACAGCTTACGTCAATCTCAGTATACATTCATAATCTATTCTATCAAACGTTACGCTAAACGAAAGCCACTTGTCTAACCCCTCTGCACCTAACTTCCGAACCGCCATTAAGTTTGAATCGAACTATACTATAGACTATATTAAGATTACTAACTGGTGCAATTTCAATATTTGCTTTTTAATGTTAAAAGTATACAGTGGGATTGGTAATTAAAGTGAGGCAATCAACTGAGATACTTACCTCTGAGCTAACTTAAGCCTAATCACACCTTGACAACATAATATAATATTAATTTACGAAAAATAAGTACTTACCCAATGTACCTTGAATACACTTTTAACCAATCACACTGTAGAAGTTGGTTTTGTTTATCATCAAATTCTCAGGTTACTAGTTTCATAAAATATAATACGGTGCCTGCAGATCAATGTATCCAAACATCTAGTAATTTAAGAATATACTCAAAGTAAAGCATATACGAAGAAAAATATACCCTTTATATGTATAATACTTCTTTAGTTCTGTATCAAGATACTATTTACTTAGTCTACCTCCTTCAAAAGTGTTTTAATAAGGGAGTAATATATGGTTAGCAAATAACTTTTTATTTTTAAAGTATCAGTTGAAAAGTGTACTCTATAATTATAATGATAAAAAGTAGAACAAAAGTCTCATATATCGCCAACGACTAAATTACATTTTTGAACTTAAAACCTTTTCAACTGATTCCATACACAATATTTCTCGTTATCTGTACACTCCATGGATAATAGCAAAAAAATTTTCCTTTAAAATGTATTCTACGTAGAAGCACGTTTATCCTTTAACATCTCCTCATCTCAATAATGCAGATATTTAAACATTCCGATAAATTTTGGATTATGTGCAAACTACCTATTAACATAACTAGTTATTTTAATAGTTCTAATATCCCTTTGCAAATATTGATGTTATATATAATATTATATAAATTTCGAATTTAATACTTACGTTGTTTTGTTCGAAGGACATTTAACGGCGACATCACAGTTTTCATACACAATTTTCTTTTATAGAAAATTAACTTTGATAGATATTCTTTATGAATCGTAATTTTACATTACAAAATCATAGAATTTATTATTTAATGCATCAATTTTAATTTGTTCCCTTGAACGAAACAAATCCCAGTGGAATCGTCATAATTCGCATTTAAGTTCGGTCTAAAACTTCTATGAAATAAATTTAAGTACCTACTTATCGATATTTATAAGTGTTCTTACTAAAACTTTAAAGTTTCCAATTCAACCGAAGCAATATTTTTTACCTAGCGTACATAGTTTTAATTGATCGAAATTTACATACCTAACATAATATTATACGCGAATATTTTTCAAAATTGCACATTTACACTTGGATTTTAAATTAAAAGATGAGGTGTGTGTTATTGCTATTATAATATGCTTAATTTTATATAACCTTTATATCTTTGAACCTCGCTTCTCATTCAATCTTCCTAGTTCCTGACAAATGAGAGATTAGTGTCCGAATCACAAAAATGTTTCAACTTCAATTTTTTTTTCCTTGTCACAAATACATAATGAATGTTATTTCTATTATAATTTGTTATCCTTAACTTTATAATTGTTAAAATATTTTAGCAACTCATGTTCAAAGAATATCTGAATGCAGCCTTAAATAATTGCAAATAACAACAGAGTACGCAACAAAGTGCCTAAAGAAATCACCTTAGTAGTCCTTAGATGTAATTAATGTGTTTATTAAGTTGTTAATGACCTGAGGTAAAGATTAATGCATAGGAAAGTATTGTAATAATGTCACAAAAATAATATCAGTGCCTATAATTGTTTAATATTTTATAGATTTTTAAATACTCTTGCCAAGGAAAAGGTGTCAGTGCTTAATAATTACATTTGCTTGCGCTTTTTTTGGTCTGATTTACATATATAATATTACTCGTGGTACCACGAAATTGCAAATATTCACTTGACGTCATTGTGTGAGATTTTCTTTTGCACGCCTCATAAGCGAAGCGTTGAGGTGGGTACTACTGTCACTTCGCGCAAAACATCTGATTTTTCAAACTTAAAATGTCTTTATGTATCATACATTGCACTTGTAAGATAATACATACACACACATATTAAGAAAAAACACTATTTTTAACATTCATGATATTTTTGATGTCATTTTTGTTATTTAAACTAGTTAAAAAACAGTTTAAAAAAGTTCTGTCTTGGACGTCCGTGTGTCTGTATGTGCGGAGGATTTTCTTGTTAACACGATAGCGACCGAAATACTTTACTAATCGAGTCTTTTTTTTTCTCTTACGCTTGAGTATGCTCAGGAATAGAACCCTTTCATTTTTCAGGGTCTGATTCGATGTGGTTTAATTGTTATTAAATAAACAAAAAAAAATATCGACTGTTCTCCATAATTTTAGTATATACACCATATACATAAATATCTACATACTTATATTATATACACCTTTATAAATAATCAATTTTATTGTAAAGGATGAGATTATGAGGCGTGCACTTTTGGATTTTTTTATTTATGTTTAGATATAAATTGTATTTTTGTTTTCTTACTTTGCAATTGACTATGTGTCAAAGCGACATTATGTTGTTTATAACCGATTTTAAAATGTTTCTTCAGACTTTCGGTGTTTGTGTATAGATTGGTACTTACAGGAGTGTTAAAAGTGCACATTTATTATTATTTCTTCACTTAATAACTGCAATAAACTTTTTATATCATGTCGTGTAAAAAAAGTTTTTCTAAGTGTAATGTAATGATATATTAATTACTTATCTATTAGTTTTGTTATGAATGAATAATTTTTGTGAAATACAGGAATAAAGCAGATAATATTTGTATTAATACCGTCTTTTATTTTCAAGTATAAAATACCCTAATCCTTCTAAAGTTTTTTTATACCTGTATTATGTTTATGTGATTTGTTTTTTGCTCAGTGATAACAGCAGAATAACCGAATTATGGAGTCATTAATGAATAAACAGGTAATGATACTGTATATTAAATAAAAACTAAAAAAAAATCCTGCACGTAATGGTCTTCATGTAAGTAAAAAATAATAATTTAGAAAATTTTTGTCTGTGCTGTCCCGGCTTTCACGCAAAATCTGCTGAACGAATTTTGATGTATTTCGACTGAAGGCCCGAAGGTATTAAAAATTAAAATCATATTCGACTTAATTTTGTGACCACGCCAAAGGGAAGTCATAAAATGGACATTGAGATAATATTAATATGGAGACGATACCGCCTACATCACTTATGTTCCACTCAACATACGTCATGTGGCGTAACTGCACTCAGTCGCTTGCTCGCTCATTGGCGCGAACGTCACGCTCATTTTTTATTTGTTTTAACCTCCTGGGGCCTGCGGTCATATATATATTACATAAACAATAAAAAAATATTTCAACGCCATCTTTTGCGTATATGCGAGAATAATACCTCAAATCGATGTAGTGGTATGTCATCCGCTATACTAAACGGTTTTTGGTTTTATAAGTGACACTGATTTGAAGTATTCTCATTTGGAAGTTGACGGTGGCTGTGCGACGGCAAACACGTGGTCAGTAATCTTACATTTCTAGTGGAACCATTAGTATATTTCAGTATATCTTTGATATCTAATGATAATAGATGTTATTACTGCAACCGCAATAGTTATTTTGTAAGATAAATCTAAAACTTGTGAAAAATATAAATGTTTTCTTTTATGTCATACTGGTAAGACATTTGGTCTCAATTCTTGCCAAATTGGCATTGGTTACTAGGGCCCCATGTATTACCTATATGACATTCTTTAGTTTATGTTACAGATTTTATTATAATTTTCAAGGATTATAAGATACTGAGATCTACCAACACCTGGATGAGTCAAATATTGACCTATATGATAGACCTATGGAGTTTCTTGCCGGTTCTTCTCCATAGATACTGCTTTCCGAATCGGTGGTAAATGTTAATACTGTTATGACGATTTAAAAGTGCTTTTAGAAGAAGTCTAATTGAATAAATAAATGTTTGAGATGAAGATAATCCCCCAAATGATACCGATGAAGCCGCCCAAATACCAGAAAATGATTCTTCTTCCATTCGTCCACTGAGTATGAGTCATGTCAGACAGAATCGTTACTATGTATGTCGTCTTCAGTTGTTGGCAGACCATCTTGGGGACGCACATGACGAGGAGCAAGCATTAGAGAAGGCTGACCGAGAGGATGGATAAGAAATAAGACCTAGGGGTGGACGTGACAATATAAATACACCGCCGCGCCGGTGCAAAATACTTGAACTGGTCGTTTCTTACCCTTAAAAATACCTATCTTTGAACCAAGGTACAAAAAAAGGACACAGAACAATGGATAGAATAATAAATATTTAGATTCAAGTTTAAAAATATGTCATAACTAAAAACACATGTAGTTTTTCTTCATTTTCATAAACTCATTACACTTGGAACTGGGACCCCTTGTAATATATATATGACATAAAGAAAATCCAAGTTTTCCACGAAAGATTTTTTTTACCATTTTTTTGAATATCTATAATTGCATTAGAACAGATACAGCTAATTTTTATTAAAAAAGAAAGAAAAAAAAATCCTGGGTCTCAGGAGGTTAAAGTGAAACGCATCAAATATGCCTACGTGTGTGTTACGATATTGCACAAATAATACAAAGAATACGGAAAAGTGCAAAGGAATAACTTTTCATCAGTAAGTAACTAGATAATAATTTTTAAAACTTAGTTAGAGCAAAATTTTTGGCGGGCGACATTTTGTCATAGATTAAAAATTTAAGATATGACATTGGGCATGAAATAAGTGTTGTTAGTAATATTTGCTGGCGTATATTTTTATAGTATAAAATAATAATTTTACATATTTAGAAAAGCATAGACTGGTTGTTAATTGAAAAAAGGTGAAAATATCATGAAATATGAAAATCAATTACTCAATCACCATTTTTTTTTTTGTTAATTGATTTTAATCAAGTTTTTAATTGATATTGTATAAGCTACTGACTTGAACGTATAATTGAATTATTATTTATTTATCTGCACTAATATTATAAAGAGGAAAACTTTGTTTGTTTGTTTGATTGTAATTAATAGGCTCATAAACTACTGGACCGATTTTGATGAAAGGAGAATGCCCATTTTTGGTACTGGTTTTTCTCATGCATCAAGACAACAATACTATTAAAAAAAATCTCGGCAATTTAGAGGCCTTCTTACCATCAGAAAATATATTTTGAACAGGGAATGTTTTGTAAAATTTAATAAGACATGTAATTGTTTAGATCCGTTATTATAGATTTAGTGTCCATTACCGGTTACCACGGTAACCAAGCGGTAACTTATTACATTTACTATGGTAAATAGCTAAATGTATTAATATCGATTATTGTTTTCATTGAATTACAAAAAAAAATCAATTAACATAAAATCACTCTTTAAGGTATTGTTTATACACTTTAGGTTGTTTTAACAAAGATAGTGAAGTAAAATAATATAAATATGTATATATAAAAAAAATATTATTATGACATAGCTTGGTAGGTAACCAGTTATTTCTTATTTGTTTCTTTCTTCGAATATGTAGTGAAAAAATGATTCAAACAACAACAAAAACATGTAAACCGAATAAAAACTCAATTGGCATTTTTTAAGTATATATATTTAGGTTTTCTTGAAATCCGTCCCGGAAGATTTCTGGTGCCTACCTACACTAGCCGATGAACAGATAGACTTTGTCTGAAAGCATAAGCTCTACGCATAGATTAAATATGTTAATCGAAAAATAACCTTTGGACGATAAAATGTTACCTAAATCACACATAAACCTAACTAAATCGGGGCTATTTAAGTTTTGAGGTTATTTCACATTTTTCTCAATATCTTGAAAACCCCTGTTTTTATCACAAAAAAATCAATTGGTAAAAATCTTTTGAATATCGAAGAACCCTCCAAAACCACTCTGGCATTGACGCAACACTGTACTGTGGTCCATACTTTCATGGGCATTCTCCTTTGGCACAGACAATCTTAAGACCCTGAGAAAGAACATAGGCTACTTTTTATTGCGAAATATGTGCCACGGGCGAAGCCGGGGCGGACCGCTAGTTCAGAGATAAGTAATTAATATTTTTTCTATTCAAGGTTTCCATGTCTGAGCCGTGAAGAAAGGGAAAAATTATTTTTTTTTCTAAAAAAGCTCAATTTGTAAGGAATAAAACTTCCCATAGCCCTGACTGAACCTAAAACACGAAAAATTAAATTATTCCATATGATGTCACTATTTACATCATCCTATATTATATTCCAGATATTGTTAGCCCCGCGTAGTAAAGTCAGTTTATACCTAAAATAAATATTAAGTAAGTACAAAGAAAATTTCAAGTCAACGTGCATGTAAGGAGTGGCACCCAATAAAATAGACAGAATGAAACAAAGTGTCGCCTCTATAGCGGTGAGTCAGTGACATCGCATAATCTATGACTGTCTAGCTGTCATTCGCGCGCCCCGCGCCGCCGCGCTTGGCGCACAGATTTTGTTCGTGGTGTCTGCTCCATATTAATATTATCTCAATGAAAATGGAAGAAGGATGGAAGATAATGTCGCTTGACATAATAATATGCTATTTTTTTTAAATACAATTTAAAAAATGATTTACTGTAATCCATATAATAAACCTAATAAAATAATAGTTCCAAGCAACAACAAAAAAAAAATGAATGATCTGTTACGTTCAAAATGTTAAGACACAAAATCAGTAAGTATCTTGATTTTCTTCTTCTATGACCAGACCATGTCTTGTTGAAGAGTAGTACAAAAACGAGATGTAATGTAATGACTAATGTAACTTCAGAAAAGGAAGAGATCATAATAAGAGTCAAAGATATTGATAGTGATTCTTATATCATTCGCGGCTGTATTTTTAGATTTAAACATTATGATAAAATTACTACGTATGGAGGAGACACCACGAACAAAATATGTGCGCCATTTTTTTGCTCTTAGTTTTAAAAATTATTATCTAGTTACTTAGGTACTTACCGATGAAAGTTATTCCTTTGCACTTTTCTGTATTATTTGTATTATTTGTGCAATATCGTCACACACACGAAGGCATATTTGATGCGTTTCACTTTAAAACAAATAAAAAATGAGCGTGCAGTTACGCCATATGGCGTATGTTAAGCGGAACATAAGTGATGTAATCGGTGTCGTCTCCATGTGTATATCTCAATGGATTTTAAATGATTGTATTGATTAAACAAAATTTAATTGTATTTTTATCATGTTTTTTCTTGCTTTCACTCGATATGTCTGTATCACATAACTGAACTATATTACTTAAAATACAATATTATAAAGATGAAGAGTTGTTGCCGAGTTCAGAGTTGTTGTTCGTATGAGAAAATAATAAAATAAATTAATTTATTTATTATCAAAAAAATATTTCCAACATAAGTTGCCATATGAATTTGCTGCCTTTATCCAGTCCCGTGAGACTCAAGCGTTAGCCAGACTCTATCAAACCTAGAAACTCAACTTCTATTCAATTTTACCAAATATTAAAAAAAAAAACAATTTATTAAGTTACGACCGATGTATTTTTTCTCAAAAATTTACAAATTTTAAATTTTTACCATCCGTTGTATTATTCCCTGATTTGAATTAAAAATAATAAAATACAAGATTTTGAGTGGATTTTGATTTTATAGAACGAGCTGTAAACAGTGGTCATTCCGTCATCTGTCATTTGTCATTGTCAATTTGTGCACTTCAAAGCTATGACGTAATCTATGGGAATATCAATAAAATATATTAGAAACAAAATTTTATTCTCCTCTTTCAAGCAATATTTTTAATTGCACTTTACATTGAAATTTAAATTAATATCATTTATCAAAACACATAATTAAAAACACGAACAGTTTAGAACAGGGACGTCATTATGGATAAATTATTTAAGGATAAGGATTCACTTGAAGAGTTTACAGTAGTAAGTTAATGTAAATAAATACATTTTTAAACTCATTTCAATCTTTTATATTATTTTATGCTTTTCAGGAGTGCGACAAAATTATAAACCATTTGTTTGACCACGAAGATTTAGTGCATCATAGTAACAAAATTTTATTTAATTCAGTAAGAAAAGAAATACGCGACATGATTTGTAATACATGCTGTGATTTAAATAAAATATCAAATTATTTGAACGACAGTGGATACGAGGAAGAAAAAGTTAATTATTTTTTATCAGCAGTAGAGAAGAAAAAGAACGAGTTGCTCTACTTAATATTACTTCATCATAATAGTAAACAAGGTGAAACAGTGGCTTTATTTGATTGCGCTCTTAAACTTGTTTGCGGCACCAGTGAGTTGAAGACCTTGAAATATCCAATTCTTCAGCTTGCTTTAACAACTTATAATAATACCGAACAAAAACAGAGATTGTATGATGTTGATAAAAATATGTTAGGGAAACTGATTGATCTTTTAGAAAGTAGTAAGTAATTTAAATTAATGAGTCAAACAATTGTGTTTCATTTAAATCCTATATACAAGAATGTCCACTGTATATGTGTATTAAACAGTTCTCAAAGTGCCACTTCCATCTATTTATAGTAATATAGGTAATCTTCTTGATAATATTGTATTTTTATTAAAAGCAGCATGATAGATGAATCCACATAAAAAAAAACAATAACAAGAGCACTCTTAAACACTTTTTATAGAAAATTAAAGATTAAACTTAAAAGCTAAAAATCTAATTTAAATATTTGTGTGGCGAAGGGTAAGGCCACTCAGCATATGCTATGCCGCACCGGTATAGTCGGCATAGCACTGGTTTTCAGGGCCCATCCAGACTTAAGGCACTTTAGGTATAAATAAATGCCATGGGCAGAGATAATATAATAAGTACACCAGTAACTAGGAAAATATCCTACTAATAATATAATTATGCGAAAGTTTGGGAGGCTGGATGGATGTTTGTAACTCTTCCATGAAAATACTACAATCTACAAGACTGATTCAGACTAAGCTTAGCGTAATAAAGTTTATACATAAGAATTACACATGACTTATAGAAATACTTGGATTTTGCATTTTATTGAATTTCAATTGGTAAATGTGGTTAAATATTCATATATAACACACTAGCTGTGCCCCACGGTTTTACCCCAATGCTCCGCTCCTGTTGGTATCAGCGTGATGATATAATATAGCCTATTATAGCCTTCCCTCGATAAAAGGACTATCTAACAACGAAAGACAAATCGGACCAGTAGTTCCCGAGATTAGCGCGTTCAAACAAACAAAATCTTCAGCTTTATAATATTAGTATATGTATAGATAAAACTCTGTTCTTCTACACAATCATGTTTATATTTTTTGGAGAAAACATATTAAATAAATGTATCTGAAAATAAAAAGACTGATACTGTTTTATAAATTTATTTATAAGAGACATTCACACATCAACATCATCTTTCCTCAGTACATGACAAATAGCTTAATTTAATGCAATTTACATGTGCCAAATTATTAGATAATAAAAATTTACAATTCATGAGCAGAAACAATTTTGTAATGAACATTTGTGATGATTGGTTTTATCACAAAATATGACACAACATATTTAAAACGATTATCGATAAACAGCTGCCTCAATATAGGTAGGTACTTATACATCAGCGAAACTGCAGATGATTTCACGGCGCCGGTCGCCGACAGATGTTTTGTAAATGCAAATTACTTTCGTATTTAATGATCTTTATAAAACAGGATATTTCCAAAAATAGAAATCACAGTGTGTATAATCACAGAGTGCTTTAAAATATTACAACAAAAAAAAAATGTCTAGTCTTTTTGTATATAATCACTAAAATTTATAGTATCATCAATCAAAAATGTCTGCCATATAACGGAATTCTTAACTTATGAGCAAAAAATATTAACTACACAGACTTGTGTTACATTTGATATGGAATGTCTCACTCATATTTACTGCTAATATACTTGAGATAATACCTGACCTCACTCATGCATGTGTCACTTCAAAAATTTATAGAAACATATAAAATTACAAAAATGTTTAGGAAATAATTATGTGGGCACAGATTACTGTAAAAAATGACACCATAATTGTATATTAATATCAAACCTTACATAATATAATCTAATTGTATGTATGAGGTGGAATAATCTACTTGCAGTGTGTTCGCACTGCATTTACTAACTCGTTACAAGTTCTACACATCTAAATATCATATAATTAATTGTAGTCTGTATATGCATAAAAATTGTATAGTTTAATCGAAAAACTTGGCCGCCATCTTCCTACATTCAAAATTTAAAAATTGTAGCCACATGTCTAATATCAATCAATTTACAATTACACGATTTACGACGAGAAAAATCCTAACCATATCTCACTTGCCATAGGAGCGAACTATCAATACATTCCATTTTTATACTTGTATCAAAGAGAGCTCAATGCAACTTAAATTTTACAAACTTATTTAATAATAAAATAATAGGAAAATTTTAACACAATTGCATAGATACAAAATATATTTAAGAAAAATAATTAAATTTTATACTTTATTACATCATAACAATATATGTTGTTCAAAAAGTAAATCATATGCAACAATATATTTCGAAAGGGCAATGAATTACATTTGCGAATAATTCATATTATATACATAAAATAAAAAATGTATCAAATAATAAAGAGGCTTTCAGTGGTCTCGCATTGAAAGCTGTAACGATCAAGTTATATGTTATTAAGTGCATAATACAATGAATAGCTTTTCATCAATAAAAGCCATAACATAATCAGAGTCCCAGTGCTCGATCTGTCAAGCTAACCTATTATACAACAAATATATATTATAAACATATGCTTTACATCGGTAATATTCATAAAATTAGACATATCAGGATTGCGACTACATTCAGTATGTAAGTGTAATCATTAGATTTGATCTCAAAAATGCGCCAAAACGTCATTTCAATAGTGTTTAATTAATATTTTCTAATAAGCTAGGAAAATAATAAACCAATTACGCGAACTATTAATTAAGGAGAGTGTATCGCCAAACGTCACAACTAATACCCCTGTAATAATGGCACCAACTTATCGCACCGTATACTGCCTACATAACTTTGTTATTGTATATAATTATAAAAGATCGATTCTAGCGATTTCAAAATGTATAAAATCTTAATTTTACATAAGCAAGCACGCTAAACTTAAACTATAAACATTCTATATGAAGGTCACATTCCAAACTGAAATCCATGTTTACAATAAAATTCAGTCGAACTTAGTTCGATATTACACCACAGTACTAAAGGGAAATAAATTATAGGCTCTTTTTAGACGTTTGTCTCCTGGACCATGATGTACCGCGGAGTAGAGTTAGTTGGCCACCGCCACGTCGGTTGTCGTTTCCTGCAATATCACAATTCATTTATAGGGATAGTGCATGAATATACCGTGTCGTAAACATTTTTAGTACCTAGCTTAAAATATTATGTAAAAATATTGAGGGCTTTACCAGAATATTGAATTAAGAAACTTATTGTTTTCATTATTTTACAAAAAAAAAAAGGAAATATTTACCATTTCTGTTTTCAACTCAGGGACAGTTGGAATCTCTGGAATTAAGTCCGCAATTTTATCGGCGATCGGTAGCGATTCCTAAAATTAAAATTAAATTGAATATCTTAAAATAACAAACATTTTAAAACCCGCGAAGAAACACACTATATACAATTTACATGTTAGACAGAAAATAAATACCAAAAAGTCAGATTTTAACACATTATTTCTACACTGTACAAAATTTACATTGGCTTAAATTTAATCTAACGGCAAGAAACTGCATTGATTATGCAAAAAGGGTATAGAGTAGCAAAATGTGAATGGCTGAGATTTTAATAGCTATAAAATACAAAACGCAAATGATAAACCTTCGTGATAATTTATATGTATTCTCAAATAAAATTTCCGTTAGAAAAAATCTAAGGTCTTATATTAAACATTATTTCTTAACTAAAAAGTGTTCAAATACAAAATGGTGCAAAAGAAAATATGAAAACATGAATAACATATCATTACATTCATACAAACCAGAAAGCATTAAATTAAACTAATAGCGGGGAGCACACAAACATGCACGTCTACAGAAAGCGTCGGCATCGCACGGGACGGGGAAGGCGGGGAGGGGAGCGAATGTACATGAAGACAGTGAGGTTGAATTACATCGATCCGTCTCTTCCTGTTATTGACGTTTCACACATGCTGAGAGAGAATGCTCATGAACTAAAATACGGGAACCGTTAACGATACCAAAATGCTCCAAATACTAATCCTCTACAAGGGAAAGTCCGGCGTATTCACCTGAGCGTCGTGCGGCGGCAGCGCGGCGGGCGCCTGCACGGGCGAGCCGGCGCCGTTGCTCAGCGCCTCCCCGTTCCCGTTCATCACCACTTCATTGCTCTCTATGACGTCCGCGATCATCTCTTTGGCTTTAATCTTCAGGCTCTCGGTGTCGCTCATCGCCTCCGAGCAGCGTTCGTTTATCTCGTTCTGGGAAATAACGCTCGCGTCGACTTCGGGCTCTTTTAATTCACAAATTCCACTGTCCTGTTGGACGTGTGGCGTTTCGGCGTCGCTGGTGCCGTTCATCAACTCTTCGGCCGGCGGCGGCAGCGACTCTTGTTCCTCAGGTGCTTCTTCGACTTTGACTTCGACGGGCTCAGGGAGGGGCATTTCATTTTCTAATTCGGGTTCGTTTTGCGCGGCGGGTTCGGCGACGACGGGAACATCACTGACATTTTCTTCTACTGTTTTAATAGAAACTTCGTGATCTTCCTGACTCGGCAAACTATCGAGGGCCCCTTCGTTAGCTGCACACTGTTCGATTGTGTTTACGTCCGTTTTTGTTTCGGTCGAATCGTCTAACGGGGCGGGGGGTTCGACGGCTTCGATTTCGACATTAGCTTGAACGGTTTCGGTGCTTGAAATTTCTGTAGGAACTGTGTCATTTGTATTATCGTTATTAACGGGAGATTCATCGGCGGGTGCGGGTTTTGTGATATCGGCATTGTTAGCGATAGAAGCGTCTGCGAGTTCGGGAGCCATAGTGGTGGCGGCGAAGGAAGCCACAGACGAGGGAGGGGGATTAGCGGGAAGTGGTGGAGGCGTGGATTCTATCAAAGGCGTTTGGTCAACACAAACCTCTTTAGTGACAGGAATTTCAGGAGCTGGCACCGTTTCTTCGGTGGTCTCCACTTTATTCTCTTCGACCTTGTTTGAATCAATCTCAGGAACTTCGGGCTCATCCTTTTTAGATTCTTCTAACGAAAGTCCATTCACTGGCAATTTTTCAGGTTCGACTTCGATTTGGGGCTCCGGCCTTACGTCAGTCTCATTCTCATTTTTGGTCTCTTCGATGATTGGAGTTTCTGCTTTTGGAGACTCAGGAGTGCTACTTCCATTCGTAAGTGGTTCTGTTACTGGGGTTTCTGGTGTCTTCTCATCTTTGTTTTCACTTTCCGATTTTGTTTCCTCAGCGACTTCAGGTGTAGTCTCAGCAACCTAAAAACAACGGAGTTGTTAATACAATCACAAGTATCACATGACTTTCGCGATAGGTACGAAGCATAATAATCAGTCATCAAATAAAGTTCAATCAATAAGAAAAACAATAATTGATAATTGTCCAATAAATATACCATAACATTGGCCATTGCAATGGCAAGATAATGTGTAGCGCGTTAAGAATCAATGAAGAAACTGACGTAAAGTTTACAAGCCCTCAACATTTAATAGTAAAATCTGTAATGGTTGACTGACTGTCGTATACATAGTGAACCTCGTTATACATCAATGATCTGATCAGTCACCCTAATCAAAATATTGAATTGCGTCCCTTAACAGGGCTGATAAATTAGTTTTTAACCGACTTCAAAAAAAGGAGGAGGTTATCAATTCGGCCGGTATATTTTTTTTTTATATATGTACACCGATTACTCCGAGGTTTCTGAACCGATTTACGTGATTCTTGTTTTGTTCGATGCGGGATGGTGTCGAATGCTCATAAAATAAAAACTACTGGGCCTATCCGAATAAAAATTTTATTCGGATAGGCCCAGTAGTTTTTATTTTATGAGCATTTTTGTATGTATTTGTAAAAGTTGCAAGTGCAAGTTTGAAGTCGGTTGTTTTTAACGCAGTTATCACTTGTTAATGTAAGTATTTTGAAGCGAAATGAACATTATATTTTAACGTTTAGTTAAAATAAGTTTCAATTAGGTAGGTACCTCCATTAAAAAAAAATACACTTCCCTATTTCAAATAGTAACCTAAAAAAAGTTAAATCGTTATACAGTTTAATCAAAATAAAGTTTTCTTTGTAATGAAAGAAGAAGAAATTCTTGCAGTGGAAGAAAGAATGTAATACTTTCCATTCTGAGTACGTTAATCAGTTTCCAGTTCTTTATATGTATGTACAACCGCAAAACTGTAGCAATAAAATGATACACGGCTACAAGGTCGCCTTTGTTTACTGGCATGGAAATACTCCAAGAACATGATATTTAATAATTGATAAAGTATTATTATACATGATCAAGGAGATGTATGAGTTATGCCATCTTCAGTCTCTAAGATATAAAATTGTTTACGACTTCAAACTGAAAAATTTCCAACATACATAGCCACATTTCCTGTATGGATACCGGAACAAATCATTATAGGATAGGCATACAAAATTATCAGGCACGTATTCTTCAGCGCTTGAACTTTAATATTATGTATAACTGTTTGTATCCTGTCAGCGGATTATTGGCGAATGTAACGTTATTCATGCAGTAGACACAAGATTCTAATCAAATTATTTCATAATGTCTACCAACCACAAATAAACTTTGAACATAAATAAGATAAAAATATGTAAGTCGCTTTAACCCATTGAGCCCCGAGCGGCCCGATCGGTCCACGACACAATAGATTTTCTATTGTATCTGTGATTCCGGGGCCTGAGTTATATTTGAATTTATTATATTATGTAATTTTTATATAGGTAAGTAACCAAGTATTCGCACTAGACTATAAAATAAAGGATAGAAACGTAATCACGTAGATGAATGATTTCAGTATTTCCCCTGTCATGAAAAGCAAGGTTAACGAAAGCATTGTCCGAAACGAAAGCAAATTAAAAACTCCCGGACAATACATCCGACAGGCAACCGGCGTGCACAGGAAACAACGTTTTGTTTAAATGACGCTACGTGTACATCTATCTATTGTATTTATACATTATGCACATTTTTATAAGCCTTTTACCGTGACCACCGTTACGAGAAATAATATACATTTACTATTTGGGCACAAAGAGAGCTCCGTGACGCTCTTCATTTAAAAATAATTTGCACACATTAATGATAGGTAGGTACTTAGGTACATAATAAAGTAAGTCAAAACTAAAATAACCACAAAGCATTCCCTGCTTCTTAAATCTTAGCTTAATGGTCGAAATACACTGAGTTTGATATGTTTTTAAAGTAGTACTTACGTCACAATGTAGACATTAACGAAATTATAAGGTCTAGTTTAAACTCCAAGTTTTTAAGACGGAGAACGCAATCTACAATTTATCGATCGCAGTTGACAGTGTCAAATGACAAGTCGAAAACTTTGCACCCTATTATATTCACCCTTTCCTTAACACCAATGTTTGGGGAAAAGGGAAGCACAATTAATTTGGCACTACAATTTCTCCATTATAAGGCGGTAACTTTGAGTGATGTTACAACAACATGTTATTTTAAAATAACTAACTCTTATCGCAAATCCTTAAAGAATTTAAAATATACCTAATTTTTACAATAACAAAACGAAACATGATAAGAATAATTATGTGAACAAGACGTGTTTCGGAATTGATTTCTAAAAGCATGATTCTAACACCGGATTTTATTTCATGTTTTCCTTCTAATCACGGGTGAAAATCAAAGGAACGAATTAGTAGTAATTTCGATAGTTAATGTTCATAGGCGTTCATTTATCCGCCTGATAACGGTAAACTGGGTGAGTCACTAACACCGCAAATAATACAATTGCTTTCTGGCTATGGAGTATGGAAGCGATTTTCCGCTCTACAACAATGCGTGCCTATTTGAAGTGTAGATGTTTGTACTCACTTGCTAATTAAAAAATAAACCTAGTGCAAAACTTTGTTAACATTTTTACAAATATCCTTTTAATGTTCCGTGCCCAAAAATATCACTGTAGGCCAATTACGTGGGTACCTACATTGGAACATCGTATCAGGTAGCGCAAAATTCCATATTGAGCCATACAATAGGTAAGTACATAAAAAAATGATCTCAAAGAATCATTGCTGTCTTCAATATCTACAAAGGTCGGTCCATAAGTGCACAATACAAGTGCAATTGCAATATACAACCGTCGGGACGGCTTTTGTACATGTAGTAGATTGTCAATGTAGTCGCATATACGCAAAAAGGAGGTTAATGTTTTCGAGTAGGCAGAGCCGGCGCGGCGGCAAGGAGCGCACCAGAGTAACGACATAAGTGGCGGGCACAGAGCACTCATCGTGCGAACTGCGAGTTGTGGACTTGGGGCCGTAGACCACGGCCCGGGTGCGACTAGCATCGAACATAAATAACGGAGGTGATAGCAGTATGCAGTAGCATCTCGGCCGGTCCAGACAGACGCAATACTATCAAATAACTCATAGCAACTTGCGCTCTCGCTATCTGAGGTTGTCGCCCTGTCTTGGCACCGATTACACCAATCGCTGGTCGGCTATCGAGTTACTACCTTCAGAGAGACAGTTACGGTACTCGACGTTTAGGTACAAAGTACAAAACATTAATTGGAGCATGAAAATATAAGGACATATTTACTGTATATTCTTAACATTACTACCTACACCCAAGTTAAAGTAGTCGCCGATAATTAAGAGATTCTATCAAGAAATGTATAAAGTCTGCAGCTTTAGTCTAAACTAAAGCTGCAGACTTTATGCATTTCTTGATTTCTATCAGGTATTTGACTATAAGTAGAATTTAATAATTATTTCCATATATTTAATAACTCATATAAATAATTTAAATGAATTGCAAGAGTAGGCAGTGTCTCCTGCACTTATTTACTTTTTGTTTTATTTTTAGTTTCAGATATTAACCAACTTCTTGAAAAAACATTTATACCATTTAAAATATAAATGAGTACACTGTAGCCAATACACACAATGAAAACGCTCTACTCAAGGCTCAGTACTATCGCATCCAGACAAAAATAGATAGTGACTTAATGGGACAACAATGGTCAATTTAATAGTCCCTCGTACGTTCCCACAAGAATGCCAGATAACAAAAAAAATATTCACATAACAATAGCCGTCAATAGGAAATGGAATCCTTCCTTGTTATATCAAAGCTCCATTCAACGGTTGTATTATGAAAATACGACAGATGAGCCGTCGTGGACACGCCATTTGGTAAACATGCAACTTGAACTGTTGAGTCGGGTTACTTCGGTGGCAAGTTTTGATACACATACATACGTTACTAATATAAGTAGATCATTGTTCATGCGATGCCGTTCTAACGAACACACACGGCCAAACCGGTCCCGCTTAACGATACCGACTAGCACTCTTTAATAATATTCTGGGAAGATAATAAAACTTATCTATATCTTGCATAAAACGTGATTACTTTGTCTGATTTCATACGACGAAGTTCACAATTTGGCATAAAAAGCGAAGCACAGGTCTTTAATTATAGCTAGTCCAATAGTGTTACACGAGACATAATAAAAGTTTGTAAGTAGTAAGTACATATCTAAAATGCTATCGATTCAGTATGTATATATATATATGTACATACCAATAACTCAAAGCTTGTTCAATGTTCATTATAGCAACGTCACAATTTGTCTAAGCTTCAGTGACTGTGGGTGTGGGTTTCAATTTTATAGCCAAAATTATTCTGGACTATACTAAAACTTTAAAAATGTTTTTTAAATAAATCGTTTGTTAATTGTGTAGAATGTATTATGTAGATGAAAATATTGATAAAAATTAAGAAGTGTTTAAAAAACGGCTGAAAAATAATTGAACATGTGGGAAGGTATGCGCATTCGCACACGGATAGTTTGCAATCGGACCGGCCTTCGTCCCCACGCCCACTGCAAGCCTCGCAAAACCTGCCCCGCTCTGCTAATTTTATTTTGCACTTAACAAACGTGTTTCAAAACATTCTCTGCTTAGACGCAAACACGAGAAGAGATTTTAAACGTTATTGTATCATCGCGTCCAGCAATCTTATTGACAAATATCACCATCGAATAGAAAAATATTTCAACCTTATCGATTGAGACAATTCGTTTTTTAAATTCAAACGAAAAAATACCAATAGCAATAAGTAGAAAAATTATACAAGCTTCGAAGCTTCCATTTAATGGCAAGACGCAGATATATAAAAACTTATATAGGTTATTGCTAAAGCATGTCCAATCTCCTTGTGGGAGTGTAAGCTCATGAGTGCTAATGACCGTACATCAACACGTGGTGTGGGGAATGAGACATAAACACAATAACGTTATACGTAATATGTAAACGTACTCACGCCCGTAAACGTTACGGTTATTTTATTTTAAGCTATAAAAGGAACATCAAAGTACATACAATAAAATTTTTAATGCCGCGGCTGGATCTATCTTGTAGCGTAAATTAATTGACGACCCACTTGGTTTTAATTGAGTTGACAAACATTTATATGAAACGAGAGCTTTGTACAATACCTACACATTCCGACTAGATTGAATAATGTATATCTTACACTTGCGACGTTTAAACATTACAAACGGATGTTCCATTTCAATAGTTTACTGGAAAGACGACTTTCAGATGCAGCCGATTTTAGTATGATACAGAATGTTTGGGGCGCAAGTTATCCTCACCCAACCGGTTCAATTCCTAGCGCTGGAAGGCCAGTACGGTCGCAGGTACCGAAGAGTACGTATGGTCATCAATGAACTAATGCATGGTTAACGGCACGATATTGCTAAGACAATGGCAGCTCACGTTTTGGTTAGCGCGGATATAGAGGCACTTTGAATCATAATGTGCATTGTTCGCGTCGCGTCGCTTCGGGTGCAATGCACTACGTCGCAATGGATACTTGTCATAGAAATCGTCGGTTTCTATCCGATGAAACCGCAAGGTTACTCACAAATAACGACCCAAATCGATATTTAAATTTTCATTTGTATTCAAATTTATGCGTGTACCAAATTTTGACGTCACGAATTCATATTTAATTGCAACGCAAAATTTCAATCCACTTTACTCGAAGGAGCTACAAAGATGTAAGCACCAGACATAGAAAACATGTTCTCAAATGCCCTCGTAGCTCTTGAAAGCGATTTCACGACATCGATAACTTTGCGAGAGGTCAGTGACTTCGGCAATATTCATAGCACGAATTTAATTAAAGATTACGTTTAGTCATTCAACGCAGAAATTTTAATATTATTCCTGTGTGTAAACACAGTAGGTACGCAAAACGAAAGTGGGTCATGTCAGTCCAATAATGGATTGTATGGATGGAGTCATTGCAACGAGGGTCCGGCGAATGTTAGCTGCATTGTGCCTACGCGTACGCTACGTTCTAAGACGTAAACAGAATACGAATGAACCGTTCCGCAGAGCGGTCGAGAGCTAGAAAGTTATTGCTTCAAATACAATTGTAAATATCATCATGTTCTTCGAAGTGATATTTAATTTACCGCAACCGAGTATTTCGGATATAATTAATTCACGTTATCCCTCCGACGCGTATAGCGTGTTAATTACATATTCACATCGGAAACGTCGTCATTTAATTTGCTGTTAAATTTATCAAATATTGTGCCTTAAACCTTGCTCTACATTAAGTTCAGATGTGCTGAATTATCGCACAATGTCAGCATTATTTTCTTTTAATCTATTAATTATTGCATTCATGATTACTTACTACTGTTACTTTTATTATGCCTTTTTAGGTCAGTATTATATATAAATATTAAATATACTTAAGTCGTTTATAATTTGGATGGATTCAGAACAAAATTTTAAAATGGGATATTAAATATTCATTTCAGCAACATTTTAAAAATATACATATGTAAGAAAGTGAAAGAACTAAAAAACATAACTTTTGGGCTGATGAAACTATTACCTAGTTGTGAAAAAAAAAAACTGTTCAACTAGAATACAAAATATGATCAGTAAATAAAGGGTCATTCTGAATATGTAGAGTGAAACATATGAATAAGATAAATACCTAATTGCTTATTACTTCAATTATTCACTTGATATGACGAGTTCATAAAATATTTCCTCGTTGTTTATGACTTCACATTACTCTTAGAGGATCGTTTAAGTAAAGACAAATATGGTTCGCTATTTCTCGTTCAGTGAATGACTGCAATTCTTATCTTAATAATCACGTATACATAATAATGCGAAAGTTTGACTAAATTGTTATATTACCCTGATAGTCTACAAGTCCTACTTATTGCAACCACATTATTAATTAAAAGAAAAATTTCTACCTCTTCGGGAACTTTCTCTGGCTCGCCGTTAACTTTTGCCTCTTCGTCTTTTGTCTTCTTCTCTTGTTTGGGTTTGTCCTTTCTGCTGAAGCTGATCGACCTCAGCGACCATTTCTTCTTTACCTGGTTTGGTACATTTTCTTTACAATAATTCAATTTTTTCACACAACAAAGAAACCACAGCCCTTAATTAAGAATTCGAGTTTTACTTTATTTACTAGTCAGTGGATGGATAGCGCACTGCGCATCCTACAAATATTGGAGGGCTTCATCTTATTTGGGAATGTTTACAAAATCTATCAATAAGCACATTCAAAGTTTTAGTATTACTAGAACGCAAATTTAAATTTATAATTTAAAAAATTCATTGGTAGAAATATATTTAGTACATCTGTTCTGTCGTGTGTGTATGGCCTACCTTCTCTTTCTTATTCTTCTTGCCGTCGTCGGGCGAGGGCGTGGTGTCCCCGTTCTCCGCTTTGGGCTCACTCTCGCCGTTCGTGACGGGCGCTTCCTTCTCCTTCTCACTCTCCTCTTGTTCCTTGTTCTCTTTCTCTGTTGTAACGTCCTTCTCGATCTCCGGTGTACCGCTGTCTAACTGCTTTTCCTTTTCCTTGAAACGAATTATTATTCTTCATTTCACGTTTGACTTAATCATTAATGCTCCGATACTTTTCATAATAATATAGTCTCATAAAATATATTCATGATCGTAACAAAACTAAATAGGCTTTGTCATTGTTAATTTTCGGCCCCGATCCAATATCCGTCGCGATTGTCACTATTGAATACAAACTATGCGGGCAGAGATAATTACGTATAATAAGTACATTTATTTTTTGTTGGCGTGTGGAATTGTTGTCGATGATTCACGATTAAGTGCTGTTAAATGACAATTTTGAAATAAAAATAGTATAGTACAATATTATTAGTACCTACTAGGTATGTTTTAGAATTATGTACTTATTACGATCAGGATAATCATGCAATCTTTTTTTGAGACTAGGGAAACAGCGAAGCACAGATTTTTTTAATAATTTTATCTTAGTTAATTTGATTTTGATTTGGAATTTACGTCTTAAGTTTTGCCTATAGTGAAATTTCCTGAAGAGCATGTAACTCACGGGTGTCTCGTGGATGTGAGCGTCGCCGTTGGCCTGCGGCTTGAGCGCGTCGGCGTCAGCGAGCGGCTCCATCCGGCCCTCGCCCCCGGCGCCCGCCGCGGCCACCTCGCCGGCGCTCTCCGCCTCCTTGCCGCTTATGTCCACCGAGCGTTTGCTCTGCTTTGCGCCCATTCTTGCCGCTTATCTGACGCAACAACCGATACAAACTGACTTAACCATATCATAGAACGTCCTTCGTGCACTTAATAGTAAACTTCCACTGGTAATTATTTTTATGGCAGTTGTTAATAAAAGCGCATCTACATTTAGAATACATTAACGGGTTTTTATTGATGTAGTGAGCGTAAACATAATTTGTAATCTTTTGAACAACTTTTCAACGAGTCTTATCTTAATTGTTGAATCATAAGAATGCTAATTATTTATTATTATTTTTGTTACCGTCGCGTCGTAGTGAAGTCAGTTACAAAAAGGTGAATCTGATTATAGAAAAGTCAGTGGGTTACGATGCCGAGAATGGGCTCAAAATAAATGTCTTCCTCGACTGGAATAGTATCAATTGAGTATGTGGGGCTATTATTATATGCGAGACTATTTTAGGATGAAAGTTTTATCACATACTAGTAGTGTTTTAACGATTGTTATGAGCAGTGAAGTGGGAATGTGCTTTGAATTTCTAACGGCAAACATCTCAATCTGTTCCTCAATGCACTTTAAATAAATAGTAAATTATCTATAAATAGCCGGTCATTAGTCACGTACAGCTCTTATCACTATGCACAAACATTAAATAATGACAAACGTATACATAACGTTTCGTACTTACTGTCGGGTCAATGTATGTAAACAGACATACAACATTCTACAAACCTATAAATAGTTGACAAAAATAGACGTTTCACTATAATTGGTATGTTTATTCAAAGAAAGTAATTTTGTAATAACTTTACAAACTCGGTCTCGGAATTGAAACACGTCTCCAGTTGAATGACCTCTGATACTCCCCTGCTTCTAACATTTTAAGCACTGTCAGTCAACCAGTTATAACATAGTACAATAGGAGGCACTTTAGTTTTTGACTTAGTACTGTAAATCGACCTTGACGCGGTTCTATTCAAGGTCGTTCCGACCAGTCTGTAGAACCAATAAGCCATCCGAAGACATGCTATTTTATTGCTATAGAGAGATTAGGTATCATATACCTACTCACTGAATCAGTGAGATTTTTAAATATTTAGATAGGTATATTGAGAAAGATGATCAGCCGCACAAAGCTGCAGTCGCCAGTCACACATACTGATACCTACATACCTAGGTAGTTAGTTTAAAACAAAGTCGCTGTCGTTGTCTGTCCGTCCCTATGTGTATGCTTAGATCTTTAAAATTACGCAACGGATTTTGTTGGGGATTTTTTAATAACTCTGGCCCGGGAACCACAGACACAATAGAAAATCTATTGTGTCTGGGACCGATCGGGCCGCTTGGGGCTCAATGGGTTAAATAGATAAGTGATGGTCGAAAAGATTTTAGTACAATATACATTAGGTAAAGGTACATAATTTATTAGGTTTTAGACACAACGGGCGAAGCTGCGGGTGGAAAGCTAGTTAGCATATAAATAAATTAGATGGCAGTCACAGGGTGTTGTTGTTCCTTTATTATTTTAAGTCAAGACGTATGTAGCAGATGGGGAATATCGAGTAAACAATAACGATTCACAGCCCTTAGGCATGACATAGTACCTACTTATAACACATTATGTTACCTATGCAACTTGCAAGATTACGCTGCATATATTATTGTTAAAATTTATTCAACATTATATATAGGTGTGGATGTAATAAGTGTATGTAACAAAAATTGTAAGAATCTTGTGTAATTTAGCTAGTTCAGTTCATGTTTCGTTGCTGTATGGTTACCGGTAAACCAATACAGCGCAGTTGCGGATTTAAACCACAAGAAATTTAAGTACCTTCATAGGCAACTCTTAGTTCTGATGTTATGAGCAGGAAAATGATTATATATGTACCTATATAAATTAATACAAAATTTACACCGCAAGTTTTTTTTTTGGAATAGACTTGGGACTTCTGGTTTCAACACTAGACGATAATGTCCCTGATAGCTGATTTGACACTTTTTTCGTTTACAGGGTGACTTGATATATAAGTATAATAGTTTTAAAGAGGTGAAAGTATTGCTCATTTGGGGTAAAAAAAGTAAACATTACCAAGCCGAAACTTATTAGTATCAGAAATAGGTAGGTATTTATTATTTAACATTTAAACTTATAAATGCGAAAGTAACTCTGTCTGTCTGCCTGTTATTCAATCACGCCTAAACTACTGAACCAATTTGCATTAAATTTGGTATGGAGATATTTTGATACCCGAGAAAGGACATAGGCTACCTTTTATTGCGAAATATGTACCACGGGCGAAGCCGGGGCGGACACCTAGTTTACCATATTCGTAGGGAAAAGTATAAGTAAGTAAAAAAGTATTAAAAATCTCTCATAACTTATTATTAAATGTTAACAATTACTATTACAATTACATTTAATGATTTAATTGTAAGTACCTAGGTAAGTATAATTTTACCTTACCGACAAAAATGCTTTATAGGTAGCAAATTTTCAAAAAAAGTTAAAATGTTAAAGCTAAACCTAATAGACCGGGAGATATTGACACAAAATTTCGAGTCATTTGTAACAGGATGGCAGTTCTACAGGGGTCTTAGTACGCAATGACAAAAAGAAAAATGATGGTGTGAACGCTGCAGCTGGTACCGGCGGCTTAGTCGCGTGGGCGTTAGTCGAACTCGTCGGAAAAATAGCGAAAGTCAAACGATTTGTAACACAATTTTAGAATTTACCTATAGCCCATAAAAAAGAAGTAGGCGGTAGTGTCATGCCATACTTTTCCAGTGTGACTTACAGCCCGCCATACCGACGCGAATGTGTTGATTTTAAAAAAACAATTCAACCATTTGTACCAGGCTCACTTTTGCACAGGTAACCATCGTCGTGCAGCCATTTACGAAAATCGCCATGCCATACTTTTCGGACGATTCCAAATAGTCGCCATACCGCCGAAAATCTGCAAAATTTTTTTTTTCGTCAAACTTTTTCTATTTTCGCTATTCGCCAAACTTTCGCTATTTTTCCGACGAGTTCGACTAACGCCCACGCGACTAAGCCGCCGGTACCAGCGTTCACACCATCATTTTTCTTTTTGTCATTGCGTACTGTAGAACCGCCATCCTGTTACAAATGACTCGAAATTTTGTGTCAATATCTCCCGGTCTATAACCAGGTACCTACCTATTTCTGAAACTTATAGTTTCGGTTAGGTAGTTCTAGAAAACACGAAAATTATACCTATTCCTACTTTGTATTTGTGACTAATTCTTATTTTCTAGGAAATTCATACCTACCTAATAGATATGAAACATGTGCTAGGTTACTAATCTATAAAATAATATTCTCCACTAGCGGTCCGCTCCGGCTTCGCCCGTGGTACATATTTCGCAATAAAAGGTAGCCTATGTTCTTTCTCAGGGTCTTAAGATTGTCTGTGCCAAATTTCATGAAATCGGTTGTGAGGTAAACAAAAACAGACAGACAGAGTTTTTATAATATTAATATACCTATGTAGGTACCTAGTAGGGAGTAGGGATGTTTAGGTCTTAGGATTAACCGCAGAGTTCTTTAGATGAGTTGTTTGTTTTCTTTGGTTGCAATCAGCTTTTATTGTTCAAATTATCTTAAGTACCTAGGTACATATGTATTTAAAAAAAACTCGACATAATATTCGGAACAACCAAAATGATAAAATTAAAATTAATGTTACCTCCATTTTTCGAAATTTACAGAATTCGAGAAATTTAGTCATTTTTAATAAAATGTATTTTTTTTAATTCAAAAATGAATCGATGAAGATACATAAAGAGTGAGGGCAGAGTAGAATAAAGGAAATTAAAAACGACGACATAGGTATCTTTTAGACAGGATTTAGGTAGGTACAACAAAAGCCACGAGTATTCATCTTGTAATATGCCACATTAGGGTGTTGTCCTGCATGGAAATTTATTAGGTTTAGATAATGCTTCAAAAGTTTATTTATAATAATAAACTCAATAATAATATACTCAAAACTTATAATTTAATAGGTAAATGTCGATTTCGTACTGTGTAGAAGTCTGCAAAGAAGTCAAACCTTTGTTTTATACCTAGCTTGTATCGGTTGACTTACAACGATGATTCATCGTTCGATAAGTAAATGCAACGAGACTGGTATTCCCAGAAATATTTGTGAACCATACAAGTGAATAGTGATTAATGTGTTTATAGAAATAAATTTGTCAAATATAGTACTAAAAATATTTACTTACCTACTGAAATTAATGTTAAATTAGCAACTTCATAGAATTATGCGTCCCAACATCAAATATTAATTTTAACTAAAGATAATAATTTGGTAGGTATATTTTAGAAATGAATTTCAAGAAGGTATAATTTTTAGAAATGAATAAAGCACATGGTTTTTAAGTAAATGACATGGGAATAAAATTTAAAAATAGCGACAATGTAACTGCCGGTGGGGCAAGTTTATTAAAATATGATGTATGAAAAAATTTGAAAGCCATGATGACAAAAACTCATATTAATTTAATGTTACCTTTTAACTTTCCAATCCGAAAAATATGGACAAAGATTAGCACAGTCAAATATAACAAATATTTCACTTCCAGCACTCACAGCTTAACACAATATGGCGGCAGGACCGAATCTCCACCCACCGAGAACAAATTCAAAATTGAAACTTTGTGTGATTGGTCGCCAGAATCGCGACGCGTCACTCTAGGCAACATTCAGAAAAAAACCTTTCGCCATGCGACAACTTGAAGAAAAATAATGGCGTCCTAAAATGTTACATAAATGCATATAGGTAATATAAAAAGTAATAAAAGAACACTATAAATATTCAAATCATAGTATTATAAATAAAAAAATAGAAAAAAGGTATTGATTAAAAAATATATAATTCAAATTACATATAAAACGTCAGGTAAAAATATAAAATATTGTAAAGATTTCATTTTTGTCTGATTTATATTTTAAATTCATTTCTATAGAATAATTCATGTTGTTTGTAATAAAAAAGTACATATTTGATCCCTAAGTACAATATATATTTTTTGTGATACTTAAAATAAACTTTTGATATGGACTATCCTACTAATGTATACCATCGTTTTTAAAATTGCATCCTCCTTTAAAAGGCACAACTTATGTATGTTTGAAAATTAAATCTCTAGTAATAATTATATATAAAAAAAATAACGCCATCCATCAAACTAAGATCAAACTAAAGAAATAATACTACAAAAAGTAATGAAATTACAAAGAAGTTACATGTATTCTTAATTTTAAATGATAAAGAAAGAATTTTAAAATAATATGTTTTTAGCTCATGTAAGTTAATAACTTTTTTTTTACATTTAACTTTCATTAGATTCACTAAATTATTTTAATAACAGATAAAATAATTTTAAGGATGTTTATGGCCTAATGAATAAAAAATTATATTTATCTGTGATGCCATGCCATCTATAGTCTATGGTCGAACATATCGATATGTCGCGTTTCTAGAGTTGCCCTTGATTCCGTGTATAAAAAAATACTGTTTTTACGAAGTTTACATGATAATATTATAAAAATTATTGTGTGTGTTATTATATTAAATAACAATAAAGTGATGTGAAGTGTTTGAAACTATATAAACAAATCTACAGTGTTAAAATAGCGTAGCGTCACCTGACTGAGCTCATTGTCATTTCCCGCCATTTGCTTTGCTAACTTTTATTTCGATTTATAGTTTTTATTGAACAGTGTCCATGTGGAATCATTACTTTTTGTTATAATTGTGCTCAAGTAATGTCATTAGACAGTAATGATGTCTGTTTGCTAGAACTGGAAGATTATAACTTGTACGAGGAAGACGCACCCGATCACGCTATCACAAGGTAAGAACCCGGCGTGGTTGGCTTAGTACTCTTAATGTTAATGCAATGATTATGTCCAGATGATTAAAATATGTTTTAATTTATAAAACTTAAAATGTGCAATATTTTCATAGTATAAACGAAAAAAACAAGCAATACACGTTAGCTCCCGCCCCGTACCGGCCTATAGTCAGCTGTTGTGCCGCCATGTTTGGTCGTCTTTTAAATAGGCGTAGTAAGCGCTTTACCTACCTACAGCGCTGTTTCACTATTGAACATGTGATTTATCGTAACACTACAATCTTTTTACAACGCTTCATTCATCAAGAATACAGAAATATTATTATTTTTATTTGGAATTTATTTGTTACTCAATATACAGAAATGGGTGAATATATGATTAGTTTTGATTTTTGAAACTAAAAACTTAAAAAAATATATAATACCTATGAAAGATTTTATTTTAAATTTTTATGAATTGTTTTTTTTTTTCATTTCATAGATTTTTATTATGATTCTCCTTTTGTAGGAGTGAAAAACATACCTTATCTGGTGGCAAAACTATGGAGGCAGAGAAGAGAATTAGGCGAGAGATTGCAAATAGCAATGAACGCAGGCGGATGCAGAGCATCAATGCTGGTTTCCAAGCATTACGAACTTTGTTACCCCGACATGAAGGAGAAAAACTTAGCAAGGTATTTATGAAATTTATTTATTTAAAATTAAATACACATGACAGGTCACAATCTTGCCGGGTCCATAGGCGCCACATCAATTTCACGAGCAGATTGCAACCCAACAAAATGTGTACAATTAATACTACAAAGGGATACAGCTTACAGTTATCTAAAGCGTATTACAATAAATTAATATTTAAAATTCGATAATTTAATCTTAGATATAAAAGAAAGACAATTAAAACAATGGTTTCTTATTTCTAATGGTTATTATTAGTTTCTTATTTTAAATATATTTTTCTTAAATTGTTATTTTTAAATTAAATTATATCTTTCTGAAGCAGTAACTTTATAAATATTTCATAGTAATCATCAAATTTATTAATTGGAGGGAATTTCATTATAACTCTTTAGTGACCAAGTTTATCTCTTTTCAGGCTGCTATTCTACAACAAACTGCAGAATACATCTACTCATTGGAACAAGAAAAAACAAGGTTATTATCACAAAACTGTCAACTGAAGAGATTGTTGAACCAACATGAAGGGGGTGAAATACCTTTGAAGAAAAGGAAAAGTGAAATTATTACACATGTTCCTTCAATTATTCCCGATTCAACAGATGATACTATTACAAACACAAGATCTCCTGAGCCTGTAGCTGTGATTACAGTGTCAAGTATGCCCCAAAAGAAAGAACCAGAGAATGGAGAGCTTTTGGTACAGTTAGAACAAGAGAGACGGCTGAGACGCTTGTTGGAGGAACGCTTAAGTGCTCTTGAGGTTCAAATATATCCAGAAGCAACCCAAGAAGTGGCTCACACTGTAGTGCACTACGAGCAAACGGAGGTTGCAGATTGCAAAATTGAGACTAAGGAGGCAGAACCACAAGTAGTGGAAACTATAACTACTGCACCCTTATTGGAAGCCGCTATTAAAGCAGAACCTAGAGTGGAAGTAGAGGTTCTTCCTGATGCATCTCATGACCCACCTTCGAGATTATACCTCGCTAGTACAAGCCGGCAAAATCTCGAGACAATTGTTGAAGCCATACGCCACTTGGAGGGAGACCACTTATTTCGTGAGGAGTCCGGTGACGCGCCACTCGCGCTCACAAAGAAAGCAGAAATTACGCCCCCACAGAGACCAGGAGTTATTGTTGTGAAGCATTCGTGAGTGCATTGAACTAGTCTGTCTGGCTTCATTTTTGCTTCCAGTGGAAGAGTACTCCTTACCCTCCTCGAATATAAATAGCTTTTAGTTTCTTAGTTGTTTAGTTGTCTTTCCAAAGTGACAAATTGATAAGTCTGTGTTTTGTTTAGGTTTTTTACATTGAAAGTCAAGGTGAATGAAAGAGTGGAAAGAGAGGAATGTATCGAGATATAGAACGGCGCTGTGCTTAGTTTAGTTTCAAATATTTGGATAATATTTGAAATGTTTATTGCAGGCTTATTGTAATAATTGTTAGATAGAAGATTGACTGATTTATGTAAGTTTATTGGAACATTAGACACAAGTTTGCCGCGTGCCAATATGTCCATTTCAGAAAAATTAGCCAATAGTTTTAATTATTATCATTCTAAATAGTTTATATTGTTATGATAAATTCTAATAAAATATCATGATAGCAATAAAACAATGGGATTTAAGAGTGAAATTTGTTTATAAGCTCCATTTTAATATCCAAACATGAAAGTTAAATTCTAAGATTTAAGTAATATTTATACAATATAGGCATGCGGCACAGCAGTTCTCCTTTTTGTAATGTAGAAAAAATTTACTGTTAACATACTGTTCTTAGATAAAATATAATTTTTTTGTATTAACTCAGGCCCCGGAATCACAGACACAATAGAAAATCTATTGTGTCGTGGCCTGATCGGGCCGCTCGGGGCTCAATGGGTTAAAGCAAAATTTTCACATCCCCAGTTGTATAAACTAGTTAACACCAGTGATTTTTGTATTAGTACGAAATTTTGTAGTGGCTTTGGTATCACTTTCAGTGAAGCATTCCATGTTGATGCTACCAGTGTATAAAAGAATATGATTTATAAAATCTTCTCAATATTATTATTTCTATATCTATATAATAATAACTGTAATTGGTTAAACATCTAAGGTAAAATTTCTTATGCATTAAATTCTGACATAAATAAATTGGCAGTGTGCTGAAACTTTCATAGTTTGCTGTGCACATAGAGTAATTGTAGCCTAGTATTGAACGATTTGGCTTTAGAATAATCTAAGATGATTTAATCATCAATTGTAATCTGAAAAATAATGTCAAACTTATTTCTTACTTTCATAGTGTGTAAGATTCGTGGGTTGCTCAATCCATGATATACCTAGCTAATAAAATCCGAAATGATTTTATTGTTTGCTTATATGTGCTGTATTTTTTCCGTTGAAATTTAACCAGCAGTGCTTTTTGTTAGTAATTTCAATTAATTCATGTAAGTTTTAAATGTATTTTGTTTTAAGTTAGACTCAGTAACAGAGTGATGTACAATGTATTATGTAAAAGTAGCGTGGTCCTGTTGACGGGATCATAAGAATTTATTAAGACTGATCATTAATTCATTATTAAGTTACGCTAGTTCGATCCACCATGATGGTAGTATAATGTGTGTGTATGTGTGTGTTTAATTACGTAGTTGTTTGCGTATATAAAGTTAAATACAATTTGTATGTGAGGATCCATCAGTTTTACAGAGATTTCTAGTTTTCAATTTACAATCTGTTCCAACACTTACAGTGAATACATAGACAAAAGTAATCTCTCTAACTCTGATGGATTGATTATTTTATAGTCTGTGTATATTACATATTGGCTGTTATTTGTTTTTTGCATTTGATTTTGAACTGCTTTCAAACTCACAAGTATTTGTATGTCCAAGAAGATATGTTCTTAATTGAAATAAGGCTGTGCATACATTGTAGTATGCTGTTGCAATCTCCTCACTGTCCAGTTGGGAACTCTTTGCACTCTGTTCCTGAGTCCATAGTTATAAGGAGTCGTCTGCCTACCGCCTTTACATTATTTCATTATAAGGTAAATAATTAACAATGTAACATAACGGACTTGGTTATACTATTAGTGTAGTCAAAATATCTAGATGTAAGAGATTTTAAGTCAAAGAAAGCAAGTTAAATTGTTTAAAATGTGTTATTATTTATGTCTTAAAGTATTAAAATGGTTATTTCTTATTAATTAGTTTGTAAATGATGATAATCAGTATATTCTCACGCTTTCCTTTCGACCGTCGTTAAAACCAATAAATAAAAGATCCGGTTTTAAAATGGCATTAATTCAATAACAATTCTTTATATTATATTTATTATGAGTAACATTTTAATAGTTACAATAAATATAGACTTTTTACTTGTAAATTTTAAATATTAAAATTTAGGACCCCTTGGATTATCGTAAATCTACGTAATCTTGATTTTTCTTTTATTGGTTTTACATTATATCATGAAATATGAATACATATTACAATTTTTCTACACTCTATCGCATGTTTGATGTTTCAATATTTAAGATAATAATCCATTGTATTGAATTATAATCATAGTACATAATCACTTATGCAATTTTTTTAATGTTTGAAGTATAGAGGGTTTGGTTAAAATAGACGATTATGTTAAGAATATTATTTCAGTTTAGCGAGTCTTTATTAGTTAGAGATAGGGGGAAAATAACTCATGTAAATACACAAACCCGCAGTTTTATAAGTTTTGTTTTATATCAAAATCGCCATTATATTTTCACTCTATCGCTAACAGACTCAGTTCCTACGCATTATAGATAGTAATTATGTAATAATTTTACAGTTCGTATTTAGAATACTAATGATAAAGTGTAGAAAACGATGCATGAATATTTCCTTTTTGATATGAAGTTGATAAAAAAATATTTCCTCTGATTTAAATTGTACAACATTTGACCTACATTTACGAATATTTATAAAATATTGATACTTATGTGTTTTATTTATTAGCCCTTCAATGAAAATACGACATAGTATTTAAAATTTAAATAAAAAAGAAGTGACTTTATGTGTCCCTTCATTGGAATGGGGGTAGATGCATGATTCATTTTTTTACAGATAAAAAATCGATCAGAAACAGAATATCAGCCCGACAAATAAATTATTTTTTTATGTCCCCATCTGTGGTCCCCATCATAAGATTTCATAATATTTAATGGAATGATCAAGGTGCCTCGATTCTACATTCACGCGTACACTGTTCAAAGGACGCTGCTATCTATACATAATACATATAATAAATCTGTAGAAGGGTCAATTCTGTACATTGAAAATATTGAAAAAATAAATAGCAGGGGGTGTTACTGGATCGATACCAAACCCAAATATGTAATTAAAAAAATTTTTGTCTGTCTGTCTGTATGTGAAGACATCACGTGAAAACTACCGGTTCGATTTCGATGAAACTTGGTATAATTATACCTTATTATCCTGGGCGTAAAATAGGATACTTTTTATCCTGGAAAAATACGTAGAAAAAAAAATAATCTTACTTTTTCAGTTATCCATAGACGTTGTTCTGTAGAACCGCGAACACACGTTGCGTATTATTAATTTATTATAGGCCTAGCCGTATTTGGGTCAGATAGATATTTATAATAGTACGGGAGCTAGCAACGTTTAAAAAAAAGTCATTTTAGTATAGTTGGGTTTTTGATATACTGTTTCTCTTGCTATTTCGGTTAGAGTCCGGGCTGTCTGGCTGGCCGCAGTGGTTGCGTTTATTAGTGCGCATCTTATCTGCACAGGAAAATATCCTTAATTTAAAGTCATTTTTTAACGCGTAATTTTTAATCTTTTGCCTTTAGATAGATCCATCAGACATAATTTTTATTGCAAGACGTTTTTTTCGTTGTAAAAGAGGTGCCATACGCAATTTTTATTTCAAAATAACTAAAATGTCATCGAAATAAGTGAAATTACAACAACATGAGTCCGCTTAAAAGGTAAGTAATAACTTTATTATTTATATTATATTATCCTTTTTTAATACTTATATTGAATAATTAGTAAACTAATATTTTTAATAGATGGTTTCATATTTATTACACTTTTGGGTATAAATATGAATTTGATGATATTTGTATTTTCTAGTGTTTGATTTTACGCGAGTATTATACATTTTGAAATTAAAGACTTGGGAAAATAATACAATGAATAAATCGCGTTTAAAATCCGTTAAAAAGTCTTTAATTTCTTGATGATATTTGGTTTTTATCAAGTTTACATTAACGTCCTATTTGAGGTTCGTTGGGAAAACGAGGCGATATGGTAGATTGTTGCAAAAAAACTGTAAATAGTAAAATGAATATTATATATAGTATAAGTAACACAGTGATTACTTATCCTTCACTGGGACTCATGTTGATGTAATTTCACTTATTTCGATGATATTTTAATTATTTTGAAATAAAAATTGCGTCTGGCACCTATTTAACAACGAAAAAAACGTCTTGCAATAAAAAAAGTATGTCTAATGGATCTATCTAAAGGCAAACGATTAAAAATTACGCGTTAAAAAATGACTTTAAATTAAGGATATTTTCCTGTGCAGATAAGATGCGCACTAATAAACGCAACCACTGCGGCCAGCCAGACAGCCCGGACTGTAACCGAAATAGCAAGAGGAACAGCATATCAAAGAACCAACTATACTAAAATGCTCACTTGTCAACGTTGCTACCTCCTTTTTTTTTTTTTTTTTTTTTTATAGTGGAGAATGCATTTAGGCATACCCAGAGCGCTCAGGGAAAGGGCCCTGGGTTATGTCGGACTCACCCTGCAGAGTGCAGGGACCTACCGACTAAACTCCACTGTGTTCCGCCGTGCCGCTGTATTGACGGAGCCGCGGGTATTCGTTGAACGGAACGTTGCTAATAAGATGTCATTGTCAGAGTTACTCAAAATGGAGAAACAAACCATCCACGCGAAGACCGACATCCGCGCGGACGGAGTCGCGGGCGGAAGCTAGTTTAAGAATAATGCTGTAATGAATTTGGCATTTGGTGCAATGTTAAGTGGTAATTCATACATTAATAAAAAAAATAAGTCTAATTTAACGAACAGAAAAAAAAATAAAAACTTTTCTCAACCATACAAAAAGGAAACGATGGTCTCGTACTAGATCATAGGTACGGTATATGAACATGCACATGAAAAAATATATTATGTGGCTGTCGCTGGCTGTGTTGGACCGTGGTGATGGTGTGGTCGGTGCGGTGGCCCCATAGAGGAAGGATGTATAACTGAGAGGTGGCCCGCTTGCGCCTGACAGAGTACCTAGGTAAAGTTTCCGCCGCGCGCGCCGGCACGGCCAATTTTTAGCATCGTGGATTCGTGGGGGAAGTTTGCGCAAATAAAGTTTTCTTTCTTTAAAACTTGACGTGAAAACTTCCCCCACTACGCTACTCTTTGTCTAAGAAGTTTGCCGGGCACTATACTAACTTTATATTATACTAGCGGTCCGCCCCGGCTTCGCCCGTGGTACATGTTTACGTTTTCTCTCCATAAGAACCATCCTCGTACTTCAAGGAATATAATAAAAAAATAATTATGGAAATCGGTTCAGCCGTTCTCGAATTATGCGCTTACCAACACATTTTGCGATTCATTTTTATATTATAGATTATGGTTTTAAATGGATGACTTTAAAAACGAAGAGATAGTTAACGAACGAAGACAACATTAAATTTCAACCGGATGCGAATTTTCAAAGCCAAACTCAGTAGATGAGCTTTTGTATATGCATGTTACTCGACAAAACCTAATGTACTTTACGTTTTTTACTGAAATATATTATGTTTTGTCTAGTAATATGCATATACAAAAGCTCATCTATTAGAGGCCGACTCGTGAAATAATTTAGGCTTTGGAAATTCGCGAACCGGATACTGTATTAAATAATAAATTGTTTCCCAAATTCAAAATAACGAAGTAGGTACAAGCACAACATAGGAAAATAAATAGGATCTTTTACTTGACCACATCAAGGCGTAAAACCGATTTGAGAAATGTTTTTTTTAATCATATAGTTAGTTACATAACTACATACCAGTTTCTACGGGCAGTTACAAAAAAAATTAACGCTAATTATTATTAGTTAATGATTTTAAAATAAACTATCACTTATGAATGATATAGACATAGGATCAAGAAACCAGTGCAGCCCGGGCTTTATTTTTTTTTTTTTACACGAATAATGCGAATTGTTTGAGATGTAAACGCTGTGAAATATACATTCTGATTTTCGGCAATGAAGTTAAAATTTTAAAAAAATCTATGGAAGAATATACATATCTTTTTTTGTCTTTCTGTAATGTAGAAAGGACAAGGCAAGGCCTCTCAATTTCTTCCTAACATATTCGATACCTATCTTAAGATATATCTTTTGCTACTGACAAACCAAAAATATAATGATACAATTTGAAAAAAAAGACGGGTTGCACTCCGGGAGTGCCGGCAGAAGTGAAAACTTGATTATTAACGGATACTTTGGAATACTTAGTATCCGTCTTACGCTTTTTCGATCAGGTCACGTGTCCTGACGCGAGTTTAAGATTTTATACCCATTACAGAAAAAGTGCTCAACGCCGCTAAAGAAGTTTTCACTTCAAAAATCTTGCGAATTACATAGATTCGGGGCTCGCATCCCGCCATTCATCCCGCGCGGTATTCGCTTGGGATCAAGAACAAAACGACTATGTCACATAGTATATATATATAGGTAGCCAATTTAGGTTGGGAAAAAGTTTCAATTTTCAAATCGCAATTACAATACGCTCATCAACAGAACCTAGAGAGATTTCGGGTGCCCAGCATTACACCATATATTAAAATTGTAATGGAATGCCGAACGTGTACGGTCGGTCAGGCTAAGGCCGCATTATGATTTTTTCCCGCAAGCGATCCTCTGCACTAACGGCCAGAAAAACGCGCACTACATTAATTAATATCCGCACTACTGACAACATAGACTCAGGAGAGCAGTGAGTGTTGATGAATCGCTGACCAGAGTTTCATTTTGCACGAGACATAGCAGGAAATTATCAATTATTATCAAAGGAAAGTATGAAAGTTATTGAGGAGAGATGGATGTTTGTCAATATTTTATGCAAAAAGACGACTAATCAAAATCTAATTCTAAATGACTATTGAAACGTGCATAATAAGTAGGTGTGTCAATTAACGCCCTCTGTTAAATAACGCCCGAACTTCAAAAAACCCACTTATATTAAATGGACCCGCATCGTACCTCACGCACACATGAATTGCACCAATAGGAACGCGCCTAGCGCGGTTTCGTAAATCTGGAGTCGCCATCTTTGCCAGTAGCAGCTTTCGTTTCAAGAGCGTTAGACGTGCACTGGCTGTTATAAAAATTTCTTCTAACTAAACTATAAGTTTTCAGTTGTTTTTGAGTTATTTCTTGGATTATTTTATACTTTGGCAGTAATATACATAACCACTTCATATTCTGTAAATATTTTCAAAATGATTTACTTAATTACTTCAAAATTAAAAAAAAATGTCAATAACGCCCAGTCGCGTAATAACGCCCAGTAAACGGACCTTGGGGCGATAAATTAGTTTTTTTTTTGTTTAAAGTATGGAAGAAGATTACTAATATTAACGTTGATTAGTTAAACTAAAATAAAAAAGTATAAAATCGTTACAACTAGAAGAAACAAGTCACTTTATGTGTGTTACGGATTTTTATAGTTTTAATACTAAATTTTCATTCTTGAGCTTCTTTTATTTTTAATAAAGAAATTTTATAACGTGCTTTTTATATTTTACTTAGCAGAAATTCTATAAGAACGTATTTTAGGCATACACAATTTTCTTTCATAAACGGGCGCTATTTAACACAGTATTTCTATAAACGCCCAAAAAAAGGTTTTTAAAAAGATGTCTTTATGTCATGAAACATAAATAGTTTCACGTTTTAATTGGTATTTTTCGGTTTAGAAAGAAATATCAAACCTACTCGTCGTCTGTTTATGTGCTTTAAAGTAGTTTTAATAAATAAAAAATTAGATTCTTGTTAGGCGGGCGTTAATTACCTCTTCTACCTTAGTTATTAAGCTTTTGAATTGGTGCCCAAATATACATACATACCTACTTTTTAACCGGCACGGGCCGCGTGCTATCAAACGATCATGGATACGAATTCACAAGAATTACTTAGGTCCATTGCGACGGTTTATTTCAAAAACAATGTATAAACCCAGGGTTGTTTACATAGATAAATAATTTCCAAGCATTGACACAGCTTCTGACTCAACTTTGCCGGAAATAAAGTAACGGATTTACCGACATTGTAAGTATATTTAAGCACAAGTATAAATAATGATGTTTTAGTGTACTATTTCTTCTGATTACTAGTCGTCTAGGCCCCCAGTCTATAAGCTGTTTGTTGTTATTCGCGACTGTGCAATTGTCCTCACAAACGGCCTAACGTGAGCAAGGTTGGCACTTGGCCGTTGGATCCATGTTGGATCAGTCGTTTCACAAGTTGAATTGGGAAAGACGTGTTCGCGTGTGTTGACTGGAAAAATCATGATTGTATAACTAAAGTGACTATAATATTGTAAAGCTTGAAGAATTCTAATTATCAGGTGGGTTTCAAAAAAGTGCTTGTAAAAATTCACATCTATTAAGGATGCGATTCTTTGTTTTGGTATAACAAAGATGTAGGTAAATATAATTAGCGTTGAATTAAAAAAAAATGTCTCTACGATATACGAGTACGTTTATATCGTAGAGACATTTTTTTTTAATTAAACTCATTTTGCCGAGATGAAAATTTAATTAAAATTAAATAGAAACTTATAGTTAACGTAAAATTTAGTTAAATAAAAATAGATATTTTAACTTATATACCTAAGTACTTATATTATTGTGTAATGTCTTAATTAATTTGAAGATTTATCATGTTATATCTTGCAAAAAATAATAAATTAATGTAATCAATCTAATTATATACTTTTAATTTCAAAGTCAAATAACTATTATACCTATTAAAAAATAGGTTCTAAATTGTAGAGCATATGAGAAAATTTTATCATATTATCGTTACTATACCCGATACCCGTAAAAATTCAAATTTTAAATGAAATTATTTTATTTTTTACAACTTTTCGAGATGTTGGAATATAAACACATAATATTTAAAGTGTGGTTCACAAACATTTAAATTCTATTTCTTTAGCGTACCTATAATGACTTAGCTGACATTCAACCACACGTGTAAAATTCATGTAATTCGGAAAAACCAGAGCATAAAATGAAATTGTGAATAAAATAAATTAGAAACACAACTCAAAATTAAATGCAAATAATGCGGGTGCAAATTGGCATATTATAACGCCGTTAGTACACCGACGCATTCGCGAGCGGCAGCGAAACAACGAAAAATCTGTTTTTCGCATATGATATGTCTCACACCTAGCACATAGATAGATGAAATAGTTGCGTCCTTGTCAGTATTGTTTCGCAAGGAACTGCGAAATGGCCATTACACAGACGCATTGCGAAAAAGTTGCGAAAACATTGCTGTTTACTAACGTTCCGCAGATATTTCGCTACGCAGTAGTTTCGCAGAGATTCGCTGCTGCACGCGAATGCGTCGGTGTACTAACGGCGTAAACATAATATTATGTAATATGATGACAGTTGTGCGTGTTAGATAAATTAGCTATCTATTTTAAAATTGTTATTTAATAAAAAAAAAACTGCCTTCATACATTGAGATAATAATAATATGGAGACGATACCGCCTACATCACTTATGTTCCACTCAACATACGTCATGTGGCGTAACTGCACTCAGTCGCTTGCTCGCTCATTGGCGCGAACGTCACGCTCATTTTTTATTTGTTTTAAAGTGAAACGCATCAAATATGCCTACGTGTGTGTTACGATATTGCACAAATAATACAAAGAATACGGAAAAGTGCAAAGGAATAACTTTTCATCAGTTTAGTAACTAGATAATAATTTTTAAAACTTAGTTAGAGCAAAATTTTTGGCGGGCGACATTTTGTCATAGATTAAAAATTTAAGATATGACATTGGGCATGAAATGAGTGTTGTTAGTAATAATTGCTGGCGTATATTTTTATAGTATAAAATAATAATTTTACATATTTAGAAAAGCATAGACTGGTTGTTAATTGAAAACAGGTGAAATCATGAAATATGAAAATCAATTACTCAATCACCAATTTTTTTTGTTAATTGATTTTAATCAAGTTTTTAATTGATATTGCATAAGCTACTGACTTGAACGTATAATTGAATTATTATTTATTTATCTGCACTAATATTATAAAGAGGAAAACTTTGTTTGTTTGTTTGATTGTAATTAATAGGCTCATAAACTACTGGACCGATTTTGATGAAAGGAGAATGCCCATTTTTGGTACTGGTTTTTCTCATGCATCAAGACAACAATACTATTAAAAAAAATCTCGGCAATTTAGAGGCCTTCTTACCATTGGAAAATATATTTTGAACAGGGAATGTTTTGTAAAATCTAATAAGACATGTAATTGTTTAGATCCGTTATTATAGATTTAGTGTCCATTACCGGTTACCACGGTAACCAAGCGGTAACTTATTACATTTACTATGGTAATTTATAGCTAAATGTATCGATTATTGTTTTCATTGAATTACAAAAAAAATCAATTAACATAAAATCACTCTTTAAGGTATTGTTTATACATTGTAGGTTGTTTTAACAAAGATAGTGAAGTAAAATAATATAAATATGTATATATAAAAAAAAATATTATTATGACATAGCTTGGTAGGTAACCAGTTATTTCTTATTTGTTTCTTTCTTCGAATATGTAGTGAAAAAATGATTCAAACAACAACAACAACATGTAAACCGAATAAAAACTCAATTGGCATTTTTTAAGTATATATTTAGGTTTTCTTGAAATCCGTCCCGGAAGATTTCTGGTGCCTACCTACACTAGCCGATGAACAGATAGACTTTATCTGAAAGCATAAGCTCTACGCATAGATTAAAATATATGTTAATCGAAAAATAACCTTTGGACGATAAAATGTTACCTAAATCACACATAAACCTAACTAAATCGGGGTTATTTAAGTTTTGAGGTTATTTCACATTTTTCTCAATATCTTGAAAACCCCTGTTTTTATCACAAAAAAATCAATTGGTAAAAATCTTTTGAATATCGAAGAACCCTCCAAAACCACTCTGGCATTGACGCAACACTGTACTGTGGTCCATACTTTCATGGGCATTCTTCTTTGGCACAGACAATCTTAAGACCCTGAGAAAGAACATAGGCTACTTTTTATTGCGAAATATGTGCCACGGGCGAAGCCGGGGCGGACCGCTAGTTCAGAGATAAGTAATTAATATTTTTTCTATCCAAGGTTTCCATGTCTGGGCCGTGAAGAAAGGGAAAAATTATTTTTTTTCTAAAAAAGGCTCAATTTGTAAGTAATAAGACTTCCCATAGCCCTGACTGAACCTAAAACGTCACTATTTACATCATCCTATATTATATGCCAGATATTGTTAGCCCCGCGTAGTAAAGTCAGTTTATACCTAAAATAAATATTAAGTAAGTACAAAGAAAATTTCAAGTCAACGTGCATGTAAGGAGTGGCACCCAATAAAATAGACAGAATAAAACAAAGTGTCGCCTCTATAGCGGTGAGTCAGTGACATCGCATAATCTATGACTGTCTAGCCGTCATTCGCGCGCCCCGCGCCGCCGCGCTTGGCGCACAGATTTTGTTCGTGGTGTCTGCTCCATATTATTATTATCTCAATGCCTTCATATGGTCAGTACTGGAAAAACTTTAAATAGAACCAACCGGAAGGCAATAGATTTAAAATAAAAAAAGAATCATCAAAATCGGTTCACCCAAGGTTTTAAAAAATAATGTAGTTACCGAACACGAAGATTAATTTGTGTACATTTTGGCGAACGTAAATCCCAACTTAAATCATTGATGATTTATATTTTCATACCAATTTATCAATGCTGAATCGCTGTGCTTTGTGCTATAATGGCATTAAATAAAAAACTACATAGGTATGCAGTTAGGTACCTACTAGTTTTTATATATAAGTTAAAACACAATAACATAAATGATCAATTTAAATATTTTATTTTGTGTTCAACTCTACATCATCCATAAATTAATCTGCATTCAATAGATATTTTTAATGGGTTAATTATTTTTTGAACATGTTGGCAATTATTGTATTATAAATAAATAGGATTCGATTTTGATAGTTAATGTATATTTTTATAAATCGTATTGAAGTAACATCAATAAAAAAAATAAAAGGTATTAATAATAATTACTAGCTGTGCCCGCGACTATTTTCACGCTTACATTTATTTAGTTACCTATAGGACAAAGGCACAGAATAATAACTAGTTGACATAGGTTCAAGTTGAAATTAAAAAAAAATGCATACATTGTTTATTATAATCAAACATTGCGTGACAGCGTCAAGGGACGAGCAAAATTTAAAAAATGAATTTTTCGTCTTGTTTTACTTGCAGCCTGCAAGAAGACCCGCTAGCGGTATTTTTTTGTTTTTATTCCATTTAGGTACCTACTTACATAATTTAACTCCTGTAGCCTTGTCTTCCAAGCCATAGGTCGTTGGTTCGATTCCCACCCGGGACGGGGTAAATATTTGTGTGATGAACATAACTAGATGTTTGCTCTGTGTCTGGGTGTAAAATATTAATAAGTATATATTTAAAATTATATATTATGTATGTTTATCAGCCATCTGGTTTCCATAACACATGAAAGCTTATTATAGGATCAGAACGTGCCGTGTGTGAAAATTGTCCTGAAATATACCTAATGTTGAAGACTGATATAGTGGTCTCTCAAAAGTTAACGCAAAAACTGCTCCAACGTTAAAATTAATAGGTTAACCTACTGAGACATGTTTTTGTGAAAAAAGAAAGTATCCGCATGTAAATAATTATTAACCCAGATAATAAAAGTACGTAGGTACTTACAGGTACATAATAAATAATAATATGTACCAATTAGCAGTTAGCACCAAAATCATCACTGATAATCACTGATATTATCAGTGATGATTTTGCAATATAGGTAATAGGTATCAATATCATATTTTTTTTAATCTTTCAAGAGAGTTCAACTGAAAAAAAGAATGTTTTGCATTTTGCGTTGAAGCATAATATTATATGAAACAATTTCACGCTTGTTTCAAAAGAACTCACAAAATTTTCACATTCTATTGTTAGTTGTTACAGTAGTTAGGAACCTAACGGTAAGGGTACAGTTTCCAAAGAAGTCAATTTGTCACGTAAAACAAAAAGTACTTACCTACCTACTTACGTTGTTCCAAATTTTCCTCTTTCTGTTAGGTACTTAATTATTTATTTAAATTACTTGTAATGTGAAACAGTTAGTCATTTATTTATTTTTGTTGAACCAATGATTATGACCTGTATGTTCGAACGAACTTTATGTTCAGTCAATCGATACCTATAGTGTGTTCTCCACCTCCATATTTAATGACACTAGATCGATTTTATACATAGAGGCACTTTGCTATAACTGCTATTTTACATAATATTATCTACAAATAACTGATGTAGGAGTGAAACAATTCAAATATAGATTGGTACCTATTGATTTCTTTTAATTCGCTTCAATCTATCAGCGTCAACTTGCACAATTATTATCATAAATCAATATCATTATAAAAATGAATTCCCATTTTCTTGGTCACACTATAACTTGATAGCGATTTAAGTCATATTGTTTATATTTTCTAGCAGATTGTATGATGTATATAGTCTTGTATTAACGGATCTGGATGAAATTTATTAAAAAAAATATATTGAAGCCTTTCCACCAAACTTCAAACAAAGGAAAAGAAGAGAAGCTTTACAAAGACTATTTTTATCTTGAAGGAGGTAAATTTGGAGATGAAATTCGTTTTTAAATTAATGAATGATGTAGTCTGCGGAATTATTTAAATATTTTTAATGACATACCTAGTTGAAACCTCAATAATAATTAATATTGGGTAAAGCTAGTCAGATAAATGGTTTTTAATTTATCATATTTGATATTGAACTGGCAGGTAGGTAGGTAAGGAAAACCCGAACAGCTCAATAAACGTGCTTGTGCATACATATTAGGTACCTATGTATATTAAGTACATAAATAATTTTTTATTATTATAAAGTGAAAAGTCTTTTGGCCACTCTTCGATAGCGGAAATGGAAAATTTTATAGGTTCCGACCTTAGTTCCGACACATTTATATTTTATACTTACTAGTGAAAAATCCCTTTTTTATTTCGAGACTTCAGACTTATTTTAAATGCGACCATGATCTGGAACAATAACCCTATAGGAGATAAGGTCATCAAGTTCCTATATTAATGCACTTCCTGATTATAATTCTTATGATCGGATATTGAAAAGGTGAATCCCGCGTCCCAATTTTTGAGGCGTAAGTATGCATATCATCTGTTTCATTGAACTTTTAATTTTTTTTTTTTTTTTTTTTTTTTTTATGTTATGGGATAGCAAACGAGCAGACGCGTCGCCTGGTGATAAGCGATACGCGCCGCCCATAAGCATCCACTCCACTGGGAAGTGGATGTGTTGCTGTCCTCAGGAAAGGGGAAGGATATTTTATGTATTTAAGGATATGTTATGATAATTTGAAGTAAATCCCAAAATAAAGAACCAAACCCTCTTTTTGTTAATGATTTACCAAACTTTTTTTTTTGCTCACGCATTAATAAGTAACTAGTAAGTTACGTAGTTGTCATATTTACCTAACACTATTTTTCCACCCGCAGCTTCGCCCGCGCAGTCAAAGAAAAACACGCATAGTTCCCGTTCCCGTGGGATTTCCGGGATAAAACCTATCCTATTTCCGGGGTAAAAATTAGCCTATGTCCTTTCTCGGGTATCAAAATATATACCAAATTTCATGCAAATTGGTTCAGTAGTTAAGGCGTGATTGAGTAACAGACAGTCAGACAGAGTTACTTTCGCATTTATATTATTAGTATGGATTAATCAAATATATAAACATAAATGTATAATAATTCAAATAAATAATAAATAAAAGGATAGGAAGGATAGTATACAATAGAATTAAAACATAAATAGGTACTTAACCTTTCAGCGGTCGCACCCTTGCGCCGAACACAAGCAGTCGCGCGCGGTCTGTGATTCCGCAAATTTAAGTGTCTCGTTTGGGAAAACAAATGAATATTTCGACTTCTTGTATAACACATGATTAAAAAGAGGTCTTAAACATATGAAATAAAATAAAAACAACTTAATTACTCATTACTTCTTTTATTTGTACTTAATAGAACAAAGGTCTATAAAAACTCAAAATTTTTGACTCTGGGTGGAAATCACCGTTATAAATCAACATTAAACAAAACAAAATGAAATTTTCTTTTTTACAATTCACAATTATAAACTTGACTATAATTATCTTAGAAATAAATCACATTCATCATCAATTGACACTGTGTAATAGGAACGCTAAAATGACACCTATTTTTGAGATCATTTTACGTAAAGTTCTAGAATAATCTAAATTATAATAAAATGAAATAAAGAAAACATACCTAAAAACTACTAATTTTTGTTTAGAATAACTATAATAAACTATTCGTCATTAGTGTCCATAATATCTACTGGAAATGAAAATTCTCGGCATATAACAATCACATGTTCTAGGCAACATGTGTTTTCCACATTTGAAACAAATATACATTGTTTTGCGGTTCTTTTTCACTAAGCTCAGCGTCTGATTGAACACACTCATCCTGTGCTGGTGAAATTTCTATTGGGTCGTCTTCTTGGTCCGAAACGTCATCGAAGACCTCATCTTCTGATTCCACCTCCTCTAACATGCGAGATATTCGACATTCTAAGTCTTCGTAATTCATTGTCTACAACAAAAATACATTTTTAAAACTATACTTTTATATTATTATAGTCTAAAGCATAAAAAGTAATAATAAGATACAAAAAACATAAAATATTTACCTCGGCTTCGGTTTAATTGCACTGGATTTTTCTCGAACACAATCGGTCGCGCGCGGAATCTGAGACCGCAAACACAAATAAGAAAGCACATGTACATGCAAGGAATGTCACAGGGCTACTGAGAGGTGCTACCTCACCCCCTCGAAGGTATCACGGAAGCGCAAGCGTCTATTGTTTACAGTTTCAGTATATTGACTAAAATAAGTTCGTTGCGGACTCAGAGACCGCGCGCGACCGCTGGAAGGTTAACTAGCTTTTTTGTACAAAAATGTAAATATTTAATTATTTTTTAAATCAGTTCTAATTTATTTATCTATTAATTTAATGTACCTACTTCACACTTTTTATAAATAATGCGATGATATTAAATATCAGTACAGATACATAATAGTTTATTTAGTATCTACTATCTACCTACTATATATGTATTTTGCAAATTGGTATTCTATCCAATGACTTTTTGCGCAACAATTATGTTATTTGCATACAAATATATATATTGTCGCATTATCTAATGGAAAATAAAATATAAAAGTTTGATTAGCATTGCCGCATCGGGGCTTCATTGGCGTGGTTTTTCAGTAACGCGCGACAGCTGATTTATGATAAAAATGTGTGCGTGTACTAGTGTACACACGTAAGAAGTGAAACTTTTTTATGACCTTATTTTTCAAAAAATAATTTACTATATGCAACTACAGAAATACTTCGAATCATGCGTATATTATATATGAGAGCGTATGCCATAAGAAAAAATGGCGCGTAACGCAAAAATGTTACCTACACAAATTTTTTTTCCAACCCCGATAAAGAAGTTTCTCTTCAATAATTTTAATAAATAATTATTGTGTATGGAGAAACATACTTCACTCCTTTAAAGATTTGTTTTTGTGAGAAAAAGTACGGTCTATCCTTTAGAATTTAGAGTGTAGATCATATTCAGTTTTTTGTTTATGAATTGAAATGGTGTGAAAAATAAAGGGGGGTAAATGTTAATAAACAGTAAGTAGCTTGTTCATAGGATGGTTTATAGGTACCTATTATTATTTATACGTTCTAACTTAGCATCGACCATATAATCCGTGTTCAGTGTAGATCAAGATATATTTCTATTAATAAGCCTTAACATGACAAAAAGTTGGTCTAGAAATTGAGCGACTGCGATTTTTTTATTGTTGTTCCTAAAATAATCATTTCGACATTATTACCTAATAGCTGTGCCCCGCGGTTTCACCCGCATTGCTCCGCTCCTGTTGGTCTATATAGCCTTCCTCGATAAATGGACTATCTAACACCGAAAGAATTTTTCAAATCGGACCAGTAGTTCCTGAGATTAGCGCGTTCAAACAAACAAACTCTTCAGCTTTATAATATTAGTATAGATATAACTAAAGAGATGTATTTAGGGTTGACTTTTTTAATTACTGATATATTCCAATATTTTTGTGTGTTTCAGAAACCAAAGATGACGTTCAAGGGCCTTTTGTGTGTTAGCGTTCTGTTTATCGTAACTTCGGCACAAATCTATGATCCTGGTGAATCAAGGTAACCGTTAGGCGTCATTCCATCTTAAACTAAACATATAATATAGGATTATAGGCACTCGATTTTTTATTATCATTAGTTAGGTTTGATGATTGTCCTCTTCTCAATCTTGGGAACCTACCAACTAGTGGATGAGTATATACTTAGGTATATTTTTTAAATTCTAGAATATTGATGCTGATTTCCCATAAAACATTTTTGTATTTTCAGTGATCCAAATGAACACAACGATAATAAATTAGCATCTGGAATAAATGAGTTAGGCTTCCAGTTAACGAAACAATTGATGAAAAGTAACGGAAATGAGAAGAATGTAGTTCTCTCTCCAGCCAGTATATCAGGTAAGCTATTATTATCCGTCATTAGTCGTAAATTTTAATTATTCTTAATAGCAGGAAAATCCACAGAAACAAGAACGGTTAGCATTTCTTTTTTGTTCAATATCACAATCATGTACCTTCGTAAGTTATACTTAACTAAATAACTACTAAGTATCTACAATAGATTTTTTAAAATATCTATAAATAGCTAATTTATATTAGGAATCATAAAGTATTTATTTAAATACGCTACGAATCAATATCGAATTCAAGGCGTTCATTATTTCGATTCAAAAATTCAATGTCGGTTCAAATAAAGGCTTTAGATATTCTAATACCGTGATAATACCCATTAACATCTCTATACTATCAAAAGCGCACTCTTTCGTCATAACATTACCAGATTCGGACGAAATTTGACCTTCTCACTCTACCGACTCTCAGCTACGTCCCACTGCACGTGGTCTATCACGATAAAACATAACATTAGATTTATGGATACATCTGCGCTATAAACCGAAACAATAATATACGAATTAAGTACATACTATTGCAATTCGTTCTAGGTTGGTATTCAAAATTACCTACGTACTTACGAGTATTTATATTTCTGTAATATAATATAAGTACCTACTCTAAAGTCAAAGCCTAGCCTACGTAGGTACGTCCACTAAATGTCCTAATCTCGTGTCCAAATGATAACCCATTCATTATCCATGCTTTTAATTTTATAATTTTTTATTTCCACCAGGTTTACTGGCTATGACATTATTAGGCAGTGTTGGAGAAGCATACGATGAACTCGCCCAAGCACTTCAGTTTTCTAAAGGTGAGGCCGTAGGTGTTGTTGTTTTATAATCACAGAGACAAGGATTTTTGATTACCTATGTGTAATCTTAATTAATTATATAAGAAACTTAATATTTATTTCTGTCTAACTACATATTAGTATGTTTAACGAACTTTATATTCCCGTTTGCTAAGGATTTCACAAAATTGATATTTGAATGCCAGCATAATAAGGAAAACCTCGATAATATAATGTCCTGATCCAAATTACCTTGAAGCCCACATAACATATTTTAAGTTAATGAAAATCTTATCAGTGTTTCCTTCTCTGAACTAATTAAGCCGCAATTAAATTAAGCGCTAAATACAATAATATTTACTTGAAAAACAATCAGTATTGTTATGTAAGATCACACAAATAACTCTCATAATGCCATATTTTATATCTTTTCAGACATAAAACTGAACCGCAACACACACGAGCGATTCGGCGAATTATTACGAGCATTAAATTCTGACAATGCCTCAAGTAAAACTTTATACGCGGATGTTGTTTTTGCTGACAAGAGTTCCAAATTGAGAGAGGCGTACCGCGAGTACTTAAAGAGGGTGTACAATGGTAACGCGATAGGCCTCGATTTTAAGGATCAACAAACAGCAAAAGATACAATTAATGAGTAAGCAAGATGGGTTCATAAATCATTTAATTTTGACGTGAACATTGATTACATTTAAATGTAAATTCCGTGACCGTTAAATTTTAAACAATCGTGTGGACAATATGGATTTTTAAGTCGGGTTTTGTCAGCCCGTCAACCTTGAAGCATATCTATGCTAACAATAGAACTACCTATAATGGAATGGATTCTGAAAAAAAAGCATTAGTCAAATTTATATTAAGTTACAACATATTTGCGATTTATATAACTGTATGCATATTTGCATAATTTCATATCAGTCTATTCACGAAAAACCGCAGTTACCTTTTTGAACAGTTTTTGTTGAAATTGAAAACAGTACAAATCTTTTTGTATGTTATTGGGTACTTCATATCCCTGTTTATGTACTGGTTCCCACAGTTAAAAACTTCAACTATTTCAACACATTAGATTTGTTAAGGAAATTAGCAATTCGTCTGTATTGTCACGCGATTACTTCGCCTATTAATATTAGTATTCTATGAATCGATTTTGATGAGTCTACTCGTTCAATTTACTTTATTTACGTGCAAAGCTTTTTGTTTTAAAATTATTGTTTTCGTTTTAGAAAACCAGAGCCTTTGTAAAAAAAGTTTGTTTGATCATTTTTTGTTTTCCTAACATTTTTATTAAGAGTGGTTTAAGCTAGTATTAGGATTTAAATGTGGTTTAAACCTACGTACCTATGAATAATTAATTTGTTATTTGTTAAGTAGATACTTAAGTATAAATATTTTATTTTCAGGTGGGTGAAAGAGAATACGCAGGGCAAAATACCGAGCTTTCTAAAAGATAGCCTACCGGTCTCTACCAAAGTAGTTTTATTGAGTGCATTATACTTTAGTGGCCAATGGAAACACCCATTTTTAGTTGAATATACGCAAAAGTAAGTTAACAAACTTGTTCTTGAAATATATATATATTAGTCTAAGATCCCACTGCAGGATTACTTCCTTTATAGTTTTTGATGAAACCAAAATTTTATGTATATTTATAATTAGAAGTAATCCTGCGGTGGGATTTAGTACCTACCATTAGGTGTCATAATTAACCGATTTTTATTGATAAAATGAATAATCTATAGTACTCGGATAAGCGTACCCTGAATCTGCTATCATCTATGCAAGATGCAAGAGAATACAAAAATTAGCGCAATTTTTTTTCTCGATATACCTAGTTAGTTACTTAAATTTTTATTTATTTTTTTGCTTTTATTTCGATAATTTTACCTGGTATGAATTTTTATGTTTCTTTATATTCCAGGTTACCATTCAATGCTCCATTAGAGAAAACAGTCATGGTAGATCAAATGTTGAATATAGGCAGTTTTCCATATTTGTCTTCTTACACTGATGGTAATGTCAATTACTAATCCTCTGACATAATTTTAAGCTATTGCATAGCTTCTATCGCGGGCCTTGAGCGCGGAGACCAAATCGAGAAATTCCGTAACGAAAAAACCTCACGCTTCCCACTCCAACGGGCTCGGAGGTGTGGCTTGAAGGCATGCTATGCATAATGCAATAGCTTTACCGCGGCAGTCCCCGAGTGCCACACGTTTTTTTTTAGCATTATTCTTGATTTACGCATTTTTTGATTCAGATATGATTATTCTTAGTAATGTATTTTGGTAACATTTCAGATCTTCTCATGGTTGCTCTACCATATAATGATAGCATGACGACCATGTATGCGATAAAACCTCGCCGTCCACGAAAAATGACTTTACCAGATCTTTTGGACAAATTAGATTATTATAAAATTGATGAATTGATTAATAGATTGTCGGACAGAAAATGTGTTATTAGGTTTCCTAAAATGGACCTTCAAAAGACTGAAAAATTAGAGGATTCCCTAAAAGCTCTTGGGATTAAGTCTATTTTCACACCAGGACAAGCAAATTTCGCTTTGATGATAGATTCTAATAGTGTTGAAAACAAAACTGAAACAAAATTATTGAGCAGAATAAATACTGATGATGAAGAAACATCCAGGTCATTCAAAGAGATGGTGAACGGTCTTCCTAATCCCGGAGTGTTTGTTGACACAATACTACATGATGTTAAAATAAAAATTGATGGTAAGATAATTTTTTCGGGATAGCTACTTAAAACACTTATGTATTCATGATGTTATTATCACATACATAATCTATACATATAATAAATCTGTAGAAGGGTCAATTCTGTACATTGAAAATATTGAAAAAATAAATAGCAGGGTGCTACTGGATCGATACCAAACCCAAACATGTGATTAAAAAAATTTTTGTCTGTCTGTCTGTATGTCAATTACTGTCTTTACAGACACGTGGTGTCTTTACATACAGACAGACAGACAAAAATTTTAAAACTAACAGTTCGATTTCGATGAAACTTTGTATAATTATACCTTATTATCCTGGGCGTAAAATAGGATACTTTTTATCCTGCAAAAGTACGTAGAAAAAAAAAATTAAATTAACTTTTCAGTTTTATCCATAGACGTTGTTCTGTAGAACCGCGAACACACTTTGCGTATTATTATGGGCCTAGCCGTATTTAGGTCCAATAGATATTTATAAGATGTCAAGAGTTACTCAAAATGGAGAAATAAACAATCCACGCGAAGACCGACATCCGCGCGGACGGAGTCGCGGGCGGAAGCTAGTCTATACTAATATTATAAAGCTGTTTGTTTGTTTGTTTGAATGCGCTAATCACGGGAACTACTGGTCCGATTTGAAAAATTCTTTCGGTGTTAGATAGCTCATTTATTGAGGAAGGCTATAGGCTATATATCATCACGCTACGACCAACAGGAGTGGAGCCACAAGGGTGAAACCGCGCGGATCAGTAAGTATTATATAAAGGTATTAAAATATTAAATGTTTTTTTCAGAATATGGTACTGAGGCAGTCGCTGCATCCGGTGGTATTTTAGCTCGGACTGCTGAACAGTTTTATGCGGATTCACCATTTTACATATTTATACGAAATGAAAGAACAAAATTAGTGACTTTTAGTGCAGTTGTTTTTGATCCAACATCATGAAAACTGAAGTTAATGGAAGACTATTAATATTATTTCTATCAACTAAGATATTGACATAAATTTAAGAGGAGAAAAAAAAGAACATTATTTGTTTAAGCACCTACATAAATAATTTATCTGTTGCCCCTTAATTTTTCAATCCTATCATTCAAAGTTTGCTTCCACTGTTCTTCTGATATACTCTGTGCCCATTCTGGAATTGATGCTTGTGGCAAAGCAAAATTAGCCATGGCTGACATAACCTGAAAAAATTCAAACATTTAAGAAACTTACTTCATTATTCATCATCATGCACCTCCAAGTTAAAAAGTACATATTAGATTGGGAATTTAGAAGTTTGAGATTATAGTGGATATCACTAACGTAAATCAAATAAGTTTGGTAACTGCTAAAGATAACAGATACAAAAGTTTGGAAAAAAAGATTACCATTACTTATAATGATTATATTTCTCACATTAACATCAAAATATTGTTTCTCATAAACAAGAAATAGTTACAATTTCCCCCCCTATTCCAATATTACCATTGTTACCTATTTGTTCCAAATAATAATGTTTCATAACTATATTCATTATTATTTATTTTTGTCTATAATACAGAGTAAAAAATTAACAAGTGTAAAACATAATATTAACTATTACAAGAACAAATAATGTTTTCAATAAGATTAGCTAGTGACTTGTATTTGCTTAAATTGAATTGTTTTTTATTTAAGGCAAAGCCATATGGCAGTTTTTTTATCGTAACAAGCATGTATAATCAATTTTGTGTGTTATCAAGAAGCTTTAAAAAGTTCTTACACTACATTTATAAAAAAATTACATATTAACCTGCTGGGCTCTTTCATTATCCATCTGAATAGTGTCTGTAGATCGAGGTGAACTCCATACCTCCCTTGCTAATACATTTTCCATTGGTTCTATTGGAGGTACATCCGCTGCAGGACACTGTGATGTTTCTACATCCTGAGAATAAATGAAGTCATTGCAAGAATTGTTCTTGTTCTATAAGAGCTCTCTTTTATTTTTAATCAATATGATTTAAAATTAGTATAGGTATGACATTCTCTACTTTATAATTATTTTGATTTTTGTTAAATCAAGCTCAAAAAATGCTAATCAAGATTAAAAGTAAGCTGAAACTTATTTATTGGACTATATACTTACACTATCGGCTTCATCGCTGTCATGGTCATTTATTATAGCTTCTGGCCCCTGTGGTAGAGGTTCATATCCAAAATGATCATTTTGTTCATCATCACTATCATCTTGGTGGCCATTTGTAATTAACTCGTGCCTAGGGGGCGGTGTTAAGTTTTGTGGTGAGTTATCTGGAGGTTCAGGCCCTTGACAAACCATATTTAAACTTCAGTCTTTGTTTGAAAATGTTAAAACTCGATGAATGACGTTTTGGTTGTACAATGTAAGGAACGTTTTTCCAATAAGTAAACACAAGTTAAACCTTTCTTTCAATATGTACTATTCAGTATTCAGCGTTGCAAGTCAGAAAGTGCAAAATTGAAAATTAAAGTTGAAGATAGTAGATATTCTATATTACTTGCTCTGTGATAGGTACAAAATTGCAATTCTCAGTTATACATCCTTCCTCTATGATTGCAATTTGCAAATGCAACTTATCTTGACAACCTTTGTCATTTGTCAAATGTCAGTCAAAAGTCATAACTTTGGTCATAACTTTACTCTTTGGTCATAACCAAGAAGCTTATATCTAAGTGACATATCACACTAGCGGATTGCGAGCGGTTTCAAAGCGGAGCGGTTGCGCAACGAATACGTTGCGAGCGCGCAACGAACACGCCGCGGTTGCGCAGCGAATTCGTTGCGGACGCGTGGCAGATGCGCAACGTTTACGTCGCGGTCATGTACACTCATTAACAAAATGGAATCCGTGCTGGTTGTTACTTATAACTTGTGATAGTATAATAATTATGAGATCATTATTTTTTACGAGTTTCATAACATGTTAATGTTTAGGGTATTGTTTTATCTATTAAATCTTGGTCGAAATGCAATCAGATAACTTAATTGCTCATTAAGAAAGTTCATTATTGAAATAAATGTTAAAGCTACTTAACTAAAACAGGGCTATCTTATTATTAGATAAATAGCAGTGAATAGAAAATTTTATCAAGCAACCAGCAACTCACTATCACTTTGCTCATAATTAGGTTCACAAAAACTCTTTATAACATACGTTGCTATGGGAGAGATTATACTGGTCAGTTGTTACATACTTTTGGAATGTATGGTACATTCTAAAAGTCCTAGTAATTCAATTTTATAGCACCTTTTTTAACAACTCCAGTTGTTATTACATCCTTAGATTAAGGATTGGTCTCCGCGCGCGCGCTACGACTAGATACCGCTCCACCTAAAAACAATAGCTCCGTGAGTGCGGCAACTCAGTTCTGTAGTGTGTGTGAGGCAATTTGTAAGGACGCTAGGTGACGCTAGTGTGTGTGAAGAATTATACTGCCAGCTACATAAATTTTACCCCATAAATGGGAAATGGGCTATCTTGGAAAGAAGTTTGAAGAATATTTTTATTTCATTTTGGCCTTGCCGGGAATCGAACCCATGAACATGTGACTCAAATCCACTTGCGATGCCACTATACTATCACAAAGGTTTTTTAAAAGTAAAAAAGCGGTAATAAAAAAATAACATATATTATATGAGTCAGTTAAACAAGGTTAAACAGAAATAAATTATTGTTATTATCATTTTATTTATAATATGCGTTAGTAATAGTATTGAAAAAAAAAACATTATGAATAAAATAAGTTCAAATTAAAAGTGTGTTTTTGGGATATGCAGTACGGCAACACTAAATGGCGTCGTATTTTCGTAAACAACATTTTCAAAGTACAGGTGAAATATCGAATAATACGATTATTTCTGATGGTACGTGATCCTAGTGTCTTTCTTATTATTTGTTGTATTTTTTTTAAACAGTTTTATGGCACAAACAGGCATTTTACTTCAGGTTTTGTCCAAAATCTTTAGAAACTATCGGTACGCCCTCTCCACACAATGCTTGTGACACGACTGGCTCGGGTACGCCGATTTCGGCGTACTTTTAGTTGCCGCATTTTTCGAGTACGCCGGCGGTATCTAGTCGTAGCGCGCGCGGAGACCAATCCTTAATCTAAGATTACATCTTTAGTTAAGTAAGTGCATTTCCACAGTACGGTTAAAAAATTGAGTGCTACAGAAACGATGGAAATATTGAATGGAAGTTAGGCAAGGCGGAAGGGCTGGATTTTGTGCGAGAGTATACAAAATGACGTCGACGCTTCTATTCGCAGCGAAATCGTTGCGCGTCCGCGACGAATTCGCTGCGCATCCGCGGCGTGTTCGTTGCGCGCCCGCAACGTATTCGTTGCGCACCCGCTCCGCTTTGAAACCGCTCGCAATCCGCTAGTGTGATATGTCACTAATACACTGGAGATTTCGGTATGAACATTGACGAGTAACAAGAAAATATTGCCCAGTTCATGTTTTTTATCACTTTCACACCTAACTTGGTATTGCCACTGTTAATACGAAGTTTTCCCAAGGCTACTATGTATGCTGTAATATTCTGTGCAAAAGGTTAGTTTTTGTACATGAGTTTGTTGATAAATTGCCAACAACGTCATTCAGAAGCATTGTTGGATGAGACAATTATTATTTATGCTAAATAAACTAAGTATCTGGACCAATTATTAAAAAGCGATACTCCCTGATTATGGGTAGTCACCATAATAAAATTGTAGCAACTATCACTTTGTCAATATGGCATGTGTGTCAAAAAAATTGCGTCGCTTCGAATATTTAAGTTAATATTGTTGCTTATTGCTTATTTAATGAATATTTTCCGAATATAAAGAATGCATTGTATTGTGCAAAATTGCAGAAGTGTTTGGACACCAAATTCTGGCATAGAATTTCACAGGCAAGTGTATATTTACGTTATTTACAATATTCCTCAATACTCCTGCATTTACCTGTTTAGAATCATTTCAATGGCAAAAATTGTAAAATTTTGCATCATTTTAGAAAGCATTCATGTTAAATTTGTTATTTTCCTAATACTTTATCATTTTTCAACAAGTTTTCAATAAACAAAATTAACAAGTAAGGTAACCATGATGACGAGTTTTTATGGATAGTGAAGAGAATATATTGTAATAACAATATTATGATGAAATTTAGAACACCATTTTCAAGATTTTTACTAGTAATGAAACAACACTCGACATCGGTATTGCACTCACATGTAGTTATAAGATTGTTCGCTTTTACATTGAAATTTATACTTTTTTAACTTACCTCATATTTTTTGTTTTAGGTATTTCAGCTTTCCAAAAAGTAAAATAAAAAGAAATATATGTGCCCATCAAGGGTAAAATTACTGAGGATTACGACCCAGAAAAAAATACCTTTTGAAAAATAAACTTTGTAAAGAAAATTTGTGCAAGGCTGCTATAAACAGTTTTTCTTTGATGATTCTGGCTTGAAATTGACCCGTCGAAGCAACGCATTTAAAAAGAAGATCTGAGTAGCTAACAATTTGATAAACAGTATCTGATGCAAAACACAACTTTCCTCTATTTACAAAGGATGTTAATGCTATATATCGGTTCATATCCAAGCTTTGTAGCCAAAAGTTATTTATAACTATCATTCTATACCAATTAAAATTGTATGTACCTACCTATAAAGTATGACCATAATATTATAATATAAATACTGCCAAAAATATATGTCGTTATTATTTATAGACCATGATTTTTAGTTTTTTCTATTTTGAAAAATCCTGAATTTACAAACCAGCGTGGTCACTCGACAGAAAGAGACAAAAAACATGACTGACGTCATTGAATGTCATAGTTTCTTGTTTCAAGTTAATGGTCATAGTGCAATCTCCAGTGTATTAGAGGATATAAGCTTCTTGGTCATAACCAAAACGTGGTCATAACTCACACTTCACAGAGCAAGTAAAATAGATTAATAATTATAGGAGGGCGTATTCAGAAAAAAAGCTTGAAAGTTGAAACTTATGAGCGCTTATCGGCGCTTGTCAACGCTGGTTCGTTCTACACAAAGGAAGCAGGTTAAAGCAGGCCAAAACAAATTTTATATGGCAGCGCCCAGCGCTGACCTGCGCTTGTTGAAGCTTGTCGGAAATTGTCGGCGCCGATCAGTGCTTATCGGCGCGTGTTCATATATTTTCCTGCGCGGATTACCAGCGCTGACAAGCGCCGGTAAGCGCTTATAAGTTTCAAGCTTTCTTTCTGAATACGCCCTTACTCATAAATCAAAATCACTGAGCTCAAAAAGTCATAAAGCCTCGATAAAGCACAGTACGTACCTAATGTAACAGATTATAAAGCCCCCAGTACACAATGGGCCACGCTTTACAATGCACAACTGGAGGCCACGATCTATATCTATATCTATCCGCGATCGATCACTGTTCACAATGGCACATGTCTCATTGCTGCCTGGCATGCCACTTGCGAATTGCGATGGACGTACAGGGCTCCTCATCAATAAACCTGAAAGTTTCTTCATTGCTCCACGATACTGACATTTTAGGCGATCAAATACTATATTTCAATATAAAAATAAAATTCTAGTTCTAGTACGTAAGAAAAAAGTGCTCTATCCCGGTCAGCGGTCGGTGACAAACTAAACCATTGTGCGAAAACACCGCAAACCACGCTACGCCACGATTCCTTTGACGTGTGCCCAAAAAACCGACAACTCCCCGATTGCGCGCCATCATATACCATTGCCCCGTGTACACAATGGCAATGGCCTGCAATGGATCAGCATGGGCCATTGTGTACTAGGGGCTTATGGTTTTTTTTGAGCACAGTGATCAAAATAAAATACATATTAATACCAGACTACAATATCACTAGATTGTGACTAGATTGAAATCTATAAAAGCTATATACATCATGTACACTATAATTTGCTTACTATACTTTTTGCATTGTTTTAAGTTTTATATAACTACATATTACGACTGAAATAAATGCTAGTTAAGTACCTACGGTTTTTTTATAATTCTTATTTTTGAGTTCTGACATTATATTAAATAGGCAAAATTGGCAAAATGGAACGCATGCAACTGTCAAAATATAAAATAAAATTTGGCATTTGCCAAGTGTCAATTGTCAATTTGATAGGTAGGTAGCGAATTCATTTTGATGTTGAAAAAAGTGAAAAAATCTATTGTAAAATTTTCATTTCTTAAACAATTCTTAAAATTCATCAATATAACGCTGCCACAATTTTTTGGTTCCCTTTTGCTACTCAGTTGTGTCTACGCAAGTATGGCTTGGAGAAGCCATGGAGTTAATAATGCAGATATGATACGTAATCTCAGAGGTAAACAAATTTCGCAGTAAAAACAGTTATAGGTAAACTGTAAACAAAGTTTAATGAGTTTTATGCGTATCGAACAAAAGCACGTTTTATTACAGCCATAAATGCGGTACTGTTTATTATTTTAAATATTTTATACAAGTAATTATTACTAAGCAATAATATCAAAGACAGAAGCACAGTATTTGATGTCGCATTTTAATTTTTAGATTGTTTAAATGTAATACATACTAAATTTAAAATTTCCGATTTATAATGATATAAATTTTTTATTTTATAGCAAATGGAATTATTAAATCGGACGCCGTAGCAAATGCTATGCTCGGTGTAGACAGAAAGAATTACTGTCCTTATGCCCCGTACCATGATTCTCCGCAGGCCATTGGATTTTCTGCTACAATAAGTGCACCACATATGGTAAACATTTAATATTATATCTTAAATAAATGGTACTAAAAAATCTCACTCAGTAGATCATATTTTTTAACCGACTTCAAAAAAAGGAGGAGGTTATCAATTCGGCCGGTATATATATTTTTTTTTTTTTTATGTATGTACACCGATTACTCCGAGGTTTCTGAACCGATTTACGTGATTCTTTTTTTGTTCGATGCGGGATGGTGTCGAATTGGTCCCATAAAAATTTTATTCGGATAGGCCCAGTAGTTTTTATTTTATGAGCATTTTTGTCTGTAGGTATTTGTAAATTTTGCAAGTGCAGTTTGAAGTAGGTTGTTTTTCAAACTCAAACTCAAACATTTATTCATTCAATTAGACTACTATTTAGTAGCACTTTCGAATCGTCATTACATAATTATTTTAACATTTACCACCGATTCGGAAAGCAGTGATCTATGGAGAAGAATCGGCAAGAAACTCCATAGTTGCTCTTTTAAAATCATGTCGATATTACATAATATGTAACTTATATCTAAATACATAATATTATATCATAATATACAAAGAACTGTCCTGTGGTTTTTACGCGACAACCCTCCATGGGTTTTTATCGTCCATATATTCCTGAATACTGTAGTACGCTCTCTGAACTAGTACATTTTTTATATAAGTTTTAAATTTAGAACTACTAAACTCTCTAATATTATGAGGAATTCTATTGTAAAAGCGTATACCTTGACCCATAAATGAATTTTTAACTTTAGCTAATCGGAAAAATGGCATTTCAATTCTATTTCTGTTCCTTGTGCCATAACAGTGTCTATCTCCTACTCTTGTGTGTAAGTCGGCGTTTTTGTGTACATGCAAAATATTATTAAATATATACTGTGATGGTAGAGTAAGTATACCAGTATTCTTAAAGAGATCTCTTAGTGAGTCCCGAGCACGTAAATTATATATAGAGCGAATGGCTCTTTTCTGTAAGATAAATATAGTTTCTATATCTGCTGCCCTGCCCCATAGTAGAATTCCATAGGACATAATACTATGAAAGTAGCTGAAATAAACCAATCTAGCTGTATCTTCATCGGTGAGATGCCTTACCTTTCGGACTGCATATGCTGCTGAACTGAGCTTACCTGCAGCGGTGTTGACATGGGCTCCCCACTGTAGTTTCTCGTCCAATGTTAACCCAAGAAATACAGTCGATTCTGTAGGGTGTAATACCTCCCCGTTCAAGGTAATATTTCTGCTCAACTTTTTAACGTTAGGTAGTAAAAATTCAACACAAGTTGTTTTTTTGGCATTTAATAATAAATTATTAGCAGTAAACCAGTCGGATATGTGTAAAAGAGTACTGTTCACTTCGTCAACATTTGGGTCATGCCTATCCACATTGAATATTAATGAGGTATCATCTGCAAACAGAACTATTTCACACCTATCCTGTAAATAATAAGGTAGATCATTGATATATACCAAGAACAAGAAGGGTCCTAAAATAGATCCTTGTGGAACACCAATGTTAATTGACGCACCGCTAGAACGTTCTCCATTAACAACTACAGTTTGTATCCTATCATGAAGGTATGAGGCTATGAGGTTCTGAGCTTGTCCTTTAATCCCATAGTGATTAAGTTTACGCAATAAAGTACAATGTTCAACGCAGTCAAATGCCTTGGAGAGGTCACAAAATATCCCCAAAGCATTTTTTGAGTTTTCCCATGCCTTATATATATGTGTTAGTAGTGCAACTCCAGCATCTGTGGTTGAGCGCCCCTTTGAGAAACCAAACTGTTTGGTGTGCAGCAAATTATTAGAAGCAAAGTGACTAGTCAATTGGTTTAATATTAACTTTTCGAAAACTTTACTTAATGTTGGTAAAATCGAGATAGGTCTATAGTTGTTACAGTCTTCTTGATCACCTTTTTTAAATAGAGGTATAACTTTACTAAGCTTTAGTAAATTAGGAAATGTACCATAGTCACAACACTTATTAAATATGAAAGCTAAATTGTTTGCAATATTTTCTATTATATTATTAACTAAATTTACGGACATTCCCCAAAGATCGCAAGTATTTTTTAAATTAAGTGTCTTAAATGCTGTAACAATATCATTAGCAGTTACGTGACGCAATTCAAATAATGTACTGCACCCCGCAACATGGTCCCTCAAAAAGGTCTCTGCAAGTATTGAAGACGAATTTAAATTATTAGTAATGCTAGCAGGGACACTACTAAAGAAATCTTCAAAAGCAAGCGCAACATCAGCATTTTTGTCAATAACCATGCCATTATTTACAAGTTTTATGGTATTACTTGATTTGCTTTTACCCATTTCACCATTAATAATAGACCAAACTGTTTTAACTTTATTATCCGAGTCGCGTATTCTATCCCTGATATACAAACGCTTCGCAGTAAAACAAACAATTTTAAAAGTTTTTGAGTAATTTCTAACATAACTAAGAAAAGATGGATCTTTATTATATTGCTTCATACCATATAACTCATAAAGAACAATCCTACACCTATGTATGCTAGGTGTCGCCCATTTACTAAATGGTAAATCCTTGGTAATATTTAAAGATTTAACTTTAAATATTTTTTCAAATTCACTATGAACTAAATTAAAAAGATTTTTAAACATTTCACAAGGATTATTATGACAGGATTGATCATTCAGTACGGGCAGGTTTTTATTAATATTATCTCTAAATTTATTAATGCCTTTTTTAGTTATAGGCCTAACATTAGTTCTTTTAAATTCAGGTAAGCAATCCCATTCAAAAACTACTTTCTGGCCACAGTGATCCGAAGTGAGTGTATTGAGAATATTTTTCTCTAAACAGATGCAGTCGCAGTATATATTATCAATACAGGTTGCAGAAGTAGGTGTAATTCGTGTGGGTTCATTAAAAAGTTTATACAGGTTAAATGACTGAAACAAATTAACAATTCGTGTTGCCGTTTGTGTTTGTAAAAGTACATCAATATTAAAATCACCACATACTATAACTTTTTTTTTACTCCTACTTAAACGCTTTAATATTTCTTCCATGACTGTCTCAAACATATTAAAGTCACTGGAAGGGGGTCTATAAACGCAAACAATAATGTAACGCTCCAATTCAACACAGGACAGTTCAATGGTCCGTTCTACAGAAAGACTAACAATGTCAGTTCGTTCTTTGCATTTTACACTATTATCAACAAAAATAAGAGAACCTCCATGAATAGCATATGTCCTGAAGTATATACTTTTTAATTTATAATTATCAATATTTATTAACAACTGACATTGTTTAAGCCAATGTTCTGTTACACAAAAAACCTTAATACTATTATGATTTAAAAACAATTCTATTTCTAATAATTTGCTAGCCAAGCCTTGAATGTTTTGATGTACAATAGAAAAAGTCTGCTTAGCTGTTGTCTTATATACTAGTTTAAATCTAGCTTAGGGCTAGATTTTCTGTCAACACTAGGTTGGTGTATATAATTACTACTACATAAAATTATAGTAGATCCAGGGTCTGATACCGAACATGTACCAGACTGGTTAATATTATATGCTATTAACATAGCAAGTTCTCGCTTAAATCTAGATGGCAGATACACTGTATTCTTTGTCAAAAACGCAAACGCAGTTATCACTTGTTAAACTTCTTTTCAGCATGCTCATGCATTAGAAAGATTGAAAAATCAATTGATACCTGGTGAAAAAGCTTTAGATGTTGGCTCAGGATCTGGTTACTTGACATCATGTATGGCTCTCATGGTCGGTGAACAGGGCAAAGTGGTTGGCATAGACCACATACCAGAGCTAATTGCATTGGCAACTAAAAACATTAATAATGACAACCCAGGTTTACTAAAAACTGAAAGAATTAAACTTATCAGTAAGTATTGGATGACTTTTAGTGTAATATTTGTTTGATTTCTCACTTTTTGTTATATAGTCACTTATTACACTTATTTTATTTAAAAAAAAGCACTGAACAGTTAATTATATTACTTTGGTACTAGAAACATATGTAAAAACTTGTTAAATCTTATAAATTGTATTTTCTAGCTGGTGATGGTCGATTAGGATATCCCTCTGAAGCACCTTACAATGCTATTCATGTTGGAGCAGCTGCACCCACCCTACCACAAGCTGTATGTATAACCATTGTCTATTTAGTCATGACTAATTTAAATAAAATAAACAAAGTTTTGTTATAAGCGAACTAAATACATTTGTGAACACTGCATCTTATTACATACTAGCAGCGCTCCACTATTATATGGTATAGATATAGATTTTGTGGGCACAACCAAATTTACAATTGTTTTTTATCTTGGCTCAACTGTGGTATCAGCTCCTTGAAATTTGAATCAAATAATTACAGTTAGTTGAGCAGTTGAAACCAGGAGGCAGGCTTATTGTACCCGTTGGTCCTGAAGGGGGAGAGCAACATTTGACACAAGTATGTAATTATTTTTTTTAAGACAATGTTTATGATGGATAACAACTGTAACACTTCTTGAAGATATATGATTTACTATTTTATAATGATTGATACTATGTGTAATGTGGAGACTGGAGCCTATTTATCAGGGGTACTTAAGATATTTATAGAATTCAGAACAATGTTTTATTTATTTTTTCATTGACAGGTGGATAAAGCAATGGATGGTACAACAACAGTGAAGAAATTAATGAGCGTAATTTATGTTCCATTGACTGATAAGAATCACCAATATCGTGAGTGACCCAACTTCACATTAATTTTTCTCATTGTTGCTTTTTTTATAGCAACCACACTAATACATCGCGTTTTCCAATATATGAATAAAATATAATCACTATATATACCATTTATTTTTGATTGTATAAAATGCAGCTAGATATATTTATATATTGTAAGTATTTGCTTGTATCTTTAATATATACACATATACATACACATGTATCATATTATAATAGATATCATCTAAGATTCTAAGACACACATATCTAAATAACTAAGTGCTAAATGTATTTTATTTTATCCTACTCTTTGTAAAATTAGATTTTAAAAAATCATTAATATTGAATCACTTATTATATAGGAATGCATCATGCCTTGTAAAATACCGATTTTGAAAATACAGATGTATACCTTGTAAAAACTGATTTTGAAAATACTTGATGTGTGTTAAACTTTAAGCACAATTAAGTTTATGCTACTATTAGGTATGTAATGTAGGATATGTATTGTAGTTTGTTCATGTGATAGATATTTACGCCATTCATGTCCTGCTATAAGACAAATAATTATAAAAAATTTCAGATTAATCCTTTGAAATATGTATGTGATGAATGTATTTGAAAAAAAAAAATTTTTTGTTGTGTGATGTAACATAGTATGTACCTAATCTTAAGTCCTATTATTTATTAAAAACTAATAAAATAATTGTTTTAGGTTCTTGGCGTTAACGCTTTTTATCCTATGGCATCAAATAAAATGCAATGAAAATATTATGATTTTAATTTTAATTAACATTGTTAACTTTTTACAAAATTATACAAACTATATTTTTTAACAGCTATTTTTTTATTTTTAAATGGCTTTCCTCCAACCTTCCTTTTTCTTCCTTCCAAATGTTTTTTCTTCTTTCTTTATATCCGATGGTTTGGGTTTAATGTGTAATATTGAGTATAATGTTTCGGCTTCTCTTTTATTTTCCAAAATGTCTGCTAGTTGATTCTATAAAGCACAGAGTTTATATTAAAAAAAAAATCCCTTGATTAGATTGTGTCTTCACAAAATTGTAAAATACCAAAGGTTACACCATTAAATACCTCAGATAAATTTATTAAATGATCTAACGATACACCTCTGTTCATTAATCTTGTGATGTTTTTGGAGGTAACTCCGGGCAGTTTTTGTACGAAATCGTGAACTAGTACATTGTATCTCTCATAGCACACGTCATCTGCTGTATTCTCCCCGCTGAGGGCTACAGCTTCTTCTACATTTGGATTTTTTCTACCTTGCTATACAATAAAAATAAAAAGTTAAAATAGTATTCATAGTAACCTTATAACAAGAATATTTTTCATACAATTAACAAAGACTATAATATCAATATTAAGTACCTAGTTAGAATTTAACTGTACATGATTTAATCTACTTACAAAAAATGCAAAGGTAGTATGATAAGAGAAAAGAGAATTATCATAAGTTTATACCTTAAGTTCATAAAATAGTTCAACAGTTGCATATGGACTTGGAGACCAAACAATCTTGAGTCTGGGAAAATGTATTGTTAAAAGCTGCAGTTTTTGTTGTATATGAACACTGGATATATCATTTGAAACAACGAAACTTCCCTGCAATATTAATTATAATGATTATTATTCTTTATAACAATGTTTTTTAAGCAACATTCTTAATGGTACTCTAACAGAAAGGTAAGCAGGCAATATATAATAAAATTAGATAAACAAATTATATGCTCGAACTTCTTGCAAAATTATTATAAGCAATCATTGTAACAAAACATATTATATTGTTGTTGGTATGTACAGTACAATTCAAACTTAATAGCGGCTCGGAACATCGTACGATCCGATGCGCAGAAAACAATTTTAGATAGTAACCGGACGTTATGCTGTGCGCACGTGCACTCGCACCTGCACCTAACTTCCGAACCGCCATTAAGATCGTACTGTACAAGTAAATTGAAATGGGGCCAACATTCAAACAAAAATAGGTTAGTGGTAGATATTGGTTACCTACCTGTAAATGGAAAGGCTTGTTTTGATCAAACTCAATGAGCAATATAGGTCTGCTGTAATTGCGGCACATCTGTGTGCATTGCGTGTAAAGTCTACCAGAGTGGAGAGAACCAATCAAATCTGATATCGATTTCCGTTCCACGCAAATGTCGGGTGTGAGGATATAGTCGCCAATCTACAAATATTGAATTAATATAATAATTAATTCCTCACTGGGATCGGGAGTTGCCACTTGGAAAAAGAAGAAAAAGAATTAATTATAACACAAAATAGTGTAATGGCATAATAAATGAAAATATATGAACAAAGAAATGGTAAAAAGGAGATTATTTTAATAACTTCTTTGTTATACTCTGTCCACTATAAGAATTGCTTTTTGACAGCTCGACGGTTTATAGCTTTAGTGATGTTCAAAAGATTCTCGATTGTGATATCATTCCGATTATGAATTTTTAACATAATCATTAATCGAATAAATAAATTAAATTAATTAAATTATTACGTAAATGTAATAATAAGTACATATTATAAAGATACATTTTATGTTGCATTTTTGTTTTGTTTATATGTTATTTTATATATCATTTATTAATATAAATACATATATTTTAATTGCTAAAATCTCCAAACGGTTTGACATTATATTACCTATATGTATACTGGTAACATCAACCGACCATCCACCGGCCACAATTTTGACGTCATCCGTCACTCGCAGCAAAACGCCCGTGCCAGTCACACGCATTTATGTTCGCTGAGTGTTCTCTCGCATTTGTTAGTCGCCTTGAGTTGAGTAGTTTTATTCCTCGGTGCATCTTTTGTGAGTGTTTAGATCCATTGATCTTGAAAATGCCGAAAGGACAAGTTTTGAAAGGACAATCCAGACAGTTAGTGCTAAAACTTTGTGATTTCTTTGAGAAAGAAAATCAAAATGGCGGTCCTCTCATACCTTTCTCGCAAGTGCGAAACCGTGTTTCGGTTGCATTGGGTATCAGTCTATCTATCACGCTGGTACGGCAAAAGGTTTTGTACGAAATGCACTGCTGGCATTCAAATCTAAGAAATCAGGCGATTACCACGAAGAAATGAATGCAGAGGTCTATGAAGAGTGGTTCAAAAACATGCTCCTATCATTGGAAGAACCATCTACAATTTTAATTGATAACGCACCTTACCACTCTCGCCAAATTGATAAAATGCCAACACAAGCTAATAAAAAACATGAAATTATTAATTGGCTTCGCGATAATGGAGAAAATGTGGACGATTCTATGTTAAAAATAGAATTATTACAAATATTAAAAACAAAAAAAAAACCTAAACGCTATGTAATAGATGAAATGGCAGCAGAATATGGCCATATCGTCCTTAGAATTCCTCCTTATCACTGCCAATACAACGCTATAGAGCTCATCTGGGCTCAAGTAAAAGGGCATGCTGCGAGAAGCAATACGAGCCCGCCATTCACAGCGAATAAAATGTTGGCATTACTAAAAGACGCTTGCACCCACGTGACGGCCGAGAACTGGGCAAGAGTGGTGGAGAGAACTAAACGTATCATATTATCTGATTGGGACCGTGATATTGCATTCGACAATATATGCACACAAGACCTTATCCTACATATTACTGAAGACTCCTCATCGGACGAATCCAGTGAAGATTGTAATTCTGACGACTTAGGCTAATAAAATAGATTAAACTACTCTCGTTGTTTTATTTGTTTTTCAAACTAAAAAAAAAGTAAAACTTTATATTATATTAATATTTTATTTGGTTTCTATCTTACAATTTGGTTGTTTTTATGTTTAAATAACATTAACTTAGTAGAAGAATTTTTTATCGGATATATTCACATTTCGATTATTTATAATCTGTGGCACAATAATATTGAATCGTTCTGTGAAGCACATCTCTAAGTGGGCGGTACCTGTCCATAAAGAACAGTATTTTATTGTATGACATTTTTACATAATAAATACAAAATTTCATAGTTGTGAGCTGTCAAAAAGCAAATAATATAATGGACAGAGTATAATGTATGTACCTTTATTTACCTGAGTAAAGGGCTGACTCTAGATTCCTTTAGGCTTGAGAAAAAGCAACTCCGTTCTATAGTTGCACTCTTATTTATTTTAATTCCATATATGGACATATTTGTTGTACTTACTGTAATAACGACAGGTTCTATATTAATCCCTTTTCGGTGTAGTAACGCAGGCAAATCTGATCGAAATTCACGCATATCAACAATTATAACTGGTTTTTCTTTCTGTTGATTTTGCCCACCTACAAAATATAAAAATTTGGTGAATTATTTATACATTATGTATTATTGGTGAATCCTGATTCACACTCCATGTTTTTTGTGTAGTAATTGAATATTACAGTAAGTAAATGAGTAAAAATATACCTGCTTTTCTAGTATCGGTAGGAGCAGCTTCTTCTTCCACATTAAGATTAAAATATTCATCTGTCTTGCCATCTTGATAGGATGGTATCACCATTACCTACACAAAAGATTTTTTTGTCGAAATTGCCATTGAAACTTCAACCTCATAGTAATAAACTAATAACAGATAACAACTTACACTTTTAGTTTGAATCAATAGTTCAAATGCTTGTTTTTCTCTCCTCAAAGATGTGAGATATGCTTGTTCCTCAACTGTTTTATCATGTATCAGGAAGTAAACTTTCGAAATAGGTTCCTCTGGAGCTTTTCTACATTCAAACAGTTCTATTTGTCTAACAGCCGCTATATCACTGTGGTACAATATAATATACTCAGGGCGTAATGATTCTAATGTTTCTTCTAGAGAGAAGTGGTTACCATTCTGTTTAAATGTCTGTATACATACAATTGGCTTTTCCTTTTCGATTTGTGTGAGGTTTATGTTTTCCATCTAAAAAATTAGTTTCATTATTGATAATTTATGTTTAACTAGCTGCGTCTCGCGGTTTCACCCGCATTACTCCGCTCCTGTTGGTCTTAGCGTGATGACATATAGCCTATAACCTTCCTCGATAAATGGGCTATCTAACACCGAAAGAATTTTTCAAATCGGACAAGTAGTTGCTGAGATTAGCGCGTTCAAACAAACAAACAAACTCTTCAGCTTTATTATATTAGTATAGATATTAAGACCAAGGAAAGAATATAAGTTAAACAGCACCTGAGATATTGGTTCAAACATACTTGTCTCTAATAGTTTTTCCTTTTCAACATTGCTAGTGGCAATTTGAGACAATGTTAGCAGATAATTTGATTGATTGAATTCATCTGCATTATCCTGATCATTCAAGTTGTCAATATCACTTGTTTCTGTTGATGTCTGTAAGCTTGCTTTGTCACTTTGCAGCGCTACATCATTTTTAATATTTTTAAATTTCCCCGATACTGCATTAATCGTCAATTCCCTTCGAAATGCATTGTATAAGAGATATCTATAAGCACCCATGGTGAGAAAATTATTTATTTGACAACATGTTTTATTATCTAAGCATAGTATTAACACTTTTGTATTGTTTAGTGAACCATTCTTCTTTTTTACTTCCTCTGGTATTTCATTTATAAGCAAATCACTTAAACATTGCCATTTTGGGGGAGGTTCTGGATTAAACTCTACAAAAAATATTTAATTTTACATAAATTTTTAAACAGTGAAGATGTAATGTGTAATATTTATTATTGATATAACTACTATATAAATGTACAACTAGACCAATCGCCTGTTATAAGATCGTCAAAAATGTCTAAAAAAATACATTCAAATTAGCACTTTATGGCAATAATGTTCAAAGTCTATTATCACTCATTAGAAAACTGCCTAATATATGGGCAGGCAGAGTTTTGCATCGGACAATTATTTGTTTTTAATTTGAGCGGGATTGTAAGTCGCTGTTTAGTCTTTATTGAATAAAAATTGCTGTCAATGATTATTTTGTTACCATTTTTATTATTGTAAACCCGTCCCTTGGCGACGCGAAACAAATCTTCCGCAGAATCCAAAAGTATCCATCCAGAATTGACTTGAGCATATTCCGCTGTCCTGTATTTGCTTACTAATGCGTAAAATGATACCGCATCATCATGAATAAGATTTCTGTTAATTAAGAATAGTATTTTACTATTGATATTTTTTATATTGATAGAACTGAATACACAGCAAATGTAGAGTGTAATGTACAATAATGAGAATAATTATAATAATACTCACATAATCATAGTTCGTAAAACTTTTAGATCTTGAATATATTCCTTTGTTCTTGTGCTAAGCTGATGCCACACACAATCCAATTGAGATTGTAGTATTTTATGAAATTTTTTTGTTAAACAGTTTTCTGTTGTAATTTCCTGAAAGTAGTTAGAAAGTTTTTATTTTAATTGTAACAAAAAAATTTTTTCAAAATGCTACAAATTGAGAACAACCTCCTATTTTTTAAATTGGTTAACCTAAGTATGTGCATTGTTAATAAAAAAGTGAAGTCCCGTGTCCCCTAGTTGGGTAAGGGGCAGATGTATTATTCCTAGTATCTGTTTCACTGATCGATTTTCTTTAGGGACAAGTAGGTGATCAGCCTTCTGTGTCCTGCCAGACCAAGACATTTTTTTTTCTTTGTCTCCACCGGGAATCGAAACCAGGACGAACCAGGATCTCGGTTCTACGCTCACGTGTCAACCACTGTACCAAGGAGGCGGCCTTTGTTAATTAGGTATATTTAAATGAGTAAATACCTGCATGTCAATAGTTCTATTCATGCTTTTAAGTTGTTTGACAGTGTAGTTCATGATATCCAGGAGGCAAGATTGTATGTGGGCCATATTAGATGTGAGTGGAATGTGGAGCTCTTCAACTTGGGCTTGTCTGGCTTTTAAGCTCTTAATTGTGGTGCCGTGGAACCTTAAATTATATAAAGCTGTCAAATTGAGAAATATACTTTGGGAATTAGTAGTGTGTGGGCTAATTAGCTAGTAATAATAAGCTACTAATTTGATATCTATAATATAAAAATGAATCCCAAAATGTGTTGGTAAGCGCATAACTTTAGAACAGCTGAACCGATTTCTTTAATTCTTTTTTTATTATATTCCTTGAAGTACGAGGATGGTTCTTATGTAAAGAAAACGTGAATATGTACCACGGGCGAAGCCGGGGCGGACCGCTAGTTTAACATAAAAAAAAAAAATGTAGTTCTGCATAGCTTTTTCTTTAAGTAGAAAATTTAGAATTTAAAGTTATTTTTACTTCATTTTACTATATACTTGAGATAAATACCTTGGCCATAAATATAGTTCTGTTACAAATAGAGCTCTCATCACTTTTTCAACTTGATGGAAACCAAATGTAAATGATATAGGGGAGTTTGAAAATGCTTTTATGAAACCAGTCTGAAATAAAAATGATATTTACTAAACATAATGTTCTCATAATATCACCTTGGTACAAGCAGTCGCTGCACAAGCTCCAAGGAATTTAAATATTAAAGTTAGAAGTGTGATTAAGTTGACACTGCCCTATTGATACTAGAACATATTAAAAAGCAAGGTCAAAACTATAGTGCAGGGTGCGGAGCAATGGTCCGGCGCGGTGCATACTGTCCTTTTCCTCAGCCCCCCATTCCACGGAGCTTGCGTGCAGAATATAAAGTGCATTTTTATACCTTATTTTTTTGTCTATACAATCTTAAGACAAATGCTTCCTGACAAGACTCTAGTATAGTGTGGGCCCTTAACACAATTATTCCGGAAATCTTTTGAACAGGTATTCGATTTTTTAATAAGTCAAAAACTAAAATTCTTGTTGATGCAAAGTATATACCACCTTCTAGATATGTTTTCTCTCTGTAACATAATTTTTATAATTCATTAGTTTTGTTGCTCCATTTATAAGATTTTATTGCTTTCAAGATAAATACTTTTCTATTATTAGTTCTGATTTTTTTGTTCTTGTGATAATATATGGTTACAAATTTACATATTGTACAAATAACAAAGATATAATCCAATTTAATAACAAACCTTTCTGTTCCTTTAATTGGTAGTGAAGACAAATTTAATTTTTTAGTAAAATGTTTCTCTTCATGATCATTACTATTTAATACCAAGACTAAATTTGCGGGGTCTTTATACACCCATAGAATATTTGTAATTATATTATTATAATTCAATCCTCTACAAAAAAAAAAAAAAAACAGTAATTTATGAAAATACAAGTATTTAACATATACAATATAATAAGAGCAGTTTTCGATACTAAATCAGACATACTTAGCAAGAATAAGCAAGGCATCCCTTTCAAATACATCCATAAAAATCTGTTTTTCGAATAATAGGAGTGGGTATTTCGTTTCAACGTTTTTAGTTAGTTCATTTGTTTCATCTAACTCTTCCATATTTTCCTGATCTGATGCTTTTAAAATGTGCCCCTTGTTCTTGTACTTGAATACTAATTTTATTTTTTTTTTTCCAATGCCTACATAAATTTTTAACTAGGTAATTAATAAAAATATTATTTCATAAAAAGTGGTCTTATTGTACATATATTTTGGCGAATAATTTTCCGTGGAAATAGATATCACCGATATAAACGTATAATAGTTATTATAATATGTATCACATATTTTTATAAATCAATGAATTTCATAAATTCCATGTTGATCACACTGTTGACAAAATATAACACACAAACCACAACACAAACCACAGAGCAAGTAATATAGCATACAGGACAAACCACAGGCACAGGGACAAACAATCAAACAATAAAATATGATATGTAGGAATGTAGGTAGGTAAATAAAATTTGAATAAAATATAAATCCAAAGACTACAAACTGTGCTACAAACAGCCACAAAGATGCAGATACCAAGCACAGAGCAAGTAGGTAATCGACAAGTAATCGACATTCGACAATCGTCAGCTGTCAGATTAATCCAGACAAAAAGTAAAGGAAATCCAGCTAAAAAACGGAAAACATACCAGAAATGTTGTGGGGTTTTATGAAACCACGGAAAGTGAAACTTTTTTCACAATAAAGACATTTAACTAAAAATTATCGTATTTGTACGATAATTATCGTACGCATCGTGCGTCACCGTTGCGTCACGCGACATGCGCTACACAGACCAAAAAGTTTGAGACGATGTAATAAAAGTTTCACTTTAAAAAGCGAAGCTTTAAACAACAAAAAAAGAAGACAAAAGTACCTACAGTTTATTAATAGTTGTCATATATTGTATAAAATATTTTCTTCAGTAGCTTACTAGGTACTATACATCAATCACGTTAAAATTGTTATGAATTTATGTTAAAGATAGACAATTTTTTATGAAGTGACTTCGAAGTGTGCTTCGAAGGCACATTCGAATTTCGAAGGTGTTGACCCTTCACCCACATTCGCGACGTTTCCATGATTTAACATTTATGAGGATCAAACAAACAAATTCTGTGATACTAAATATTTTTTTAGGAATGAAAAAATTTTAAGCAACTTTATGTTATATAAGATAAGATGTTATAGTCCAGTAAGATGATGCATCGTCGTACACTTGTCGTACATATTGGGGCTACGCAAATTGCCGGATTGCGAATGGACTGCTTTAAATTTCTCAACCAGGGCTGCCAACATGACAAAAGGCTAAACTTTCCTAATTTGTATAATTGTATATATTGCTATTTCCGCTAGGTATGCCGCCATCTTAAGTTTCACTTTGCGTCGGTGTGTCGCTAAAATATACGCGTCGGCGAAGTGAAGCATAAAATAAGTTTTGTACATTTAATACTGTTTAAGTAAAACGTTTTAAACATAATATAAAGAAGAAAAGTTTTTTTTTAATCGAGAATTAGGTATGTATATTCTCATTGTTTCTTTATGTATTATAAGAGCATTGTAGTATAGATTCCGCACTAATGGCGTCCATCAATTTAGCATCGCTATCATTTTTACAGTACCTATGCAAATGCAAGCCATGAATCATTACGGCAACAGAGGATTCGGAGGGCCACCTCAACCGCAGAGACAGGGTGGACGACGTGGAAATAATAGAGGCGGCTTTAGGAACAACTCGAGATTTGAACATAATCAAAGAAATCACAATCAGCAAGGAGGTCAGCGTCCGAATAACGAGGTCAGTGCCATTGTTAAAAACACCAGTTAACGGTTTTCTCAATTTACTTTTTAATATTCACTCAGATTTGATGTTACCAGGTAACATCAAATCTGTTGGAATAACTGGTACAAAATCTTAAGGTAACAGTTACCTTAAGATTTTGTACCAGTTATTCCCAGCCCATTTCCGCCATTTTGTTTGCGAATTGCGATGATATTCATCTCACAGCTCACTTTTGTAGTATAAAGTTCCGTGGATGTTTCTATTCTAGCGTACTGCCATACCACTGCATACCCATGTTCGACAGATTCACGAAATATTTTTTATTTGATGATGTGTCAATGTTCTCATTTTTGATGTATGTATGGATGTATGTATACATATTATGATTTAATATAAATTTACTAAATACATTTTAGTGTTTAGTTGCTTCAACAATTTAGTGTAGTCTGTAGACAAATAAGTATGATACCTATCTGTTAAATTTCTCTTATTATTTACAAGATTTTTAATAATAAAAAAAACACATTATGTATGTGTCATATTATATTTTCTTTATTTATCTAACTAATTCTAATGAATCATTCTTTGTAAATTCCGACAAAGACATTTACCTAACAATACATATTGTTTTCTGGTTGGTTTATAAAATAGTTTTTTTTAGCCACCTAAACCTGTACAACAAGATAAGCCACAACAGCCCTCACCTGCGCAAACTCCAAAAGAAAAGGAGGTGGCACCACAAGTGAACCAACAAGTACCGCCACCACAACAAAAGCAACAACCACCACCACAGCAACAACCGCAGCAACAGAATAAGCCTCAGCCCCAGCCACCGCAACAACAGCAACAACCACCTAAACCAGTGGCAACTAACACATTGAACCAAGATTCTAAAGATAATGTTGATAAGAGTATCACTAATGAGCCCAAGAATCAAAGCAATCAACCACCATTCCAAAAGGTGAGAATACCAATTAATTGATGTACAATTTAATTTTATGTAAAAAAAGTTTACCATTTAGTGTTTGTTCTCAAAAAAAAAAGACATTTAAATATTATTTAATTTTTAGAATATCAATGGAAACTTCGGTGGCCCAAATAAGCAAGGTGGTACCTGGGCCCAAGGCAATCCAGCAAACAAAATGGGTGGTAATTTTAATAGAGGTCCAAGAGACTTTGGGCCAAAGGGACCAGGAGGACCAGGTGGCCCTGGAATGGGAGGGCCAGGTCACCAAGGTGGGCCGGGGCCTATGCGTAACAATAACCAGCAGAGAAATAACAGCCGCGCTGGTCAATATGATGGAGGCAAACCAGTGCAAAGAGAGGTATGTCCTACATTGTAGTGATGTATACTACATTATTTGATTTTCTTTTATTACTCAGTCTACAATTTTAAATTTTATTTTTCTTTACATAAATAATATTTTTTCTTACAAAGTGTTTCTTTGTTTTGTTTTGTTTGTTACTAATTATTATTTTTTGTCTCTGCTAAATTAATATAGTTTAACCAGGAACACATGTTAGCCAACAAATTAAAAGATCTTATGGGACCATTGACTGATTTGCCATCAATTGAACAACCTGAGGTCAAATTTAATGGAAGAAGTAGATTGTACATTGGTAATCTAAGCAATGATATAACAGAAGAAGAGGTTCTTAACATGTTCGGACAGTTTGGAGAAACGGCTGAATTATTTATTAACAAGGATAAAAACTTTGGATTTATCAAAATGGTATGTTAGCCAAATCAATTTATATGTTTCAAATACAAATTTTGTTTCAATATAAATTATTTGATCATATAAAATCAATTGTATTTTTAGGACTACAGAGTTAATGCAGAGAAGGCAAAGAGAGAATTGGATGGTAAAATGAAGAATGGCAGAGCAATGCGGGTTCGATTTGCGCCACACAACAGTGCAGTGCGCGTGAAGAATTTACCGCCATTTGTTTCAAATGAACTTTTGTATAAGGCATTTGAAATTTTCGGCAAAATTGAAAGAGCCTTTGTAAGAGTAGATGAAAGAGGAAAGACATTAGGAGAAGGCATTGTAGAGTACGCACGTAAACCCAGTGCGTTGGCGGCAATAAGAAATTGCTCTGAGAAGTGCTTCTTCCTCACGTCGTAAGTTCTGCTTTCAAAAGAAATAAAAATATTTTATGTATGATAAAGTATGTATTGAATTAATAATGTGCATTCCTTCATAGGTCACTACGCCCAGTTATTGTAGAAAATTTAGAAGAGCCAGATGAATTTGATGGTTACCCAGAGAAGAATATTCCTAAGAAGCACCCAGAATTCTTAAAAGCGCGTGAGGTAAACAATCTTTTAAATAAATGATCAAAATGAATTTTGTACTTGTTTTTAGAATGTTTACTAAAATTAAATTTGTTTGACAGATGGGCCCCCGGTTTTCTGAAGCAGGCAGTTTTGAACACGAGTATGGAACAAGATGGAAACAGTTACATGAGCTTCACAAACAAAAAGAGGAGGCTCTTAAGAAAGAATTGGCTGCAGAAGAGGAGAAACTCGAAGCACAAATGGAATATGCAAAGTGAGTGTGTTTCAGTTTTCAATTAGAAAAATTTTGATAAAAAAAATTTAAGGATTATATAAAGCATTTTCAATTTAATTATAAAAAAGTGATTGTTTTGAATTTTCAAGCTTAATGAATTTATAATATATTTAATCATATTTTGTAATATTATTCATTTATATATTATGTTTATCCCCTTCATTGAGCAACCGTATCAATTTGAAGAGTGTGATATTGTTAAGGAAATTAGCATTCAGCATGTCACTGTTGCTGGAATTTTTCTATTCAAAAATTTATACTTATTTAAAAATGGAATGCCATAAAACTAAAATATCAAGTTCATACAGCATGTCGGTAACGTATTGTGTGGTGCACCGTGCAGGTACGAGCACGAGACGGAGCTGCTGCGCGAGCAGCTGCGCGCGCGCGAGCAGGACCGCGAGCGGCAGAAGCGCAGCTGGGAGATGGCGGAGCGCGCGGCGGACGAGCGGCGCGAGGCGGAGCGCGCGCAGCTGCTGCGCCACGAGGAGGAGCTCGCGCAGCGCATGCGCCACCAGGACGACGAGCTGCGCCGCCGCCAGCAGGAGAACACGCTCTTCGTGCAGGTAACGCACATACACCAGATACAAGATATTACACTTAAACACACACAGACGGGCACAGGAGAACACACTCTTCGTGCAGGTAACGCACATACACCAGATACAAGATATTACACTTAAACACACACAGACGGGCACAGGAGAACACGCTCTTCGTGCAGGTAACGCACATACACCAGATACAAGATATTACACTTAAACACACACAGACAGGCACAGGAGAACACGCTCTTCGTCAGGTGCTACACATATCATATACGAGATATTACACTTATACACACACACACACTTTAGCAGAACATGTTCTTCGTCAAGGTGCATGCTTATACATGGGGTGATATGAGATAGTTACACTCAAACACACACAGAAGGACACAGGAGAACACGCTCTTCGTCAGGTGCTACACATATTATCATATACGAGATATTACACTTACACACACACACACTTTAGCAGAACATGTTCTTCGTCAAGGTGCATGCTTATACATGGGGTGATATGAGATAGTTACACTTAAAATACACATTGATGAGATTAACTTGTGAAATTATTGTATTGTCACTGATCCTTGATAAGTGCAAAGTTTGAATTTGAATAAAAAGTAGGTCTTTTGACAAACATACAATTGATGATAATGAAAAGTGTGTTAAAATCGCGCAACCCCCGCTTCGCTCCCGTGTGTACAATACGGCTGCGATTGAAGAAAATATAGAAATTGTATAAGGTGCAATAAGAAATTTAATTAACTTTATAAATGTCATATTTATTTATATTTATTAACTTCCATAGCGTTTTTTTGGCCTATTCTTTTAAGTCACTATACTGAAGTTGTTGCTGTAATATGATCACAGTAAAATTATTAAATGACATTTTTATTTACAGGCACAAAGGCTAAATTCAATGCTCGATCGTCAAGAACAAGGCATGTTTGATCATCAGCAACCAATGGTAAGTGCAATTAATTAATATGATGAAACCTACTTCATAATTATTATATTTTCATAGAAATTTGAGGTGAAGAATTTATTTAAATACTTATTATAATTTGGTCAAACAGGTGTATATTGAACTTTATCATTCTATAACTACATCTTGCCACTTTAAAAAGAAAACTTTGTAATTCTGATGACTTAAACATTTTAAACATGAAAAGCCGATTTGTGGTATTTATGAAAGCTATTTATGTAAGTCTGAAGAATATTATTAAATTGTTTAATTGATATAAATAATTGCATTTTATCTGTGACTGTATTTGATAGATTACCAGTAGATTGTAAAGGGCTTAAATTTCGTCAATATTTTTCTTTGTCGCATATTTGTGACATTTTCATAAAAGTATAAAAACTGCATTCATCAAAACAATTACTTATGCCGTCTATTTTGATTTTCAACTGTTCAACGAAACGTGATCTAATTATAATTTTGCTGCTATAGCCGCTGGCTTACGGCGACTTCTACTATGTACTTTTTATGGGTATAATTATGTAATTACGTCATAATAATAAAATAATTAATGAAGGTCCTTAAAACTCAACTTACTATATTAAATTCCATAAGATTTAGAAGCTAAGAACATGACTTTAATTAAAGACTAAGCAAACCGGATAAACTATAAGTACAAAACGTTTATAACCTATAATTATGTAATTCAGTATACTGAACCACAGTATGCATATGGAACAGTACACAAACTAATTTACAAACGTCCAAATCGGCAAACTTACACAAACACGTGTATCAGAGAGTCTCATAAAGACTAATAAATATAATCCAAAGCAGATTGCTGTCAGTAATTGAGTGCCGCAACGAAACAAATTATTGTCACTTATAACTGTATTTCAGCGATGTTTAGAAAAATGCTACTAGCATATTTCGTAGTCCAAACTACTATTTTCTTTAGTTTACGTGGTCGTTATATTATATTGAAATAAAAATACTTTAACTTTTTTTTTTTTTGTAAAATAGTTTTTATTTCAATATTCAACCTATATTTATAAACTTTATTGTAAAATTCATTCAATTGATCACTAAATAACTCAAATGTTTATAGAAAAACAGAATATATAACGAAGAAGTAACCAACTTGGTATGTAGGTAATTGACATACTGTTCCACATTTATACTGTGATTAAACTTCCGCAGGAAATTGCTTGAGGTATTCGTATGACGTGTGAATTAACTGCGTTTTAGCACCTTTACTACCTACTGCGAAACTACAACAATACAATAGTATTGTTCAATCAAATTGTGTAGTTGGTGGCAGTATACGACATAAAATTGTATGTGGCTATTTATAATAATACAAGATTGTATTGTATACTTGCTAATTTACTAACCAAAGCCAAATTATCTATAATATAAAAATGAATCCCAAAATGTGTTGGTAACTATTTTACATAACATAACTTTAGAACAGCTGAACCGATTTCTTTTTTTTTTTTTATTATATTCCTTGAAGTACGAGGATGGTTCTTATGTATAGAAAACGTGAATATGTACCACAGGCGAAGCCGGGGCGGACCGCTAGTGTTCTATAATAATAATTAATTAATGAAAACGTAAGATTGTATTGAATAACTTTTATAGACTGATTGTTGAAATTAAAACAATGGTTTGTGAATGATTTTTATATTTTTTCATGTGATACATGTTTGTTAAACAGAAAATTTGCATAGTTCGCCTTGTTGGCTCGTTTATTGCATTAATTATAATATTATAAACCTTACACGTAAACTTCCAATCGTTTATTGGAGGTAAAGATATATATTGTCAATTAATCAACAATATTTTTTTCATATCATGAAAGCGTTAGAATGGTATATCAGTACCATTTGAATTTGTTTTAGCGTGTTCGTAATTGAGTATTTGAATAAAAAAATTTTTTGTGCTAAATGGAAAGATTATATATTAGTTTTATAACAAAACTATTTTTTTAAATTTTTTTTTTTGCAATAATTCAAAAGTTATTTCAAAATAAAAATTAGTCTTTGAATCCAGTACCGAAAACACACCGACAACTCCCGAAGCGTCACCCGGACGCGTGTGACGTCATAATGTTAGTTTTCACACATTGCAGTTGATACAAAAAGGTATACAACTATAACATTTTGACGTCACATCTATGGTGACCAGCCATGGCGCGTTTATAGTCACGTGATTTTAATTTAAATTTCATCAATTTTTAATTGCTTATAATTAATTGAAAAAAAATTTTTTTGGAGTTTTTTGCATTAAATATCAATATTATTAATAATAATTAAATAAAGTTTTAAAATACATGAAAAAAATCAATAATTTTTTTTTATTCAAATACTCAATTCGTATTGAATAATTTTCTATACGAATACGGTAAAACCTTTTAAGTACCACAATTTTATTGAGTAGACTACTGAAGTATGTCTCGATTATTGTCGGGTACAATTTCTGCAAGTCTAATAATCTTATTGGTCTAATGGGTCAGGAATTCACAATTTTTTACGTGTTCTAATTCTACATTATAATCTTACTATTAATTTTATTTATTTAAGCCTTTTTACACATTGAAACGGTGATCTATTAAATATAGTTAACATATAAGTGCTTCGGCCAATAACATAACATTGTATTTATTAACCTGACCTGAGATCAAAACAATTTGATATATTGCGAAAGTGTCTTCACTTTTCTAATAAAATAAGTGTTGAATACTGTTGCAAATTGTATAATCATTTTATACAGCATGAAATAACACTAACCACTGCAGTACATTATACTTTAAATCAACAATTTATTGGCGTTGCAAAAGGTTATTATAATTCAAGGGGTTGCCAATATTGTTCCTCGCTCTGATTGAAGATCTGCGCTCTGCATTTTTGTGCCGGGTTTTTTATAATGACTCAAAAAGCTATTAAATTATTTTTTTAGCATAATCAATCGTGAAACTCACATAAATAATAAATACTACAAATAAATGTCTTGTAATTTCAAGTAAAGGAATGTTTTATTTAGGTTGTAGTCTGTATATAGACATGTATAATATTTTATGTGGTGTAACCGTGTTGATCAGAATTTTCATACTGTAGCACTTAGCAGTATTTTTTATTTTTATAAAATGAAAAATATAAAACGTCGGCTCTTGTCAGAAGGAGAAGGGGAAGCCTTCACTTACTTTCTCTGATGAAAAATTTGACAAAAAGTTAAATGAGAACATTAGAAGCAAAGAATATATTCACCAAATTTAAATCAGAAATTTCATGGAAGCCGTGTAAAATCGCTTCAAAAAGTTACAAAATACGTCAATCAAAGGTTTTAAAAACCAATTTATTGTAGGTCTTTCTGGTATAGATTACGGGGTCAAGCAGTTTTCTTTTTATGTAGTAAACATATAGATTTTACTTAAAATAGCAACATGATGATTTGTAGTGATGATTTTTGGCAACCCCAATTCCGGCATTTTTATTAGCAAACGAAAATCGCCTACGGTATATGTGTTTTGCACATTATGGGTCAAGGGCGGTATTTTATAAAATAATAATAATTTAGTTGGTCACTTAGAATTGCCACTTTTATGATTGCTCACTTTAGGACGGAGGCTTCAGAGAGCAGTACGACATGCAACGTGGAGGTTATGAGGACATGCCGCAGAACCGTGGTTGGGAAGGACGCCAAATGGACGATTATCCGAATAAACGTCGTCGTTTCTAAATATTTCCCTTATAGTCACACGACACACGTCTGTGCCAGGGCACTCTGTCGTTTGTTAGGGAAGTTTTAGTTAGGATCAAATAAAGGGTGTCATTTTAATCTACATCTTTGAGAAATAATTTTATTATATTATTAGCTCGGTCCCATTATTTGCACTAATCTAAGGCTTCACTACAAACCATTAAAAATAATTAGGCAATATAAGCAATTTAGCACTAAAGTTTTGTTTATTATAGAATTTAAACTTACAATTAATCATCGAAATTAGGAAACTATAAAGTTAATTACTTGTACGGTTTTAACTCGTATTTTCGTTTCTTAATCAAGTCGAGTATAAAACAAATATTAATATCTGTTTCTGTTTCTGTTTTTGTTTTTACATGCGGTCTTGATACTTCGTAATCTAAACACACTTTCTTCCGTTACCCAGTTAGGTAATAATTGTATCTTATTTCTTACACAAATGTTAGATTGAAGCTGATTAAAATTACTTAATACATATTATTATAATGGGTGTTGTCACTAGACGGGCCCCACACATTATTTTTAAAGACAGATAGATAATTTTCAAATAAAAATTAGGCTTTATAATAACTGCGTAAAACAATTTGTTCATGACAAGCTATTGCGAGTAAAAATTTTCAACCTCTTAATGTTTATAATAATTATAAAGTACATCATGTGCCCAACAATGAAAAAAATATATGCAGGCTATGGCTTGCGGCACATGCGTTAATAAAATTAGTTTGTCATAGTTTTTCTATGTTCCGTAAGAATTTATTCCGATAGATATATTACGTAAGATCCACCGTAGGTTCTTAGTGTAAGAGTTTGCAGTTTGAATGATCTGAGAATAAGTGTGACATTTAATTTTGTGAGTTAGCGTATGAGTGAAAGATTAGAGAATATTTATTTGAGTACATTGAATTACTATGTAATTTGTTTTTTTGCGTAAATAATAAATAACTTTACTTTACACATATTTATCTTATTCTTTTGATGCCCCTATTTGTTATTTAAACAATATTTTTTAATCTTATTGTGTATACCACAGTAAAATTAATCTGTTGTAAATTTTCCTAATATTTACATAGATACCACTACTAAAATATAAGAGAAATTACCAATAAGTTACCCATGAATAGAATATAAACAACGTATAAATTTTATCAAAATCTGTAATCGTTAAATTTACTAAAGGTTATATTATATAAATTTGATATATCAATAGCATTAGACGAAATATGTTATAATAATAGAAGTTCTCTATTAATAGTTCTCGTTAACTGTTGAAATATTGGATGGTATAATATTATAATTAAATCAAAAACTATTCTCGCTTTGTGTCGAAACGCTTGGAATGTAATGCTGCTTTGTTCAATTAATCTTGCTATATCAAAAGTTACAGTACATACTACATACATTTCTATGCAGCGTTCCGTTGCGCTTCGCTTTCTCAAATAACATTGAGATGAACGCGAAAAGATGGAAAAAAAGTAATAAAAACCATTTATAAGTAATGCATAGCGAATATTGCATTTGATTCTTATATCGAGACGAGAGTTTGTCATAACAAGAACTTTTCAAGTATGGTGAGTTGTACCTATCACATTTCTTTTACTATATCACTTAAATAACACTTATTGATTTTGCGAATTTCAGACTGTTTTATCACTCTGTGGAGTAAAAAACGGACGATCTGTAATACGTGTCATAATCATCGTCACTTATAAGGATAACTGCGTCACCGCGATTTATGGTGCTACAAGGATCTTTTGGCGCGTCCTAAAGTTTATTCCTTATCCCAGTCCTAACGATCCTAACGATCTATATAATTTAATTAGTTATTCCACAGGCCTATGGTTGTTGTTGTTTGTTTCCTAAAAATGCTTAACGATTTCGTTCCTGAATTTTCTGAATCAAAGGAGATGTTTTTGTATAGACAAACTTTAGTTGTGTCGCCCTTCTGTCTTTGTCATCCAAGTGCCAAAAGATACTTGTAATACTGTATTTTTATTCCAACTGCAGCAGGGAACGCAGAACCGTGCCTGGTCATGGGCATGGTAATAAACTGTTCACACTGCACATAATATTATTATGATCTCAAATTATTGCTTAATAAAAAAAAAAATAGTTTAATATTAACTATATTTGGCGTAGAACATAAATATGAACCTTTTAAACTGAAAAATGCAACCTCATGTTAGAATACTAGTTTTGTAAGGAAGATTACAAAACTTTGCTCTCTAAATCTTATATACCTGTGTACATTACCTGTATACATACATAGTAAGAGCTGAAAAACCGATCGCGTCTGGAATTGGTAATGTAATTTTTTTCCTTTTAATCGGTGATGTACTGTACTTACAGTACGTATACATATTATGTAGAATTGCACTGGCTCACTCCTACACACAATAGTGAGGGCACACGTCTATTCCAGTCCGGCATAGGCCGTCGACTGACAACTACAGACTACTACAGCTATGAGCTAACCCCACCCAGTGTATACGTGAGACAATGTAGGTATATATCTATTTCATAGATACACTACAGGTGAGTATAAGCATACAAAAACTTGCAAAGATGAACTTCTATATGTATTTGTATTTTTATACAATTATTGTTTAATTTCCGCAAGTCGGTTGTGAAGTTCGATCAAACATATAAACTTACATTTTTACATTACACAATAAATAATAAATAAAATAAATAAAAATTCTTTATTGACAAAAGATTTTACATGTTGAAATATTGAAGTCTCTGACTCTCAAACAATTTTCTTAACAGGACATTTTTGAAGCAAATATTGAAATGACAAATCGGACTATTCATATTCAATTCAATAGTAGTTAATTAAATTGCCAATATATTTTAGAAATAAGGTACATTTCACCTAGACTAGGTGACCTAGTTTACATTTTTTTTGTAAGTGGGGAAGTCTTCCAAAGATACCCATTATGTCGGATTCTTACCGACTAAAACCCCACTGTGTTCCGTCGAGCCGCTTTAATGATGTGGCCGCGAGTATTGGTTGGAATTCTTCCGCTACCCCCTCGGCGGCCGCGGCAGCCGGTCTAGTCTCCAGGCCAGGCGCAAGCCAAGAACAGGAAAGGTGGTTTGCCTGTTCTACCCACCACCTAGTTTATCTACTATAAACAGAAAACACTTACTATAAATAGTAAATACCCAATTAAAAAATATATACATACATATATGTATATAAACATGGGTTTAATTATTTAATTTAGTTGCTTATATTTTTGTATCGCGCGCAATTTTTTGGCTTTTGCTCAGAGAAAAATTCTACATCAATGCATCGGACTTGCCGGAGTCGAGTTTATATTCCGAGACATGTTTTTTGTATTTAGTTTTAAACACTTAGTTCTTTTTATATATCATACTTTATATTTGTTTAAATAACCATAGGTACAGTAATCCAAAAGTAATAATGCGCATAGAAATCTTCGTCACTGCTCACTGTTCGGCAACTGTCATATTCCCGGAGCGTCCGAAGATGATATCTATATAGAGTGGTTAAATGCATTCATTTTCTTCATGCATAATTTAGTAAAAATAAATGTTTTGTGCTAAAAGAGAATATGTATTTGTAAGTCACGATTTTGTGTCGATAATTCCTTGTAAGTAAATAAGCGAGTATAACCCCACGATTGCGAATATATCTTTGTTGGATTGATTTACTTAGAAAATTTTATAGTACTTTTAAAGTGTCTTACTGAAACTGGTCTAATGATGGAAGAAAAGAAGGTTAAATAACACAAAATTTATGTTGTATAAAATATGGTTTTCATTTATTATGACAATTACAAAAAAATAAAAATAAAAACAATCAAAATCAGGGATTATCTTTATTTCTGACATTTTACGTACATCGGAACTTTCATTATGCTCTTCTTCATTTTCACTTTCCCTACTGCCATCACCTGTGTAAATCATTTCATCGATTAATTCAATTCACCTTTAAAAACAAAACCAAGAAGGGTACGTAATAGCAGCTCTATATAATTCCACACAGAGAGAACTCGTGCAGTCACCACCAATATTTAAAGACAACTGACGGATTTTTGAGTTTTTGACTGACAGGCTACCGTCACCTACCGCCCGATTTGTTTTTGATTGTGTATGACCGTGAATTGACTTCTATTTCTTTTGAACAAAGTGTAAAATGCAAGTTCGTTGTTTAGGGCTCTTACGATTCAATGATTCGAGTGTCTTCGGAAATACGACAATAAGCGAAGATTTGCATGCGCATTATTAATTTTGGATTACTGTACTTATAGGTCTACTAGAATCTGATGGCATATTTTTATTTAAGAAATAAAAAATTTTCATGTGGCAACTTATTTGACAACTATCAAATTGGTTGTCAAATTATTTGTCTTTTTTGCAGTTAATGAATAATTTTTAGGATTTTGTCTAAAAAATCTTCGAAAATGTCGAAAATGCCGCTGCGATCACAAGCGAGATGTGTTGTTTATATTGTTGATAAGAAAACATTCGATGAAGAAGGGTCCAACACATCACAATTTTCAATTTTGAAGATTTTATTGGTAAATTGGACTTACCCGTTTTGATACTTTAAATTAAAAAAATATTATATGTAGGTAACTATAATATTGTTTGTTGATTAGAATATAATTTTATGAAAACTTATTACAGGAGTTTCCAATACGGCTATTCTTCAAGTCAAAGCTGTCCAAGTCAATTTTATAATGTGTATCTGTTAATATGTACTTACGAAAATAAACATAGTTTTATTTTATTTTTATTTTATTTAATAAAAAAATATAAGCAGTTTTGATCTACATTATCATTATATCGATATTTTCACATGGCATACTGGTAATAAATATACAAATATAGGTATGTGTAAATAATAATAATATGTATTACCTGTATACTGTATAAAAGTAATATGTATAATTGTACCTATATTATACATGTAAGTATGTACCTACCTACATAATATTAAGTGGATATCTCATTATTAAGTACAGTATTGTCCACTTAAGTAATGTGACTAATGATATTGAGGACAAAATAAAAAATAAGCAGTATCAAGATCGTTCAGTCCATTTTCCCTTTTTTTTTTTTTTTTTTTTTTTATAGTGGGGAAATCTTCTTAGATACCCCCGGCTCCCGGGGATGGAGCCGTGGTTATGTCGGATTTCTACCGACTAAAACCCCACTCTGTTCCATCGCGCTGCTTTGGACGGAACTGCGGGAACGGTTACGACTCTACCGCGTGTCCCGCCCAGCAGATGCCCGTTTCCAGGCCCACCACTAGATCCCCCCTCGCTGGCGGCTGCTGGAACGAAGGCTTACGCCACCAACGCGCAGACAATGGATTTTTCCCCGCTCCATCATCCGCGTTCCCCCGAACCCCCGACTCCATCACCGTCCGGCCGGAGGGTGCACGTCAGAAGGTCCTCCAATGTGTGAAATACACGTCGGGGGACCCTCCGGCGCACTTTTATAGAGATTACCTCGCAGCCCCCACCTCACCAGAGGTGGCGGCCCTCGGTCCGGCCCCACGGACCGGATTACGAGTTGGCAGACGGCCGTTTTACAGCGGCCGCCGCCCCACACCTCTCTGCAGGAGTCTCCGCGCGTCATCACAATGACGCGTCGGGATCCCGCCCTCCGCTGCACGGCGTGGCTTGCTAAACCAGCGAGCCCGCCGCGCCGCGACCTCTGGCCGCCATCCACCGCCGCATAAAAGCCGGCTCCTCTCTGGTCCACAAACAGGACCTCTGCCGTCGGGTCAGTCGAGGCTTTCCAACCCCAACTGCCGTTCAGCGCCACCTTTGCCTAGTGGACACGGGGTCCACCAAGCCACGACCTCTGGTCGCCATCCCACGCCGCACACAGCGGCCGCTGGGCCACACCTAGCCCTGGCCGTCGGGCCGGTTGAATCTCCCCGACTCTAAACCAGCCGTTCAGCCCCTCGCTGGTCCAATTTCGCTTCACTCAGAGGGCCATAACTCTGAGCTACTGAGCCCCTCCGCCGCGACAAGGCCTGGACCGTTGGGGGGAGTCCATTTTCCCTAGGGTTGCACACTCAAAATTTTGATTTCCCTAATTGCCATCAGATTCTGGTTTACCTATAGTAACCTACATGGATAAATACCATAAGCAATATCCGAAATATTCCACAACTATAATGGCATGCAACTAGTTATATGTAAATAGTTTTTGCTATACTAATTAAATATTCATAACCGCATTTATGTTTACAATGATACTAAAAAAAATTAAAATACGTTCTTCAACTTCTGCCCGAAAAGTTATGATGATACTTTGCTGCATGTTCAAATGATAATCAAACCCCAAAATATTTTGGGGTTTGATTGTTTTTTGTTGTTCGGGCTGTGAGGAGTAGATACGATGTCAATGTGATATTATTCAGTTACCAACTTACAATTTGAGTTCTATTTGTCTAAGAAATATTAAAAGTATCAATAATAAGTAGTCCTAAATAAATCTATTTTATTCTGCACTATGTTGGTTTCTAAGTACACGGGAAGATATTATTATGTAAGTATTTATAATTTTAACTGAGCAGTGAAGAAATGGGAATGAAACTTGCTTCTTTATAGCAAGAAATCTGAAATGCTCACTGAAATAGACAAAAAAATTGACACACATGGGGGTTAAATAAATCGACAAAGCAGTCGTCTTTTAGTTGTAATCTGTTACAAATGTGTCACGCCTTAGAGACCCTGGACCACATAAATCAGGTCCTCGCAACCTAATTGCGTTTTATAACTATCAGCAAATACATCAAAAAGCTTTGGAGCCTTAACCCTTAGCTGGTATCGCTCAACTTGGCCAACTTAACTGGTATCGGGGGTAAAAAAAGACCCCATGAGAAAATTAAAAAAAAATGTTATAAAAACAGGTTTTTTACTTTTTAATACTCTTTTATTAATTAAGTAACTCGTATAGTAAGCATTTAACGACAATATAGTGCTCTATAAAGTAATTAACCATAATAATTTTTCAAATCAAATTATATCTTATTTTTGGTTTAATTTTAGTGATGTTCACTTTGAGATCCATAAATTCTACAAAAACTAAAAATTAACATAAAAAATATTCTAACTATAGTTTTCTTATATAGTCGAAATAATAAAAAAATCAACTTTTATCAAAAAACATAGAAAACAAAAAAAATGACAACATATGTACCAGTAACAAAATTCTTAGTAAAATTTCTAACATTTAGAACATATGATCGCTGTTCGCCAGAGGTATGACTAGCTGCTTCTTCTTCATCATCATCTCCTTCGCTGCTACTATCAGAACTTGAAGTTGAGGAGTCAGCTTCTAATACACTCTCTTCAGAACAAGTAGCTATCTCTGCTTCCTCACAATCACTTATTTGTTCATCATCACTTACAGAAGCAGCTGGTCTGTTGAAGGCTTCCGGTTCATTTTCTTCTTTTTCGTCCTCTAATAATTCAGCTATTTGATCGTCAGTCAAAAAACTCTCCGTAATGATCGTTTATAACTCAAAAAATAAAGAAAATAATTTTAGAATAAATTCAGAAAAACTTACACAAATGGTATCGGGGGTGATTTTTGACCCCAGCAGTGTACGTACCTCGGCTCCTTGTAACAGAAAAGTAACACTTGTATGTCGTCCGTCTCACGCCCGAGATGTTATGAGATTAGCTAGATCAACAAGAGTGTAAGTTATAACACTAAAAAGTTATGACCAAAATTTCGTTGCACTGGGGTGATTTTTGACCCCCGATACCAGCTAAGGGTTAAACCAATATTCTGTCGTGCTTTGTAAAGGCGATGTCTTTGTATGAAGGTTTTCTTTATTTATTCTCCTATAAACTAAGAAAAGCGATACGGTTTTTTCTTGACTTATCTCAGTAAAACGTACCTATCTAACAAATGTTAACTTATTATGAGTCTTTCGTTATTGTGGTCTAGATGATTGTAAATACTCAACTGTGCAATTCTTATTGCTTGTAGATTTGAATTATACAGGCTTCTTGCAAAGAGCCTTTTCAGATAAATCTAAACTGTGAATCGTCTAGATTGGTCTCTCTACTACTCTTTATATATCCAGTTTAAGCAAATCGTTATTTCTACATAATGACAGGGTAATAGTGCTGCAATACAGTTTATATATCGTCGCTTCTTTTCCCATTTATCGTTATTATTTTGCTTTGCAAATATATATGGATGTGAATAAAGCGGGTCCAGTGTGAATAAATCAAAATTACAAATTAAAGTACATAATAATGCCGACGACCTATAGAGTATCTATTTTGATACTTAATTTATTTTGGTTCTTCTGGTGCTATTATGCCTAAACTTTCCAATGTTTATTAAATTTAAAATTTTATATTTTCAATGTTATATGAAGGACATCCTTCATAGTACGAGTAGTTATACCTGGATAAATGTGATTCTATGTTCCTTCTCTCCTATTTTCATTGATTTCGAATCCTTCGTCTTTTTGGATTTCACTTGCCAGACTGCTCAGTATCTTGAGTGGCACGATTTTTTTCACTTTAGCTTGTTTCTCGACCATAATTTTAATTATGAAATCAATATCGAGTCCCCAAGGAAGACGAGACAACACAGAAGAATTACAGTTAATAGTCATGGAAGAATTTTTTCTACGGCTAAACTTATATGTGGTGCCGGTTTCTTATATACAACAAAGAAGCACGTGCTTAATAAATATTAGTGGTAAGTTGAAATTTGCAAAGATGCTGATAATAACTTTGTTTCATTAAAGAATGCTAATAAAGTGGTGGTTTAATTTTCACCGACAGACATCATTTTTTCATATAAAAAAATCTAAAACGAATCGTCTATATATTATATAAAACACCAGTCGACATCTAAATCACCATTTGGTACTTCATTCTTTATTGAAATATAAGTTTTCTTAAATATAATGCGATGATCAGCTGTTGTTAAATAATTCGCATTATAATACCTCATTTTTGTACTTTTATGCTATAGATATAAATGTGTGAAAAAACTCCAATTTATTTAACCACTTTAAATTTACACTAAAAGAAGAAAAAAAAAATATAAGGAAGACAACATATTTCTTATTATACCCAGATTAATTCCCAAACACACAGCGGATTGGTTGTAGGCGGGGTAAAAGGGTCAATACGAGTAATAAATAGATTGCAAAAAGCAATATAGGGATCGATTAACGGACTGGCCTTCGCGTCGGTTGGATATGGGTGTAAAGAAAGAGGGGGGACATTGTACGCGCAGACACTTCAACAATATCACGTAGTTTTTATTAGTTTTGTTATAAATAAATATCGCAAATGTCAAAATATCACACAGTCTGCTCACGAATCACTTAAAGAAGTTAAATTCTTACTTTATCTAGAAAGGCATAGTACACGATTGTGTGTTTGATGCTACACTGCACCTGCCTTCTTCGTTGCGCCCGTTGTGTGTCTTTGGGATTTAATATGGCGTCAGAATAATGTTTTGTCTCACGAAACTTATATCACAAATCAAGTTAACTTTGCCATCGTGTTTTTGATACTTTTCAGATGTTCATATTTAAATATTTACTTAATGTGAAATATTTGTGTAATTTCCATAATAATTGACTAGAAAAAACATGAATTCTTATTTACGGACATATTTAGGCACGTTAACATTATTAATGTTATGGGAAAACACTAACAATTTGGCCACATTTGTGGGGCATTTTAATACTACCGGGAATGAAGGGATGGCTCTGTGCTTATTTTCCTGATAATTGTATTCCACACTTACTGAATTATTTCCTACTGTTGTTAAGTTTATGTTTAACTAAATTCAAATATTTAATTGAAACAAAATGTATGATAATTTTATATTGTATTGAACATTTGAGTATTTAATACTGTTTTCAGATAAATCAGCCAAAACTTCTTACAATATTATTAAAAGCTTATTGAATATTTCAAGCATTTGTTTTTATTATATGAGACTGATCACTTATGAATTAAATTACAATGTTGGAGTAACTGTTTCTTAAAGAGTTTTCATTTGTAGTCTCATTGATCACTTTAAATGTTCAGTTTACACTTTATTTTAATATTTTATATATTTTACAGGTATCAGTGTTTAGCTAGAGACTTTTTTGGATTTCTAAGGTACGAGTACTTAATTTATTGTAAGAGTAATTGTTTTTGTTATGATTAAAATTTAAAATTTAAATGTAAGATGTTTATAGATCACAGTTTTAAATAGTGCGTTTAATACTTAATATTGAATATATTCAGTTCTTAGTTCCGTTATTATTTATTTTAATTCCATTAAAACTGAACAATCTGTTTTTTTTATTAATTGAAACCCTCATTTATAATAGGAATACAATAGTATTTTTTTATTATTTTACAGTGGCTCTCAAAGACAACGGTCGCACACCTCATAGTTCAACCTATCCACATTGTATACGGTACGTTTTGTTCTTTTGTGTCTAAATCTAAATTTTATTTATTTATTTATACATAAACATGATGAATTCTTATCATTTTGTCTTCTTTTCCCGTCGGATAAATGATGACGTACAAAACTAATAAACTCTGATACATTCACGAACAGCTATCTATTGAATTAATGTAATTCAAAGTATCAAGTCAAGTATCTTGTTTGTTTTAAAAATATATACTTATATTTTCTCTTGAAGGATACGTAATTTTAGTAGATGGCTGTTACGTTCCAATTGTTTCCAGTTTTGTATGTTTTAATTATGGTCTAAGAAATGTATAGTAATTGTATTCTTCGTTTCAGGAGCGGTTGAAAAATTATTAGGCGTGAAAAGGGAAGAAATTTATATGTAAAACTCTTGAGCTTGAAGAATATTATTATTTAAGATGTTCTTAGCTCCGGAATCATTAGTCCTCAAAATATACTAAAGAGATTTATTTGTAATCTATAACTTTTGATAAATATTAAATATCAATGAATATCGAATTGGAAACTTCTAAACGTATGAAGCAACGGATATAAAATAATCAATTTAATATTTTAAAATATCTTATAGTTCAATGAAATAAAATATCTTATTGTAATGAATAGTGTGCGTAACATAATTTACCAAGTTAGGATTTTAACAATATTTGTACCGTCGATGTAAAATTAACTAATTATGACAGAACATTAATGCTTGTGAGTCATGATATTACACAAATTTATAGTAATTTTTATATTCTCTAAGCACATAATATGTAACACTTGTAACAAATTTGCTGTAGCATAACTTGTCCATTAGATTTATAAATTTTCATACAGCTTTAGTTTTGTCTTCGTCGTATTTATAGTTATATAACAATTATTTTATCATATCAGTTGTCCTCTGTTTGCTTTATTAAGAAATCTTATAATAGACTAAGATCCCACTGCAGGATTGGTGCGTTCACAGTTTTTTTTGCTAAAACCAAACTTTTAATTTATAATAAGGAGAATATAATATGCGTTAATCAACTTTTAAGTGTACATCAATGATACATTTTAATTTTATTTGCAAATTGGTATATTTTAGCATATTTCTTGTAGATAAATATTTATATTTTAAGAATTCACATAGAGCAGAATGATTTAATGTAATAGTAAATTTGACTCTGAAATCCACATGACTAGTTAAGATAGTCTCTTGGACAACTAAGCATAAAAGACATCAGAACCATTTAAAATTCAGTGAAATTGAAACCGTCACAATATTCTCAATAAATATAGGATGGATTTCAATTTAGAATCCATAAATAAATGACGCCACTTTTAATTTATTAGTTATTCCCCATAATATTGTCTCCTGGACAACGACAAACTTAAAACTTTTCATTTAACTTGTAAAATAATAATGAATACAGGATATTTAACAGTTTATAAATTCACTTTTAATTATTAAATAATTTTGTAAACCTTACTGTTTTTTTAGTAAGTAATTAAGTCGATAATTTGTCTTTAGCAGACAGGGACAAAATGGTTGTCCAGTGGACATATCCGGCTGTCCGTAGGACATACTCGGGAGACCAAAGGAGATACTAGTTCTTTTATTGTAAAAAAAAAAAACTGACAATAATTATCAGTTTTATTATATTTTTTTACGAAAGAATCAACATTACAATAAGCTATTCAATAATGAATAGATTTACGAACGTGTCAACTCTTACAAATTAACTTAAAACTTAACTTGTACTTTGCTGTCTCGATAAATGACTAATACCTCTGTGTATCACATTTTTTCAGAGATTCAGTGAGATATGCAAAACTTAATAAATAATCTTCAAAACAAAATTTCTTAATCATAGCAGATATCCATAGGTCTGGTCTATATGAGCTATTTTCTAAAAACATTAATATCACATGAAAACTTTTAATATTCTGTGCCTCTGTTGTGTTCAATGTCCGGGGTTGGAAGTTTTTTAATTATATCAGTGAATTCTACATAGGGTTTATCTTTCTCATTTAATACAAATTGTTTTCCATTTTTTACACATTTTAGGAATTTAACTCGATTTCACCGTCTTCATCGATATCGGTTTCGGCAATGCACCGATATGGATCGTATGATTTACCTTTGGTGCTGTAAACTTTGACTAAAACTGAGAAATTAGTTTGCTTGTAATGGATTATTTATTACCTAGTATCGTAATTGCACAAATCAGTCTTTGCCGCTTTCATTTTCCTGGTTATTTGTAGTTTTAAGACTTTCGTAAAAGCTGTGATGACATTGAGGTATCAAATTGGCAGTACACAATGATATCAGATCTCTCTTTTTGTGATTTTGTATTGCTGGTGCTTCATTATAAGCATGTTCCAGAGTTATATTTTCTGAGATGCGGCTCCTATGTTTCCTACTCGTATCCACAATTTTAAAATCAAGATCTGAAAATGAAGATTTGTAGCCAAATTTGTATGGATCTTCTTTTTTTTACTTGGATACATTTGATGTCACCCCATACAATTTTTTGACCATGTTCGTCTATGTTGAAAATTTTCACCATTTTAGACAGTTTTTTCCAGTCATAAATCTGTTGGTAACCTATTTCATTGACTGTAAAAGGTTAACCAGTTTTTTGGCTGATTTTAGTACCATTGCCATTTGAGCAGGTGTAAATATTGGGCCACTTCTCAGCAATCTTCTCTTTTCTCTTTCTATTAAGGAATGACTGTTATCAGCATCATTCTGAGTGTGTCCTGCTATTAGAAAGTTGTGGGTTATTATATTTATGTGTAAAGCTTGCACTGCGTACATATACATTGACAGAATAAATTTATTTTTAATCTGCCCACCACAATTGTCGCTGTAAAAGATAATTTCTGTTTTTGGACCCACATTTTCTAATAACGAAAAAACACACGACCCTTTTCATTGGCCCCTCTTTTGGTAATACCTCCGTGCCAAGCGTAACAAAAACCATCTTTATTAATTATGACACATTAAGTGAAATTAATGAAGTTTGATTTGTAGTAGAATGTAGAAACTTCTTGTGGCAATGGAACGACAGCTCATAACCGACCAAAATCGAAGATCAATATATTGCCATTAGAATTTTTCGCTCTGTCAACATCTCTTTTTTTCATAACACTGGATAGATTTTTCTCAGTAATATGCATGTCATAACCATCTTGAAGATCAATTTTGCCTCGGGTGAAGCATTTTTGAACGCTTCACATTTAGAACATTGATCTTTTTTAGGTTTGAAAAAAGCAATGTTATACCTCGTGTGTTCATAAGTTTTGAGACGAAATAAAAGTTGCATATCTTTTGTAATATTTAGTTTATAATTCTAAAATTTATAACAACATATTAAGTGAGTAATAACAAACAAAAAACTTTCATTATTACTCAAAATGTCCACCCTTATTTTTTATACAAGCCCTCAGACGATTTGGCCAGTCATCTATAGCGGCACGAATCTTTTCCAATAGAATTCGCTTTGCCTCTCGGACAAGAGCTCGCTTCAGTGACTCCAAGTTTCGTTGGGACTTTCGGCAGGCCCTGAGCTCTAATTCAGTCCATAAAGAATAATCGAACGAGTTGAGGTCGGGGCTGGAGGAGGGCCATTCGTTAGCCGCAATGAAGGCCGGCACATTCTCCTTCAAACAAGCTTGTGGTGGTTTTTGTCTTATGTGATGGCGCTGAGTTTTGCTGGAAAACCCAATCCTTGTTGTGAAATAAAGTATGAGACAAGGGTTTCACAACAGGCTCTAAAATATCACTTTGATAATTCTTGGCTTTCACCTTGACACCTTGTTGGCAGAAATGCACCGGAGTGACACCTTCATATGAAACTCCCCACCATACCATCACACTAGCCGGATGATGAGTACGCAAGACATTCCGTGCTGAAGGTGGGACGTCCTTGCTACCTTTGGCATACACTTTATTGTTTTGTCGGTTGAACTTTTCTTCGACAGTAAAGATTTTCTCATCAGTGTGCCTAGTGCGAGTTTTCATCGAGTACGAAACGTTACTATCGCGTTTGCGTCACAGCCGAATTAGTATCGAACAGCGCCCCTAGCGGACGTATGGGGAAGCTTTGATTCCCCATACAAATTTCGCTGTGACGCAGACGCGATAGTAACGTTTCGTACTCGATGAAAACTCGCACTAGGCACACAGTAAAGAGTATTTTCCTCGCATCGTGTCTCCTAAGCAGTATTGGACAACGTTTGCGTCGCAATTTACGAAGGCGGTCGTTTAAAAAGTGAATTTTCCTACGGATGTATGCCTTCACCTTAAGATCATATTTCAGTATTCTGTTGATTGATACGCACGAATAACAGTCTGCAGTGCGAGTTTTTTCTGAGTGCGACATGGATTTCGGCGAAGTCGCTCTCTGATGATTTTGATATTCGCAGGCGTCCTCACAGAGCGTGGCCGGCCACTTCTTTGACGATCTTGCAAAGAATTAGTCTCCTTGTATCGTTTGATAGTGTAATACACGAAGTTACGGCTCACACCAAAAATTTTCACCTCACGGAAAATCTCTGCAATCAAAAGCTCATTCCCATTTTCTTGGTTCTCTTTTCACGTCCAGATGATGTCACATAAGCTTGACCAGTAAACAGTATTTACTAAATGCTTGCGCCCAAATTTTGACTGGCAACCCAGTCGATATATTATATTCTCCTGATTATAAATATACATAAAATTTTGGTTTAAGCAAAAAAACTACGAACACACTAATCCTGCGGTGGGATCTTATAATAGATAAATGATATCTCTTAACATTAACATGAAAACAGTACAAAACCACTCACTTCATAATTCTGCAACTTCGGAGTTAGGAGCGTTATAAGTTATAATTGGTGAGTTTAACTTTTGTTTTCCCATAGAAATATTTTTCATTTGTCATTTTTCATTGTAAAAAATGTAAACATAATATAAAAAATAGTATCAAGAAGCTATGACACCCGCCCTTTTGTGGATTTCATATGATGATTTTTTTATAACTTTTTGTCTTCTTTTCCCGACTGAAGCATAATGACGCAATTATTATAAATCTGATATTGTTTTCAAAATAAAGATGATACATTCTGACAATGAATTGTACTCAAATATGTGTTTTGTTTTTTGTTGCAGGTAAAAAGTGACGTAAAAGAAAATTGATTAGGCTGACGACTATCTTCAGCGCTAGGGCGTTTATGTGATTAATAATTTAATTAAATATGTCGTTATTAGTTCAATTAATAGACTTTCTAAATTGTTAATAATACAGTTGACCTTTTGTTTTGTTAATTTTTATAAGCTCTTTATTTAATAATAAAACTAGAAAAATGAAATGAACGTATTTTATTTCAATAATCCTACACTTAATCATCTATTTCTGCGTATTTTGATTCATTTTTTGTTCTAAGATAATAGTTTCCTCTGCTGTTGCTTGATGCTGGATATCCCATACTAGAAAATTCGTTTTTACAATTTCCATTTGAAAATTCTTCCCAGCTCTTACATAAATAAGCGATGAAACCTTTTTCAGCTGTATATGAAATAGATTCATCGAAATATTCACACGCTCTGCCATGGCTACAAGTACCTGAAATTGAAATTGTCAATTCTCTATGAAAAAATAAATTATTTATACATACTTCATATCTACTAAAATGCAAAGCATTATTAACCAAAAAAATCTTTCACTGTTGATTTGTCATCTCGTGAATACTGGGCGGAAAGCTAGTAAGTGGGATTTGTTCGAGCACCAGCCATAATAGTCCATTGAGATGTTACATTTTTTAGGCCTATACCCGGCGCGGCCTAAGATGATCCCTATGACACTGACAGTTATTCTCAAGAGACAAACTTGTAATGGCGTCACCATTAAATTAGAAACGTATTGGAGGCGTCTAAAAATGGCATTTATTAATTTTTACGTAGCTTTATGCTATTACAATGATATTCCGTTGGCATTATAACAATTCTTAACATTTACGAGAAATTATATCAATCTGACTTTACGTTTACGTCCTTCAAAACTTACATCGTTGGCATTTATCGACTAGTGCGGAAAGTATCGATAAACAAATTTCGATAATGGAAACGAGTTCACATTTTTTCCATGCTTAAGCTATAGTTCATTCACTATTGAATGGAACAGAAGATCGCAGCATAATTAATTAATTAATTTCCGTTCGCGTTAATTTACTTACCTATGATAATATAAGTTATAGAAAAATTAAATGGGGGATTCCATTTTCATGATAAAATAATATACACTGTGTTAAACGGGTTAAAAATTACGAGAAAATGATAAGGTGCATTTTTATGTTTTGGAAAACTTTCGTTTTACTTACCGTTTCGTTTACATAATAGACGTTAAAAATTCATTTTATAATATTTGTAAAAACATGTTTACCGACGTGGCTGAATGCAAACCACGCCTTTGCCTATAAAATAGTAAAGTATCGACACGATCCATCATACGAGCAATCACTAAGACGAACTGTCATAGGGATCATCTTAGGCCGCGCCGGGTATAGCATTGCGTTTTTTAGAGGACGCAATTTTATTGATGTGTAGGGGTCAGTGTGAAGCCAAGTGAAAAATAGTACTCACTTCGGAGCGCTGTAAAACCTTAGCTATTTACTTAATGAAAAAATGTCTTACATAAATGTTGTTCCTCGAAAAACAATCTACAAAAATGGTCTGATATCATTTCTTGTAAAATGATAAAAAAAGTTTTATTGAAAAATATAAATAGCTCTAATTTCTGAACATTTTCGCTTATAACTTTTTTATTTATAGTTCTTCGACAAAAAGTTACGGGATCAAAGTTGTAGAGAATTTAATTTGCAACAAATAATGCTAACATTTTTTTTTAATCAGATAAATAGTTTAAGAGATGTACCGTAAAAACCATTTCAACCGCTATTTTCAAGATGGCGGCCGTGGGACAAGGGTGGCGACCCCACAAACTTGGTGATAGCTTCAAACTGACCCCCCCTACATATCAAAAAAATAAAATTGCGTCCTCTAAAAAATGCGACCCCAAATGTAACTTTTCATTGGACTATAATAAATATGTACCACAATTTATTGGTCTGTCATGTCTTATTTTTATTTGGAGATATTACAAACAATTGCTGCTAAAGTTAAAGCTAAAATAAACGAATTGTTTTGTAAAGAAATAAATTGATAGACAAATCTATACTAATATTATAAAGCTGAGGAGTTTATTTGTTTGTTTGAACGCGCTAATCTCGGGAACTACTGGTCCGATTTGAAAATTTCTTTCGGTGTTAGATAGCCCATTTATCGAGGAAGGCTATATATCATCACGATCTACGGCTAACAGGAGTGGCGCTACGGGGGTGAAACCGCGCGGAGCAGCTAGTTTCTAATATTTTGTTCTATTTTTTACCTGTTTGGCATCCCGGTTGATTCGGTGTTCCTTTGTTAGGAAAGAAATCAGCATGACCGTGGCTTGCGGCATAACCATAGGTTCCACCGGCCGTATGTATGATATCAACAAATTCAGCATCCTCCTTATTTAAACAATATATGTCCGGCATTTGAGGGAGCTCAAATAATGGTCTCGCAGGATCTAAACCTGCACAAGTTGAAGGGATTGATAAAATATTTATCCCGCCTCTATTTGAACGGCCCATTAAATTGACAACATTTCATTTTTTATAAGGCCATGAAAGAAAAAAATCGTTTCTTTATTTTGCTCTTGCGATTATAGAAAAAAAATTATTTCATTTTTTAATCGCATATTTTAAGAGAAATTAAATAAAAACGATGAATGTGATGATGACGTCATACATACGGAGGAATAAAAATGCGCCTTAGCCTAATTTAAAAAAAGTAAAAAAAAAACTATCACTGACATTTACAGGGTATGGCATGTGTCAAATTTCATATTAATGTCATTTTTGTGAATTATTCATGTAAACAAACTTTTAAATCGTGTTATTGTGTTTTGGTTTTCTAATTTAATCTCATTAGCGTGATGTTTGTTCGATTGGAGTTGGACCAATTCATTTATATTATACAAATAGTGCCTATAGAGTTCATAATTTTCTTGAAATAAAAGACTTTGTTTACTTACTAAAAGTTGTATTTATTTAACACTTTCCAACGTTTTTGGGATAGTATATTTGTTTCCCAGAAATTTTCAGCACCCCTTAACAAATCCTGCATAAAGTCATAATCATCAGTACTTGTGAATAAGTTTCTTTTGTTTAAAATTTGGATCAGCAAATAACAAATAACAATATTTACAAAGCTTGACGACTCAAACTGACAAATGTGTCAAAATGTCAGCTGTCAAGTTTTTTTTTTAATTTAAACTAGGTATGTGGCAAAGGAAAAAATGTATTCCTCCGTATGTATGACGTCATTTGGCGCTTACGACATTTTAGAATGAGATGATTTTAAAACTCAAAAAGATGAATGAAAACTTCCATATTTAGAAAAAGCAAAAAATACATGTATCATAATTTTTGATCTAGTTTTCATTAAAATAAAAAAATAAGTAGCTTAAAATTTTGAAATGTTGTCAATTATACTTCCTAATCAAACTGATTTAAATGCCGACTATAAATAATCAATTACCTGTTATCCTTGATAAGGATCCATTAGAAAACATGCCCGCGTAACCCATGACATGTGCTCCTAAACTGTGACCTATAAGGTGCCATTCTTTAGTTCCTATACGATATGACGTCTGCATGGCTTCGATAAATTTTGCTATTTTTTTCCCAACGTATCGCGTGCTGAGAGCTGGCCATGGGTAAAATGTGTTTCGAGATATTTCATTCCAGTCGACCGTAATTACGTTCAAATTATGCTCTCGCAGGAATGAATCTTTCATTTGTTGCAACCAGTGTACTCGGTCCGACGAGAGCCAGCCGTGGGTGAGAAGCTTGATATCGTTGGACTTATTAAAATAAAAACTCTTTATAGAATCATCATTTTTTGGTAAAGTTATCAATTCGGCTTTGTCAATAGTTTCCCTGAAATTTACTGGTACACTTAAGAAATTAGAAAACAATAATTCCAGAATTTAATATGTTTTAAAAATGTTAATTGTATCTATTTTTCAAGATACATTCGTGACTAGGAATATTGGACTACTACTAATACCTATCGCTATTTTTACCTAACTGAATACGCTAGTTTCGAACCTAGTATATAAATGAAAGTATATTTCACCGAAGCTCATGCCGTGCGTAGATTTAGGTATCGTTGAAAAATTCATGATGTGACGGACGCCATTATCATCGAAATAGTACAACCATTCATCACCGTAGCCTGATCCATAATCCTCAGATGTCCCACTTACCCATATCACTGAAATCACATATTATATGTATGATCTCACTCTAATTTTCGTTAGGTAAGTAGTTTGTTTTTTTTTTCCTCTATTAGAACGCAAAGACTTACCTACAAGGAAAGTTGTGAATATAAATACTCTTGAATTTAATACTGTTTTTAATTCCGACATTTTAGAATGGCTTTAGAATTTTTCATTGTAAAACTATTTATGTCTGGCGGATATTCCATCTAACTTCCATCTAATATACCTCCACACAAATTTTTCACATTTATCACTTAATGAGCCACTTCAGTATGTATAGCAAAGCGTGAGTCAAAGACGTTTTATGTTTTTAGTTTTACATTATTTTTTTCATACCATTATTCAATAGACCATTTGTAGACCTTCTTTGGTCAACGGGTTCAGCTCCTCTAGAGTAAGTAGCAGAGAAAAGAAGAAAACTTAGGGAATAATGTGTTTGTAAAAAATTATTGTCTCAAAATATTAACATGTTTATTGCTGAGATGTTATGTACCTATCCGTGCACAACGTTTTTTTGTTTTTTTTTCCTCTATTAGAACGCAAAGACTTACCTAATTTTGTTCTACTATTTATTTATTCATTGCAAAGGAACTCTATTTTTTCTTCAATAATAAAAAAGCAAAGGTCCTTTGTCAGCTATCTTTTAAACGAGTGTTATGAAATTAATTTTTTGAAGGCTGTGTTATCTATGGCCTTCCCTGGAAGTCCTTATCTTTTAATAATAGCTCTTGGTGTAATTCAATTAGTTCAGAATTTTTGTAAGTACCTACACAAATGCTTCGATATTTACACTGATTCAATAAATAAGTAAGTAAGTATATATATTATAACATTTTTATTAAGATTTATTTAATGAGGGCTTTTTGTTATAAACGGAGAGAAAATCATCGAATGATATACCTATTGATATTTGGTGGTAAAGCAGAGCACGTTTAATTCTTACCCACTAAAACCTCATCAGAGTCACTTCTCACTTTATTAGAGGTAGACGAAAGATTTATATTGGTATGGGGAAGTAGACATAAATGAATTTATTTTTAAAATAGTTTATGACAAATCTTCTAACTCAATTCAAGATTTGAAACGTTTTTCCGTAATAATACTGTAAAGTTTTTTTTGAAGATTGAGGTTTTTCACATGTAAAGCATTGTGTAAAAACAAAAAGTATGTAGTTACCTAAGTGGTAAATAAAACTATTAAGTCTTGCCCTGGTTCTATCTAGTTATTATGGCATTTGTAGAAAGATTTATTTGCCATTCTATAAAGCAATAAAGGATCACGTATGAACTTATATAAGTATCCAAGGGTAATATAATTTTTAAAATCGGTTCAGTCGTTCCTGATATTAGAGCGTTAAAGTTTTTATATTAGGTAGTAGGTAATATGTAGAGATACTGTTTGTACTGAATTTGTTTTTTCAGTTTTTTATAAGTGCTTAACTAAATAGTTTTCATAAGTATTTAGGAGATCGGTGTGAGATTATTATAGGTCCTAAGGATATGTTATGTAGGTAAGTAGGTACCATATTGGTATGAAAAATAAAACTGCGTTAATTGTATCATAGCAACGTTATTGTATTTTAATTTTTTGAATTGAATCCTTTGTGTGCTTACACAGTAAACACTGATCTCAACACTTATAACTAAAAATATTTTCTAAATAAAAAACAAAATCAAAGATGTTTTGATTTATAAAAACGTGGCTTGTGCATTATCTTATTTCAAACAAGGCGAACACAGGCATCGTGGGTATTATTGGAGTTACATTAAAAGTGCTGGGTATAACATCTCGAATTTTTGGATAATACCTTACTGTGCTGAGATATTGTGCATTTTGCCTTAAGTCTTTAATATTGGGTGCCCTTGTATCACCATATTACATTTGCCAATGTGCACATAATATATCATTCATATTTATTACTTTTAAATAAACTGATATATATATGATTTAATTACATTACTCTAATATATTGCTATCTTTTCATTTTAGTCTAAAGAAGTCGTCGAATGCATTTCGAGTTTAGATTGAGTCCCTCTAAATGAAATTAATAATAGACGTTCAAAAGCGCTGAAATTCAAAAATGTAAGTAGGTACCTATAGGAAGAATTTTGCTAATAAGTACGTGTCAACATACCTATCGAGTAGATCAACAAATTAACTCTCAACTAATGGCTAACACATGTTAGTACTTATGTAATAAGGAAATGTTATTTTTTTATTATGACAAAGACTAGATATCACATGTTTTGAGCCGTGTTATTTCCTACTTTTGTGGATCAAATATTTGTTACTTTATTCTGTATATTAGGTTACTCACAGACTTCACAATTTCACACTAAACAATTAGTTTGGAACATTAACTACAAAAAATTTCTTCTCGTTTTAGTAAGTTAACACTAGCTTTCTAGGCACGTCAAATTTACTAGAACGGTCAATGGAATATTTGTTTTGTATTACTTGCAATATAAAGTTTTTAAATGGTTTTGTTGTTAATGGACCCAATTCATGTTTACACTTATTTCATAAATTAAATATCATTGATGTTTTTTTAGTCAAATTAGGTATAATGTATTTTTGAACTAAAAAGTAGGTACTTAATTTTGCCGAATAATTGTCTTGTAAATGAAGATTGCAAGGTAGTGATAGGAGCTACCTTTCAGGCTTTTTTCAGGTAGGAGTTTGGTAAAAATGTGACTAAATAAAAGACAAAGAAAATGACATCGATAAATAACAAGGAGCCTCAAAGATATAACAAAGAATAGGATGAACCAATTTAATAGGTAACTGTATACCTTCTAATTAATATACACCACCTTGCACTTTTTAAAAACTTCTAAATTTTAAAGATTAAAAAAAGGTACAGTTTACAGTTGGTCAGTCGAAAAAATTGAGCATACATTATATTTAACATAGATATATATTTAATTGTACTGAACGGAGAAGTTATTGCACAAACTGTTGATACTAACGACCTTATGTAACGTATGGCGGGCCGCGGGCATCACCTACTAACGTAAAAAACAAATGTCTACAATGTGTCGATATACCGCAGCTTAATCTACTTGTCGGCAGTGACCTGAGTGATGATGCATCCGTGTCTTAGACATTACACCTGAGTGCACCTGGGTGCTAACCACGCGCTCCACGCATGCACGTACCAACTACACCTTACCGTAGCTACCTAACTATATTACGAGTAATTTATGTATCAATTTCTTTAAAGCGTACATTTTATACTTATTTTTAGGAGTCCCTTAACGATATTGGAATTTCGAATTATTTTGAATACAATATTTTGTTATAAAAATTTCACCTAAAATCATTGCGAACACGAAACATCACTTATCAACATATAAGTTAAATATTAATACGAACTAAATAAACAGTCTTTGTCGTGACTGATGAACTTATAGTGTTTAACTAAGGTGGGATGGAAACAGGAACCTGTCGGTATGAACAGTGTTAATTTTCGTAAAAAATAATCATAATAGCGTTATGTTAACAAAACGTTGATTATTGCGATTAGTGAGTGTAGCACCTTTTGATTAGTTTCCTTCCAATTGAATAAGGTACTCGCTTTAAAGGTGAAACTAATTAAATATACATAATGTAATAACTTCAACATATTTACTCTAGCGCCTTACAAGTATGTAATGGCAAAAATTCATCAGAACTTCATTCATATCATTACACAACGCCTAAATAAATAAGTGTATAATATAATATCTAATGTGTTTTTACATATGTACAGTTCAAAATTATATAAAAAATAACTAGATGCGCAACAGATAAAATTATAATTTGTACTTGGAAATAAATAACGACACAATATATAAAAAATAAAATAAACAACATCCGTTTAAGTCCTCCCTCACTTATATAGTTCCTAAATCTATCTAAGTTTATTTGTTGTGTTGTACATAATACTCGCACGTTCGACGCTACATATGTAATCGATGAATTCCATATAAAACCTATGGGATTTGGGAACGTTGAAATAGGCAGATACGCGAATACAGTAGCGCCAAACGCACGGAGTATCACACTATCGTATAATTTACTTTATTAGTTACAATAATAACTACAATATAATGTTGGTATGAGTGGTGTCGTGGATGCTACCCACTCATACCTAAAGCGTTTAGGTGAACGTAATTTCGCACTGCCTGCTCGCCAATCAACGGCCTAGAATTTAACGTAACGATGTCGTTTTTCATATTATGGCATATTTATGTGTTTACCGTTGATAGGAATCCATTGCACGCTAGGATCTTACGCATTATTAAATTTTTTGCAAATGTCCAGAAACTCAACGGTAAAAACAAAAATAGTCACAATATTTGAAATAATTAATTGACATTTAAATCGAGTAGGACAACAGACAGTGCGAGCAGAAAACGCCACTGCATCCACATAGTTTATACGTATGTACATTAAGATCGCATTTCAGTCGACTCATGCGACTGAAAGTGTTCGCCTCTTAACTCTTATCGTTTATAGTCTCCAGCGATACTTTCGACCGAGGTGGGGATACTTAATGCTAATTCGACATTAAAACTTAATTAAATAAATCCAGTTTAAAAGTCAAGTGATCAATAGAAGGCGTACAGAATGTTTAGAGATCGTCGTTTTCGGTACAAAGGAACCGTATTTGTTGAGAATTTTAGATATGTTATTTTAGCGACCATACTATTATACAATAACGGCCACTTCAAAAATTATAAAAATATTCATTATACATATTATTAGGCCTTTTGTCACTTGACTTAAAACTCTTTTCGCTAAATTCAGAATGCCGTTCTATGGATCATACCTATTTTGGCGTCTTCGCCTCCAAAAAACATCGGTCGTACCTCGTTCCATACCATCGTTCATTCGATTAGATTACAACATAGAGCGACATTCCAAAAACGACGATACAGTTATCGGTGGGGAACAAATTAAACGCTATCGTTCGCCAGATCAGCAAACGGTCTCGGCGGGGGCGGGCGTGGGTGCGATCGGGGCCAGCGGGGACAGTGGGGACAGCGGGACCAGCGGGGCCAGTGGGGCCAGTGGGGACAGCGCCGCCAGCGCCGACAGCGGCGGCGGCGCGCCCAGCGGCTCGGGCGAGCGCCGCCGCAGCGCTTGCCGCTTGCGGAACTCCAGGAACTCCTCCTTCATGGCGCGCACGCGGGCCTCCACGTCGTCGCGCGACGGCCGCGCGCGCGTGCGCTCCGGCGTCGACGGGGTCGGCGTGCGCGTGGCGCGGTCCCACTCGTAGTGCACGTCCACCGACCCCGCGTCCGCCGCCTCGCCCGCCTCGCCCGAGCCGGGCCGCGGGGGGGGCGCCGGCGGCGGCGGCCGGTACGGCGGCGGCCGCCACTCCGCCAGGCTGCCCGTCCGGCTGCTGCGGTTGTGCTGCGAGGAGGACGCGTTCTTGCTTCCGAACCCGCTGGACGACGACCGGCTCTCCGGCGAGGCTTCGTGCGGCGGGGGCGGGTCGGGCCGGGGCCGCGCGTGGCGAGGCAGCGGCCGCCAGCGGGCCCGCGTCAGCGCGCCGCACGGCACGCGCGTCTCCGTCGGCTGGCGCGGAGGCCGGAGCAGGAAGGAGGGCGGCGTCGGGAAAGAGCCGTCGGCGGAACTAGGGAAGGGAACCGAGCTGAGATCCGAAATGTGGAGGGGCGACCACGGCGTCCAAGCGGGGACCCAGGGCGGCCACGGCGGCCAAGGAGACCAGGGCGCGAGGGCGGGGGAGGACGCGCGGAACAGCGGCGGCGCGGCTGCGGGCCGCAGCGGAGCCCGGAGGCGCGGCAGGAAGCCCCCGTCGTCCGAAGACGAGGGCGCCAGGGAGGGCGCCGGTGACGCGGAGGGCGCGGGCGACACGCGGCGGATCACTCCCCAGTACCGCACCTCGTCGCCGCAACGCGATGCGGGCCAGATCCAGTTCGCGGTGAATCGCAAACATTGAACTACACTCGATATTCCGCTTTCTCTAAATCTGTTGAAATTGAACAAAATATTAGATTTATATTTTTTTTTGGTTTTTATGGCATTCAAATGCTTTATAAATATAAATTTATAAAGAATAGAAAAAATTCGATCACGAGGCGGGACTTGAACCCGCATCCTTCGCGCCATTCCGGGGCGGATGCCTAACCAACTCAGCCACTCGTGACCCGCCTGAGCAATCGAATTTATTCTATCCTTTCAGTTTTATGTGTCTTAAGGGACACACCGCGCGCCATCTATTGAGATGATTTAACAACCATGTCAACCAATATGAAGCACTTTTCAGTGAATACAATATTGTAACGATGGAACACGACCTTTTCTTGAATTTATATTTTTTTGGTTTTTATGGCATTCAAATGCTTTATAAATATAAATTTATAAAGAATAGAAAAAATTCGATCACGAGGCGGGACTTGAACCCGCATCCTTCGCGCCATTCCGGGGCGGATGCCTAACCAACTCAGCCACTCGTGACCCGCCTGAGCAATCGAATTTATTCTATCCTTTCAGTTTTATGTGTCTTAAGGGACACACCGCGCGCCATCTATTGAGATGATTTAACAACCATGTCAACCAATATGAAGCACTTTTCAGTGAATACAATATTGTAACGATGGAACACGACCTTTTCTTGAATTTATATTTTTTTGGTTTTTATGGCATTCAAATGCTTTATAAATATAAATTTATAAAGAATAGAAAAAATTCGATCACGAGGCGGGACTTGAACCCGCATCCTTCGCGCCATTCCGGGGCGGATGCCTATTTTTTCTATTCTTTATAAATTTATATTTATAAAGCATTTGAATGCCATAAAAACCAAAAAAATATAAATTCAAGAAAAGGTCGTGTTCCATCGTTACAATATTGTATTCACTGAAAAGTGCTTCATATTGGTTGACATGGTTGTTAAATCATCTCAATAGATGGCGCGCGGTGTGTCCCTTAAGACACATAAAACTGAAAGGATAGAATAAATTCGATTGCTCAGGCGGGTCACGAGTGGCTGAGTTGGTTAGGCATCCGCCCCGGAATGGCGCGAAGGATGCGGGTTCAAGTCCCGCCTCGTGATCGAATTTTTTCTATTCTTTATAAATTTATATTTATAAAGCATTTGAATGCCATAAAAACCAAAAAAATATAAATTCAAGAAAAGGTCGTGTTCCATCGTTACAATATTGTATTCACTGAAAAGTGCTTCATATTGGTTGACATGGTTGTTAAATCATCTCAATAGATGGCGCGCGGTGTGTCCCTTAAGACACATAAAACTGAAAGGATAGAATAAATTCGATTGCTCAGGCGGGTCACGAGTGGCTGAGTTGGTTAGGCATCCGCCCCGGAATGGCGCGAAGGATGCGGGTTCAAGTCCCGCCTCGTGATCGAATTTTTTCTATTCTTTATAAATTTATATTTATAAAGCATTTGAATGCCATAAAAACCAAAAAAATATAAATTCAAGAAAAGGTCGTGTTCCATCGTTACAATATTGTATTCACTGAAAAGTGCTTCATATTGGTTGACATGGTTGTTAAATCATCTCAATAGATGGCGCGCGGTGTGTCCCTTAAGACACATAAAACTGAAAGGATAGAATAAATTCGATTGCTCAGGCGGGTCACGAGTGGCTGAGTTGGTTAGGCATCCGCCCCGGAATGGCGCGAAGGATGCGGGTTCAAGTCCCGCCTCGTGATCGAATTTTTTCTATTCTTTATAAATTTATAAAAATATTAGATGCTAAAAGAAATAACACTAAAATATAAACAGGCTAGAATTAAAAATTGTTTTAGTTATAGAAACTGACCTGATTTCCTTTTATGTCGCAGCGGGAAAATTAGATAACAAAATTAGGATAATATATTCATAATTTTATGGTATTAACTATGAGACGACAAAAGATTAACTTACTTTTTAAAAGGCACTTGAGTGCTGTCTGCGGCGCGGAGGTCAGTGAGTCGCGCGGCTACCATGTTGTATGCTGCAACCGAATAATTTCTGAACATTAACGCGGTGCAGTGCGCAGTCCGAGAGCCGCGCTAGCCGGCCGCCGCCCGCCACCGACACACACACACACCCACACCCACACTACGGCCCCACACCATATTGTCAACTTAAAGCTATAATAATTCATCGAAATTCGACAATGTTTTCACATATTTGTCGCAAAGAAGGTACATATCCAAAGAAGGTTATACGTTAATCCAAAATATAGATTAACTTTTCAAGAAATTTTTATGTGAATTGAATTCAAACATATATCTTACTCCCAGTAGATATATGTTTGAATTCTATTCACATAAAAATTTCTTAACATTTTACCTACTTATTCTTTTCGATGAATTATTATCGTAACCCAAACGTAATGATTCTGGCAAAGTGCAATTGTATTATGTAATGTTAGGCATAAAACGCAAGCATGTTAATAAGTGAAATTTAAAATGTGCAAGCAGAATGTGTGAATATGATTGCTTTTAATTGAATTCTATAATAAATCTACGTATAATGTAGTAGGTAAAATGAGACACTTCATATTTGATCGTATTTTGAGCAATATTGTTTTGCAACAGCAATACTATGTCAAACCACGGCACACTGAAACCAAAGCTTCTTTTATTTACATTTCATGCAACTTGTATTCACAAACATGCTTATCACATTGCATAGTCAAGAGAATATGGAATACGAAATGCAAAATAAAACTGATAATTTTAATGAAAATGTTGCTTTATCACCGACAATATGGCAATGATTTAAAATTTTACTTTCTTTTATCGAGAGCAAGGAGATAATTATCTTCGAATAGGGTACTATAACTGTTCAATAGCAGTAATCTACGTCGTAAGAGCGTCGGGAGCGAGCGAGCGGCCGCTTCCCCTAAGGACTAACCTTTCTCCTGTTTGCGTCGTTTACGTTTATTGCAAATCTTCACAGCGCACACGGACAGAATGATGGCGACGATAAAAAACAATATCCCGCCGACGACGCCGGCCGTGATCGCTTTGTGCTTCACGCGCGCTGGCACAGAGAATCTCACTTCGTCCGAACTCTCGTAGCTCGTCGCCGAGTTCGCTAGCACGCGGAAGTAATACGTGCGCCCACCAACTAAGTTTTTCACTGAAATGTTATAAGTCATTGCTTAAAGTATGAACAATTTTGTGTTATTTGAAGCATATTTGAAATCAATGTTTTTCAGATGTAAATTAGATTATGAATAATGTGAATAAAGACTTTCAAAATTTAATTTAATAGCATGTGAAAAATTACCCCTACAACAGGCAATTCATCAAGAATTATAGTAAAGCTTGAAAGAGTTTGTAAGTCTTAAAGATGTAGGTACCTGGCTTTCGTATTACTAGGAAGATAGAGTTAGAACATCAAGCGTCCCACTCACCGAGATAGCTGGTTTCCTCCGGTCGTATCTGGCCTCTGTTGAGCGTCTTCCACTGCGCGTCGGTGCGGTACTTGATAGTGTAGTACTGCACGAGGTGGGAGCGCTCCAGCGGCGCTTGCCACGTGATCAGGAACCCGTTGTGCACCTCCGTCACCGTCAGGTTGCGGGGCGGACCCGACTTTGGACCTTTATTAGTTATATAGTATGATTATATGTGTGATGTTTATAACGGTTTAATTCGTATAAGCGCAAATAAACATGTTTTATTTGTAGTAAATGTGCATCGAGATTAAAAACAGACATAATGTTAGTTACAAAAAAAAGCGAAGAAGAGATAACAGACACACAAAATAAAATGCTCACAAAACACAAAATCAAATAATACGGAAGATTCTGATCAATTATAATTCTAGACAAAATCCACAACCCAATAGTATTTTCAATAAAATATATAAATATATACTAACTACAGTGTAGAGATTAAAATGAACCATTAAAGAATAAGGTAAAAAATAAAGAGAAGCATTTCCATGGAAATAAAAAATGGTAATTGATTTTCTTAATAAAACTTAAATGATTCAGTTTCCTAATAATTTACAAAAAGAAGCCTCATTATGAGGCCCTCATATATATAAAAAAGTACTCTGTGAAGAAGCCATAAGACTGTGCTAAGTAAGTACCCGATCCCTCAGGAGCATTCTGAAAGATCTTTTCGTCTACGGGTCCCGCGGTCGTCGGAGCCACCTTTGGTTTTGCGCCTACATCTACAAAAAGCAAAATCTTGATTCAACTTAATATTACGCCCAAAACCCTGTGTGAAATATTAGTATATTTTTACAAAGTTACACCATTGCAATGTTAAAATATTAGTTAGTCACTATTTTATTAGTATTGGTTACTGTTAAATATATAATTATTTAAGCAATAACAAAGTTTGTACAAGATGCAAGAGTCTCAGATATGTTACATCAAAAAACTATTTTAAGTACCACAAGACAATATTTTGTTCATAATAATTTGTTAGTAGATAACCCATGACATACGTTAACTCCACCTCAAATGCTGGCAAGTCAGAACTTACCAAGGGTCCTTATTGTAATTGCTTTGCTCATCATTCCTTCTCCTATTGTATTCTTACTGTTGACTTGGAATTCGTAAGTGGTCCCTGGTTGAAGCCTGTTTATTGTGACCTGCAAACGGTGAAATACAATTTGCAATCGCTTTGTTATTTTCTGCAGCCAACAAAGCTTAGAGAAAAACGTTTACAAATTGTCTGCAAAGTAGCTTTTCAAACCTTTGGAAGCATAATAATTTATTTAGTTAGTTAAATGACTTATTTTCAAATAACGATCGATATTTTGGTCTTCTATTTCACTTTTTGCCAATCAGATTTTGTTTTGTACTATTTTTTCATTTGTTTTGCTGATTCTTTCTATCATTTTATTATCTAGTAATTATTATGTAAGTATTATTTTTAGAGCTTACAGAAGTAGCTCCAGACGGCGTGACGGGCACTTTGGTCCACTCGGAGAAGCCAGCCTCTCTATACCAGATGGTGTAGTCCTGCTTGTAGTCCGGGCCGCCCGCGTAGCCGGGTTGCCAGCGCAACGTCACTTGGAACTCCGTGGCCGTGCCAGATACGTTGTATGGCGCGTGCGGTTGCGTGCCTTCGATCACTAGCTGCGTGTCTGCTACTATTGTTGCCACCTGAGAAAGAAGAGTTGGTTGTTGGTATTATTAAACGATATTGTTAGCATCAGTAATGCAATATAAGGCTAGTATCGTTGCAAAGGATACCTAATAATTTAATAATTTATTTATTTCTTTCCAGAGCATGTACATGTTTTTTAGTTTATTACAGGCATTAGGTGTGAAAGATGGTGCCTATTATAGGCACCATCTTTCACACTTACTATAATAGTAAGTGTAAAACCTGTAATATATACCTAGTTCTTCCAAAGATCACTTTGATACAAGATTATTAGTAAAGCTCATTTTTTTTTATGTAGATTACATCTATCGCCTAGTCATTTTAAACAGAAAAGTAATTAAATCATGAGTTCTAAATTAAAATAGTTTCCCTGTCGAATAAAGTAATCTAGATGAAGTGTCGATTGCTAGTTAACATTCGTAACAAGCTAACCATCTAGAGTGCCTTCATCAAACATTCCTAAAAAAGCTCGCCCCAGTTTTAACTTTTGCTGTTGTTGGAGTACGCAGAGCTTCGTTTAATTCAGAGCTTTTTATAAGTATAGCATTGATTACACATGGAATTCGTTTGAACTTTGAACCGTTTTTAATTGGAATTCTCTAGCAGGTACCTACTATTTTCTAGTGTAACTGTTATCTCTGTAAACAATATCTGATATTTAATTAAAAACGTTTTTTACATTGAAATAATAAATACATAGTTATGCATATACATATCATTATTAATTGTTTGAGGAGTTTACCATACCATTTGGTAAATTCGAAGGAAATTTTACGATAAATGCAAACACTTCAAATCTGTATAAAAGTTAAAGTGAAGTGCCATGTCCCCTAGTGGGGTAAAGGGCAGATGCATTATAAGTTGCTTATGCTTACATCTGTTTCACTGATCGATTTTTTTTAGGGTCAAGTAGGTGATCAGCCTTCTGTGTCCTACCACTGTACCAAGGAGGCGGTCAAGTATAAAAGTTAAGGTTCAGACAGAATTATCTCCTAAAAAAGAGTGTGTGTACCTACTTATGTACACGCGTTAGAAGTTATACTTCTTTGGCGTATGGAAAAAAATATTAGAATAAACAACTTGAACATAGTTATCAACTTTCATACCACCTAGAACTAACTTCATGCTGTTAAATTTAGGTGTCGGTGTGTGCGCGTAAAAATTCACTCTCATCATTTTTCTCGAGATCGCGACCAAAGAAGTATAACTTCAAAAATTGATACCTAAATAGTAAAAGTAGAAGTAACCTCATTGGACGCGACGCACTGATAGATCCCGAAGTCCTGCCGCCGCAGCGTGTCGATGGTGATGTTCCCGCCGAGCGCGCGCACGCGGCTCTTCTGCAGCGGCAGCCCGTCCCGCCGCCGCCACACCACGCTCGGCCGCTGCGTGCCCTCCGCTTCTTGCGCCTCGCAGTGCATCTCTACTGATTCCCCCACCTGTTAGTAAACTTGTGTTGAGATCGTTGAGATATACATATGGAGACGACACCGCCTACATCACTTATGTTCCGCTCAACATACGCCATATGGCGTAACTGCACGCTCATTTTTTATTTGTTTTAAAGTGAAACGCATCAATATGCCTTCGTGTGTGTTACGATGTTGCACAAATAATACGGAAAAGTGCATAGGAATAACTTTCATCGGTAAATACCTAACTAGATAATAATTTTTAAAACTTAGAGCAAAAAAATGGCGCACAGATTTTGTTCGTGGTGTCTCCTCCATACGAAGTAATATTATCTCAATGGTTGAGATGGCTGTGTTTAACATTGTTATGACTTGTCTGATGTTTTGTGACGGTTTTAGGTTTTTGTTGTATTGAAATAATTAATAATGGTAATGCTAGGTTAAGAGTGCAAAAGTGTAAGCACGGCTTAATTCAATTTAAGTTAAGGGCCATTTAAATTACATATCATACACAAATCATAGTAGGTTGGTAAGTTGTTGATAGTTTTTCTGTTGTAGATTATTAGATTAATGCTTTTTTTACTTTTTGAAAGTTATTTTTTTACCTTTCTTTGGTACAAAGGCTCCGGTTCTACAGTGAATACTGGCGGTTTTCTAACTAGCACTTCCATAGGTCCTGTAATAAATCTTTAATTTAGACACACATAAATTGAATAAAAAAAAGTAATGGAAGCAATTAATAATTTTGGTCATTGCGGCTCAATTTCATTTGTACACTTGTATTGTTTATTATATTTAAAATGAGCAAGAGAATAGAACGTAATGCAAAATATTTCTACCTGAAGATCCCTGAGTGCCTTGCGCATTGTACGGTGTGCAGGTATATCTCCCCTGGTGGTTCTGATTGACTCTAGTGAACAGTAGGGATCCGTTGTTCATGATCACAATGTCCTTCGTCTGATATGGCTCTAGAAGTCTTTTGTCCTTCGTCCACGTGACGTATTGCAGGGGTGGGTTCGCCTTTATATAGCACTGCACTACTCCAGCCAAGCGAAATGGTAGGTATTGTACCGTCGGTGTAAATGTCACTTTTGCTGGATCTATAAAACAATTGAGTATTGTAATCTTATATGGCCAGTATGTGCAACAACGTGTCCATTTGTGAAATTCAATCTAGCGTTTCCGTATTGTATTGTTCATTCTAATGTGTCAATTGCATAATACAGCTAAGTTGGTATTAGATTTAAATATATTTGAAAAATTAGCCTACACTTTTACGATATCATAGTACTTAGGATTGATAAAGATAAAGTTATATTTTTTTAATCATAATAAATTACGTTACTTTACTTTTATTAAGAATACTCACATTCTACATTCAAATAAGCTGAAGCGCTCTGCGGGTCTCCGATACCATTCGACACTTCACATAGATATTGACCGGAATCATCAGCAGCTACAGGGTTGATAACTAAAGCGCCATCTCTTCGTATTGTAACCCGTGTCTCCAATGCGGCTACCTCAGCAACCGGGGCGCCTTCGCGAAACCATTTCACTGTAACATTTCCGGGTAGGGCCTTGGCTTCGCACGAGAATTGGACCTTCTCGCCCTCTAACTTTGTCTGGTTTGTTGGTGGCATCTGTTATCATAGAGTTTTATTTAATGTAGTTTATTTATCATTGGGAGCATTGAAAATAACATGTTTGTGGCATATTGTTAATTAATGATTTTCAGTTTATAAGTAGGCTACACATTTTCATGGAAAACGAAGTGTTTTTAGATGAAAAAGGACATCAGTATTGTTTTTTTTTTTAATTCATCACTTACAGTGATGACAGCTCCACCAGCGATGATGACGCGAGCGGTGTGCGACACCTGGCCCTCCCCGTTGCGCGCGATGCACGTGTAGTCGCCGATGTCTTCGTGCCGTATGTTGCTGATGCGCAGTTCGGTTCCATCGTTGAAGATGCCCACTGTGCCAGATGGCTCCACGGGATTCGCGTCCTTGTACCACAGAATCTCTGGCGTTGGTGTGCCCTCTGCTTGGCAGTTGAGTATGATGGCATCTCCTAGGATATTGTTAAAGTAGACAATATCAATTAATTCAGAATAGATAATGAAAGATTTTTAATTATTGAGTTTATTTACAAGGTTTGTATTACATGATACATGCTAATCAGATACATCAAACGTGTCACAAAATATGACCGAGATGACATTATAAATAGATGTTGTGATTGAGCAACATGACCTATATTAACTCACCTAAATTAACGTATATAATCTCTTCCGGCGTGATGGAGAAGCGAGGTGGAGCGTGCACGTCCAAGTGGAACCACGTGCCGTTCTTGTGTTGATTCGGTGACCGATTGAGGAACACCACCTTACACTCGTACCATCCCTGAGATGAATAATAAATTCAATAACTATAATTAGGAAACGTGCCTAAATGTTGCTTATTAAAGACTCGTGAATAAAAGTACCCAATTTTTAAAACAACTAACGAAACCCTTTGTTTTTTTCATCGAACACTTTTTATCGTTAAGAATTTTGCGAAATTACGTGTAGGCGTCTGTCCATCAATAAAACCGGTTAGGCAAACCGTTCTGTTCTGAATAATTATTGTCAGATTAACTTTAATTAATATTAATGTTCATAAACATAAGCCATTTTATTAATTAGGCTCATATCGCTAAAAACTGTATAATAAATGTAAGTTTACCTGATCTGACTCTCGTATATTAGTGAGGTTGAGGCTAGCCGCGCCGTACGGCGAGTCTGGAGCGACCCGCGACACTCTGCCCTCATAACCCTCTCCGCTGTGCGTTGGATAGCTCTCGTACCAGATGTAGATCGGTATATCCTGTCCCTATATACGTCAAAGCATGTTAATACCATATTTACACTGGCGCGGACTACACCTTCCCGTTACAACTTACTAACTACACGATTCGACGACAATTGCTCGCTTACTACATCTATCACAATTCAATATACGACCACATAGGTATGTACAATACGCTGTTACAATGTCTTGTCTTAGGAAGATGTATTGAGTACTAAATACCAACAAAAACTACCTAGATAAGCATGCGAGTGTCATAAAATAATAGTACATTAAACAATGACAAAAACAACATTCATAATTTGATACTTGTCTCGCGTAAAGCCCGTAAAAGCTTCAGAAACGTATGTGTACTTAGAACAAAAGCTTGTGTAAATACAGAGTTATGTTCATGCGAAATGAGATAACATGAAATCAACGGTTATGACATGCAATGCGGTTTAGATTAAGAAATACGTTTAGAGTACATTGTATAGATACGAATTCACGAGGGTGGTTGTTGTGTTATAGTTGTTATGCGTCAACATTGCGGAATGTTAGTGCGTTTTATTGAATAAAAGAAGCTTTAAAGAGAAGCTTACTGGCAATTACACACAGAACAACTATTCCTTCCGCCTTCGCGAAGTGGAAATACTATATAATATATTACTAGACTGGCAGATACAGCGTGGGTACAGTACAGCCCACAGCCACAGGAAGAGAGACAGACAGAACCACCGCCAGTGCGCGAGGGAGTGCGCGTGCCCCGTGTCAGCCTTATTAAACTTTCGCCGAACAGAAGACAAACCAAGTTCGAAACATAATACAACTTTAACATATAGAAACACCAAAAGTTGCTGTCTGGTGTTCTAACGTAAAGCGTGAATTATGTCTCAATTTCATAACAGTTTTATTTTGCTTCCGTCCGGCTAAGGCAAAAGCTACGTGCTTCCCATACTATCTCAATAGAAATGGTGCACCCCAAAAATAAAAAGATATTGCAATTAATTGGTAAATAAAGTAATTGTAACATGTGACTGTGTATGTGTATGTTCGTTATGTAACGGGGGTCTGCTGCTCTCTCGGACTCGTTTCTAAGGTCTTTGTCACTGTGGTGTTATATGTCCGGTCGGTGGGCGACGAACGCGACAACACGTAGGCAATACGTTGAAGAGGCATCACATAATAAGTGCATACAAAGTTGAGCATTTGCTTGTAATTTCGAAAATACACGTCGTATCATAATTTTTCCAATTAATTTATTATTACAAGCTTTGTAGAGAATGGATACATATTTGCCTTCCTTATTATTTCAAATATTAAACATATTGATTTCAAAAATATTGATAATCCATAGACGACTGAAAAAAAATAACAGGAGAAGCTAATTTGTTCGCTATCAATGCAAAGGTTTGGTGATCGTCGCGAATGCTAAAATTTGTATGCACACGACAAGGCGCGCGCGGGGCGGTCGCGGGCGAGCTCCCGGCCCGCGGCGCCGCTTTACCACTAGCACGGGACGATACGAAGTGTCCCAGAGGACACAAGCGAGATTATACTTTACAGTCTGCGCAGCGCGTCGAGGAGACGAGCCGACCTTTACTAAACAGAAACACACACGATAGATGAGAGCTTTGTAATGTAAGAGTGGAGTGTAGGCCGTCGTACCGTTTCGCCTACCTTCTTCTCCCACTGCAACACGTACGGCACGGGTATGTCTTCGGGGAAATCCACCTGGCAGTTGAACACCACGCTCTCGCCGAGGATCGCTGTGATGTGCACAGCATCTTGGTGGTCTTGGTGGCAAGTAACTATAACAAACAGATACGTTTATAGTGATTTATACAAATTATTTGACTTAAAAATGAACGCGAGTAATTTGTATGTCGATTGCATTAAAAACTTTCTGGATGCTGATCATTTGTAAACGAAACGACTGAAAAGTTAAAAATATGTTTGCTCTACAGAGCAAAAATATTTAGGTACCTCAAGCTACAGTTTTCATCATTTCATTAATTTGATTAAAAGTTAAAACAGATGGTGATAATTCGATACCGTGTTGAACCTATTCCCTTTTTGTCAGAATCCAATTACGCATACCTAAAAGCTATCTCTAACTATGTAATGAGATCGCTACCTTTTGATCTACGAGCATTTACTACATAGTACACCCACATGAAGTAATCAGAGTTACCTTGGTACAGCTTTGTTATGAGCTAACATTGAAATCTAGCCTTGATGTGTGGGATCATATTGTCTATATTGTTATGCCTTAGGTACTGCTAATACCTATAATGGAAATTGGATATAGATGCCTATTCACCCATATCCAATATCGATACTTCCTGAAGAAATATATAATAATTCAATTCTGCCTATTTTGTTAATTTTTTGCGGTTAGCCTTTGACTTTATAGATTAATTTAAGGGTAGGGTAGAGTTTTCTAAAAAACTCCACCTTAAAAAAACTGTCATTCTTTCAGATTCACTAATAATTAAGAACACAGAAGGTATTTAATTAGCCTTAATTTGATAATAGAGTCAATCATCAACGTGCGATAATACTCCAATTATTATAATTTAGTTTCGGGGTTCTATATTTGTTTTGTCCCGCTTAAGTAAAACATGTTGCTATGTGATAATTTCACAAATTGTAATTAGTAAACTTTACAAACTAGAACAATATTGAGATGTTGCTTGAAAATGTGATTAATTTTACCTCAGACGCCTATGTTTCAACCTTAAAGTTGTAAAGTTGAATTGTAATTGAACATTGTAAATTACTTTACGTAGGTACCTAGGTACCTACCTACTACTGAAATGTTATGCGTAGACACTATTGAGTAATTAAGCAATTAATAAGTATTTAAATAAAAAGGTTTAGCACGCTTTTTGATAATATCCTTAAGAAATTAGTTACTTTAAAAAGATGTAAGCGTACCCACCTATAGTGTTTTTATACAAAAGTGTAACTGCTGCGTAATTAATTTTCAATAAAATTGTTCCTAACACTTTCTGACTGGCACTGGTTGTTTGGATGAAATTGCTATTGAGCATAAAGCCGCCCTTTGCATCTTATGTCCTGTTTTTGTTAGATTTTTGATGTGCGAAATAAAAATAAAAAAGTATGAAAAAGAATCTAACCCGGCAGGTAAACTAGCAGCAGAAGGAGCAGGCCGGCGGCGATGTGCGGCGTTTGCTCGGCGCGCCAGCCCATGCCTGCGCTCCCATGTCACGGCCGCGCGCGGCGACTCATCCTCGGTGCATCACCTACAACAAATACTACTATTTAAAAATATATAACATTTGTTTTTAAACGAGATAACAATACTGGAACATTTTAATTTAGCAGTATTATATTTAAATGATTTTTTTGACGGGGCACATTGACCATTGCTAATTTTAAAAAGATTGTAAATTAAAAATTGTGGTTATTTATTTAACTGTTTTAGTTTATGTACTATTTGGCATGCTTTGGATAAACGGAATAATGTGGAAGTATTCATGAAAAATATTATTCGTGCATGCGCGAGCTAAATACATAGGTGACTGATTGAGGAAATACACTGTAGTATACATATATTTAGCCACATTGGTTTCTGCGACAGTAATTGCTTACCAAAATGCATTAGGTATGATTTATGAGGTTCCTACAATGGATTCTTTTCAGTTTGAAAAATATACTGATTGTAGGTTGTGTTAATGTTCAATTCAACTTTTTCGTAGAGCTCTACCTACAGGAAAACTGACGCGCAATACTAGGAATGCATAAATATTTACGATAAGTTTAATCGGGAGTTGACCTTTCTAACATATTATAATATTAATAATAAATAACAATCATACGAGTATGATATTCAATTTGCAACTTTAACGTTCGACGCACAAGGAAAATTTACGTTTACACGTTAATTATTGTAGAGATGACTCTACAATATCTTTAGTATAGCTGAAACAAATCTGTATATAAGTCATAATAGTGTTTCGACGTGGTATTGTAGCCTTTGTGTAGCACGTCCTTGGACTGTATTCGTTACCATCAGAATAATTGCACTGCATCATTTTAACAGCTCCTCTTGCCGTAAACCATTGCTTATGGTATTAAATAAAGCTTAGTACCTACTTAAACTGTGAGCATAGAGTAATGCAGTAAACGTATGAAATAAATATAATAGTACGATAATTTTTATGATTGAGGAAATATTTTATTTTTTAAATTCTCATTCAAAATTGTGTATTGAATATAGTTGTAATATTATTAAATCCGAGCATCTATTATGCACACCCGAAACCTGAATGTAAAATAAATATTGGGAATATTTATTTATCAAAAAAAAAAAAAAATCCAAAACGATAAACTCGTTTTACAATTTGTAAGCTTATATTTCTAAATCAATGAGAAATGCTTACATATATTCGCTTTAACGAAATCTATATTCACCTTTTACAGTATACAATTTCGGCCACACCGAAAAGCTTTCCCCGGGGATCCCTGCGACATTAGATAGATATGACGATGGTGGAATATGACCATGTTGGTTGTTAATTTATCTACTATATTAAATTAATGTAGCTTCGAAGCTTCATCTTACAAATTTTCGTAAAGACGAGCATGCTACTGAGGTTGATACCAGGGGTTCCTCGACGGGCAGCGGTCAACAGCCCGGTGCGGGTATTATCGATTTCCTACCTTATCGTCACAGTGTGTGATCGCGCTATGGGGAGTGCGGCAAGTCGGAGCGTGCTGAGTATGGGGTGAGTTCGGCGATGTCGTATGGTGCGGGCGGGCTCCGTCATCTGTGGAGGGCGGTCATGGGCTCGAGTCGCGGCGTGGCGCGTGCGAGAGGTCGCGCGGCGGGCCGGGCACTGCCCGCCCGTTGCTGCCGTATTGATCGGTGCGCGCGCAGGCCGCCGCCCCACATGAATGGTCCCCGGTGCTAGGCTCACGTGCTGATAGCCCTGCTCGGCTGCGGCCTGCGACTCGACCTCTACCACGCTGCCAGGATTTAGGGTTACTAACTTATAAAAATATGCTAAATAATTACCTTTCAAGTTTCAATGACGTATACTTTTCGTAGAGATGGAATATAATTATGTGCAGATTCATATGACTGTTTCACACGACAAATGAAATTTAATTTATGCAGTTTCTCAATAATTTTGCATTCTTCAATGATTATTTAAATGATTTGTGAGAATTACTTTTCGTTTAACTTTAAAATTGTCCGTCCACCGCGTCGGCTAAGAGTTACTGTGCTAATTTCGAAATAACTTAGGTATATCGGATTTAATAGTTTATATAACCTATTTTAAATATGTCATCAATGTAGCAATTTTATTATCTACTTATAAAATCATAAAATTATTTGATAGAATTGAATAAAAATCTTATCCGCAATTTGTTCAACGTTATAAAAAAGAAATAGAGACCGCCCGCTCCAAGACGTTTCCTCTCTGGAAATATTTGTTCTTTCTATCAATTGGTGACAACGAGTTTCAAAAGCCACTAGATATAACGGAAAATCAAAACCTCCCTTTGTTTTCACGTTAAAATGAATGAAAATGAGTCTTGACTTTTCAATTTACGATATACTTAATTTATATTTAACAGTCAATAATAAATTGTTAATTATCACTAAAAAAGATAAAGTTATAAATGTGCTCAGTAAAGACATTATGACATTATGTTTATTATAGTAGGTACCTACTAAAAGTATGAAATAATAAAATCCACCATCCACCATATTAGATTAACTCAGACATCACAAAGCTCACGCCACATGGAATGCAAATCGGTACATTTCGACTAAAATACGGTGAGAATAAGTAATTGATCCTTTGATAAAATAAATTAAATCACACTGATGATGCCAGCCTACACTCTACAGAACAAACCAAAAGAATCATTTGTTTTTTTTTTCTATTTTTTTTTATATAAAAAAGCTCAACTGTTTGCATTAAGCAAAGACAAAATCCTATTGTCTAGATTTTTAACCTTAATTTAACATGAAACTATTCATATTCGTTTTGTGATTATGTTAATGGTGTTCGCAATGTTATTTAACGTCATAGTGCTCTGTCCTTCACCGACTTTACTTGTGACGTTCATGCTTTCAGACAAACAGTTTTGCGGTCGTCTACATCCATACTATAATATTATAAAATGCGAAAGTAACTCTGTCTGTCTGTTACTCAATCACGCCTAAACTACTGAACCAATTTGCATGAAATTTGGTATGGAGATATTTTGATACCCGAGAAAGGACATCATAGGCTACTTTTTATTGCGAAATATGTACCACGGGCGAAGCCGGGGCGAACCACTAGTAGAAAATAAAGCTATTTTCGGACCATTAAATATTCAATGAATTTAAATTTAAACTGTAGGTACAATGATAATAATGTGAGTTCATAAGCGAATAGTAATGGTACCTACCAGAATAATGGCAGTGTTTAAAATTAAATATTAATTAAAAGTTAAGAAAAATAGGCCATTGACACAATATTGTTCATTAATACGCTGGTATAATAACGGTGCTTATTATTTTCAACAATAAGACATTTTCAAAGCTTAAAGGAAGAAAATAGAAATTATCCATCCATTTTAACACTTATTTATATCTCGCTGATGACAAGCACACCGAGTAATTAGCAAAAAGTTAAAAGTAAAAGCTATTGCATAGATAATGTAAGAACTAAATTTTTAATATTTTTATCAATATTCAAATCATTCAATTATTTGGAAAATATAAGAATATTGTTCTTTTTAATAAGTTCACAAAAATATTATGCGTGTATGTATTTCGCTTTGATACACTACTTTTAAAGTAGATAATATCATCGTCATGTCCTTTCAACATTTGACAAAAAAACTAATAACTATGTAAGTACATACTTATTTAGGATACATAAAAAATAATTGGAAATATCTATCTTTAAATATATTTGTATCCGTAATGTTTCCGATGGTTGATTTTTTATAAAAGCTTATGATCTATGCATGAATGAATTGAATTAGGGAGCGTGCAACGGAAGTTTTTGGGCTTCTGATGAGGTTTTTTCTAAGCCGATATATAAGAGAAAGATTGCCAAAATAAGGTGAGAAGAATTAAGATCAAATAACATACAACATAAATATAGTTAATAACAAATTTCATAAATCATTCAATATTGATTAAAAAGGTTCAACAAGAGTAACGTCAGAAAAACTCACATCTTATTATATTCATACTACTAAAATGTTTATGAAATGAAAGTAAAGAAATCGAATAGGTATAAATACGAAGGATGGAAATAAAAATGTTGCATGTAATATACGTGTTTTATATTCCGGAAAAAATTGCGAACTTTGTAACTCTGTAAGTTGGTTCAATATGGATCCTATTACTCTTTAGTCGGGACACGGCGCGGCGTGCAAGTTTAAAGTTGAGAATTCAGAAGAGCTATCGATAAAGTTGTGGCTGTCGCCAAAGCGGATTACTTCTTTTAGACTACCGCACTTCGCTTCAAAAGAACGTTGTATCACTAATTCAATGATATTTGATTGCAACGCTTTCATCGTCAATTACTGAACTTTGCCAGCAGTAAAATCTACGTTCAATTCAATGATGCTCGTAGGTGCACAATCAGAGCACTAGGTTCTTTTTTCCTGCAAATGGATTCACGGGATTATAAAGGAAGCGCAAATTACATTTTTGAAAGAGATAAGTTTTTATAATATGCAAGCATATTATACACATACACATACCATTTATATAACTAGCTCACTTTTCAAGTTTTTTGTTTTATAAAAGTTCAAATGACTTAGGGAGAAGCTGGTGCCTGTACCTATATACAGGCTAGTTCTTCGAACTAAGCCTAAAACGGGTGCCACTTGTACTTTTTACTTGTGAACAAAACTATATTGAATATGTCCATGTCTATGAAAGAATAAGAAATAAACGATATATAAACGATATATAAATCTATATCTAGATAAGATCAACGTCAAAGTTGTATTTACATACCTCCCCGCGTCCATAGATTTCGTCCGTAGTTTACGCCCTTATGGAAGAAGATGAACATTATTTTTGAACGCGCCGAAAATTATGTACACAGTATACGTATAGAGTAAGTATATCAGACAAACTTTTGTGTATTCACCCTCTTCCTTAATACGCTTGCATGTAAATATTTAATTAAATACTTGAGTGATTGGCCAAACACCGTCAAGCGCGTTTGTTTCCATTAAACACTATAACGCAAAATGCATTCAATATTGTTTCTTTTCGTAGTTCTTTTGGAAGATTTCTTTCTTGCCTTATAATGAAAACCTGTATAATTTTACTCTATTCTTTGTTTTATTTATATCTATCAAAGTTTTAAAAAACATAATTATATTGTATAAACGGTCCACGAAAACACAACTTCTTAGTTCTATTGTTATAAAATATTGGAATACCTAAAATTTTCTATATTTAAAAGCAATTCAAATGATTTCCTCATATTCTAAGAGCTTTGCTGGTATTCGAGACAAACCTTCCTTCCTTTATTGAATTCTGGATAAAGCCCCTTTGATCAAGTGTCTGACATTCTTTAAGAAATTAAACACACGTTTTTATGAAGGTGATATAAGGCTTTTCTGCTACGCTTTCTAAAATCGAAATCTATGAAACCATGTTAGCTAAACTTACAACTACGAATTCATAACAATTATGAGTTAATTTTAAATGTAAAACAATATTCTGCACTTGTAATAAGTCTGGTCGATTAGCTTCACTATTGCCTGATTTTTTTTCGTTTAAGTATTTAGGTAGTTATAATGCAATGATACATTTTCTCACAGGAACCCAAAAATAATGCAGCAATCCTAGAATAAAAGTACACAATTTAAGAGTTCTTTGTTTAAAATGGCATTTAACTAATATTTAAGGTAAGTACCTAATAAGATTATGATTACCCAAGAAATAGTAATATTAGTTTGCTATAAGCTATTATAGAGACAATAGTACGGGAGCTAGCAACGTTTAAAAAAAAGTCATTTTAGTATAGTTGGGTTTTTGATATACTGTTTCTCTTGCTATTTCGGTTAGAGTCCGGGCTGTCTGGCTGGCCGCAGTGGTTGCGTTTATTAGTGCGCATCTTATCTGCACAGGAAAATATCCCTAATTTAAAGTCATTTTTTAACGCGTAATTTTTAATCTTTTGCCTTTAGATAGATCCATCAGACATAATTTTTTTATTGCAAGACGTTTTTTTCGTTGTAAAATAGGTGCCATACGCAATTTTAATTTCAAAATAACTAAAATGTCATCGAAATAAGTGAAATTATCAACATGAGTCCGCTTAAAAGGTAAGTAATAACTTTATTATTTATATTATATTATCCTTTTTTAATACTTATATTGAATAATTAGTAAACTAATATTTTTAATAGATGGTTTCATATTTATTACACTTTTGGGTATAAATATGAATTTGATGATATTTGTATTTTCTAGTGTTTGATTTTACGCGAGTATTATACATTTTGAAATTAAAGACTTGGGAAAATAATACAATGAATAAATCGCGTTTAAAATCCGTTAAAAAGTCTTTAATTTCTTGATGATATTTGGTTTTTATCAAGTTTACATTAACGTCCTATTTGAGGTTCGTTGGGAAAAAGGAGGCGATATGGTAGATTGTTGCAAAAAAACTGTAAATAGTAAAATGAATATTATATATAGTATAAGTAACACAGTGATTACTTATCCTTCACTGGGACTCATGTTGATGGAATTTCACTTATTTCGATGATATTTTAATTATTTTGAAATAAAAATTGCGTCTGGCACCTATTTAACAACGAAAAACACGTCTTGCAATAAAAAATGTATGTCTAATGGATCTATGTAAAGGCAAACGATTAAAAATTACGCGTTAAAAAATGACTTTAAATTAAGGATATTTTCCTGTGCAGATAAGATGCGCACTAATAAACGCAACCACTGCGGCCAGCCAGACAGCCCGGACTGTAACTGAAATAGCAAGAGGAACAGCATATCAAAGAACCAACTATACTAAAATGCTCACTTGTCAACGTTGCTACCTCCTAGAATACAATTTTCACGGAAATCATGTGGAACAGTATTCGCATAGGTTTGTTGAAACAGATGATTGTGCACTTGTCGGTGTGTTTCACGGATTGACGTGACTGCCGCGTGCCGATACACTTTACCAACCGACGTTTTTCAACACATTCCGCAAATATCCGATTATAAAGCTATCTTCGTTCCACGAGACAATTTATTTGATTAAGTGTAGAAGCACAAAGAATCCCAAGAGATAGTACCTACCTACGAACGCACGACAAATGAAAAATGTTTGAAATTTTTACAGCGCAATTTCATTGCTTTTATAATTGTATATTTATTGCTTTTATATGAATTAAAAAGTAGGTAAGTTGAATAAAACGTTTCCATTTATACCTAAGTGTAAAGAAAGTTAATTAGATATACGTGTTATGTTTCTTGTTATTAGCTACAGAAACTTATCAGGGAGTAAAGGTAGAAAAATGTATTGAGAATTTCAAAACAATTTTACAAGATTAATATGATGATGATTAATTTTTAAGGTTCTGCTTTTCAAGGAAAAAGGAATCGTAAGGTATATACAGAGGATCAGTTTTTAGCCGACGCAATCAAGTTAAAAAAACCCAGATCTAATCTGCTAACTAACTAACTGCTAATTGAAAACATTATGGAAGAATAGAACATAGACACTGGAAGTTATTTCAATTATATTTTCAGCATAAAGGGGAAAATGTAATGTAAACTATGCCCTTATAACACCATGAAAAAAGATTAAGAAACAATCTGTCAATGCAACATCCTTGAAAGGGCTTGGTTTAAAAAAAGGCTTGGCTTTATTTCGTAAATATTTGTCCCATTACATGCATATTTTTAAAATGGGCACATATTATTTTACATTTTTTATGTTCTCAATTTCCATATTGCATATTTGTATATTATATATGGTCGCTATTTACATTGTGGGTGTATGCTGTTTGCTTATCATTTATTTAGTTTTATACGTACCTAGTTATAAATATAACTAACATATGCGTGTAATTATCTAAATATACAGTAGCAAACGTTATCCCGATACTCGAATACATAATTTAGCTACTAGAAGTCTGATTTATATTAACCATGTTGGCTGTTTAAACCATAAATGTAAATTATTGCTGTACGAGTTAATATCAGTCCGTAGCAGTGAGTAGCGTGTCAAAACAATGCCGTAGCTAGATAAGATATGACGGGGGCGGTTCGCTGCGGCGCGTCACCAATCAATCTCTAGCTGAAGCCGACAGACACAGCTGTCGCTGAATTTCAAGTACATGTTAATGACGCACTTTATTATATTTTGAAGGAGATATTTTTCAATAAGAAGCGCTTTATCGAACACACGGCAACCACCTGACATATCTGTGAATTGTGATATTCAAGAAATTAATAAACGATGTTTAAAAGATAGAGATTCATTTTAATTGCTTACTTTATAAATATTCGTAAATTTTTATATGTATAGATAGCTCATTTACAAATAGGAGCAGAATAATTCAGTGAAACTCAACAGAAGCTTGCAATTTCCGGCGAAGGCGTTCACCGTTAAGCTCGAACTTGATATATCCTGTATTAATTTGCGATACCGTGCCGAGCTCCAGGTAAAATTAGATTTATCTAGAAACACTTCAAACTGGCGACTAAGAAGAAATAAAGAAAACTTAAGAGCTCTAGTATCGCCAGTGGGATATTGCTATCAACTTTTTATTTTTTATTTCAAGTCTTTTCTTGATCTGTACAAGTTTTTGTTCGAGTGCTCAACTGCGCGACGTTAAAACAAAGATAGAGCAATCATTTTCACAGACGACAAAAAGTAAAATTGTTTTAAAATACACTGAAAAAGTTAATGGAATTTTAATTTGTCTTTTTATAATTTTACTATGCATGATTAATTTTGTAAGATGGACTGACGTTTTCTTAACTACCTACAATAAAAAAGCTTCACCCACCAGACTTCGCAATACATAAAAGTAAATAAGTTATAAAAATTGGAGCGTGTACTGGTATAATCCATATTTTTGCCTGTTAATTTAAACACTTTAAAGGGGTTAAAACACAAGCTTGTAATCAACTTGACCGGTTTTAATTATCGGCAGCCGGCGTGTACCGTGGTCCGAAGCCGCACTCGCCGCTCGCGTCAAAACGGGTAAAATGAACAATTCAATAGACTGTCCGCTGAAAAATATGACGCGCTACTTTTATATTTTAGTTGATTAAGCTAGAATTAAACATACGATATATTTTAACTAGTTTTACGAATTTGATGTAATGATTTGATAGGTACAAATTTATTGTGATGGAAGTATAATAGAGAGAAATGCGAAGAAGATAAAGTAAGGAGTTCATTTTATTTTATGTCCATACAAAGCCTCTAAATCTTACAATTTCAAAATACATGTAGAAAACGAAATTAAATAATCAATACCATCCCATTTTTTCGAGATAAAATTTTTCAAATTTTTCTTGTAAATGTTGGAAGGGTAGAAGAGGTGCAAGGCAAAAGCGTCAAGGCTTGTCTTCTTACCATGAAGCTATTTATAAACGTCGTGCATATCATGAAATGCACGATCCACGATACGAAATTCGCTGTTTAGTCTTTTGCTTTTCTGCAAGACATGAAATTTAGAAGATTTTTATTTTCAGTCAGTAACTATAAGCTAATATAGGTATTAATAATACTTTCGTTGTTATCAATATATATAACCTACCTACCTAATAATAATTGTATAATACAACTACATTTTTATCGTACAATGATATAAATAACCATCGAAAAAATAAACTACCTATTTTATTAACTTATTAAAAGAACAATACTAAGTTTTACCTCATAAATATTCCCTTTGAGAACTAGGGAGCTAGCGATTTTTTACCTGGGATTTGTTTATGAAAGTTGAATGATGTCTGAAAGTTTTAATTAGTTTTGTGGAAGGCGGAGAGGCATGATGCGGAATATACTGCTTGTTGACGCAATTTTTACAATTGTTTGTATCTCTTGTTATATGTCGTAATTAATGTTTCTCATTTTAATTATATAATTTAAGACTTGTTCTAGAAACAAGCACTTGTAGTTCAATATTGCGATTGCATTATAATTGTATTTTATTCTTTGATTAAATAATAAAAGATTTTACGTAATGTAATTGATTTCAATTGCGTCAGATTTTCTCTTGTCTCTGTCGTTTTTAATTATTTGAATATTAATTACGAGCTATTTAGATACCACAGGAAACAATAACTGATGGGTAAATAATGTAATAAATAGGTATACATTTTTATTATAACATGAAGATGTCCTTTATATATAGCATTTGAAAAATTATACTGTCATAGGCTATCAGTAGGTGAATAATTATGATAATAACTATGTAGGAGGTATGAGTATGTGACTTTTGCATAAATAATGATCTTCGCATTACAAAACTTAGTGACCTAAATAGTATGTTGCAGGGAAATATTGTAAACGAACGAATTTATTAAAATGACAATCGCGTTCCGAGACATCTCGAACATTTCTAGTGCATATTTATAAGAATTTCATGAAAAAAGGAACTTTGATAGTAAAATATAATTTTTTGAAGTTGCTCTTTGCATGTTATTGCATTCATAATTTACCCTCAGATAATGAATTATTTTTTGAAGTCTCAAGCACGGTAATATGTAGATACTTAGAGACAGGATTAATTATTTTGATGGTACCTACCAATGTATTACAACATTAATTCTTGTTTACTTAAGGAAAACAAGAATAAATGCTTATACGAAAATGCACATTCGAATGCAGTAAATAATATCATGCCTAATTTCTAGCTTTGATTCTTAGCTTTAGGGTGCAACTACATACGCAAAGGGGATATTTCAGTTTTATCAGTGCAAATAGGAAGAGGGAGGTATATATTTGCTTTGGTCGAAAAGCCGGTAGAGGAATACGCAAACTGTGAGTTTTAACCGGATTATATCATATTATAGAATTTTTATGTCCCTACAAATAACTTATCATGTACTAAGATTATTATTATAAAAAACAACTATTAGAGTGTCTTGTTATGTTCTGTAATATCGCTATGTGCTTTTAAGCTAAAAATATATCCAGAGTAGCGCTAAAGTAACCTTTGACCTATAAAATTTTGTTAATTAATGGTATAGAAAATACTTTTTTAAATGCTTATAATAATTAACATAATTATTTTACGCTGAATGTTAGATATTATTTAAACACTTATAAGACCTTAATGTTCTGAAGTTCTAATTAGTCGAATTTATAGGTATTGCGATTTGAGAGAAGAGGGAAAATATGTTTAGTTACTCGTAAATCGTAATGAGCGTTAATATAAATAATATATTAAATACAGACTACAGTTATGATGTTTATAAATGAAATAATATTCAGAATTAGGAATAATATGTTATGTATAACGAATATCCTAAAGGTAAAAAATATACATAAGGGAGAGTATCTAAGGACCGCAATGTTTATTTGTCGTATTCACAATAGAACCTTGATTGTAAAGAGTTTGATGAATACGAATATTTATTACTTATATTTATAAAACCCAATAGATTCAATTAACATAAACATGTATAGAGAGACAAGTTTTTTTTAAGTTATAAATTTTTTCTGTGTTAATGAGACGTTATTATTATTTGGTACTAGCTTCCGCCCGCGACTCCGTCCGCGCGGATGTCGGTCTTCGCGTGGATGGTTATTTCTCCATTTTGAGTACCTCTGTCAATAACATCTTATAAATATCTATTGGACCCAATTCCCAAATACGGCTAGGCCTATAATAATACGCAACGTGTGTTCGCGGTTCTACGGAACAACGTCTATGGATAAAACTGAAAAATTAAGATTAATTTTTTTCTACGTATTTTTCCAGGATAAAAAGTATCCTATTTTACGCCCAGGATAATAAGGTTTAATTATACCAAGTTTCATCGAAATCGAACCGCTAGTTTTCACGTGATGCCTTCACATACAGACAGACAGACAGACAGACAGACAGACAGACAGACAGACAAAAATTTTTTTAATCACATATTTGGGTTTGGTATCGATCCAGTAACACCCCCTGCTTTTTATTTTTTCAATATTTTCAATGTACAGAATTGACCCTTCTACAGATTTATTATATGTATAGATGGTCAACAGACTCTGATATAACTGTGTTAACTTAAAATAAATATAATTGAACGCAGAACGAGGATAGAAAAAGATAAACAAAATTTATCTTCCATGAAAATTCTTTCGTTATTTATTTTACAAGCCAGCAAAAGCTTCATGTTGAGCTTTCTGTTCATATGACTAGAAAAAATTAAAAAAAATGTATATTCAATTCTGAAACTCGCGTTCTGGAATAATTTTAAGCTTAGTTTCGCGTATCGTGTAGCATCCCTTGATAGCACTTATCTTACGAACGGCACGATGAAGTGAAATTAACCAATGTGCAAATTCTTCTCGTTACTTTGAATTAGCTAACTGGGGACTCGCAGATAGAATTTTGGCGCTTAAACCTTTGCATTTAATTTTTATACGTATATTTTATGGTATGTGAGGCGTTTGGATTATTTAATAATTAAAGACTATAGTGAAAGTGATGGAATGGTATTCGCTAGGTTATAGGTATGATAGAGTTACGAAAATGTAAAAATATGCGAGTAGGTAATATTAAAGTTACTAAGATTTTATATCGAGGTGATAATGTGATATCGATTTTGATTGAACAAATCCATTAATTAATAACCGTTGCTTTCTCGTATAATTAAATTAGTAAAATGTAGCAGACGGCGACTTGCTTAAAGTGTCGAGAACCTATGGTGTTTGCTATGGTAATTTGACAAATTACTATGAATCGGTTTCCACTGAGAAAAGCTCAGCGTAATGTTCCGCTGTTTCATCTACACTAATATTATAAAGAGGAAATTGGTTTGATTGTAATGAATAGGCTCATAAACTACTGGACCGATTTTAAAAATTCTTTCACCTTTCGAAAGCTACATTATCCACGAGTAATATAGGCTATATATTATCACGCTAAGACCAACAGGAGCGGAGCCACGCGGGTGAAACCGCGCGGCACAGCTAATATAAAATAATTTAAAAGAATATTATTCACAGAGTTGCCTTTGTTATTTGTGTACATGGATGATACCCACGCGACTTATATCTTATTTTTATCCAGGTACCTGACATTCATAGACATTCATAGCCGCTAATTGGGACACCGGATGCTTGAATAAATTGTACAGAACAGTCTGTGTTAATGTAACTTTATTTTCCCTTTTCATATAAAAATAGTTGCAGAAAAACTAACGGATGAACAGAAGAGTTACAAATTATGGTTTTTACCATGGTATCCGGGAAAGAAGCCGTACAATTTATAAATAAGTACCTACACTGCTTCGTCGAGATTGTCCGACGCTATTATGTTACGGTATTATGACACTAAACCACAGGCCACATCCAGTGCAATCCCGTCTTCCCTTCGATTGCTAACAAAAAGTATAAAGGAAGTGGAGCTTATCCTTACGCTTTACAGTTTAAAGACCTCGATCTGCAGAAATATAACAGCAAGATAATGCGAGTTTATTTCATAGAAATATTGCAAAATGATAATAATAAATGCGTTTTATCTTTTAAATAATGCAAACTGACCATAGTTTAAAAGTTTTACCTGCTATGCCAATCTCAAATGGTATGTTTATGTAAATATTTGTAGTTAGTAGCTTTATTATGTAGCTATAGCAGATAGCTTCATGAAGCTTTGGATTCTCTAATAAAAAAACTTATTGGTGTATAGCATAATACGTATCACTAGATGTCGCTGGGTCAGTATTCAAACATTTAAAAGCCGCTTGTGAAATGTTTTACACTCCCCTTCATAATAAAACGGGACCAGGATTTTGTGCGTTTGCCGGCTCGGTCCACTGGGATTTGCGAATGCCAGTAGGTCGAGGAATCTAACCTAACCATTTTCTTGGGCCTCTTTTGCGGGGAGGCGGGTCGACTTACGAGTCAAGAAAAATTGAAACCCCGTACAAAAAAACAAAATATAATAATTAGTAACAAATGAATAAAATAATTTTTGACGGCGAGGTAATAGTATAAAAATTAATATAGATGAACCAATTTTAAAGTGTTCAAAATTAATTGTAATTAAAATTTAAATTATTATAATTACTGAAAAATAGTGTAAATTTTTTTGCTACTTGCTTTAAAGCTTCAAATTTTAATCCTTATTTCCATATCCCACATTCAGAAACATTACAGACATAAAAATATTTAAATCCGTTATCATATTTATATCGAAACAAACGAGGGTGACAAAAAATCAATTGGCCAGCCACGTAAATAGCCAGTTATCTTGAAAAATCAACATTAGGTATTAAAAATTCAACGGACAGTCGCGACCTATAATTACACACAGTTATTGTTCGCAATCAATGATCGCAAATACAAATTACTATGATCCCAATGTCAAACAACAGTCGGTTATTGATTTTAGCACATTCAGTTGTTTTCAGGCGGGGAGGGTGGCGGCTGGCGCGGGCGGCGCGGGGAGGCAGTCAAATGGCAAGCATAGGTACCTCCACATGTGAATATTTGATGGTTGAATCTTACTGTGGCTACGACACAAATGTCACATCGTTTCAGTTGCCACGAAACCTAGCTTCTTTTGAAATTATTTTATATGTCTACCGAGGTTAAACAGCTTATCATCCAGTGACTGAAATTTTTATTATTTTTTAATCTTCCAAATTAAAAATAGAATTTAAGGCAACATTGCGAATATTTTCTAAAGCTTTATACATATTGTGCCCTCTTTCTCACCACATAGGTACGAGAATTTATATTTCACAAACTAGGTATAATGTAGGCTAAACAATGATATTCTATAATATACTAGATATGCGCTAATACGCTAAATAATAATTGTAGAGAAAATGAAATACTCATAGTCCATAGACCGTACATTTGTAGGCGATATCAAATGGCAGTTATTTATATTCAATGCGACATTTTCAGTTCTTAGCCATTTACCTAAATACCACATACGCTGCATAGCGTCTGTACCACGTATGCTTTTCAGTTTTCGTGTTATACTATTTTCATTTTTCTATGATCAGAATTAATTTATTAACAAGTTCTTTATGTGAAGTTGAATTGCATGAAACGTTATAACTTATAAGTAAAGTACATCTAGATAATGGTGCATTTGTTGAGATGAGAACCAGCCGCGTCGAGTACCAGACACATACTTCACAACTGTACTGGGCAGTTGTTAATAGCTCTGGTTTTTTAAACCATCGATTAAAACATCTTCCATGGATGTGACATGTGTTTTAAACTAAACGTTTTATAAGTTGCATTTCTTGGTTATTTATAAGATGGTATTGTTTCATTTAATTTTATTTATGACATTCACTGAATTAAAAAAATGCTGTAAATGATTTTAAAGAAACCCATCTGTTGATTTTGCTCAAATATTGAATACAAAAACCATAAGGTAGCTAGGTACAAAAACATGAGGTGACACAGAAAAATTATGCCAAGCTTCATTACTTACAACAAAATTTGTGATTCCTCGTGGAGGCGGTATAAAATCTCCTATAATGTGGACATACATGCAATCCGACACAAAGACTGCATACTATCAAATTAAATCAGTTCATTAAACAGAACCTCGTGTTCACTAGTCACAAACAGTCATATTTGATGTAGCGTCTGTGTGTGCATACCCTAAATGCTGTTTTAATATTCATGATTATGTTTCTGGTCCCGAATTCAAACTTTATGTGCCAAAGCCCGTTAAATCTTGTCTTTAAATAATAGATTTCTATCTCAGATGTAAGATTTATCATGTTTATTTACGTGACACAAATGTTGATATCCTTTTAGGAACTGATTTGCTTTGCTATTCTAAATTTCGAGGTATGTAGGTATGTCAGAATAGATCAGAATTAGGTAAATGTTTCTACAATTTTTAACTTAAATATAGAGTTTTTTTACACAGACTTTTTACATAACTTCAAACAATTTATTGTCTATCTCTCTACATTAACATTAAAATGTATAAATACAAAAACAAAATACATAACAGCTTTTAAATAAATGCAAACCAAAATGCACTCATGGTTACCTACGCGGTAAGTTAAGTATATTAAATAAAATAAAATAAATAAATAAAATTGTTTTATTTCAGAAAATGTTGGGTTCCCATATAAAAGTAATATATAAAAAAGATTAAAGAAAATTAGAGCATCATTTATAGTTTTTTCTTGGCTTTATAGGTTTATCCCTAGCTTAATATGATGAGTGAACTTTGCACCAGTACAGAAGTACTGGATTGTCATAATAGTTAGAGGCAGCCACCAGAATACTATTACTGGAGCGAATACTATTACTGAATCTCATTCTCTCCCAAAAATTTGCGATTCGAGATCTCATTAAAGCCCTGATTAATATTACAAAAAACAATTTTAAAAATTGTAACGTGTCTGTTTGATGCTATTTAGGTGTCATGGTACCATGTGTAAGGTTAAAGGTACCAACTCTATAACGATTATAAAAGCGAGATACTATTGACTGCTTACAACTGTATTTAAAACTACTGCTCTCGGAGTATTTAATATTCCTGAAAAAAAGCAACTTGCGTAATGTCTCTTCCGATGTGAGGATGTCCGATGTGCCCTAAATTACCCAAGTAAGTATAAAGTATTTTATAAAATCTTCATAAAAACAAGTTTCTAAAAATAAACAAAAACAATATCGTAAGTTGTATGCAACGAGGACGATATGTATATTATATATACGTTCGTCAGTTGGAGATAAAAAGTTGAAATGTTCTGAGCGATGGATAATGATCGCGCACAAATGACAGACGCCGACGGAACTACGTGATATTTCCTCTGCATACGGAATATACTAGGAGATTAATGTATTTTTAACTAGCAGAAGTCCGTAGTACTGATGCTTTCAAAGAATACCACGGTATTGGATGAATGGAGAGTCGGATTATGTAACTGCTGTTATGATTGCCGAAGTTAGTTCTCAGACGAAAACATCTTTTATTTCCATGAGAAATAACGCGTGTCGAATAAAATGTGGCACATTCCATTTCTTTGCAAAAAGAATAATCTTTAATAAGACTATTTTTTCAATATAAAGTAAATTAGATACCTGCTTACTATATATTCAATCACTCAGATATATTTAAAGCTGTAAGCAAATCTTAATCTTAATAAATAATATATGTATATTAATTTCATTGTAAGTATGGATGTTTGTTACTCTTTCACGTAAAAACTACTGAACCGATTACAATGAAATTTAGCACACATATAGACGGTAACTTGGATTAACACATAGGATAGTTTTTATCCCGGAAATTCCACGGGAACGGGAACTATGCGAGTTTTCCTTTGCAAATGCGGGCGAAGCCGCGGACGGAAATCTAGTTATGAATAAAATATACCAAACCAAAACCCGGTTCGTTTGGAAATCGCTTAAAATTATGCTATATTTTTATTTAGTATTAAAGAGAACTGTTGTTTGTATACTTAGTAGTTATCTTTATACATACTATCATCTATCAAATATTCCCACCTTAATCTATCACAGTCTTTGTTGCGTTATGCGCTGCACTCTGTTCAGAAAAAACTTGCGTAACTCTTATTAAATTCAAATCTAGCTCCCAATTTGTAATATCAAAGCCTTACGATTGCCATCGCTAACAACATATATACAGGGTTACTTGTAAAACACCAGCAACCTCGCAGGACAAGATAGCTAACATAATAAGTAACAACATTTGTTCTACGAATTTAGATAATTTGTTAGATTTTATTTTCATACAAAAATAAATATTAATTTAATTTTCCGTTTGAATATTATAAACTCTACGCGCATCCCAGCGAACGAGAGGGGGAAGGGGGCGTCGCATCGTCCTTTCGTGATTGAATAGAACATAGACTTACAAATGTTAAGAGAGTACAATAAAAGCTTAAAAAATCATTTAAAAATAATTTGTTGCGTTATGCCAATAGTCGTAGAACAAATGTTGCTACTTATGATGTTAGCTATCTTGTCCTCCCGTCCGATTAGGGCCCTTCTGGCCTCCTCCACTCAAGCGACAGCTCAAGCCGAGGTTCGTGGTCCCCGTCAAGGGGGGACGCCCTTGTGCATGTCGCTACCAGGGTGAACCTTCAGTTCACCCCCGCGTCCGCGTTAAAATGTAGAAGCCCTTCTGGCTAACATTGAGAAGCACCATACAAAAAAAAAAAAAAAGCTATCTTGTCCTGCGAGGTTGCTGGTGTTTTACAAGTAACCCTGTATAACACGAAAATAGTATATTGAATTGAGAAATGTCATGTCATTATTTATACCTTTATAATTATAGCTTTCATTCGAAGGGCAGCTTGCACAATAGTAGGTGACTTATAACGGTTCTTTGCGTGACCACACCATTTAATGTTAAAGAAATAAACTAGGTTACTGAAACGGGTTAGAACGAGTACTACCATATTATAATTAGGGTAGAAAATTTTGTTAAGGATTGAAGCTTTTAAAATAAGAGTAGGTTTTAATTCATATTTTTATTTCAATTTTCAATAGGTGGTGCTTTACAACTGAATTGAATTGCTGTAGTAGCTAGCGTAAGGTCAATTTAAAATTATTTTTCTAATTGAGGTTGGGAAATATAAAATATAATTTGATAAAAAGATTGTGAACTTTCTTACGTATAGGCTTACGTATAGATTACTGGTATATGTATAAGCATTTCGTTTTCACATATTTAGTTAAGTACATATTATTATAACTAAGTATATAGGTAATAGGTAATTATTTTTAGGTTAATTCAGTGCATTTATTTTAACCTATAACCTGCAATTAATTACAGAAGTGTGTATTTTATCCAATTTAATATGATGGAATCTTATTATGAAGCAAATAAATATAGTTTTAATTGGAGTATCAAATATGTATTCGTAATAGGCTATATGTAATATGTTCATTGATCCCACTGTATTAAAAATACTATGTGAATTGCATCACAAGCGAACACCTTGACCTCGTTTGCTTTTCATAATTTATGTAAATATAAGCGGCCTACACATTAGAAGATGAATGAATTTTTCTCACACTATGGCGATCTGCCTTTGACATGTAAATTGTATTTTAATAATTAGCGTTGGTTTATTATCAGTTAGCGCCTCGTGGGGTCTTGCCTCGCCTCTATCACTAACTGCTGACAATAAAAGTATTAAGAGGGATAGATTTTCATTGAAATATGTCTCAGAAATGTGGATCAATCTTTAACCAACTGCTACGAGTGCTTATGTATGAATTCATGTCAAAATGTACTTCGGCTGGACGAATAGCCGTCTCATAGCACAGCAAGGCTCATTTACCAAGCCAGAATTACACAATATAATTGTTTAATTATGTTAATGGCTTAATAAATAAACCTTTAAGTTCTCGGACCTTAATAAAGCTTTTAAAGTGCGATATTAAAGTCGATTTTTATTGTTTATGCTGTAAAAATATTTTAAGAAATAAAAATCTGAAAACCGTATGAAAAAAGAGTAACGAGTTAAAACTCTGGAATAAAATTTGAATACATGTACCTCAGGCATTAAATTGAAAAAGCACGATTTGAAGCTCACGCACCAATTTTCCAACTCAATAAACCAGTTTCCTGTGAGTAAAGAAAGTCAATTAACATTTTTATGAAAAAGGTTTTATAGTCGAATTTTTAAATATTGCCAGATATAAAAATGTCCATATTTTACGTAGCATATTCCTATTTCAAAATTGTAATCGATGTAGTTACAGTAGGTGTATTATTATAAATTTTAGTTACTCATATCAATATTCAATAAGAAAATATGTATATATAAATTTAAAGTGAAATTCCGTATCTTCTTGTGGGGTTTGGGGCAGATTCATATCACATCTGTTTTAGAGATTAAATTTCTTCACGGGCAATTAGGTAATCAGCCTTCTGTATCCTGACAGACTGACACTTTTTTGTTACTACACCGGGAATCAAACCCGGAACACCCTAGTTCTACGTTGACATCTTAGTCACTGTACCAAAAAAAAGAGATATTTAAAATGTAATAAAATCTAATATCTAGGTATTCATATCATATTATTCAAATCTTTGTGTAAATATTCAGCTGAAATTCTCTGTTTGCTTCACTACGTAACGGGATTTAACGAGTCAAATGATCTTTTAGAGATTTGGAATTTATATTGTGTTTGAAGAATATAATATTATGTATACTGTATACGTTTACCCTGTACCCAGCCGCCGATGAAAACATCGATACAAACTACAAAGACAGTATTTTCGATGGACACAAAGACGTGGAACATCTATCACATTGGATGAAATTTTGAATTTACCAACCTATACTTTATAAGTTTATAGTGTTAATAATTTATACATACGGAAAGCGACATAATTATCGTATTAATTCCCGTTAATATAATAAAACTAAAAGTATTATTTTTCTTCTTACGAACTCCGCATATTTCGTTTCATTTTTATTGGTTTTAGCAGCTCCACACATTCTGGGATACTACGTAATAAAAAACACATACAATCGTAAAATATATGATATATGAGGTTTTAAATCGTAAACCTTGTATTGTTTACCTTCACTTTAACGTCTCTACTTGAATGAAACAGCGGTAGGGCGGGTGCGCCCACGCAAAGAGACATGGCGTAGTAATGCATTCTAGTTGTGTTAATACGTTGAAATATATGGACATAGTTTATGAATACATTATTGTGACATGATTTAAAAATTGTATTATCTTACTCAATGGTCTATTTTTTATCATATATTTTCACGGGAAACAAATAATTAATAGGTAAGTAAATACATTGCCATGTAATTAATAAATATTTTATGTAGTTAAGTATACGCAGAGATGTTATTAAGAAATATATTTATTCGTAGGTAATTTGCTCTCATTATTCGCTGCGTTATGTACATTAACGCATTACGCACATCGACTACCTACCTATGCCTTAATTATATTTATAAATATAAATATGAAAATGTAATTAATCATTTATCTGTCGTATATTTTCACCTTGTAAATAAAATAATTAGACGCGAGATTTAATTAATAGGTAGCGGTGTGTTAGAGCGAAATAGGCGCCCATCACGTCTCAGACCGGTTGGGGTCAACGACCTCGCTAGAGCCTAGCCACGCTGGCTGTCTTTGGGTAAGTGTGCTTCGATATTTTCAGCTGATACTGTTAGCTTGGGCTAATTGCACGTGACATGATAAAAAAGGGATAAAACTCTACTACCTACCTATAACTTCATCTAAGGGGCTGACTCAACATTAATAGAGATAATAAGGAAATTACAAAAATCTAAAGTTTTATCAATGTAACTGATTATATAATTACTACTTTTTATAATGTTGGCCTTTGTTTTTTGCTTAACAAGGCCTTGAAGTGTCGAGAAGACGAGTAAACGTTGTTACGGTTTGCATTATAATAAATTCTTTATAAAATACGTTCTTGAAGCCATTTCGGCCAAAATATATGGAACAGAAAGGGTTATGTTGCCAACTTTTAACATGAATATGTACTGTTAACCATATTATACGAACAAAAACTGGAAATGTCATCCGTATTGTTAAATACACGTTAAAGTTATCATTGCCTATCCAATTATTGTATAAAAACAAAAAGCTAACAGCTGCGAAGAGCATTGGCGCTTGCCAATGCAAGTAGGTACACCTGTTTCAATTGAGAATTTTAACGAGTATTACAGTTACTATCAATATTTAACATACTACATTCCGTAAAGTAAACATAACGCCGAAATATCATGACATATTCTGTTAGTTATGCATTTTTTATTTACCTATATAACCGTTAAAATCTATAATGAACTGAGCTTTTATAGTTTGTTTTTTAAAATTAATGGTACTCCAAACTTTTTCTATATAGTTACCAAAGTTTATGCTATAGAAAATTAACCGTAACAAGCCAGTGCGTACAATATAGTGTGGGTTACGGCTCTAACTACGGCAAACCCTTGGCAGAGCTGCGTTAGTGACTACCTAAACCTATTATATAAGCAATATCACACTCATACTTAAGCATATCATATATGAAAGTAAACAAGGTGAAAAGTATAAAACAATATGTTTGTTTTGTTGTATTTCCTCGACGAATTTCATTTCGTTTAACCAAAAATTCCATTGGAAGAACCGATAAATTATAATATTACTGCCATCATAATAACCACAAATGGAAACCAAATTTTGCTTTACCCTTATCTAATTTATAGTTCTAATTTAAAAATGAATACATTACTTATCTAGAACGTTACATACATTTGATACGACCATAGAGATTTCTGTGATCTGTGGATACGACCGACATAAGAATACCTATAAAACAGAATGACCACAAAATAGAAGCCCGCAACGAGAACGACGCACCTATATTTGTGTTAGAACTTAATCCGCTTTCGAGGCAATGTAAACATCGTTTTATTCTCATCCTATGGTAAGTCGCTGAAGGTAAACTGTGTTTATAAAATATACCCACGTGCAAAATTTAAGCTTGGAACTTGACGAATGTGATATCAACGAAATAAATGACAAATTATTGTAATTACCACAAATTACTTTCGTTTGGGAACGCATTAATCATCCTTACTGTATGTCAGTTCAAAATTATCGAAAATATATGATCCTCTATAAGCTTCTTCTCATTTCAATTGTATTCTACAATAAATCCTTCCAATCCAATTCCTTCCATCACCGCAACATTAATTTTTCTCTTCTTTCTTTAAAGTATAATTATTTATTAGACTCTTAATAAAAGTACAAATATAATAAATTAGGGAACAATTTGTTGAAGCATTCGCTATCACAGCTTTTACACTACTGTCCCAGGATGTTAAAGTTATCTGATTGGCTTTAAGCTAGACCGGCAAGTTGATCAGAACGAGTCAAAGCTAGCTAGTTTCTTTGATACGAAGTTCAACCCAGTTTAATATTTTTTTATAGAGCTGGATAAGGAATGTAGTCTGCAAGGATGGCATAGCTAGACTGAGTTTTATCTATTTATATGGTGAGGTATGCTTGACTGTTAGGAGTTGAACGTTTACAGCTTGTCTGTGGTAGAGCAAAAAATTGTGCATGTTTTTAATCTAACAAGACACGACGAGCGTGACTTTGCCCCTAAGTAGTCTTAAGAGTAGACAGTGACTCTCTAATATGTTCAGATATGGTTCGGATTAATAAACAAAAGAACTTCACCAGTAATAAATCATCAACCTGCTTGTAATTGCTGCGTTCTTAATGGTTTATATTTAACTAGCTTCCGCCCACGACTTTGTACGTGCATCTCCGTTTTTCCCCGTTCCCGCAATAATTTCGAGAAATCCTTTCTTAGCGGATGCCTACGTCCTAACATCTACCTGTGTGCCAAATTTCAGCCCGATACGTCCAGTGGTTTGGGCTGTGCGTTGATAGATCACTATATCAGTCACCTTTGAGTTTTATATATATAGATTTCTTTCTTAATCTTGTCAAAAGATTTCTACGTATCTTTGCATAATTATGATAAAAAATATACTTTTCGAATAGTATTGGTGTAGATAAATAATTTTATTTAGACACTATTACCCAGTTACGCGAAGTTTATATTGCCAGCATCACATCAGCGATAAATCAAGCAGGCTGGGAACCAATTTCTATGATGGAAAGAGAGCTCGATTGTTTATAAAAGCGTTTTGTTCAACAGTACCTACTTACCTCTAGTGCATTTTTTACAGTGAAATAGGGCGAGGAAAAATCTTTACGTAGAGATTTTTTTTATTTTAAACATGAAGGTCTTCTGAAGTAGTTACAATTTACAGTTTAACGGATTAGCATAGCAGCCCAGATAGTCAAACATGCGTATCAATAACAAAATGAAATTGAAAAAGATTAAGAACAAAATTATACATTAGGTATCAGTTGCACACGTTTGTATATGTTAGCTGCACAGATTATTACGAGCACTGTATGATGTTGCTTACAACCCTGGGGATTATAATATGCAAAGTAGATAGCCGTGCGACTGAATTCCGCTATTCAATCGTGATACTGCGAAGTCATCAACGTGAAATGCGCTAAACATTACACGGTTGCCGACAATGGACACACAATAGTAATTTTACGGTGCGTTTGCGAGTTATAGATTTGTATACTTAAATTATGTGGCAGTTTGTGCGTCCCAAATTCAATTATTTTTTCGGATGATTCCCGTTTTTAACAAACAGCTTAAAATATAATGTTTGGAGTTAATTCGACATGCGCAAGAAGTTTACGAATATTTATTTTAAATACTTACAAAGTATGAAGTTATCTAATTTTTATATGTATATGACGAACCTATACATAAATAATTATAGTCAATATCTTGAACCAGGAATATATTTGGATAGATAACAAAATATTTTTTTTTGTTAATCGCTTCCCATTTTAATAAACAGATACCTAGGTACATGTTATTATACCTACATTTAAAATTTCATAATTATACATGTAATTTATATGTAATTCTTTTTAATAAGATTACCTACTATATATTACTTCGCACGTAAATTCAAAGGTAACAGTTAATTTTACTTTAATAATACATTTATGTATGACATAACTGTCTATTTCGACCTGTTTTAAAGAGTCAACATCCTCATAAGAATAAATAGTTGTAAGTCAAGAATTGACATTTTCCAATAAATAAAATATAATCCAGGGAAACTCTATATTTTTTATTACAACTGAAAATTCGTACTATGTATATATATTAGTACCTTATACCTACTCTATATAGGTACACGGTTTAAAAACAATGTGTGGTATACATCAAGGTGGTATACCATTAAGTTTATGAATATTTTTGAAAAAAGAGAGAAATTCTTCATCACTTTAGCTCTTTTTTTTCAGTATTTTGCTTTGTTCACAATCATAGTCGTAACGTAACCTTTTTACCAATTGCTGAAGTAAAAGCCCAGTCAGGTTAGACATTTGAAATTGCAAAACTCCCGTCAGCGATTTCATTGCTCTTACCTTTAGGGAATAGTAAATTCAAAATGGCGATCTGTTAGTAGTTTCCGCAGTTTCAGCCTTTGTTATTGTTTGAGTAAAACTAAAAAGATTAAAAGTACTACGTTTCACTGTAACTACATCAAAAATTACACAATTGAAATTAATAATTTGTACAGTACACGGTCAGGTAATGACTGGGTATTGAGCCGAGTTCATGATGTAACTGTTGCGTGCAATAATATAAAAAATGAGGTGCTTTCTAGCCTCGTCCCCTTTTCTACTAATGGCCAAATTTTAATCGCCAGATTAGTGCCGTTGGCCTACTATAAACGGTCGAGAGAGAATAATCTTGAATAGATACAATTAATTTCAATTCTTTCCTCGCATAATTGTCTGAAGTTTGTTTAGGTTAGCGCACTAATGTTTTTATGTTTATATTATCAAAAACTATTGTAGCCGAAAAATTAGAGCCCTTTCGACGTATATTAGGATGTGAGAGAACTGCCTCAATGTACATCTATTTACGTGATATTTCTAGCTTTATTTTTATTGTTACCAATCGCCATTTCACTTTTCTTTGCAATCGAAGCAATATAAAAGGTATTATAAGGTCTCATGGTTCGCTTTTATTGTAAACGCCGATCTTTTGTGCTAAATCCCAGACTGCAGTATTATGATCGAATGGTACCGATAAATTTAGCCTCATTACGACGCCATCTTAGACCGTCGAACTTCGCTCGTGCATTCCCCTAGTACTCATGCAAGTTTTGCCAAATGAGTGGATTGGGCACTTAAAACATATTGCAGGTTTTTTCATTTAAAAAAAATCTATTGTCGGATAATATATTCTGTTGTAGTTTTGTAAGTTTTAACCTATTCATTTTAACAATGTACAACCCATTGAGTTTTTTCCTATTGATTTTAACAATACCTAAAAACTATTTTATGCATGGAAAATACAATAAGCAAATAGCAAATATAGAATAACATATTTAGGTCAGGAAGCAAGAGGGGGTATCTGAATGGTAGTATGTAGTTATATAATGGTAGTTAAATGCTTATTTTCTACTAAGTATTTATCGAATATCTTCCATTATGTTCCTACTAGTCTAATCCTATACGGTATACCTAACGTTCTACATGATTTTCACTATATGTTTTTCCTAAGTAAGAAGGTTTAAGTATCACATAGGTACAAAATTAAAAAAAAATGCTCTCTGTTATTATAATAATAGTAAAGATACTTTTAGTAAAATACTGTTTGTAATGTTCCATCAAGTTCAGCTCGACGAATGAAGCAGTTAATTAACCTGAACTTGAGATAGCTGTATAAGTTGTGTCAAATAAGATGAAGAAGATATGAGAAAACTTTACCGAATGCATAATACGTTCCTTCCCCGCAGTATTGGCTTAGAATTGAGATAACTTTCCTTACCCCGGTAAGGATATGAGCATAGCTAGCTCTAAATATATTATAAGGAAAAGGCAAAAGGATTTCGGTGTCACGCCATTGGTCAAGCGGCAAAATATATTGAGATAATATTTTACCAAAGCGTGCCTCAGAATATAGAAACACATAATGATACATTAAGTTTACTACATTAATCTTTGCATTTCGTTGGTGATTTATCAACTTCCAAAAATGCTCTACCACTAATCTTGTCAATAATACTTAATTTATGTTATACCTAGTCTAGTAAATACATTCTTAATGAATTTAATAACGGCGAATTAAGGCCGTGTACTCGGTCCGTGCGCTGTTTGGCTCAAATATGTGATTTTTCAAACCAGATTGTCCATCAACCACTTATCTTACAAACATATGAATTACTAATAATTTTAGGAAATTTTATTGTCTATATAGTTAGTTAAGAGTTTTTTTCAATTAATACAGTATTTGTGAATACCATCAAGATAACTGAGCCGATGATTACTTGATTTCACTTTTAGTGTCAATTTCGAAGCTAAAAATATCTGAAATTGCTGACAGATCTAACCAAGAAGCTTATATCTAATACACTGGAGATTTCAGTATGAACATTGACGTGTAACAAGAAAATATTGCCCAGTTCATGTTTTTTATCACTTTCACACCTAACTTGGTATTGCCACTGTTAATACGAAGTTTTCCCAAGGCTACTATGTATGCTGTAATATTCTGTGCAAAAGGTTAGTTTTTGTACATGAGTTTGTTGATAAATTGCCAACAACGTCATTCAGAAGCATTGTTGGATGAGACAATTATTATTTATGCTAAATAAACTAAGTATCTGAACCAATTATTAAAAAGCGATACTCCCTGATTATGGGTAGTCACCATAATAAAATTGTAGCAACTCTCACTTTGTCAATATGGCATGTGTGTCAAAAAAATTGCGTCGCTTCGAATATTTAAGTTAATATTGTTGCTTATTTAATGAATATTTTCCGAATATAAAGAATGCATTGTATTGTGCAAAATTGCAGAAGTGTTTGGACACCAAATTCTGGCATAGAATTTCACAGGCAAGTGTATATTTACGTTATTTACAATATTCCTCAATACTCCTGCATTTACCTGTTTAGAATCATTTCAATGGCAAAAATTGTCTAATTTAGCATCATTTTAGTAAGCAGTCATGTTAAATTTGTTATTTCCCTAATACTTTATCATTTTTCAACAAGTTTTCAATAAACAGATTTAACAAGTAAGGTAACCATGATGACGAGTTTTTATGGATAGCGAAGAGAATATATTGTAATAACAATATTATGATGAAAATTTAGAACACCATTTTAAAGATTGTTACTAGTAATGAAACAACACATGACATCGGTATTGCACTCACATGTAGTTATAAGATTGTTCGTTTTTACATTGAAATTTATACTTTTTTAACTTACCTCATATTTTTTTGTTTTACGTATTTCAGCTTTCCAAAAAGTAAAATAAAAAGAAATATATGTGCCCATCAAGGTTACTGAGGATTACGACCCAGAAAAAAATACCTTTTGAAAAATAAACTTTGTAAAGTTAGCTGAAATTTGTGCAAGGCTGCTATAAACAGTTTTTCTTTGATGATTCTGGCTTGAAATTGACCCGTCAAAGCAACGCGTTTAAAAAGAAGATCTGAGTAGCTAACAATTTGGTAAACAGCATCTGATGCAAAACACAACTTTCCTCTATTTACAAAGGATGTTAATGCTATATATCGGTTCATATCCAAGCTTTGTAGCCAAAAGTTATTTATAACTATCATTCTATACCAATTAAAATTGTATGTACCTACCTATAAAGTATGACCATAATATTATAATATAAATACTGTTAAAAATATATGTCGTTATTATTTATAGACCATGATTTTTAGTTTTTTCTATTTTGAAAAATCCTGAATTTACAAACCAGCGTGGTCACTCGACAGAAAGAGACAAATAACATGACTGACGTCATTGAATGTCATAGTTTCTTGTTTCAAGTTAATGGTCATAGTGCAATCTCCAGTGTATTAGAGGATATAAGCTTCTTGGATCTAACACACAATTTTTTTTAATTAACTGCAAAAATCCTTATTAAAATAGTTAGTTAAAAGATTTTTTTATTTTGGACTCCTAACTTACGAAATTAAAATCCGAACAATGTGAATTTTTTTAGAAATTATAGTCGACAAAATAATTATTTTCACCAAGATATTTGACTTAGTTGAATGTAATTTATACATATTGCAATAAAAGAACGTCTTACTTATAAGATAAAATTTAAAAAATCAACTAAGGTACCTCTATTATTTTTCTACAATTTTTTTTAAAGTACTATAAAACACTGCGCGCGACCCGATTAAAATCAGGATAGTCCGTTTGCCGTGTACGCTGGTCGTGTCCACTCGTTGCTCCCGACCACGTGCTCCGCGCTCGTGCTATCTCTTTCGCTAATACGCAATTCAGAGCGTACTACGCCACTTTGTGTATAAAGTTCGGTTGCTAGTCGCCCCACGTGGAGTTCGCCTTTGCCTGTTATACCCGGTTATAACCCGCAGCACCGCCTGCCGTTTTTCGGCGAAAGCCGTTAAGTGGAGAGGGCGGTGATGTGTGTTTAACACGTTTTAGCAGCGCAGGCAAACGCCCACGTGCTCCCCGATGGAGCATGCCGGACCCAAAGGCCCTTCTCAGGGCCACACAAATGTGACTCCCGCGCGCAGTTCGCGCCCGCGCATAGTCACGCGCACTGGCCGCGATGGAGTAGCCCGGTCGAGCTCGGCTCCCGGGCGCCCCTCCCGCCCCTTCTGGACGCAACCCCGTCAATGGGGATTACCTGAGGCCGCCGCCGCAGAGGACGTTCCTGACCCGGACCAGGAAGTATCACCACGCACCGCATTTCTGTCGGATGCCGTGCTGATCGACCGGTTCGTGTCGTCGGGCCTCCTGTCGCGCAAGCTGCGCGGCTGGTTGGCCTCTTACATCGAAATGAGACGAGGCGACCTGGCGCGCATACCGCTGGGCTGCTTGGAGGAGCCATCGCCGGAGGATGAACAGGTTTTGTTGGCAAAACTTGCCACCCTCCCGATCCCTCCGGGCAAGCCACGGGCGAGGCGCCGTCGCCTCCTCAGCAGCGACGAGGAGGAGGAGCAGGTCGAGGCGGCACAGGCCAAGCGGCCTTGCCAGACTCCCGCCCTCCTTCCCGCTACCACCACCACCACCACCACGGACTTCGAGAGCATGGACACGACCGCAGCCACACCCGCTCCGCCCACCTATGCGGCGGTAAGTGCAGGCGCCGTCGTGCCACCACTCCACCCACGCGATCCACGCCGCCCCCGCCGTATCAACGTGGAGGCCGCCGAGGAGCCGCAACCGGGCCCGTCCGGCATGCAGCGCGCCAGTGCGCCTGCGCAGCCGACCGCCCCCACACCGAGGGCGACAGCAGCGCCACCTAGCGCTGCCGCCCCCGCATCCACCGCTGCTACAACGGCGCCACCTAGCGGCGCGCCGAAAACACCCCGCTACCCGCCTATCGTGGTTGAGTCGCTCCCAAATTGGGCGACTCACCTACGTAACATCACCGCCTCGCTGGGGCGACAGGTAAGCGCGCGCGCCTACGGGACCGGCGTGCGCTTCTCGCCTCAGGACGAGGTGGAATACCGGGCGGTGGACAGGTACCTGCGCCGCATTCAGGAGGAGGGAGTTGAGATATCCTGGTTCTCCTACTCCCCTGAATCGGAGCGCAGTGTGAAGGTCGCCGTCCGTGGCCTTCCCGTCAACACCACGCCCGAGGAGCTCATGACCGCGCTGCGCGACCGGGGATATGACCCCGAGTTCGCGCGGCCCATCCGCGCCCGGAAAGGGCGCCCCGGATGCATATTCTTGGTCATACTAAGAAAGACCGAGAACCTCACGCCGGGCATATATGCAGTCAAAGAGCTGCTGTACATGCCCGGCGTCACCATAGAGGCGTGGCGCTCCAAGCGGGGCCCCGCGCAATGCCACAGGTGCCAGGGCTTCCGACACTCGTCGCACAATTGCCACAGGCCGCTTGCCTGTGTGCGTTGCGGCGAGAGCCACGCGACCGCGGACTGCCCGCGGCCAAGAGACGCCCCCGCCATCTGCGCAAATTGCGCGGGACCACACCCCGCCAACCACTCCTCTTGCCCGGTGCTGCGGCGCGAGGCCCGCAATAAAAAGGCGGGCCCGATAGCGCGCACCACGACCACACAGCAGCAGCCGCAGCAGCCGCGCGCCGCACCGAATGTGCGGCCTAGCGCGCCGGCGGCGCCACCCGCGCCCGTAGAGCCGGTGCCTCGTGGAGAGGCCCCCTCCACCGGTCTTATGGCGGCGGCGAACAACGCCCCCGCAACCACATCCGCAAGAAGAAACCGAAGGGGGCGCAGCGGTAAGAAACGTTCCCGCACGCAGCCCCCTCGGACCGCTACCGCCTCCGTGCTCCCTGCCGGCCCGCCCGCGCACATTCCGCAGGCGCCGGCGCATGCGCAGCAGCGCCAGCCCGAGCGCACACGAGCGCAGCCGCCGACCTCCGCTCGGGTAACTTCGGCGCAACGATCGCAGCCGAACTTACCCGAACCCGCCCGAGTACAAACCTCGACACAGCTCGGCCCAGCATCGGCACAGCTCGACCCAGCCAAGCGGACTGCGATGCGAGTGGCGTGCCAGGTGCTCCAGAGCATGCTGGCCGCGCTGGAGGAAGGCGCCGACCCGATCCCCATCATCATGCAGGGCCTGCTGACTCTCGCTCAACAGTGAGTAGCCGCTTCATTTACTGGAATGCGAGCGGGCTCAGCAAGGAGAGAGCGACATTACTGCGCCACCTCATGCGTGAACAACGAGTAGACGTCGTCCTCCTAAACGAGACGCACTTGGGCGCGGCTGACAAACTCAGCGCGTCTGGCTACGTCTCGTACAGACAGGACGAATGCTCCCCGCATGGGCGTAAGTACCGCGGACTTGCGATCCTTATCCGCAAGTCCATCCCTCACACCCCACTCCCCGCTTTCACATCCCAATCCTTTTCCGCGCTCGGCATCGAGGCGGAGTTTCCGGTGGGCAGGCTGCGTATGTATGCTGTATACAGGCCGCCCGGGGGGAGAGTTGACACGAACGAGGTGAAACGACTTTTCGCCTCGAGCGTGCCGACGATCGCCGCGGGCGACTGGAACAGTAAGCATTCGCACTGGTTATCCCGCCTCGATTGTTGCAACGGCAAAGCCCTTTATAACATTATCGATTATAACGACATTGTTATAGAGGGCCCTTCCGAACCCACTCACTATCCTCGTACAGACTCCCACCAAGCGGACGTCATCGACTTTACGATTCACAATGTGATCCGCCAGTCGATGTCGCAAACTGTTATTGTGGACGATCTCGGCTCAGACCACCTGCCGGTATTGGTCGAGATCACTGCAAACAGTTCCGCGCTTGCCCCATCCTACTCCCGCCGTTGTGTTAATTGGGAGTTATTTGCGAATACGCTTGAGCGCTCTACGCCCTCACGCGCGGTTTCAAGCGCCGAGGACGTGGAGATATTCGCGAATGGCTTGCATGAAGCACTCAAGTCCGCTCTTTCCCAAGCCACGACACTTAAACCGTCCACTTCCATACTCCCCCCCATTCCCGCTCACATCAAAGCCCTCATCCAGAAGAAGCGAGCTCTGCGACGGCAGTGGCAGCATTCGCGCTGTCCCACCCTCAAGCGGCAACTTGCTCGCTTGCGAGAGCAAGTTAGCGATGCGCTTGAGGCGAACAGGATCGAGGGCTGGCACCGTGCGATCGACTCGGCCGCCGAGGACTGGCCCTCGCTCCACAACCTCTGTCGCAGGCTTAAATCTTCAACTGCCCCCGCGCGCCCACTCACCGATTCCGCGGGTAATTATATATACGCCCCTCAGGGTCGCGCTGACTTGTTCGCCGAACATCTGGCACAAGTTTTTCAGCCGAACCCCCTGACGCCGTCGAGCGCCGCCCACGCAGCAGTGGTGAACGAACACCTGTCAGGTTTTCTAGCATCACCGATACCGCCCGCTGAGGAAGTATTCTTCACCTCCCCGTCCGCCGTCCGCCGTGCGATTTCGCGTACAAAGTTGCGCAAAGCGCCCGGTGAGGACGGCGTGACGAACGAATCCCTCCGCCACCTCCCCCGTAAAACAGTCGCGGCTTTGTCGCGGCTGTTTAACGGTATATTACGCACCGGCCATTTCCCTTCAGTGTGGAAAACCGGTCGCGTAATAATGATCCCGAAACCCGGCAAGAATGCCTCCTTAGCGGGCAGTTATCGACCCATCACCTTGTTGAGCACAGTCTCCAAGGTGTTCGAGTCACTACTGCTGCCTATGCTGCGTCCGTACGTGTCGCCGCGCGCTGAGCAATTCGGCTTTCGCTCGGCACATAGTACCACCCTTCAGATATCTAGAGTATTGCACCATGTTAGCTCCGCCTTGAACAGGAATGAGAGAGCGGTCGCAATATTTCTAGATATCGAAAAGGCTTTCGACCGCGTCTGGCACGAGGGTCTTATATATAAGATCCTTACCACTACCCAGTGTCCCGCGCGGCTTGTGAGGATATTGCACTCCTTCCTCACGGACCGCTCCTTTCACGTTTCCGTGTCCCCCGCCATTTCCCGAAACCACTCTGTGCAGGCGGGTGTCCCGCAGGGCAGCTGTTTATCGCCCGCGCTTTACTCCGCCTACACAGATGACTTCCCTTCCCCCGCGCTAAATTCTAATCAAATCCTCGCACTATATGCCGACGATGTAGCTTTGATCGCCGCATCGTTGAATACAACGCATGCGATGGTTAAGGCGCAACGCTGGCTCGATGAGTTGCCTGCGTATTTCGAGCGTTGGCGGATATCTGTCAACGCGCGAAAGACACAGGTGATTCGGTTCGGTGGTTTGACCCCCTCCCACCAACTCACTTTGGCTGGTGAGCAGATCCCATGGTCCGATACCGTCCTTTACCTAGGTGTAACTATTGATTGCAGGCTTCGCTTTAACAGCCACGTGAAGCAGGTAATCAACAAGTGCAAAGCCGCCCACGCCATACTTCGTCCGGTGTTATACGCTGAACTCCCGCTGCGTATAAAGGTAAGCGTTTATAAAACCTACCTACGGCCGCTCCTCACGTACGCTGCGCCCGCCTGGTATGCGTATGTGTGTGAAAGCCTGCGCCGCAGAATGCGCGCGCGGCAGTCACTCGCATTACGCGCTATCGCCGGCGCGCCGAGGTATGTGAGAAACGAGCTAATACGTAGCGATCTCGGTGTAGAAACGCTGGATGAGTTTATCCTTCGTCTCTCCCAAAATATGTTCTCGCGGGCGGACGCTTCCTCTCATCACCATCTCCGAGAGATTGCTCCGCACCGCGCCATTCCCGGGTCGCGTCGTCCAAATCCGCGCGACCTACTACCACCCCCCTCTCCTAAGGCGTCCACAGCGCCCTCCCACCAGCCGACGTTGGAAACAGCGTCGGTATCCAATCTAGCGCTTCCAGCGCCACCTGCCGCCCACGCACTCTGTGCGCCCCTTACTATTCCCTCCTACCAAATCCACTCCCACGCGCAAATAGCGCAATCCCTTATAATACCCCCACCCACGCAAGCCCCGCCTGCGACGGCGCACCCTACCGCGCCGTCTGTCGCCTCACCCTGCATAACTCCTACACAATCGGTACACAACGTACCCAGCCACTCCCACGCCTATCCCCACGCGCAATTGGCGCTTCCTACCTCACCAATCGGTTTTGTGTCGCTCCCGGGTTCCTTGTCCGTCCCCGGCCTAAAAAGTTCTGGCCGGGCTCGTAAAACCAAACACAGGTCGGTCGAGTCTTCGCAAAATGCGAAAAGGTTTAAAGCTTCCGAGTCGGGCACAGTCTCCTATACTGTGCCCCAAATATCTAAACAGGGCGGTTCGCCCCCACAGTAACCCGCCCGTATTAGCGGGCGGCGCTATATACCTGCTGCAGGGGGCTTCCCGCCCCGATCAGCATTCCCCACGCAGCCTCCTAACGGAGGCCGCGTGTGTGAAGACCCACTCGTCGATTAAAATCAGTCGGCAGCGAGCCTTTCCAGAGAGAGGACATGTTGCTCGGCGCTCTCCTGTGGACCTATGCTGTTCATAGTAAAAGGATAGCGCAAGCCGCGATCTATCGTAATAGATCGCGGAGATTTTGACTTGCGTTAAATTGAATAAGCGCTCTTAATAGCATTTGTTAATTTAGATAATATAAGCTGGTTTTAATTTAAATGATTTATTTATAAGTTTAAAAAACAAATTATTACGTGTTGTTATGTGTATCATAATTAACATGTCAAATGAAACATTGTCAGCATTTAAATAGCAATGGTGATATTCGTTTTCAACAAAAAATTACACAATAGAACTCACTCATAATAAGAAATGTTCTGATTGAAAATTTCACACTTGGTTAGACGCTAAGAGTTAAGAGTGTCTGCATTGTGTTAGCCGGCTCCTATATAGAGTCACGGATCTGGCGCATACTGCTACAGTCAAGAGAACTTAATTGAAGTTGGGTGTGGTCGACCACTGCATGAACATATGCTCCCCGTTTCTCGTTTGCTATGCTAATAGAGCCAGGGTCTAGCGATTGTTGTGAATTGTGATTTGTGAGACTGTTAGCTAACTGTACATTTTATTTAAATATTCATCTTTCATGATGTTTTTGTGATACAGGTTTGTAGCGTTATTTAATATCAGCTAATTCGTTTACTTATTTATTCGTTTATAATATTATGTTAAATAAAATTTAAAATTTGTAATGTATTTATTTCCTTCAAAGTTAATGTTACTTATATTGGTACAACTTTACGAGTTAGATAAAGATTAACAACATTAAATTGGTAAAAAATACATTGATCATTTTATTGGATTTACATTCATAGATTTTACATCCACATTTCCAAATGCACATCCTAAGGTACTTTATATTTAGTATTCAATAAATCACTACGTTATTATCTAATTTTTATAACGGTAAAAAAACCAACGCAACGTGTAATATATTGGTGTAGACAAAAAAGGTGTATGGCCATGTCATGGCCATCATATTGTTAACAACAAACCTTTGAACAAATGATGTTTCGCAATACGAATATTGAATCTTGGTAAAGTGTAGAGTAACTGTAGATAGACATTATTGGACAGAACATTATAATTAAATAACATTAGAAAACAAACAAAATATTATAACCATTTTTTAAAGTATAATATGTTCATCATATTGATGAGTTCTGACTTCTGAGTGAGGTGTCATAACAACAAAAGAAGCTGCACAATAGTTAGGTTTTCATGTGAAACCTAAACGCATTGTATGCTTAAAAGTAATTGTATAATATTTTTGCTAATTTCCAAGACAAGACAATGATGCCATGAGAAATCGTCAAGTAGGTTAACTCGTTATCCAATCGTCGTGTTCTAAATCTCTTGGAGGCTGTAATAAAATTTCCAGAAAATTCCTAAAGCGTTTAGAGGTGGAGTGTCGTCTTAAGGCTATTTGCAATGGCTTATTGACAGCAAACAACGCTGTTTGCAAATACGCTCTTCGCCTCGAATAGGTACAGATGCAATGTCTTTATTCGACTAACCTCTTACACGGTAAACACTATCTTGAATTTCCCTTTGTTTTATATGGTTTTATCTTGTTTACTAAACATTGTTTACCATACAATTTGTTATTTTTATCCTTTTTATTTGGCAGTTATGAATGAAGAGTTTATACATATTATTATAATATCTTCAATACCCATATTTTGATCTGAACCATTAAATAAACAGATTGGCTTCTACATAATTGAATTATTTTTTATAGAGCATAGAATATAGAGCTAATCCATAAAGTTCAAAGGCTCTATTCGAACTTCGAGCTGTCTATATGTAGATATTGTACAATAGATATTATGTATTAGTAATTAGACAGTATGTAAGAAAATTAAATTTATTTACCGGTATACCCTTTTGGAGGTTATGTATAACTTAACTTTACAATATTATTTCATTTGTTTACTATATGTTACGATATCGTAGCGTCTCCTCGTTTCTTTTCCTTCACAGCCTTTTGAGCTGTACTGTATAAACGCACTTGTATTAACTTTGTAAAATAAAGAGTAGGGCAATTTATACCTGTCGCTTGAACTTTGATGTTACGTGACATCCAATACATTACGGTGACACGGTGTTATTGTACCTACTCGATCTAAGTACCTATAACGTTTACAATATTGCGTGCACTCAGCCATATTAATTCACAGGGAATAAGCAGATGTCCTTGAAATTCACATGAACCGAGCATGTATGGTATCAATTTATCACGAAATTACGTACATAGGCCGGCTGCCGCGACAAGTGCTCGGGCCGGGCATCGAACCGGCTCGCAGCAGGTTTGGCCCGCCTTGACCACTTCATATCCGTCAATTGAAATTATGTAACGAAGATGTTTATATACTTCAACGAGATTGTGCATTTTGTTTACGGAATAAGTGTAACACTGAAAAAAAAATTGCCCTGAAGTTAACTCTACCAAAAGGTAGGAGTTAACTTCAGGGCATTGTTTTTGTAAATAAGTGCAAAAGCACTTGTTCACTTCACCAATGAGTATATTCAAAAGATTTAATTGGATAAAAGGTGACATTAAAAATAGATAAGCCTTATCTAACTTAACAGCTTTCAGCCTAAAATATAGATTTATTTTATACTACAAGTTCATTAAATCAGTTAATTATTAATTATAGTTGATTATGCTTAAAACCTGATCGAAAGGTGTTTCATTTAAAAAAATAATCAATCAAATACTCACATAAGTTTTGATAAAAATATATAAAGCATACTAATTTTTAATTTTTATATGGTAAAGCAAAAAAATATTTTATTAATTACACCCATTTAATTTTATAATAGAACAAATCACGGTTTTTATCCAAAAAATGTATTTCTATGTTTTTCAAAAATCCAAACGTAACGTATTTCGAGAGTGTTAGAAAAGATGTTAGAGGCGGAACTGGTTGAGTTAGACAAAAAATAACAGGTTATGAAGATCTTTCGGTTTGGTAATATTCTGCGCTCGGTACGTACTAGATAATCAAATTCCCATAAAACTCAATAGTTACTGTACTAAACGTGTAAATGAACCATGTAAATATAGCATTTGAGGTTTCCCGTCTCATTAGCGGCGCCGCAACAGCTCTCTTCAGCAAACACTTGACGCCTACAAATGGCGTTTCTTGGTCTTACTTCTCAGTACGTCTGCACTCTAATTTACAGTACAAACGTAATTTCAAAACACTTATCCGGACAGCTTAACACGAGCAACCCATTCAGTTTATAAGACGGAATTAATAGTTTTAACGTAACACTGATTACTGATATTCAAGTTATTTCTTATGAACATGATAACATACATTCGGCAGTTTGTATATGTTTGCTATTTAAACGGCGGAACTGCTGTTGATTTATTTGAGAACTAGCTTCCGCCCGCGACTCCGTCCGCGCGGATGTCGGTCTTCGCGTGGATGGTTATTTCTCCATTTTGAGTAACTCTGACAATGACATCTTATAAATATCTATTGGACCCAATTCCCAAATACGGCTAGGCCTATAATAATACGCAACGTGTGTTCGCGGTTCTACGGACAACGTCTATGGATAAAACTGAAAAATTAAGATTAATTTTTTTCTACGTATTTTTCCAGGATAAAAAGTATCCTATTTTACGCCCAGGATAATAAGGTATAATTATACCAAGTTTCATCGAAATCGAACCGCTAGTTTTCACGTGATGCCTTCACAGACAGACAGACAGACAGACAGACAGACAGACAGACAGACAAAAAATTTTTTAATCACATATTTGGGTTTGGTATCGATGCAGTAACATCCCCTGCTATTTATTTTTTCAATATTTTCAATGTACAGAATTGACCCTTCTACAGATTTATTATATGTATAGATAGTGATTAAACCTTGAAAGGTCATAGGAAACTTTTATCGCAAGAATAAAACTTGAAGGGGCTCTTATTGAGCGCAGAAATTTGTATGGGAAACAGCTGGGGCGCAATAACATGGTGTACACGCGAACGGGTCCGTGGGTGGATGACTAGTTATAGTCATATGGGTAGGTACTATATATAGACGCAAATAACATATATAGATAAAGTAATCAGCATTTCCGTAGAAATAAATGTGATAAAGACGAAACAATGATAGTTATTATTCATAAAATTCAGTAGATATTATTTCGGCGATTAATTATTTGCAATTAAAACATTTCGAACAACTTTACTAACAATTTTAATTTGCGAGACACAATTATGCATAATTAATGCGCCCGTAACCATTTATATCGAACGTGTCGCTGATAATTTTCATAACAACGGTATAGTATAGTTTAATTAATAGCTTACCATATCACGTTTCACAATAACCGTGGGAAGTTTTAAACAATCGTTGGCAGGCATTTTTATTTTCACCGAGCGTTTCCCATGTTACCTGGAAGCCTTTCTTTGATCTTATATCATCTGCTTCCTTTCGGTTCGTACTTTGTTTTATTATGAATACATTTCATTCATCATACTTTCATTCATCATACTGTATTTGCATTTTCGTATAATTTCCATTCGAATGGTTATTTTTGAAGTGTTGAAGTGTCTGTATCCTCATGAAGTTGCTAAGTTTCAGAATAATTAAAGTTATAGATATAGTTACTTAATTAAATTTTTACCGATGTATTGCAGGATTGTATTTTAAACAATTTATACGTATCTCTTTGTAAATTTAAAGACTTTTATTTTAGACAATAGTGTATTACCACAAGATTACCACGTAACGAGCGAAAAGCATGTTAATTAATAATTATGGCCTATGGGCCATAATTTTAAAATAACATAAGTAAAAACTGGTGAAATTATGTATAAAAGCTCAGTTAAGAATTATAAGTCAACCTATTTTTTTATATAACCTTTTTCATTCATTCATTCATTCATAAGAATTATAAGTCAACCTAATTTTTTTTTTGGCGTATTCATCTATTAGGTATATACACTGTACACTTCTGTAGGTACATGAACTATGAAGTTCAAAGGGGAAATGATTATATTAACTACGTACATTGCGTGACCATTTTAGGCCTATTATGATAAGATATGAAAATGAAACCATTATTAATTATTAAATTAACTTTACTTTTTTAATTTTATTATTTAAATTACACAAAATTTTGGGTACCTTAAAAATACAAATAATATCTACAATTTATGTGCAATACAACTTACATTAGTATTTTATACTGCTGCGCCCGTAACAAATATTTAAAGAATTTTTATAAAAATTGTATCCCCATTTTATTTTAAATCCTTTTATATTCTGGGAAATGGGCTAGTGGCTATAATAATTAATCTACCACATTTACTGCGTAGTACAGATTAGCGGAGCACTCTCTAATTCCTAAAAATAGAAATAGGATAAAATATTTCTTCATTTAAAAGCTTATTTAATAAAAAGTGAATAGAATTTCATTTACGTTACATAAAAACCTATGTCGTCGCATCACGTTATTATTTTTAGTTTAAACTACCTACTTACCTATCCCGACGGTAAACTCAAACAGTAGTATGTTATTCTAAAAATATTATAATTTCTCTACAATTCGATTTAAACAACTTGTTATCTCTGTTTGTGCTAAATGTTGGAAGTAGAGCAATGTGAGGATACATTAAATAAATCAGAGCGAAATGTCTTCGGCGAGGCCGCGCCGCACATGTTACTTAAGCATGGTGAGAATTTTAATCTGGAACGGAGGCGACCCCTCGTAAGTGGTACAAAGTAACCACGCTTCGTTGACTTCAGCTATATTAAGGATGAGAAAGCGCATACGTTTTAGCGACAAAGAAAGGGTTTGTTTTTAGACGTTTAATCAACGCCCGACTTGGTTCTGGGCAGTTTCATCATTCGCAACAGAATGTCTATTGGACACTACGAAAATTATATTGAACCTACTCTTTAAAAACGGACCGCACACATGCTAATGCAAAACGTAAACCAATCGTAGCTTTTAAATGATTTAATTTATCAGTCTCAATCATCAAAGGTAATGATTTTTTAATGTTCCGCGATCTCTTTTACAAACAGTTTGTTTATCCTGTTAACACTTTAATCGACTCGTTTCCCTTGGGAAGATAGCATTGTGAGGAGCAGTCGAGTTTTTTTTTGTTCAAGCTAGACGCTCACAACTTGACGGTAATATCCGTGTTAATGAAATTCCGTCGTCGAGAATTGAATTACCGTTAAAGTATTCAAAGGCTAACTTAGTAAATAGGAAAAGTAAACATTTTGTAAGTGGAGTGTGGACGCGAGCGAACTTAAATTAGTAATAGGTATTATGATTACGTACAATATCTTAACCACAAATCGGGCATTAAAAGAAAAGGTCACAAAATCAGGTCAAAACGTTAGCCGTTGGGGTAAAATAAAGTTATAGTCTAGATTAATTTATTAAAGCACACGAAATGTTTTTGTAAGTCGTTACGCGGTAGAGTTACATAACATTCAGAGGCTGAAAATCAATTTATCCAACAGCCCAATGCCAGCTTCATATTTACTTTTAAATATAACGGATACGATTTTAATAATGTGATGTGTATCGCTCGCTCTATTAAAATATTGTCTCTTATCGCGAAACAATATTGCCTCTCATGAGAAAACTTGATGCTATTTTTTCTTATATAAATTGATCTGAAGTTTTTTTAACGACACTGAAATTTTATTATTTCATTTTTTATAAAAACGTTCTCAAGAAAAGATGATTTGTAAGCTTGTAAGTTATACGTAACCAAGCATAGCACGATAGGCGTCAGACAAAATGTCGGCGCATTTGTAAAAGGATCTGCACAATGCATACCTATTTGGTATTTTGTTCTCAGAGGTAGGTCGCAACCGTGAGATCGAGAGCAATATGAATACATCTCCAAGAAATTATAGCCCGACGAAAAGAAAGCGATTCATTTATTTGCGTTTTAAAATCCTACTTGAATAGATTTGAGATTCAGTTTGTTCAGCTAAATAACATATTAAGTAACTACGAGCAAAACATATTAATTTGTTTGTAGAAATTAGGAAATATTTTATGCTCGTAGGTACATATACCTATTGCCTGAAAAAGCATTATGTAGTTTAACATAAAACTGCGAATATTATCGTAATCGTTATGTATTACCTACAAACCATGGCCCAGTTTCGATGGGTGTTATTAATACCTGGCCACAAGTAGAGTGATGTGATAGAGTTTAATGTCGGAGCTATTGTGTAACATTATTACAAGAATTCCAGCTAGTTTCCGTTTATTGCATTAACATTGCTCGTTCCGCTTTATTTTGTAATTGTTTGAATCGGTTGGTTTCACTTTTCTGCAACCCATCACGAATAATTATGAGCTTTGAAATCATTAATGCACAATGCATGAAATGCGTGGGAAAATAAATGTAACACTATACCTACTGAACTTTTTGTGTTTATTGAATAAGCGAATAAGCGAATAACTGAACTGAATGAACGTATTTATTCTTGGCGGTTTCAAATTTAAGCAAAAACAATTTATTATTTATATCGCAAAAATATTTAATTCAAAATAACATCACAGGAAACAATTTTTATTAGTCCCTTAGTTAGTGCAGCTTGAAACCAATTAACTTCTTACGTAACTCTGAAGTAAGTAAGAACAAACTAATAATATGAATGGATTACTTATACATTTTCTTTAGATACCTGTGTTGAATTTTTTATATATTTATTTATTATTTCACGTTCCATAAACGCTTTTTTAAGTAAACTTGCACTTTCTGTTTCTACATGAATTTGTTTTACATAATTATTGTGTGTCACACGCAAGTAAATGTAAATTAGATAATGATAATAAAAATAAAAATAAAATAATTTTAAAAAGAAAATTCGTATCGCACGAATTTGTACATTTCATCTGATTAATTCATTTTAGCCGTAGCCGCGCTACGATATTTGTAACCGCCAAGATGAAAATACGCAAATAGGTACCTATTATTTTCTTTGAATGGACATAATATGTATTACAATTTAAAAAATTCGTACACCAATCCTTTTAAAAATAATATAGGTAGGTAATTCCCGTTATAAATCAATGTTCAAATTTTTTAGCACTAGTCACACCTTTTTGTGAATATTTCACACGGATCTAAAAGGAATGTTAAATTTTCTATGAATAGAGCTTACCTTTTTTCTAAGAAGCAGCCGGACAATCCAAATTCGTATATGGGTCCCGAGGTCCGCAGTTGTTAAAATTGCCGCATTCCACTACAGCCGGGCGTGAGGCAGACGCAGCCTCCTATCTGGACCGGTTGTTTACTACCGCGCTGGACATCCAAACGGACATTTAACCGGAAATCATCACTTAAACACCTATTGAAACACTGTGATTGTCTCGTCGGTGTGACAAATCATGGCTGCACGATGTTTTTGAATGAGATCGTCCGCGATCAATGTGCCAGGTGAGCGGGCGACGAGTAGCAGGTAGATCTCGGTGGGCGACGCGCACGGTACTGCCGCGGCGGCGACGCCAGCGCCCTCCCGCGAGCCGCGCGCAAGCGCCACACCTCGCCACTCGCCTACCACTCGGAAAAGTCAACTACATAAAACCTTTACACATATCTATACTAAAAACATTTTTTGTATGAAGTCTGAGCTCTTGACGTAACAAGCCCTCTAACTGCAATGGGATAAGCATCCTCACGCAAACGAGTATCTCTACCGACTGCAGTACCGAAACCATTATGAATAATTTAATACGTTTAAATAGAATGCAGTGTAGCTGCAGTGATGGCCCATGAAAGTTTTTAGGGAAATTGAATTAGATTTAAGAGGATTCACAGTTTTTTACATAACGTGGGTGTTGCAAAGCTGTGAGAGTATGTCCATCTACATAATTAATAAAAGTTGCTACAGGTTTGACCTACTTTGTAGTCCACACAAATATTTAACCGAGTGTGGGAGTGGCATTTCACCCTCACCCTCACGAAATGTGCCGCGGTGTCTATGCAACTGTGATGTTAGGAGTGGACACATTCATTTTACACTCTATAGATTTCAGCCACATAGAGACAATAACGAGCTCTAGAGATATTGTGATTACTACGGTATAAAAGTGTTTATGAATACCTACACTGTGCCTACACAGTGATTATAGTAAAAAGTATTATAAATTATAAATAATTTTAAAACAACACGCATCATTGAATTACGTACCTTAGCCTAAAAATTAAAACATCTCTCTAGCTTAATAATTTAAAACTTATACGATTATAATAGATAGGGAGGCGAGGTAGCTAAATGGCGTAATTCAACGGCGTCGTCGAGACTTATCAAAATCGAAAGATAAAATAATTTCGAAAAGAAAAGCTTCTATGCTAAAAACCATTTTAGCGGTGGGTTTGGCGTGTACGGATTTTCAAAAATGTAAAAATGTAAAAAAAAACAGTTACTTGGGCATTCTCGAGCGCGTCAGATATTCATACTACGTATGCCCCAAGTGCCTCTGATAACAACGGTATACTAATCTGCCGGTTTGCGTGGTGGGGCTAGGCATATAAATTAGTTAGAAATGCACAAAAAAAAAATTTACTCGAGCGCGTCAGATTTTCGGAAGGGGTGTTAAGTAGGCCCCAAAAAAGCTCCCCTTAAAAAAACTGACGATTACGGCATGACGATAAGTTACGATGAATTTTTGAAAATGCAGAAAAAAAAGTCCTTTTGAAATACTCGAGCGCGTCAGATTTTCATAGTGGAGGTTTATCTCGGTATCCTGAAAGCATATTTTCTTAATCTGACAAAAATGTTGGTGGGTTCTCTTAATCTGACCGAAAAAGGTTTGTGGGTTTCTTTTTTTTAATCATCGTTATTTCATATCAATTTTTCTTAACACCCTCAGTTTTCGAGATATACTCAAAAAACCGGGAGTTTGAGTTTCTTGATGCTTCAAGTAAAAAAAGTTTTAACTTTGGACAAAAATTAAAAAGAGACCTTTTTTGTAAAATAAAATTATCTTTTTTGTTTATTTAAACTATTTTTTTTGGAAAAAGAAAAGTTCGCGACTTATATGCTACAACGCGTTTTTCGGAAGACGAAATGGCTCCTCCAGACTTCCGGTCATGCGGAAACCGGCAGATTTTGTATTTTTAGTAATTTTTAGATTATATTCTTCAAAATAGAAATAAAAAAAATCGCGCTCGAGAATGCCGGATTAACGTTTTTTTTTTACAAGTTCGCGACCCTATAACTCGGCGGCGTCAAGGACTTATGGTCAGATTAGTTAAAATTAGCCTTAAAACACTAAAATCAACCCCCAATATCTTAATCTGACGCGCTCGAGTATTTCAGACTATCGTTTTTTTTTTACTAATCTGATCGTCTATCCTAGGCACGCGTCACTACATATAGAGCTAAATAGTTAACAAGGTTGTTCTATTAGGTCTAAGGTATCTCTCATATCTTAAACTGCGACGCTCGAGTATTACAGAAAATTCCCCTCTTCGCCTCCCTATCTATAAAACCACTGATTATGTAGGTAGTTCTGAATAGTTTTGATTGTTTATGGTTATGATTTAAACGTGATTTAGGTACATTAAAATACACAGAAAAAGTATATTTAGACAAAGTATGTACCTAACGTGGGTGGTTTTACATTTTTAAAGATCCATCACTGTAGGTATGCAAAAAAATCTATGTATTTTTAATTCGTCTAAACTCTAAATGTTACGGCTATGCACGGGATGTTACCAACTTTTTGGCCGTTTTCAAGAAATCACCTTAAACACCAGGCTAACAAAGCGATAGAAGTTAGAAAAACATACCTCCCCCCATCTGCGGATGTAACCGCGCGGCACGTACTTGAATCTAACATATAAATTGGTACAAATCAAAGAGAGATTATGAGAGGATATACCTATATTCATACAAAATAGTTATCAAAGCAGTTGAGCGGCTGAACTATTTTCAATAAAATTTAAAGTGCAGTTAGGAGTCTATAATAATTCATATTATAATAATATAAAGTCTAAAGAGGAAAGATTTGTATGTAAGAATGTTTGTTATGAATTGGCTCAAAAAGGACTTTACAATAATATAAGTAGATCAGAATAATACATATGAATACTTCATTCTGCCCCCGGATAAAACCGCGCGGCACAGCTATTATAGTATGTATAAGATATAAGTAAGTAATAACTAATAGATATACAAATTAATATGTATTGAAATTATATATTCGATAAGATAGGATAGGTTCCTATCTAATATAATAATAACTTAATCTTTATTCTTATAAAGAAAAGGGAAGAAAGCTACGAACTGAGATCTTTCGTGATTGTGCAGTGATTATAGATTGGTACGTAATTAGTAACCACAGGTCCAAGAAAATAAACTTAAAGGTGGGATATTTAACGGTAATCAATATTATCATACAAATACATGGATTTACTTTGGTTGTTACAAGAATTAAATTGAGTCGATACATATCAAACTCCGGTAAGTCCACTCCCTGCCAAAATTGAGATAACAATGGCGCCAATTTTGAATTGTTAACTAAACCAGTCTGTACTTTTCAAAGTTAGGTAAGTCAATCGTATCTCTATTAAAATAAGGTTTAAAGTAAATGTTTTTTTTCAAACTCCGGTATGTCCCTCGACAGTGGTTTATCAAACTCAGGTAAGTCCATTTCGACCAATCACATCGCAGTATGGCACTAAAATAGCTGCCATTTCTCTCAATTTTGTTGAAGCTAACAGGTGTGACCAATGCTTATAAATCGTTTTAATTGATAAATGATGGAAGAAAACAGTTTTACTATAGAGGTGGTGGTTCTAGACAAAGCAAGGAAAAAAACAATACCAAAAGCTAAAACAGACAAGGCTCAGAAAACAGCTAAAAGATAAATGAAACTCGACGCACAGCACACGCACAGTAGTTATTCCCTGCCAGCCAGCCAGGGCCGTACTGAGATTTTTTCAACCGTTTTGATTTATTGACCCCTCTCTTTGCCCAGCAGTGGGATGATAAAGGTTAATAATAATAATAATTTGTATCTTTTAATTTACATATTTTATTTTAACGTCCAATACTTACAACGCGACGAACTATCTACCCATTTCCACCACCTCAGTACGTCCCAAAACTGAGTTCTATCAAATCCCTGTAAGTCCATTAGAGATTTTTCAAATTCCTGTAAGTCCAAACCGATGTTTTTCAAAACCCGGTAAGATTTGCTGGTACATATCAAACGCCTGTATGTCCAGATTTAAATCTAATTTTGTGGCATAATCATCAAGTAATACATTTCTTTTTCTTCGTAAAAATAATTCTAATGTATTAAGTATATTATATCCGTCATAAATTATAAAGGTCCAAACATATTGATTTTTTAAGTTATTAAAAATACCTCGATTCCCACATTTCTGTTAGAATGGACTTACCGGAGATTGATATGTATCGACTCAATTCAGGAATAACTTCGATATAAATTGTAATTGATCAAATCTTCTAGTCTAGCCTATTATATAAAAATGAATCGCAAAATGTGTTGGTAAGCGCATAACTCGAGAACGGCGGAACCGATTTCGTTATTCTTTTTTTATATTCCTTGAAGTACGAGGATGGTTCTTATGGTGAGAAAACGTAAACATGTACCACGGGCGAAGCCGGAGCGGACCGCTAGATTACAATAATTAGAATAATATAATAATTAATAAAATATAATTTTTATTCATGAGTACAGAATTATGAGATTTAAGTTTGTAATATTATTATTAAACTAATTCACATTACGTAAAATGACTTTGACATTTTTTATTTATGGCGCTCTATTTCTCGGGGTTTCGCCACACCCTGGACCGTCCCTGTACACTCCATACAAATTTATCGTTTTGACAGTCACACTGTAGAGACTGCAAATGTGTGTGTTAACGCTTTATGGTTGGCACCATAGAAATCTAAATTGTTATTTAGATTTCTATGGTTGGCACATTTGTGACTATCGTAAATAAAAATTCGCGTTTTTCTGATGAAATACATCCGTAAACAGCACAATATCTAACCATTTTCTACGAAAAACGATAATCACAAATCCAAAATAATAAAATTACTTTAAGTCAATTTGATAAAATGTTGTCAATCT